>NW_024884855.1:6932210-7514303 GCF_019232065.1 Centrocercus urophasianus | reverse complement strand
CCCCGTGAACACCTGCAGCTCCCTGCCAGCACCAGGAGAGCAGGAAAAACAAGGAAACCAGGAGCAGCACGGGGGTAAAGCCACGGTGAGGGGCTGGAGGGGGAGGAGGGGTCCTTCTGGTGGCACCTTGGAAAGCTTGGACAGGAACAGTGGAGGGACATGAGCTCGGATGCAGGCAGGGATGTGACAGGGGCACACATCAGATCTGGGCAGGGATGTGATTGCAGGGATGCAGGAAGGGCTGTTGGTGGGGATGCAGACAGGAGCAGCCCTCCTGCTGTGCCGCTGTGTCCCAGCACTTTTCTCCACGCGTCCCCAAGAGACCCACCCGCCCCTAACAGCCCCATTTCGGCAATACGGCCTCCGCAGCCCCGGTACCAACACGCTGCCTCTCCATCCCCGCGGTGCTCACGTTCCAGCGGAGCCAAATCCCCCGGGAGCTGCGGAGGGGGGAGGACGCTCTCATTATCCGGCTCTTGCCGTGTCGGAGGCAGCTGGACCGGCCGTGCATTAATAGATTACACAGAGGATTTGGGCTTGCTGACAGCAGCGAGGGCAGAGCTAGCAGGAGGCGAGGCCAGCCCGGCTTGCTGAGCCGCGGGGACAGACGCAGCCCCGCGCCCTCTGCCACCTCTTCCAGCCGAGGTAAGTGGAGGGCTGAGCCGTGGCACTGGGATGGATGGAGCGGGGATGGGGACGGTTGTGATCCCGGAGAGCTGTGGGAAGGCCGGAGAGCAGGGATGCTGCTGGGCACTGGGTTCATCCTCCTCCTCCCGGCTGTGCCGAGTGTTTCTCCCAGGGATGCTCTGCGGAGACACGGAGCTGCTGAGCTGTGCCCTGCGCGGGGCTGAGCTGGGATGGGGGTGGATGAGGGATGGACGGAGGGTCGGCCCCGGTTTGGTCTTCACTGTGGGCTACCGGAGAGGGCACAGCCCCGGCGTTGCTGGGGTCATAGTTGGGGATGGGCAGGAGGAGCCGTCCTCTTGTGCCATGCATCCCTGCGGTGGTGAAGGGAGCTGGAGTCGTGGCAGTGCTCACAGCTCATGCTGTGCCTCAGTATCCCTATCCCACCCCGCTGTGGGTCAGTCTCTCCATGCAGTGCAGCAGGACGTTCAGTGCTACCCATACCCCACCAGCCCTCCCCACATCCATAGGGCCGTTGTCTCTGAGTGATGCTTGGTGCCACCAGGAGTGAGGCTGAGACTTGGGAATCCCATTGCGGCCCCATCTATCAGCCTGGGGGCTGCAAGGCACCCCCGCCATACATGTATAGAGCTCCACTGGTGGGGGGAACTGAGCCATCAGTGGGGCCATGCGTGGCCAAAATCCATCCTGGCCCTCACTCAGGGCCATGGCATGAGAACAATGTCCCCCACCTGGACAGCCTGTTTGTTATTTGCACTCAAATTGCAGGCAAATCCAGCGCAGTTCTCAGGGCAGGGTTAGTGTGAGCTCTCAGGCTCCATGTCACACAAGGCACTTGTCCCTGTGCCACCACGGTAAGCACAGCCCTCACCTCCAGCCAAGGCACCAAACTCTTCCCAAAAGCTCTTGGGGCCGTGGGTGGGATGGGGAACATGGGGACGCTCTGCCTTCCAGCCCCGACCGAGCCCCAGCGCCATGGATGAGTGGGACCTGCCCCAGTGGAAGAAGGAGGTGGAGAGCCTGAAGTACCAGCTGGCCTACAAGCGGGAGATGTCCTCCAAAACGATACCTGAGTGAGTGGGCACAGGGCAGGGAGCGGTGGTGTGATGGGGGCTGAGATGGGCAGAGTATGTGGATACTGGGCTGAGCACCGCCACAAAGCCATGGAGGGAAGGGGGGGGTGGCCAAGGAAGGCTCTGTGACCACCGTGCTCTCCCTGCAGGTTTGTGAAGTGGATAGAGGATGGCATTCCTGAAGACCCCTTCCTGAACCCAGAGCTGATGAAGAACAACCCCTGGGTGGAGAAAGGGAAATGCAGCATCCTCTGAGAGCAGGTGCTGTGCATTAACACTGAATGTACACTTTTTTATTAGCTAGCTTCCTAATATGACTAACTGAAACACTCAACCCTCATCTCGTCTTATTATTTTAGTAGTAGAAGTGTTTGGTTTTATAGGGGCAGCTGGGGAGGCATACATGGGGTGGATGCATGGGAGATGGCAATAGCAAACATTCCCTGGGGCAGGGAGGGCTGCCTCTTGTCCTACCCCTTCTGCACCCATGAGCAAGTGCTGTACTCATAAAGGGAGAAAACTTTTATACAACGTTCTCAGTGCTTTTCACTGCTCTTTTTGTATACTGTAGGCTCTAAGCTTTTTGCAGCACAGCAGGCACAATCTGCCAACAAAGGGTTTATAAATGAAATAAACGTGACGTATTGACGTATTTTATTAAGTTTTATACTTTATTATTTAAACAACACATATAAAAAAAACCAAACACATCAGCACCATCCCTCACCCCATGTGAGAAGTCAACTCATCCATTCCCTCTGTCACCCTGACTGCTACAGCAGGTCCCTGATGTAGAGGTTCCTCCGCACAGCGTTGGACACCCCCTCGTTGAAGCGGAACCACACATCACTGCGCCCCACCGCTTTGCCCATTTGGCTCTCGATGGCATCACACTCTGAGGGCTGAGCTTCTGCAGGGCAGGGTGACACAGAGACAAAGCCCTTTCCCATTGCACCTTCATGCTGCTGCACCCACCCCCTCCACACAGCCCCTCGTGCAAGGTGGGGCTCCCCCACCCCAGCGTAGGGGGTGGTACAAGGGACCACCCCATCCCTCTGCCACCTACCTGGGACTGGAGCTGATTGCTGCCGTGGGATTGGCCGCCCAAAGAAGTCAGTCTCAGGCTGTAAAAAACAGAAGCAGCAGCAGTCAGGGTTGCCCTATAGAGCCTGGGTGCAAAGCACACAGAGAAATAGGCAAAGAGAAGTGAGTGAGGCAGAGCGCAGCTGCAGGAGCTTCTCCTTGCCCACAGCAGGCTGCTCATTGATCCATCCAAAATCCCATGATGGGAGGAAGCCATGGGGCAGGACCCGCATGCAAATCCTGCAGGAAGGCCTTGGTAAAATGCAAACAACATTCAAAAACCTGGAGGAAAAGACAAACTGCGATGTTTGCTTTGCTGATGGGCAGAGCCCCAGGTTCAGCCCAGGACATGGGGCAGTGGCACAGGGCTTGGCTGCAGCAGGGCAATCTGCAACCCCAAAGGATTTGGGTGCTTTGGACTGCACTGAAGGCACCCAAACTCCTCTCGACTTTGCAGACATAGGTTGCACCACCTGCCCACAGCTCCCTGCAGGACACCAGTATCTCCAGGCATAGGGCAGCTGCAGAGCTGCTGGTAGGTAAAGGCCACTCCACCCTCACTAACACTAATTAAGTTCTCTCTGCAAGGAGTGCCCAACTGTCAGCTATTTTATAACACTTCTATTAACAGAAACAGAAAAGAAAAAAAGAACCAAAACAGCAGCAACGGAGAGGAAGAACAATGGCACAGCACAAGTTGGTAGGGAAGGAGATGGGGCAGGAGTGTCCTGGGGGTGTCACAGCCCCTCACCTTGTCCTGCACTGCTGCCCTCCTCACGATGTGCTCCAGGCGCTGCTGATGGTTGTGGGGTGCTGCTGGTCCTCCGGCCCCCATCTCCACATCCCCCATTTCTGCTGGCTCCTGCAGGGAGAAGAGCTCTGAGCACAGCCTCTGGAGGTACCCAGGAAAGGGAAAAGCCCTCAGTAGTGTGTGTGTGTGTGTGTGTGTGTGTTACAGATAAGTGCTTTTTTGTGTGTGCTATGGATAAAAAGCTTACTATGAGTCTATAATTTGCCACCTATCTGGTTTGCAGTACCTCAAGGACATGGGAAGGATCTGTCTTCAGGTTCAGCTCCAGATGAGCACAAGGCAGCACCTGGGGCATCCTGCATGGGGACTGCACGTTGGCACCATGTAAACAAGAAATCCCCAGAGAGGGTTCTGTGCCACGGGTGTTCCCAAAGAAACTACAAGAACCATAGAATCATACAAGGGTCTCCCAGGGACCAATTATCCCCTGGCACCAGGCAGGACAGGCAGAGCTACGTGGGCCGAGTTGGAAAGAACCTCTAAATATCACCTGGTCACATTGCCTGCACTGAACAGGAATGCCCACAGCCCCATCAGGTGCTCAGAGCCCAGGCAAGCCAGGGAAGATGTGCACAGGCAGGGAAAGTGAAATTCCCTCCTCATCACTGATTGAGAAAGGGGAGGGTTTCTGAGATTTAACTCTGAGAGAATGGTCTTTTTGTCCTGTTTCTGGGTTAGCTGCTGTACTGCCCTGCAAGCCCCCGGCAGATGTGGGGTGAGGGGGAGGGACAGGGGGGTTAATCCTGGATTTCCATGTGCAGAGCACAAAGCCTGCAGCTGTACCTCTGCTGCCATCCATGGGCAGAGGCACTGCGTAACCCCACACACCTTCCCGCTGTGCCCACCCCCAGACTCCTTTTGAGGTCTCTGCTGCTTTTGAGGATTCCCTCAACAGCCCTAAGGACTTGATTCATGGCTGGACTCGATGATCTTGGAGGACTTTTCCAACCTTAACAATCCTATTTATGATCCCACTGCCCACCTGCACCCCAGGCCAGGACCTGCAGGCGCTGTACCCCCCAGCAGCCCCCTCCCTTCCCCTCCCCACCTCGCTGAGGTTCCGCGCCTGCAGCACTGCCTCAGTCCTCCGCATCTTCTCCATCTCAATCTCATGGGCAATGAGCTGCTTGGCCTGGTAGGTGAGCTGCTTGCGGGCTGGCAGGTCAGGGAACCTGCACACATCCTCCACGTTCCTGCAGGGAGGAGGGGGAGAACATCAGTCCCTCGTGAACAAAGAACCAACACTGGGCACAAACGCACAAATCAACAGGGCAGATTGAGCTCAGTGGGACTTGCTGCCCCATCCCTTTGCAGAGGGGTTTAAACACAGCAAGATCTGACTTCCAGCCCTGTCCTCTCCCCACCCCAGCGTGGGGGAGATGACTCAGTTTCCCCATTGCTGCCCTCTCCAGGTCAGCACAGTTAACATCAATGTGCAAAGACACCCAGCAAATAGCATAGGACATGCAGAGCTGTGCTGCCCCACAGCTCAATGACAATCCCGAGGAGATTATGTGCTTTTCAGCTTGGTTTTAGTGCAGGAACAGGAAATCACACAGTGCTCTGTGCTGAGCAGATTGCCACGGGAAAGCCAAAGTCACAGCACTGCAGCTCAGGCTCCAGCAGCAGTGAAACCCTTCCCATGAGCTGCAGACTCCGCTGAGCTGAGCGTGCCATCGGATGGCTTTGCACTTGTGACAACTCAGAGCAAACAAGAGGTGTTGCTGCTAGAACAGCTCTGCTCAACACAGCATGGGGTGGGCTGAGCAGTGCAAGGTGGGCAGCACAAGGAGGCCATGCCCCCACCCCAGCAGTCCTGTGGGCATTTCTGTGGGGGAAAAAAAAAAACCTCACTGTTCTCTAATTAGATACAGCTGCTTGATTTAACAGAGGCTAATTTTGTAATTAACTTTGTAGCAGGAAGACATTAGCATTGCTCCCAGCTCCGGTCAGGTCTGTGCTATGTCACCAAAAACCCAGGAGCGTGTACAGCTCTGTGGGTCCAGCACAGCAAGGAGTTGAGCAGGGCACTGTCACGCTATGAACACACAAAGTCAGCAAATAAACCCAAGGCTTCTAGTTGTATTTTCATCCCCACTCAACTCCCACCCTGTGAACACCCAGCAGCCTGCAGGAGCAGGGCCAGCACCCACAGCACCCTGCCTACCCCATCCTTGCTAACTGAGCACACAGGTGCTCCCGGCCTGTGACACCCCGGGTTTCTTGCTGTCAGCCTCAGGCCCTCCACTGCCAGCTTACAACCACCCTGCTGAGAGCCAAGGACAGCTGCCTCCTTTCTCCCAACTTGATTAACAGCAGCACAGCCCTGCCTTGACGCCAGCCTGCCAATGACCCAGGGGAGACACCACATCAGAAGCAGCTCTGAGCCAACCCAGGGGGCACAGGGCTTTTCCTTTTAAAAAAAAAAAAACAAAAAAAACCAGCCCCAAAATCCTCTATGAAGGTTATTTTCAATCCAAACACCCTCTTCCAACCCTTGGGACTCACGGGTCGAGCTTGTAGACATACTGGCCCTCAGGCAGGCGCTCCTGGTGGTAGGTGAGGTTATAGGCTAGCATAGTGCTGATGAGTGCTGCCAGCTGCTGCTTCTCCTTCAGGCTGTAGAGCTGTGTGTTCACCTGGGGGAGCAAGGGGGTGAGAGCACAGCTCATCCTGAGCAGTGTCCCAGCATTAAGATAACCCACAGCAGCTTCTTGTCTCAGTGAATGAGAGCAGACAACGAATACCCACAAGGATCACAGTAGGAAGAAGGAAAGTTTAGCTCCCTATACACCCACAGAGATCAGAGCAGGGAGAAGTTTTGCTTCCTATTTGGGACACTTAATAGGGTGCAGAGCAGGGGATTCTCCTCCAGCAGCCCATGGGGGACGCGCACAGAGGTACAGGTACAATGGGGCAAAGGCACAGGACTGCACCCAACATGGGGCCCCAAAGTCCTCACTCACACCGAGCCCCTAACCCCATGTGTGGGGGTCCCAGTGCCACCTCCCCTCCAATTCTGCAATTTCATGCTAACCCCTAATATGGGATTTAGTATTGCATATAGCAGCCCTGCCTGGCTGCACAGAACAGGGGCACATCCTAGGCTGGGAGCCACTCACAGAGAACACAGGGGAACACTCACCGGCCGCAGCTTGGGTGCGATGATATCCAGCAGCAGGCAGAGCACCTCCAGAACAAGAGACTGCTGCCCAGCACGGCTGCGGGCGCTGGGTGTGATCCCTGACACCATGGACACCATGAGGTTCTGCATGTGATTCAGCTTGGCTAGGGCCTACAGAGAAGGATGGGAGAGAAGAAATGGCTCAGCCACGTCCCCAGGAGGAATGAAGCACCACCAGCACTGCATATTCCTAGTACTCACCTCATGATGGCTGCTGGGGTAAGAGAGCCGGGGGATGCTGGTGGCTGCAAAGAGCAGGTGGAATGCCACGGGCAGGAAGGGCAGGTAGCGCATCAGCTGGAAGCTCTGCCTGTGCAGCACAGCCCTACTCAGCATGTCAGAGAAACACAGCCATTCCAGGGCTAGGCACACCGAGCCAAAACTGGAGTCCCTCAGCTTCATATTCAGGAAATTCTCATAGAGACCCTGCAAGTGGCCAGGCAGTGGGATCAAAGTCGATGGGATTTTGAAAATCCCACTGAACTCGGCCCCAGCACCTTGTACCCCATCCCCAATCAGTAAAGGAAACAAATCGCATGCCCAGCTTTCCAACCTGGGCAAGCTTCTCCTGCTCCCCCGAGGAGCTGGCGAGGTGAAGGACGCGGTGGAAGCGGTGAGAAGAGGCAGTAAGGGCTGTCCTCACACCAAGGTGTGATAGTTCATCCTCATCCGCCAGCAGATGGTTGGGCAGCGAAGGATCCATCCCTATGTGGTGCCTGCAGAGAGCAGGAGGGACAGGGTGAGCACAGACTGCCTATAGCTGTGGCTGCCCCATCCCTAGGGGTGTCCAAGGCCAGGCACTAGTAGCCCTGGGCACCCTGAGCTGGTATGGGGCAGCTGCTTTAAGGTTGGAAAAGCCCTCTAAGATTACGAAGTCTGACCACCAACCCATCCCCACCAACCCATGTCCCTCAGTGCCACAGCTCCACAGTTCTTGAGCACCTGCAGGGACGGTGACCCCACCACTTCCTTGTGCAGCCTGTGCCCAATTACTAGGTGCATCTGGAACATACAAATCTGCTGAGACAGAGCCTGGCCTCCAGGATGTTTCAGGCTTTTCTGCTGCAGCTTCTGAATAGAGCCCACAGTGCAGCATGTGCCAGCCAACAAATTCCCCTCTTACCTTTGAACTCGTGGGAGCTGGAATATCTCCTGCCAGATGGAGAAGAGTCCCTTGTTCTGATCCTTCAGGCCAATCCTCATTGTCTGCACCATTCGCACATCCAACTCCTTCTGGCCTCGGCCGTGCAGGAACTGCAACACAAGACACAAACAAATAATACAACCACAGAATCATTGTGGTTGAGGAAGACCCTTAAGATCCACAAGTCCAATACCAACCCAACCCACTACACTCATTCACTCACTCCCCACATCCCTCTGTGCCACATTTCCCACAGTTCCAGAACACTTCCAGGGATGGTGATCCCACCCTTTCCTTGGGCAGCAGTGCCAGTGCCCAGTCGCTCTCTTTCAGAGATGTTGCCCAATATCCAACCTGAACCTCCCCTAGCACTACATAAAGCCATTCCCTCTTGTAACCCTATTGGTGTCACCTGGGAGAAGAGGCCAACCAGCCCTTGCCACAACCTCCTTTTGGGGTGTCGTAGAGAGCCATAAGGTCTCCTCTGAGCCTTCTCTTCTCCAGACTGAACCATACCAGTTCTTTCAACCACTTGTGCTGCCTCCCCCCAGCCCCTGGCACTACACATACCTGCAGGGTGTTGATGCATGAGCGGATGTCATTCTCTGTTTTCTCACACAGTGCCAGCAGTGCTCCCATGTCCGCCCTCATGCCCTGCTGCTGAGCAATCTGTAGGAGAAGGGAACTGAGCACTGCTCCTGGCCACGCAGCCATGCAGGGGGCAGTGCTGGGGCTAATCCATACCTCCCCAAGGCGCTGGGCCAGCCGGGACGGGGCTGTCCGGGGGAAGCTGAGCAGGAATGCCTGCTGCCGCAGTGGTCGGAGCGCAGGGACATACCTGGCACAGGGACAGAGGGTGGTGAGGGGCTGGCACTGCTGCCTAGAGCTGTGGGCTCCCTGTCCCTGGAGGTGCCTGAGGCCATGGATGGGCAGCCTGAGCTGAGGTTGAGGGAGTGGGGCAAAAGGTGAGGGCAGCCAGCCTATGGCAGAGGGTTGTGGCTGGGGGGGCTGCGAGGTCCCTTCCAACCCAACCATGCTATGGTTCTATGATTTAATGATCTACAAGGCCTCTTTCAATCCAACGAGTCCATGGTTTTAACAAGCTCCCTTCCAAGCCAACCACCCTACAGTCCTATGATCTTTAGGATCCCTTCAACCCAATCGTTCTACAGTTCTAATAAAGTCACTTCCAACCCAACCACCCTATGGCTCTATGATCTTTAAGGTTCCTCCCTGCCCAACCATTCCAAGATTCTATGACACATGAGCCACCCTTAGGGCAGGTGTCCCAGCTTCTCTCCTGACACGCACTGGTCATTGCAGATGCAGATGACAGGCCGCAGCAGCAGGCTGCCCTCTCGCCTTCTCCGTCGCCCTCCGCTTGCAGCCGCCTCACCCTCAGGTTCCTTGCTGTTGATGATGTTCAGCAGCACAGTGATGGAGGCCTTGGGAGAAATGAAGGGACAGAAGCAAGTGCTTGCTGTTTAGAGTAATAATTAAGCAAATGGTGGCCAGATGTAAACTTGAGAAATGGGCCCATATGAACTTAATGAAGTTCTACACAGCCAAGGACATGGTGCTGCACTTAGGTCAGGGCAATCCCAGGAAAAGAATTCATAGGAAGCAGCCCTGCAGGGTAGGACTTGGGAGTTCAATGGATGAGAAGCCAACTATGGGCCAATAGTTACCCTGGCTGCATCAATAGAGAGGAGGCACAGGCTGCCTAGAGTCGTGGTTGCCCCAGGCCACAGCTAGACCCAGGGCAACCTGAGCTGGTGAAGAGCACACAGCCCATGGCAGGGGGGCTTTGGGGTCCCTTCCAACCCAACCACACTGTGATTCAAAGACATAAGCCCAGGCGAGGACTCACAGTGGGCGCGCCGTCGATCTCGTCGATGATCAGGCAGTTGGGTTTCTCCTCAGCACCCAGCACTGACTTCATCTGGGTGGCAGCTTCAATGCGTGTCTTGAAGGTCTCTGGGCTGCGGTCATCACTGTGGGACACCAACTCAGCTCAGTGCCACTCCAGCGTGACCGTCCTCACAGGGTCATACTGGTATTCATCTCACCTTGCATTCATCTCCACCACATTATACCCTGCATGCTGTGCAATGACATGTGCCAGCGTTGTCTTCCCCAGGCCGGGCGGACCACACAGCAGGGCCACCTGCAGGGTGAGAGGGCATGGGGAGGCATGGAGCAACCACAGTGCCAGGAGGACAGCTCTGCCTTTAGCCCTGGTTGTAGAGATGCTGGGAGAAGGTCACCATGGGAGGGAAAAATAGAGCAGGAGCTCCCAGAAGTGACAGCTGTCCCAGCTGGCATCACTCGTGCCTATCCGTATATTTATAGGACAATAGAAAAAGGTGCACAAAACCCCTTGAAGAATTATACTCCCATGAGACTTCCGACTTCCTACTATCTGTTTTTGCTTCCCTGTTTTTTTTTAAATAACCTTTCACCAAATGCAGCAAAGCTGTAAAATGGCCTGTTATCTCTGCTTCTTTTGCTCTTTCAGCATTCCTGCTCTTTTCTGAGTGCAGAAGCACTTGCCCAAAGCCATACCATGTTTGTCCATAGTGAATGAAGTAAAGTCCAACCTCTGAAAGGCTGGGGCTTCTTTCCTCTACCAGTCCATTCAATATGGCTGGCCCTGTTCCCCTCCCCTGGTGTGATGCTATAATAAGATGATAACAGCAGGGTAGCAAAGTCTTCATCTACAGCAAATGAGAACAAGACCAAATACAGAAGCCACAGATACAGAAATGAAGGAAAAGAGCTGCTTACTTCTGAAAGGCCTCAGGGAGGTAGGGACTTCTAGCAACAGATATCCTCACCACCACTGCCAACCCTTAAATGAAGCCTTGGAAGGGGGTGGATCCTGGCTCTACCCCTTCCAGTCACTCAGGTACATTGCATGCACCTGAGCTCTCCTGGGTTGACCCTGCCTTCCCACCAGGTGCTCAATCACTGTTTCAGGCCATGACTTAGCATTTCTGCTACACGTGGTTAACATATTACTCAACTGAAACAAAAGATTAAACAAAAAACAGTAAAAAAACACGGCGTATTTTTAAATGGGAGACATAGAAGAAGATTTCTCCTGGATCTGTACTGGAAGAGAAAGGACAGACACTGCTCCTCTCCAGTGCTGGGGTCTGGGGGACACTATGTGGATGTGCTCTGTGCCCTGCCCCGCTCACCTTGTACTTGGGTCTCTTGTGCTGGTCCAGCTCAGCCTCCAGGATCTCCTCTGTGAGCTGTGCCTTTGTTTTCCACTTGTTCTGCGGTTCCTTGGGCTGCTTGAACGAGGGGTGAGCCTCAGCCCCAGGCTTTGCCTTCTTCACAGGCTTCTCCTTACCAAAGACCACTGTGTCCCAAAGCTTCAGCCACTTCAGCAGGCAGCGGTTTGTGTACTGAGCAGCAAACAAGAATAAGAGCCATCACCAATGAACCTCACAAGGTTCTGGGCCAAGGGCTGGATGAAATGGCAAACCCAACCCAACCACCCACAGCATTAAGGAATAAAGCAAACATCCCCCCAAATCCCGCTGACCCCAGTAGCTCACATCATCACTGAGCAGCTCTATGTAGCGTCGGGGAGCAAACTTGTCCACCCAGAGGCAATGGGGAGTAGGCTCCTCCTCAATCATGTCCCCAGGCTGCTCTGTGGCCTCATCACTGGTCTCCAAGGAGCTAAAAGTGTGAACACAAGCCATGTGGCAGAAGGAGGCAGAGCTGGGAGCTCACCCCGTGTCTTCCAGGCAAGAATGCTGCAGGCAGATACGGATCCCACATCCAGACCCACTGCAGCATCTCACAACCGAGAGCGTGGTGAGGACAGGAGCTGCCCAGACCTCACCTGTTTATTATCTCCGTCAACTGCTGTGATGCTTCCACAGCTCTCCTCCGATGCTGGGGCACAAATAGGGTGAGAGGGGTGAGGAACGCCCCACCAACCCATGATGATGGGTGAGTGGGGCCAGGGGCTGTCAGAAAGGAGCAATACCTCTTCATACACTTGTTCCTTCAGGTAGGAGAAGGGGACTCCCAGCAGATGGAGTGGCCGGTTCCAGCCCACAGAATCACAGAGCTGTGAGGAACAGAAGAGTGCTGATGTTCAGTACATGTTCCATGTACCATCAGAGCTCCTGAACTGGATGGAGGTCCCCTCACCTCCATCCCTATCTGGGAGGGATCGTCCTTCACTGCCATGAAGACCCTGGTGCCCTCACTGGATGTCACATTGATGTAGTCCCCCAGGACAGGCGGGCGCTTGAGGACACGCTTTGGGTTCTCAGTGGGTGGTGAGCTCTGCAGGGGACCCAGGCCGCTCACCTCCAGCTCTGGGCTGGGAAATGCCAGGCTATTTCATCAGAGGGTGAGAGAAGGAGCAATCAAATCCCATCCATGGAGATCCCGCAGCATCGGTAGGCAGATGCTAAGCTCAGTGACACAGAGACACAGGGCCAACCTGGCAGCACGGGGACCACGGGGTGACGCTGAGCCAGGCACAAGCGAGACAGCATCCTGGAGGACATCTGCGTCCAGCTCACCATCCCCACCAAAGTTCAGCTTCTTCACAGCTTCCAGCCGTTGCCTTTTTGGCTTTGGAGCTGCACGAGACACAGAGGTGGGAGAAAGATGAGAGACACGGCACAGAGCAAAGCCCAGAGCAAGCTGGGATGCAGCAGGGAGCCACAGAGTGCTCACATCACCAGTGCAGCAAAACCTTACTGAGGGCCACAGGGGACTTTGCAGGCAGTGAGGGCAGTGGGGATGCGTGCAGGGCACATTCCTGGCTCCTCTTCCTGGCACTGGGTCCCACAGCCAGGCCAGCCTCCTCCTGTGGCTGCTTCCTGCTGCGGAACTTGGAGACTTTGGGGCCAGGAGGGGATGGGTAATCTGGAAGAGAGTGCAGGGTGGTAGAGGTGGGAAGGGACCTCCGGGTGCCTTCAGTGCCACCCTACTGCAGCAGAGACAATCAGAGCAGGGGGCCAGGTGGGTTTAGGGTAAGGGTTATAGTTAAATCTTCAAGAAGAACCCACAGCCTCCCTGGGTCCCTGTGCTTTCTCACTCGCACAGCACAGCACTGCTGCCTGATGGGACCTCCTGCACTCCGGTTCGTTCCCAGCGCTTCCGCTCTCACCACCGAACAGAGCCTGGTTCCACACTTACAGTCACGGGTGGGATCCCCGAGCCGCCTCCTCTCCGAGCCGGTCGGCACAGCTCCCGGCCCTCCCCCGTGGCTCCCCCCGGCAGCAGCGCACGACCCCAACCCCCGGCTGCGCCCACCCGCTCCCAGCAGCATCGAACAGGCCCGGCCATCCCCGCGCACCTTCCAGCTCGGCCAGAACCTCCAGCTCGGCGGCGAACCGCTCGTTGAAGTCATCCTCGTCCCCAGGGCTCTCCATCAGCAGCGCCGCGCACCGGAGCCACCCCGCGAGCCCGAGCTTCCGCCCGCCGCGCCGATCGGAAGGGCTAACGCTGATTGGCTGTGGGGCGCGGCTCAGCAAGCTGCGTGCGCGCTGATTGGATGCGAGGAGAATGTCAGCAAGCGGTGGACGCGCTGATTGGCTGCGGGGCGATCCGCGGCTGGCGCCGAGGTGACGCGTTGCGGCCGCTGCGCTCCGCCCGGCGGAGCCGGGGCCGCGCCGTAGGTGGGCCGGGAGCGGGGCCGGGGCGTGGGGCTCCGGGAGGGCTGCGCGGGGCCGCGGGAGCGAGCGATGCGGGGCTGCGATGCGCGGTCAGCCCCGGCCCATCCGGCCCATCCGGCCCCAGCCCCGCCGCTGTCCCCGCAGGGCGCTCGCCATGGAGCCGGGCACCATCGACAACCTCTGCATCCTGTACCAGAGCCCTGACTTCATCGTGGTCAACAAGCACTGGGACATCCGCATCGACAGCAAGATGTGGTACGAGACGCTGACCCTGCAGAGCCAGTTGAAGCACCGCTTCCCCGAGCTGGCAGACCCCGACACATACTACGGCTTCAGGTGAGCCCCCAGCCGCGGGCCGGGCCGTGCATCGGTGGCCGAGCGGCCGCGGTGCTCCCTCACGTCCCTCTGCTCCAGGTTCTGCCACCAGCTCGACTTTTCCACCAGCGGGGCCCTCTGCGTCGCGCTCAACAAAGCGGCGGCAGGAAGCGCCTACAAGTGCTTCAAGGACCGCCTGGTGACCAAAGCCTACCTGGCCCTGGTGAGCTCAGCGCTACCCGTACAAGCTGGGGGGTGGAAGGGAGTGAGCCTGGGCTTGCCCTGCAATCCAGTTTTGTCTCCTGTAGGTGAGGGGTCACGTTGACCAGAGCCACATGACGATCCGCTATGCCATCGGCAAGAACACAGCAGAGGGCATGACCCACATGATGTGCATTGAGGGGACAGAGGGTGAGCAGCACGCGCGCCCTGCTTGAACCCGGGGAGCTGGGCAGGGCTGACCCCTGGATCTTGTTGCAGGCTGTGAAAACCCCAAGCCGTGTCAGTCGGAGCTGATTGTGCTCGAGCACGGGTCTTACAGCGGAGATCCTGTGACCAAAGTACTGCTGCAGCCGCTGACAGGTGGGGCTCTGGGGGGGGCTCACGTGGTGCATGTGTCCATAGCTCAGGGTGGGATCTGTGCTTGCAGCCCTGGGTATTGGTGGTGCAAAGCAGTCCAGGAGGGGCTGACTGAAGCTGAGCTCATGGACTTGAGTTCTCCAACTGGAGAGACACCAATTAGAGGGACCATCATGGGGATGCCAAGGGGGGGTTTGGTGAAACCCTGTAGCCCCAGTTACTGCTCCCTCCCAGGGCGCACCCATCAGCTCCGGGTTCACTGCAGTGCCATCGGCCACGCCATCGTGGGGGACTTTACGTACAGCCACAAGAAGGACAGCAGTCCATACCGCATGATGCTGCACGCCTACTACCTGCGCATCCCCACCAGCAAGGAGCTCATCGAGGTCTGCACGCCTGACCCCTTTGTCACAGCCATGGATGGCAACTGGGTGCCGCAGCACATTGTGCGCCGCCTGGACGAGACCATCCAGGAGCTGAAGGACAAGGCAGTGCAGAAGGGGGACGTAGGGCAAAGCCAGCAAGCCGTGCCTGGGGATAAAGAAGAGGAGGCACTGAGCAAAGCCAAGAGCCTGGAGCTGGAGGAGCAGCGTGTGCAGTGCGAGCAGTGGTTGGCTGAGTGGGCTCTGGAGTGAGCGCCGGCCATTTCCACACGTTCCCAACCCTTTGCTCCATAGTTGTCTGATGGGTTCTGGCAGCCTACCCCCAGAGCCCAGCACTAACTCCACATCCACACTCTCCATAGGTTGTGGTTTCCCTCACCTCTGGGTCTGGGATTAGGCAGTTTTTAGCAGCAATTAGGATTGGTTTCTTTTTTTACCGTGCCCATCACCCACTTGGCCACCGGATGCCCCTTTCCTAATTGTGTGCCACAGCAGCAGTCAGTGTGCCATGCACCAGCTTAGAGTGACCCTGGAGCTTTGCGTCCCTATGCCGGGGCAGCGTGGCTGTGCCATGAGTGTGCTGGGTGCACCCACAGTCCCACAGCACTTGGGTGCTCAGTGTGCCCTCCGTGGGCTCTGTGTCCACTGCTCCATCCCACCGCAGTCCTCAGTGCAGGAGGTGGGATGACCCCTCCTTGCTTATTGCCCGTGAGCTGGGACTGCGGCACAGCCTCGCCACCTATCTACTTGTTTTTAAAGGTTTGTTGAAGATGAGCAAATTGGTATGAAGAGATTTTAAAGCTTTTTTTCAGATTTCTATGGAACAAATCTCGTCTTTTAGCAGTTCTGATGGTCCCAGAGATGCACGTATTTTTAGTACTTACCTTGTATTAAAGCAGCCAGCATCCCCACGCTTTTTTAAATAGATTCTCCTTTTACTAGCATCTCCCTTTTTTCCTAGGTGTGGAGGCAGCTCTGCTGAGATGGATCAGAGGACAGACAGGGGGGTGGCAGGGGCTCTGGGGATCAGCAGGGCTGGCTCCTCCCCACCAGGGCCCATCCCCACCTCCAGGTGTGCCCAGGGAGCGCAGGCAGCCACAGGCACTCCCGAAGCTGTAAATTAACAGCACTGAGTGTTTGCCAAAGAATTACTGTCAGGGATGTGCCGAAAGGCCGAAAGATTACGGGTGACATTTGCTGCATCAGAGCTGGGATGCGCCCCATCTGTGCAGGAACATCCGCATGTGGCTGCGGCCACACGCTGGGGACACTGTGCCCTCAACTGCAGTGGCAGCGTGTGGACACTGTGCCATGGGGATGGTCACAGCTGGAGCACTGCGTCCCACAATCCCGCACTGTGTTGCACTTTGAGTGATATTGCAGGAGCCAACCCTAAAGCTATTGCCCACGGGCAGCGCTGCCCACATCACCTCCACGCGGCGTTCGCTGCATTTTGTGTAGATCCACTTTGTGCACGTGAAAGCTTGGGAGGGGTCATGTTTGGGTATTTGTGTGTTTCGTGGTCTCTGTACCCCTGGTAACAACCCTTATTTATTGTGTATTTGTGGGCATTGCCATAGTAAACCATCTCTTCCTGATACTCTTCCTCTGTGGTTCTTCCTTCTCTCAGTGCTGCCCCAGTCACTGTGGGGCCAATGCAATGCCACGGACTGGGGCTGGTAGGAATGAGCCCGAACCGGTCCAGCAAGACAGCCCCACACTCCAACTCGGCCAACCCAACCTGTTGTGTCATCATCACACTCTCATCCTTATCCAGCTGAAACCCCACAGCTGAAACCAGCAGGGTCATCCATCCCACAGCCATCCCGATCGGTGACCCTGTGCTGGTAGTGAAGGTTTGTGGGGCAGATGCCACAGCCCAGCCCTTCCCCAAACCTCGGTCACCTCTCACCTGTCCCATGCTGTGTCCCCATAGGGTTCATGGTCCTCTCTTACACAGTTCTGCCCTGGGGACATTTTCCATCCCCATTACCCCGATTCCACCCCGTTCATACTTCCCTTGACATTGGCATTGGTTGAGCTCCCAAGTCCCTGAGGCCATGAGGTGGGGGAGGGTTGGGGCTTCAGATGTCACCCAATACTCCATCCCCTCTGTGTGCATGCCTTGGGGGGGCTCAGCCCCTCTCCTCCCCTGACAGCACAGCACCAAAGCCATACCTTGATGTCAGCCAGAGGGCAGTGACAGCGCCAGCGGCTGGGACTGTTCCAAAACAAAGCAGCAGAAGTGGAGGAAAAGTTCCTCCAAATTCCTGCAGAGTTCAGAGCTCTCTGATGAGGACGGGTGGGAGCAGTGCAGCCCTGCATTGTGGTTGTAGGGACAAGCACCATTTCTTAATGGCACTTTAACACCATTGCTGAGGTTGGCATGGGTGGAAAAACAAAGAACAAAGGGTTTGTGTGCATCCTTCAGGCTGTGAAGGTTTTAAGGGTTACACAGCAGCTGCCCAGGAGCATCCCCACAGCTGGGTGGCATGCAGTGTCCCCACCTCACTGCCACCAACATCCAAAGGACCCCCAGAAAATACCAGGGGCCACTTCCTGTGATGGACCCTAAGGCAGTTTTGGGGCTGGGTGTGAGCTCTGAGTAGGGTGCCTGTGGCTACCACCCCTCAGTGGCACCCCAGAACAAGGGCGAGAGACTGGCAGAGCTCCCACATTGCTGTCCCCCAGCTCTCTCCTGCCAGGGCTCAGCACAAGGCACATAGCACGCATTGGGTTCCCAGCATCATCGTCACCATCTGGGTTTGTGCTGTGTCCCCTTGGTCTCCCTTCCTTATTTTTAAATCCTTTCTCTCCCAGTATGTGCTGGATGGCATCACAACAGGCACTCATAAAACCGTAAGGAAGGAAACAGACTGCCCATGGGATGCATTCCCAGGTAACTCAAAGGGCTCTCACTGGCTGGGGGGCACTCTGTCCTCATGAGGAGCTGCAGAACCAGCAGCTGTCATTCCCTGGCCTCCAAGTTCAAAGTGACCCTTTACATTAAAAAAAAAAAAAGAGAGAGAGAGAGAGAGAGAGAGAGAGAGAGACTTTACAAAACAGAGTTGAGAAACTGCTTCCGTCACAACCCATCCTGCAGCCCCATCCCCACCCCACACAGATAAGGGCCGTGCTGCTCCGCTCCCTCTGCTCATCCCTGGCTGCAGGCGACTGCAGGTGCAGGTAGGTGACAAAGCCGTGGGCAGAGGGTGGCCAGAGCTGGGTGGGATGGTGGAACGGGATGGGACTTAGTGGGGAAATGATTTGCAGTGACCCCAATTGTTCTGCATGGTGGTGATCTGGGTTCTGGAGCAAGGATTTATTTTCTAGGGGGGTTTATAACAGTGGGGTTGGGGTACAGGGGGTGAATCCTTGGTGGAACTGCTCACCATTCTATTGGTGTGCATCTGAGGGGTCCCAGTGCAAGAGAACTCATCACAGAGCCCACGTTATCAATGGGCATGGAGTGAAGCCTGTCCTCTGCTCTGCAGGACTCAGCACCCTGCGTGGGCAGCACCAGGCTGAGCTCCAGCTCCAGCAGCACAAGGAGGCACCCAGCACCAGACTCCCAGCACAGGCAGCATGGTGTGGGCAGCCTCTACCCTCCGTGAGTCCCTCTGCCCCCAGACCTGCTCCCAGCCCACAGCTGGCACTGTGCTGGGAATGGGCACACGCACTTCTCCCAGCTCTGGGGCATCACTGCTCTCCCTCTAAGCTCATCTCCATGGTGTCCAGGTTGGGCTGCAGGGTGGTTAAGAACTCCGCTCTCTTCACACAGCATTTACCAAATGTTATTCAATTGACAAAGAAAACTTCCCCAGGCTGAAAGCTGGAGCTGCTCCAGCACAGCCCCTGTATGCACACTGCTGAACTTTTCACAACACCATTTCATTTTGTTGCAGGATTTCCTGTTGCCCTCATGCAGGCAGCATTGGTGAGTCACTGAGCATTGATAAATGGCTCCAAACCAACAGGGCTTTAAGCAGAGTTTGGGGCTGATGTCCACCTGCTCTCCTTTACTGCACATCAGGGACAATTTCATCTCTGAAAGAACAGTTGGGCACTGGCACTGCTGCCCAGGGAAGTGGTGGGGTCACCATCCCTGGAGGTGCTCCAGAACCATGGAGAAGTGGCACTGAGGGACGTGGGTTGGTGGGCATGGTGGGATGGGTTGGGATTGGGCTTGGGATGCAAGAGGTCTGAATGATTCTATGATTCCATAATTCCCCCCAGGCCACTCTCCTCCTCGGTGCCATCCTCGCTGCCACGGAGCCATATGCTGAGTGAGTGCCGACCCCAGCACAGAGTGCAGAAGTGTTGTTTGCTTTGGGCGTTGTGTTTCTTCCCATGTGCATCATGGGCTCTGTGACTGGCACTGGGCTGGGGAAGATTTAAAGCCTGGCGCAGCCAGTTCTGGTGGCAGGTTGGGTTTCAGCCTTATCCTCTTCTGTTGTAGCACAAACAAAACAAAAATTCTCTTTTTATGGGGCTGGCACAGATACAATGGGAGATTCTGGACTCCAAATCTGGGCTCCACTGGCTTCTGTCTTACTCTAAGCCCAGGGCATTGCCACTGCCCTAGGGCACATTCATGCCTGCGTTCTGCCATGCTTCATTTGTCACCCATCTCTTTGTCATCCACCTCCTTTGTCACAGCCTCGGGGTGCTGGTGTGCACCATGGAACCAGGCACCATCATTGCTTTGCACCCCAGTATCCTGGAGCACCTGAAACTCTGCCCCATGCTGACGGGTGCCCAGCAGGATGCTGTCAATGCTGTGCTCCTCAGGGGCAGTACAGTATATGGGTAAGGAGCCCAGCGGTGGGCAGGAGGGGAGGTGTTCCCTTCAGAATGCTGAGCTGTGCTTTTTGCAGACATCCTTCAGGCTGGGATTTGGAGACTTTGCAACATTTGGGGCCACTTGCACTGGCTTTGAACCAGACCACGCTGAGCTTGGTGGATAAGGTGAGTCAACCCTAAATGGCCCATATGTCGGGCCAGCCCACAGGCATGGGGCCCAGCATCCTGAGGAACTCAGATTCCTCTGCCCTCCCTGGCAGGCAGCACGGGAGGCATTTGCCAGGAGCATCGCAGCCACCTACAGCACCCAGGGATGGGAGCAGCGGCAGCAGTCCCTGACCCTGCTGACAGCCATGGCAGCAGCATCACACCCCCGACCAAAGCGGAGCGCAGACCAAGAGATGCCAGCCCCAAATGCACCCTCCCCGCCTGCAGGCTGCATGCAGGAGCCCATCACCACCCGTGTGCTCTCTGAGAGCATCCTGCTCCTCGACTATGAAAGTCCCGAGCAGTTCTACCTCTGCCTGAGCGACAACGTTCTGCAAACAGACCTAGAACATGTGCTGGAGCAGCCACTCACCACCGAGTATCTCTGGGTGCTGAAAAAAAGGCTACAGGAGGTAAGGGGTGAACCAGGGCACGAGCAGTGGTGCAACTATTTGGGATGGGGAAGTCAATTCTTACTTTAATATAGACACCACAAGCATCCCTGCCTTCCCCACCCCTCTTTGCTGAGTGCAGGTGTACCCCACCGGGATGCCAGATGCCCAGCTCCGGAGGCTGGGGCCGCTGTCCCGCCTCTACACAGTGCAGGAGCTCAGCCAGTGGCAGGTGACCTCAGCAGACACACTGTGCGCCCTGCTCAACCCCTCAGATGGCAAATGGAGCAGTGCCCAGGTACCGAGGGGCACAGGGACAGATGCAGGAGAGCCCAAACGAGGGCTGCTCTGAGCTCGTGTCTGTGCCCACAGGAGCTCACCCCCCCATCTCCTGGAGCCCAAGGCACAGGGGTTTTGTAGTGCGTTTCTGCCAAATACATTTTCCTCTTCTCGAAGCATGCGGTGCATGAACTGTGTTTTCCAGAAGCAGCAGCTGATCACAAGGTTCCTGGAGTTGGGGGGCAACCTAACAGGGCCCTTGCTTCAGCAAATTGGTGGGATTTTCCTGTGTGACCTGAACGAGGAGCAGATTGAGAAAATACCTCCAGAAGCAATTGGGTAAATCACTCTATAGGGATGCTCATCCATCCTGCAGGATGCCTGGGTCATGGGAAGAGAGCAGGGGATAGCAGGTCTACCTGGCTCTGCAATGGTCGTGTCCCACTCTGGGCCGCCAGTGACATGGGTGGGGGATAAATCACACATCCCCTTGGCCATTGGAAGGGCTTTGGGTGGCACCCCCTGCTCTGACCTCCAAACCTCCCGTCCCTCAGGAGCGCTGGAGTACTGGACATTTCTTCCTGCTCTCAAAACAAAAAGGACCAATTCTACAGCAAAGCCCAGCAGGCTTTTGCCAGCCAGGCTGGCACCAAGGTGTATTACCTCCAGATGCGGCCATATCTGGGTAGGTGCTTCAGCCTTCACTTTCTGTAGAGATGTCTTCCTTGGCTGGAAGGCTGGCCATAGTCAAGAACCATCCAACAGCCAGCAAAGCCCTTCCCTCAGTGTTGGAAGTGTTCACATGACTTCAGGTGCCCTGGGTGCTTTCTTCAAGGTGGAGCTCCAGCAGAAGACCTGAAGGACTTGGCTGAAAATGGCGTCAACATGGACATTGACACCTTTCTTGCCCTAAATCCCAATGAACTGCAGGTATGTTCCTGCTGTGCTGTGTACTGCTGTTATTCCCATGGCAGGGGGGTTGGAACTAGGTGATCTTTGTGGTCCCTTGCAACCCATGCCATTCTATCATTCTAAGTTGAGAGCTGAGCTGTGGGTTCAAGACTTCAGTGTCATCAGATCACCAAATCTCTACTTTTAACCTTCTAAAATTTTCTTTCATAAGTTATTACTCATTCTGCATACCCTTTAAAAAAGCATTTTCAGGCAGTGTCAGCTATGAGCCTGACCAAAGCTGTCATACGTGCATTGCAGAAACTCAGCGTTCTGGATGTCAAAAATTTGCTGGGGGCAAACATCCAACAACTGAAGGGAGCTGAAAATCAGACTGCTGTGATGTGCTGGGTCAAGAAACAGTCCCAACAGGAACTGGACCAAATCCTGGGAATCGGCCTGCAAGGGGGGATGTGGGAGCCTCCCCCCACAACCACCCCTTCCCCCCTCACTGCTGCCCCCACCCCTATAGCCACCAGCAGCCACCCCACTAATCCAAACACCAGCCCCGAGGCCCCCACCCCAAATACTGCAAGCCCAACCTTCCCATACACCGCCCAGCCCAGCACTGCTGTCACCACCATCACCTCCACCCCAGCCCCCAGCGCCATCACCCCATGCTTCATCCACCAACCCACCACCTCCAAATCCCCTGCTTCCACCCTCCTCACCACCATCCTCACTGCTGTCAGCCCCAGGGCCACCTCTCCCAGCTCTATCCCACCCCCAGCTGTCACACACAGTGCCACCACCAGCACTGATGTTCCCAATCCCACAGGCACCATCCGCAGCACTGGGACCCCACCGGTGTCCCCAGCACTGGGAGGTACCACCGGTCCAGCTCCTGCCCCCTGTAACACCACCACCCCAAGCTCCCCCTGTGCCCTTGTCCCAAAGCCCACCTCTGTGCCTGCTGCCACCACAGCCACAGAAATGAATCCCCTCTCCCACAAGCCCACCACCCCACTTAACAACATCACTGCCTCCACCCAAAGTATCAGCTCTTCAACCAGCAAGCCTACAGCAATCATTTGCAAGACTGGTGCTCCTCCAGCACCTCTCGACCCCTCTTCCACCACCTCCAGCAGAGAGATCACCAAGAAAGCACCAGTAGATGTGCCAGAGACACCCAGACCTCCTCCTGGTGGATACATTAATCTGCAACCTGAATCTGGTAAGGTTGGGAACTGGGAAAGGCTGAGGGGCCAACATGGGGGCAAAAGTCTCACCAACAAGCAGCAGCTGATCTGCTTTTTTCCTGGCTACATTCAATAGTGGCATGCTATGCACAAGAAACCCCAGGTAGTTACAGCGTGTCAGGTAGCACTGTACCTGCACAGGACCTGACAACAGCTGTTCTGCAGCATGCTGCCTTCAGATCCTGCAAGTGTTGCAAGCTATAGCTTACGGTGCCTCATCACACTTTGAGTGCACAGCAGCTCTCATCCACTCTGCAAAAAAGCTGGAGTAAACCCATCAACGTCAATGTGCTGCACTGTTTTTCACAAAGGACTTAAGAGTTCCATATTTTAACTGCACATACTGCTTTTGAATAGTGAAAGCCCTAAAGTCTATAGTCCTGTATCCCAGGCTCTCATACCTTTACTGACTCAGGTTTACTTCTGCACTAGAAAAAATAAGAGCAGACTCAGTTCTCCTGACTGTGATACAAGGTGATTTTTGTAGACAGGATGCAGAGCAGTGCCTGAAGGTGCAGGGTCTGGCCAATGTCACACACACACAGACCCCCAGGGCATCCAAACCCCAAAGCAACTCTCCTGCCCCAAGTGCACACATGTGCTGTTTGTGTGGATAACTCAATCCTTTCTCATCTCTGTTCTCTAGGCTCAGGATCCAGGGTGTCCTCATGCTTACTCCACATACTGACCACAGCCATGGCAATATCCCTGCTGCAAGGGCTTCTCTGACACTGCACCTCCAGCACTGCGCTCCCGAATCCCTCCTCCCACATTCATCATCCTGCAAAACGATGCTGGCAAATTTCTGCCTGAAAAGTAGAAACCCAGGGAAGGAGAAGAGTTTGTCCTTTTGATTCCAGCAAGGAAAGCTCATTTTGTTTTGAATCTGGAAAGTGAAATGAGGACAGATGATTTTCCATCCCAAAGCAGCCCAGCAGGTACTTCACTAGCTAGCTGCTCTATACAATTATCAGTTAATATTGGCTGATCCAGCACTATTTTAATGCTGACAGTGGGCACAGTTCTACCAGCTTTATTCACACTGGGTGCTGTTTTGCTTCCAAGCAGTCCCACAGTCAAAAACAACAGTGGGAAAACTCAGGGACTCGAACTGCTGGCCCCTGCAAGAGAGGTGGAACACAGCCCAGAAACTCAGCCTGAAAACTCAGCCAGAAATCCACTAAAGTGCATTTAATTTGCTTCATGAACTTGTCATCAACATTTGTTCAAACTACACTAAGTCTAGTTAGGAAGACAAATTGAAGGTAGTTTATCTTGATTACTGTTGCAATTATATATAATAAAACAATCAACTATTTTTTTCTTAATCAAGCATGTTCTTGGATACATTTAGTGCTTTGGAGTTTTTCTGGCTAACAAATCTTGATAGATTCCCCTTCCTTTGCCCTGACTTCCTTCTATCCTCTTCTCACATTAAGGCTTTCCTTGGACAGAAATCCCTATAGTCCCGTATCCCGTAAAGAAGCAAAAAAATATGTTGAAAGTCCTAGACAAAGCTTTTATATTGTTCTCATAAGGAAGCTGAGAACAGCTTCAGCCCTTAGGTTGGAGTAGTCAACACCAAAAAAAATAGCAGGCATGTCTGAGGTTCCTAGCCATTTAATTTGATCTAGTACCCACAGCCACTGCAGTGCAGGCAGTGAATGAAGACAACAGCAGTTCCCATTTTGCTTCTGGCATTTTTACTTAGCTCCACAATTTCTTTAGAACCAGCTGGAAGGCTTTACTCCCACTCAGAGGACCTGGCAGCACCAAGAGATCAGGTTCTGAGAAATGCAATCAGTAACATGCAGAACAGCAGATCTGCTCACCTCTAAACCCACCACGGTTACACAGTAAAATACTGAAAGCTGTTGTGTTGCAGTTGCATTGCAGTAAAAGGGATGTATATTACCTTGGCTTGGTTTGTACAAAAGGCAAAAAGAGATCCTGCTCTGAATTGTCCGAAAGCTGCAGTTCCAATAGAACACTAATTTTTTTCTATTGATTTGAAAAAGAAAAGTACCTAGCAACGAGCACAGAGCCACGCAGCAGCTGCCTGCTTGCAGTGAGCACCCTTCACCCCTGGCCTGGCAGTCCCCAGCAGGCTCTGAGCAGGTAACACACCGGTCCACCTCATCGTGCTGTATCCAAGGGAAGATTTTCAACACAAGATTGACATCATCAGGAAACTGAGAAGCAGAGCAGGCAGGAGGTGGAGCATCATGGCCTCGGTACCAAGAGGGGCTGAGGATGGTGCTAGAAGAAAAAAGGGGCATCAGTACAAAGAAATCAACAATTGTACCATTCTTCCATGGGGAAAAGATCCTGTTGTGCCACATGCAGGGAAGATCTCTGGATTTTTGGCAAGGGCTCTCTAATCAGTACCCAGCTATCCCTAATCAAATCATCAAGTCAAAGCCCATATCCGACACACAGTACTTCAGGGTGCTGTAGAAGTGCTCATTCAGTTGAGATGCTCAGCTCACATGGATGCTTTCAGTGAGATTACAGGACTGCTCCTCATCTTGGACTTAGAAATTGCTGCAAGGCTTAAGGTTCCTCTGCAGAACTGGATTTGCTGCCTCTCCATGCTGGGAAGTGAAGGGTGCAGGTGAGCACTACCCAATGCATTTTAAGGGGGCTGTGTGGATAGGCAGCAGCAAACGCCAGTGAAAGAGATCTGCAATAGCCCAGACCAACAGTCTCTCCTCTCAGACACATGAGCAGCTAGCAGGACTTTCTAAGGCCTTGGCACAAGCATGGCTGAGAACTTGGTGTGCTCAGTTCTCTTTACAGGCCACCAAAATTACCTCACTTCCACAAGGCAATTATTCTCCTTACTGTAACCCAAAAAATAAGTATTTAAAGCACAAAAATCAGAAGCCCTAACACACTACATACGCTGAAACTTGGGTGTGACGATGTTTATATAGCCTTCTTGTGTTCCCCCGGTGAGCCCAACACCCAGTTTATCCAGTTCTGTTTGCTTCTGTCTTTGGGCCCATTCCTTGATGGGAGACATGTTCCTCCAACTTGACAGATCAGGCAGATTTATCCCCAGCAAGTCCTTAACCTCAGCAGGTGTCAGGGTCTAGGAGAAATCAAACACGACTTACTGATGTAAATGCAGGAATGACCATACCCCCTCTAGTCAAGGATCTGATGAGGTTTCTGTTAGCAGAAGCATTCAGAACAACAAACTTGCGGTGAGCGGCTCCAGTTGGAACAAATCTTACCTTAGGTTTGGGGAATAAACACAGTGATTCCTCAAAACCAATTTCTGTTGTCTTACCATGACATCTCCTTGACTCATGCAGGGTCCCCAGTCCCTGCCCTGGTCACAAAGCTTTCTTCCCAAACCAGTAATATTACTGCTAACATTCCTGTTAGAAGGTTTGCACTGTAGCCTAGTGGAAACCTCCTACTACCACTATGAGTGCTTGTTCTAAAGAAATTCCCCAGTAAGACTGGGTAGGCACCCATGGATAACTCCAAATTAAACTTCTAGGGAAGTTTCAGGTTGGTTTGCTGCTTTCCATTAGTCAGCCATCACTGTGAATTTGATGGAGCAACTCTTGATTTACAACAATGGACAACATGACCAGAAACAACCACCTCGTAGGGCAGAAACACGAGGAGCTGAACAACGTCAGCATTCAGCTTACCATCAAAGCATCTCTTCTCAAATTCACCAATGTACTAACATTCATGTTCACGTTGTCCTTGCTCAGAGCTCTGATATCCTCACCAGGAGCACCTCCTGTGACCAAAAAGAGAAAGTTTTACTCAATGCCTTCACACAAATGAGCAGTGTTGTGTATCTGTATAGGTTGGAGCATAAACTTATTAGGCCTGGACTGCTAACAGAGTGAATTTCAAATGCAAAAAAAAAAAAAATAGTTCCTTTAGCTGCAGGGTTTTATGATGTTGGCCATCAAACCAATGTGCATCAACGGCCAGATGGAATGAGCAAGAAGAGGTTCACTGAGGCTGTGAATGAATTCTTGGGTTAACAGGGAAAATCCATGTTTTGTGACATGGGAAATGCCTATGAGATAAGTACTAGGCATTGGCAGCTGGATTTCCAAGGCACTTAGCAGATCTTACCCAACCCAGAAACCACGAGTCTGAATATTCCTGTGATAGTTAGAAAATCAGTGAAGGGAATTTTAAGTCAGGTACAGATTCTTCCAAGAATATTTTATGTCATCTACAAGCTGGAAAAAGATGCTAACCTTCCAGAACTTCTAACAGCTCAGCTTTGAAGATTCCCAGATCCTAAGACAGTGTTTGTTCCTCTTTCCCTGTACAGACTGTTATTTTACATACCTAGGTAAGGCTCAATAAGCATATAGTAGTCACGTAAGTAGTGCCGGTCTGAGAAAGCACGTTTTGCTTTAGCATACAGGATGTCTTTTGTAAGCTGTGAACAGGCTGAAGGATTCAGGGATGCCAGTCTGAAAAAAAGAAAAAAAAAAAAGAAAAAAAAAGATAATGATGATGATTTAGGAAAATAAAAGTTCTTATTAGTTTCAACTTGAATAAATCCCAAATTCTTCCCATTAGACAGATGACGTACGGATAGAAGCTCAATGAAGAAAATAACGTCTCAGTTGCCTGCTGAAAATGATGTGTTTTCTCAGTTATGATGGCTGTGATGGTGGAATGCTAACAATGTGTTTGCAAAGATGTAGTTATGTAATTAATTTTATTTAGCAGTCCTTCAGAATCAACTGTTTTGCCTCCAGACAAAAACAGGCATGCATGCAGACCATACTGGTTGTCACCCGAGGTGCAGTAAAAAGAATTTGATTGCAGATCTAGCAGAGTGGAGAACAACAGGCTTTTAAGCCTGGGCAGAGAACATGCACTGAGTTGCTCCTTAGAATTCCTTTTACTGCATGGAGAGAAAGTAAACTGCCCTTGCTGATGGGAATGTGCTTCTACAAGAAGCTGAGAGCATTGCAATGTTGACTCACTTCAGGCTGTTGGGGTCTATCATATTCAGCAAGGTCGCATTCAGAGTGCACAAGTATTTTGTATTAATTGCATTCAGTGCAGTGGCATTCAAGGGATTTCCCAAGGCAACGTATCGACTGATCACAGCAGCAGCCTAGAAACACATTTTTTTCAAAAGTTAGCTTCATTCATGGTTTCATCTTTAAAAGAAAAACAAATGTGATAATTACAAAATTAAACCAAATCATTTTAAATCTACTTGTTTGGACCTCGAGGATGGGCCAATTATCTTAAGAAGCCACTAAGCTGGTCCCAAACCAGCAGCTCCCAAACCAGGAAATCCCCACCTGTTCATTTTGGAGGTCAAGCTCTAGCAAGGCAGCCAGCGTGTCAGCTGAAGTTATCTTCCATTTGCTAAAATCCTTCACGGTGAGTAAAGAAGCAAGGCGGTCCAGTTTGGGGAGCAGGCTGTCAGGATATCCATCAGGATATGTCTGTGGAAAGACAGTTGGAATTGCTATGAACACTTGTTGTCGTGCCTGTGTTCTCTGCAAGATTAATATGGAAAAGCCATAAAGGTCTCTGCAAGGAATGAAAACAAAAGCCAGCGAGATATAATGTGTGCATCTGTCATTTTTCTACATGAAAGCTGAGGGAAGCAGGCTTCAGTGAGGAAAGAAAACCTGCAGCAATGTGAATTGATTCAGTGAGGACCTGGAGCAGCAGAATGCCTTACAGTGGTGAAGGCTAACCAAACACTGGGCTACCCAAGCAGCAGCACAGTCTGCAGGTCAAGCCAAGTGATTATCCCCCTCTATTTGGCTCCCGTGAGACCTCATCTAAGTACTACAGTGTTGGGTTCCCTGAAGGGCTGGAGGCACAACATAGGAAGTGGGGTAGTGGGGCTGAGGGAATTGGATTTTTCAATCCGAACAAGAGAAGGCTAGAAGAGGATTTTATTACTGTCTTTACCTTCTGGGAGACTATAGGGAGGATGGAAGCACACTCTTCTCAGAGATGCACAGCGAAAGGATAAGGGCCAAGATGCAATTAAAATCCTGATTAGGTATTAAAATATATTTTCACAGTACAAGTGGTCAGATATTGGAAGAGGAACACAGAGAGATGGTGGAGTTTCAGTCCTCGGAGACACTGAAACTCAACTGAACAAGTCCCTGAGCAATCTCATCAGTAGATAATTTGGCATTCGTCAGCCTGACGTTACCTCATCCAGCTTCTCCTTCAGCACAGCCAATTGCTCCTGAGTGAAGGGGTAGTCCAGCATCTGAGCAAAGTAATTCTTTACAGAGACATTCTTTAGGCAAGCACGCAGCTCCTCAGGTGTATAGTAAATAGGCATCAGCTCATTAAGAGCCATCTCTGTTATCCTCAGGTTATCTGGGCAACCTGTTGAAGGAAGTATTAAATACACAAACACTACTGCCCAGCATTAAATCATTTTTCTTCAAGCTCTGAGTGCTCCAACTCTGGAGACAGACAAGTATGCCATCATTCCACCCTCCTCCTGGGCAATCCACCACCAAGTGTTTCACAGCTTAACTCAGACATATTCAAGGAGGCCCACAAGCACTGAGATCAATCCTGATACAAGAGGAATGCTGCCATTATGGATCAGAGAAAGCTCCCATACCAACATCACGCTTCTGCCTAGAAGGCAAGAGTTCTTCAACAATGGTGGCCAGCTGTGCTCTTGACAGACGTGAATCACGTGCAGAGTTCTTCAGCCAAAAAGTTAGAACATTCTGCAAAGAAAATAATCCATCAGGGAGATTCTGCAGCATTAAGCATATCATCAATGCATTAGGTTGCTACTCACACAGAAACTTAATTGCTGAAACTGTGGACAGAAGACTTCTGCTATAAGCCTGGAGACCTTTCTTTGGTCAGCCAAAGGCAGATTTCTAAATGCCTGAACTCGAGTAACCCACCTTGGGGACCTTCTGCCAGATGCTGTGATCCAATACAGGAATCAACCCTGTGAGCTCATTCAAGGTAGATGCTGACCACACTTGAGGAGGCCTGCAGACAGAAATCGATGGGATCAGTTTCCAAAAAGAAAGGAAAACAACACGAAAGATGCCAGCATTGTGTCTATTATGTCCACGTAACATAGTAAGTTAAGAAAACTTCTCAATCACTTTCTATCACAGAAAACTTTATTCCAGTGGATCAGAAGCAACTGTTAGTAACACTGGGGCAGCTGTATGGGAAAATAGCATTTAACAAACACTTTTTTTAAGTGTGAAAACCAATTGCCAATTCAGTGCCAAGACCTTTGAGCATTTGATACAGGAAGGAAAAGTGATTTGCCTTTCTGGACAACATCTCTTAGGTATAGTCAGGGATTTATCAAGCATCTGGCAGTTTGAGAGATAGAAGCAGAATGTTTTCTGGAAGTCAGAATCTGATGAACATCTAGAGCTCTTCTGTGTTCATCAGCACCACCTCAGAGAAGTTTGGATAATGAAAAATAGACCAAGAAAAGGCTTCTGTAACTACAGCAGGTGAGACAGAAACGACTATATCTTTTTCAGTAGAATTCCAGCCAAACTTATGCATTGAAAGACATTCAAATGAAACAATGTGAAATTCAAAAGCAATGAATTATTCAAGTGTATGATCAAGTTGGTCAGCTGCAGTTCACTTAGGTCTCAACATGACAAGAGGTTTTTTTTTTCTTCTGAGCATCAGCAAAAATCCATACCCAAACGTAGTGTTGCCACTGCTGATCACACTCCTAATAGCCTCCTCTTGATCAGGCAGCAAAGATTCACACTGGCTTAATTCCTTCAGCAAAGTCCCAGCAGAACTTCTAATGTATTCTTCACCCAGGTCACAGACCAGATGACCCAGAATCTTTGCATTTTCCTTGTTTACTCGTGTGCCTGGAATTTTCTGAAGTAACACAAGACAGAGAGATTAAGTAGAACTGGATCCCACTGTACAAGAGCATTTTTGCTCCTTCTGACAGCTGACATCCCCAAACTCTCCCCAGCCTTGAGCAGAGTTGTCCCCTGCCCACATACCAAGCACGCTAAAGCTTCCAGCAGCAGCTGTTTGCGCTCTGGCGACTCTCTTTGCAGAAGATCAAGACTTGCTTTCCCAACATTAGCAAAGTACTGCTTACAGCTTCCTGTTGCTGCATAGTCTGAAGGGCTAGGAAGACAAACACTCTGTGAGTTCTGCTGAATGATACAGACGGTCCATACCCACAGTCTAAATTCTATGCAGTTCTTCTTCCTAAAGACCACAATCCACATTTTTCAAAAACTCAGTTTCACTTTAAGGGCTCCTTCGTAAGACTCAGCTTAAAATGATTCAGGATTTGGATACAGAACCACAGTGGATAAGCTACCAGAACAAAGAAATCTACTCTACTGTCTGTTTCACCTGACATTATAAGAGAAAATCACCCTCAAAAAGGCTAAAAAGTACCAAAAGCCCACAGTAGTTTCACATCAAGACAGAAATAACTAAAAAGAGCTTCATACTGTTTTACCATAATACAATGTATTATACAATTATACAATTGTATATTTACTGTAATACAATGGATAGTTAAATCTGAAAGGCATCAAAGCTCTTTCAAAAGCTTTCTGCAATCTTTTTTTCTGTAAGAATGCCTGAACAAATCAGAAATATACGTCAAACATGAGCCCCAGTAGTAGGGGCTCATTAGTCCCTACTAGCTGGCTTATAAAGTCATGCCTCTTCCTCTCATTCAGGACTAAAGCAACAACATGAAAAATGATAGCACATATACCTTAAAAATAGCAACAGGTCTTTAGGATAGCTATCCAAGTCCTTGGGAATCCCACGCAGCATCACCATCTTCGCTAAGCAACTCAGCTGAAAGCACACCAGAGTTTGTAGCAGAAAAGGAAAACAGTATAAAACGATAGGGGAAAAAAAAAAGAAAGAAAAAAAGATTTTACTTTGCCCCAAAGGGAGAAAGAAAAAGGGATAAATCAGCCCTGAGAAGCCTTTGGAAAAATTCAAAACTGGGCACTTGAGACCCAGGACCACTTACATTCATTCCAGTCCTTTAAGCTGAAGATCTTTTGTTCTTGCTAAACAATCCTAATTAGTATCTCCACTGCAATACCAAACACCATTTGGGAATACAGGAACTGACCTGGTCTGCTCCTAGCTTGACATTCTTCCTCTTCATGACTTTGGCCAGCTCCTGAACTCTCTCTGGTTCCATTTCATTGGCAACTGCACACGTGTAGCCATGAAGGACTGACTGGGAAAGCCTGAATGTTTACAGAAAGCAAATCAGAGGGGCAAGGATTTCAGGAGAAAAGCCAATGATGACCCCCTGAGTATAAGCACAAACCTTCCCACACCTCAAAGCTTAACATTCTCAAAACTTCATCAACACAACATCGCTACTCTTGACTTTTGTGGGAGATCAAGAAGCCATCGCTGCTTACACAAATATAGTCTAGAGATTTTGCTGGAAGTAGAACTGCAGAGACAAATTCTCCACCCCAAGCAATACTGCTGTACTGAAGCACAAGATCAGATGTGCTTTCTGTGTATGACACATATCAAAACTGAAACAGTCTCACACAGATCCTCATCACAGCAGTCTCACGACCTGGGAGAGCTCAGGAAGAAGTCTTTCTATATGGAAAAACTGACACTGTGAAAGCAGCATGACATGTCAGATCTATTGTTCTTCCAGGTACGTGTGAAGGCTTTCATCATTTTTCATCTCAGATACAAGAACTGACAAAAGACACGTCAGTCTCACTAAATGTAATTCTTGGAATAGCACCACATAAGACTGACAGGTTGTCTAATTAGAAATGCTTTGCCAAGAAGCAAGGTTCCCAACTGCAGTCTGAGCCAGCAGTATTGTTTCAGAAAGAAAGTCTGGCTCACAGGTGTATCTTGCAGCTGACACCATGGTACACCTTGGCACTGCATGCTTGTTGTCTGCATGGTATTTTCCTGTCTCTTGTTATAGATTTAAAAAGATCAGTCATGCATGATAAAAGAAACAGGGATAACACGAGCCAAGCAAACATGGAAAACACAAGAAGAGCAGAAAAACGCTACCTGCTGAAGTCAGGCTCTGTCCTTATCACATCTCTGAAAAACATGGCAGCCTGTGGAGCAAAGCCAGATGGTCAATAGTTAACCATGCTATTCCACATCACTACTTGTATTTTCAGGCAGACTTTAAGAGTGGACTCGTAGCTCTGCAGTGTCCAAGAGTGACAGTGAGGGCAATACAAGCTGCTAGAATGTTACCTGGTCTCGAGTCCACATTTTACTGTTGAGATCCTCAATGCTGAGCTTCTCATCCTCAAAAATAAGCAATGATTTTGGAATGTAACTGGCCAGAGCACCAGGGATAAGTTTGACTAGGTCAGTCGGGTTGCTTACACTGGAGGAAATCTGAAACAACAACAAAACTAAATAATGCTTGTAAAAATCTAACGTTACAAATTATTTCCCATTCAACATATACATCAGACTAGCATGAGACTAATACCCAAGGCCCCAGTGAGAGGGAATGGTTCTGTTTCCATCAGTTTCCCAGCTCTTGGCTTGATGCTCTAAAAATCCTTAACAGGCCAGAAAGGAGGAACACTCCTCCCTGCCAACCCAAGCAGTACCTCAACTCTCGAAGGTAAGCTGCAGAGCAGTCCTGTGGTGAAGGAGGTGTTATTTCCCTCACGCATCACCCAGAGCCCTGACCATCCCGCTGCCCCAACATATGCTGTGTGCAGGGCCTGTGGCGCTGAACATGCCAGCAGTTTTCTTGTAGAAGGTAAGATGAATAATAACAAACTCAGATGCTGCAAGGTTAAAATAATGGCCAGGAAAAGAGAGGAAAGATGTTCACGTCCTATAGTCACATAGGGGAAATGACACAATGCCTTGCTAGGGGATTAATTTACCCTAAAAGGGGCCTTTTCTAAGATGAGCCCTCACTTCTCACACATTCTAATTTCAAACAATGACAATAACATTTTCTTGGCATTTTCTTATCACATCAGTGGCGAGTAGTTTCTCTGTGCGTCCCCCAGAAAACTGTCTCTTCTGCCCCAAGCCCTAAGAGGCTCATCAGAGCATGCTGGCTGGCAGCCAAGGACATCCACGCTGGCACCATGATGGGGATTGGGAATGCCTGTCCTGTTGCATGCTCTGGTTAGCAATGACAAACAGCCCAGAGGGAATCTTGTCTGTGTGCTCAGGTATGTGTCAGTGCCTGGCCCCAGGTAACCAGTGTTCTTGGTTGTGAGTCACTGGAGCTTCGCTAATTTATGACATCCATAGAGAGAAAAGCAATTTCACCTTTTCCACAAATATCCTTTTCAGAGGAGAGGGCAGGGCTGCTATTTGCTGAACAAACTCAGGCAGCTTAATGGCTTCCAAGATCACTTCTGGAGGCAGGCTTCGAAGCGTGCTGCTGTTGAGTCCAGCCACCAAGCTCCCTAGCTTTGCCAGGCTCTGTCCAGAAGAAATCTGAAAGATAATACATGCAGGCATGAGTACATGAAAGACTAAATAGCACTTGCTTACAACTAGCTATGCTAGGTCTAAGGTGCATTGGTGGATTTCATCTTTTATACCTGATAGCCAGAGTTGAGCAGTTTGTTGATAATAGCACTGGACTGGTCAGCATTCCAGCCACGAACTTTACTCAGGGTAGGAATCGATGCTTCCAGGTCTTCCCCACTGATCTTATTTTCTATGTCAGATACAGACAGCCCAACAGCAATCTGGCCCAACACCCGCAGCACAGCAGGAGTGAAACGCTCAACATTCCTCACCAAAGAAGATACAACCTGTAAAAATTCCACAGATTCAGAAAAGAAAGTCAGAAGAGTAATGATGTGTGCCTATTGGATTCTACAGCCTTTGGATGTCTTACATGGCTAGATTTTCTGCCCCAAATTTGTGTGATTAAGCCTGTTCATGGACTTCTACCATTAAGACTTTGCCTATCATAAAGCATGAGCCAGACAACACAAAAAAACAGCAAGATGGGTTCTAGGATTGCACACGGGAGGAGGCATGAGAGTTGAACCTTCAATCATCAGAAACATTGCCTAGTTGAATGAAGAACTGAGTCACAGGGCTGGGCAGATTACCTGCAGTTCCTCTGTTGTCAGGGATGAGGGAGCACCATTTCCCTTTATCCTTCCGAGCGTTGTGTTCAAGGTGCAGCTGTTACTGATCCTCTGGGCCAAGCTCAAAGAATCATCCCTGCTCAGGTTGCTCACTGCAGAGGGGCTCAGGTAGCAAACAAATCTGTCTGGGAGACTGCGGGTGGGACACCAGGAAGAGAGGTTTACAATCTGATAGGCAGTGATTCTGATCTTCTTTTTCCAAAGGATGCTCGCACAGCCCAAGTAACAAATGCAGAAGGGCAAACAAACAACTCAAATGATAAGAATTATTTGCTGGCACAGGAAGAAGGTACTTGCAAACTGATTACCCTTAGGTGGAAATCAAATGAAAGCAAGGCTTGAAGCATCATTTTCATCCCAGGCCCCCAGTACCAGCTCAGCATCAACACAAGGATCCTTGGAGCAGTAAATCCTGCCCATGACAGACTGGCTGTCTGACACACCAGGGATTTACCCTGCTCTTCTTTGTCCTGCACAGACACAGAGTCCCATTTTCTCTTCACTATTCAACAGAGCAAAACCAGAGCAAAACCCTCCCTTGCCCAAAAGCATCCCTGGACCTCTGCAGGGAGAGAGGTGCTACCTCTGGTTTCAGAGGCTGCCTGCCACCCAAAGCAACATCCCCAAAAGAACAGAAGTGCACTTCCAAGGGAAACGTCACCAAAGTCATTTACTGACGGCCTACATACCTTCTCACTGAAGCACACACAGCAGTTTCTGTTTTCCCAAAAAAAAGAGAGAAAAAGGAACTGTGACAGGAATATGTATACAGAACCACATTTGAATCCTAGGGAAATTACTTGGTCAGAAACTCACCATTGAGAGCGGGGCTGGAGCACTGAGTAAGGAGAATGAGAGAAAAGAGAGAACCATATTCTGCAGTTACAATGGTAGTATGGTCTTATTTGTGATCATTTCATACAGAAAAGCATGTACATACAAAAAATTTATACTGGAATCTGGCTTGAAATACACAAATATCTACACTCAGGCCTCCTCCCCTGCTATGGTTGGGAACTGCCATCTGCAAAATTGAGATCAGTATTGGCTCTGTACTCTAAAGAGCCAGAAAGTCACTCAGGCATTAGAAGCAATGGGATGGGCTACTCCAAGGATCTGAGTGTGACCAGTGGGTGTCACCCTCCTTGCACTGCCTGGTGACATGTCTGCACTGCAAAGACCTGGAGAAGCCATCCCCACCCAGTACACCCATCACAGGGACAGTTAGCCAGTAGGCCCACATCATAACGCACAGGCATTGGTTTGTGGCAACTGATTTTCATCCTTGCACCAGGAGGAATCATTGCTACCAGGAGGAATCATGCTGACCACTAACCCAGACACACTTTGCAAGCAAAGACATATTTCAAACTCAGTGTTTGTCTTACCAGATATGTCCCAGCAGGAGCTGCGTCAGCTCCCAGCCAACCTGGAAGACAATGTGATGTGATTTTAGCAGCACACTCAGGACAGAGGTTCATTCTCACAATTCCCATCTGGCTTAGCAGATCCCAAACATCACTCATCTCTCTACATCATTCTGACACAGCATTTCACAGAACCAACTGTCAGACCTTCCCCTTGTTCTGACTTTGTGACAGCTGTCTGGCAGGCAGGCATGAGGTGCTCCTTGATCTACTCAAAGTCTTTTTCCTCCCAAAGAAGAAAGGGGAGGGAAAGGGGCAGAAAACACTCCTGGAACGCTCCTTCTCTCCAATATCTCTCGTGTGCCAGGACAAGATCAAGGTAAAAGATCAGCCCAGGAGGCTTGACCCAGCATGCATACGCATCCATGATGGTCCCAGCTTCGCAGCTTCTTCCTGCTTCTTACAGCATCCACATTGAAACATCAATTGTAGCCAAGCCTGCATTGTATTTCACACATCTCCAGCTAAATCCTTGAGTGGATTAAAACCATGCTATGCTGCAGAACTGCACACAATGCAGGCCGTGCCACTGTATGACAGTCATCACTTCAGCCTTGTCTGAGAGCTTGGCAGGGATTTGCTAAATTACAACAGCCTGTCACCGTTGGCTCTTGGCAGGTCCGTGCAAGTTCTCCACTGCTCTACACTTTGTTTTTCTCAACTTTCGCACTCTTCTTAATGTCAACTTGCTTTTCTCCAGCTGATACCAGGAAGTTGGAAATATGGTGAAATGCAAGCTTAGGAAACCAAAACAGCATACACAGACTCAATTCTCACTGGCATTACTATTGTAAAGAACAAGAAACCTGCCAAGCTCAGCATCTTAACAACACAGAAAAAAAAAAGGGGGGGAAGATGGGGAAATCCCACGTGACAAGGCAGAATGAATAAATGCAAGAAATGCTACATGAAATGAGAGGCAGGGAGAAGAAGACAATGATTCAATGATTTGAGGCACCTGAGGTGACGCTGGCAGGCTGACAGGCACAACTGAAGCAGAGTTGGTTTTGTTGGTGTGTTTTCTCATGGTGTGTCCAGATGTAAAATAGCTTGTAGGGATGGATGAGAGGAGTCCCTAATCAGTGTAACAGCTCTTTGGATTACTAGCTGCTACACCTTTTAAAATCATTTAATTAATGGAGAACTGTCACTAACCAACAGGCAAACAAACGATACCCATAGCTGGCCAAACGGAGTGCTTTCCTCTAACCCTACCACACATTAGCTTTACTCTTAGACAAAGTCCTGAAAGAGTTACCAGGACCACAACCACGAGTTGAGAGCCAAAGGCCATTGCTTCCCTGCTTATAGACAAAGCCAAGACTATTTCTATCCATAATAATCACTTCCTCCTCCTCTCCGGTTTGGACCTTGGAAATACACAGCCAAGCCCTTTGCCCCAATCTTGGTAAGTCCTTGTACACATTTATCTTTAAGCATGGAAATAATCCCATTGAACTGGAAGAGTTCAGAGACCCATGTGGAAAAAGGAGGAAGGTGGGGGGCCTCTCTGATCCTACAGGAGAAACTCAACTCACTATCACAACCATCCTTGCTCTGTGATAAAAGATTCCTCATCTCACCATTGCATTAAGAGACATTAATTCTTCCAAGAAACCTATACAATTCTGCTGAATAAACTTCACTCCTTGTACAGGATATCAACATAAAATTGGAAAATCAGAATTTTCATCAGTTTCCACAATACTGATCAGTTTTGAACAGCAACAAGCGTGTCATTAATGAAATAAAGAAAAAAAAGCAATCTGTTTATTTGTTTTCCTTCCTTAATACTGATAACCAAACCCACCACAGAGAAAATGACAGACTCTTTATGTAGCTGCTCCCCAGCTGGCATCTCATTAGCTTGTTTGTAATGTTACAAGTCCATGTTTTATCATCACTGAACTCATTACAAAGGTGATCCCAAATCTGACAAGGAAGAGAGAACAAAGCGCTGACACTTCGGGAAAGTAACAAAGACTGCTTTGGAATCCCTCAGCACCAAAAATCAGGAGGAGGGGAAGAAGGGGAATACAAACAGAACCAGCTAAGGCTATTTTGTAAATCAGTGCCTTCTGCATATCCCAACAGAAGGAGCCATCAGCAGACAGCTCCACAACGACGGGACAAAAATTAATTCCACTGCTGTCCTTCCACTTTGTTCATTACAGAAATTAATATATTTTGGCTCAAGGATTCAGTAATAAGCCAGTTCACTCAGTAACGAACCAAAGGCTGAGGACTGCAAACAACCACCACAGTAGCATCTGGTGGTATTTCAACACAATCTTCCCTTTTGAGGGTTACCCCAACCACAGCTTCCAGGACACCCTTCCCCACGCAGCAATACTCACTGAGCACAAGGAGGAAGCCAAGTTGCAAAGGTGGCATTTCTGCAGTGGTCTTCGGAGTGCCTGTGCCCACAAGGAATCACCTTATTTCAGCCGAGAAAAAAGCAGAAACGAATAATACTTAGTTGCAAAAAAACCAAACCTGGGTAGGAAAGTTAAAAAGCGTTCATTCAAATAACTGCTTGCTGAGCTAATTTACACACATCAACAACCTTGACAAAGCCTACCTGAAACTGGATCCAAAGCACGTGAAGCTACTTGAGGGTATGCTCAGCCTGATCGAGTAAGGAGAATTCAGAGTTAGTGAAGCTAGACTCACTGCTATCAACGCCTTGAAGCTGGTGGTGGGCTCTGCTCTGCAGAGGAAGACAGCAGCTTGCACAACCTGCCCAGATGGTTAAATGTGGCAATCGCCTCCCAGCCACCAGTCACTGGGTCCTCACTGTGCAGCTCCCTGATCATAGAGGGCTGCTTTTCACTGAGCAAACCAGGGTGTGTCTCTGGCTTCTCAAAATTACATCTGAAATTACAGGATGGATTTGGAGCACCAGACACACCTGTAAGTCCTTAAAGATGCAAACGTTTAACAGTGCAAACAAAAGTGTGGTTTTTTGTTAGTGCTCGGCATTCCCTTGGATACCATTGGAAACATTGATCTCAGAGTGTCTGCGTGGAGTGAGCAGGATGAGAGCAGTGAATAAGTGCATTCCCCCCATGCTCCAAACTTGACTCGTTTGCCATTCATGGGATGCAACAGTTATACAGCTTCAGAACTGTAAACCCTGAGATCTTTATCTCCCTATCACCAGAAACAGCCTTTCTCTCAATAAATCTGCACAATTCCTAGAACATAACTTCATGGAATTTCCAGTCCTGCCAAGCTGCTCTAATTAAAACATTGTTTACTTTTTGCAATTAAGAGCTTGCATTTGGTTACAAGGGGTCTGTGTGCAGTAACTGCATGCTGTAGGAGACAAAGAATGACTTGATGGACTTGTCCTGCTCCTTAGGCTGAAAAACACATGGAATGGGTCCTCACAATCTCCCCAGAACTGTGCATCAGCAGTGTTCTCCAACTAACTGTAAGCCTACAAGAACTTCAGCAAGGAGAACTTAGCAAGCACAATCTGCAAGACTGAAAGTGAGACCAGCTGCAGATATCAACAAGAGAGGGATATTAAACTGCCTTCTGTCTGGTTCAGACTTTGTTTCCCTCACCCTCAGATCTGAGTCCTCAAGCCAATAAGAAATTGTCCACAATAACTCTCTCAACTTCTTTGGGTGCAAACGAGTAATTCTGCATACTCAAATTTGAAAATCTGTCTTTGGTCACTTTATTGATGTTTTTTCAAGGTTCCCATAAGCCATTTAAGTCCCAGGCTCAGGCTTGTCCCATCACACCCACCTACAACTCCTGTGTTTGTGGCAATGCAGAGAAAAGCTGGCGTTGACTCACAGCACCACCACGTACCCAAAACCGGCTCCCTCCCCACTCCCAGTTTTCTTAGCACGCTTAATATGTTTATCAGCTATTTTGAAACTTGTACAAGATTACTGATTCATACTTATTGTTTCTCTGACCTAGGAGTCCACAGGATGCCACACATGAAACCAACTCTTATCAGCTTCCATCTAAGCTATCCATTTCTGTGTAAACTTGAAATGCATCATTTTGCAAATAATCAAAGTTCAAAGCAAGAAGCTGCTTCTCCAGGAAATCCAAAAGAAGTCTCCCTGAGACAGATGGAAGATCCTTCAATCGGGTTTCAAATATCATAGCTTTTGGTGTCTTATGCCTTTCAAAAAGTCCACATTGCAAGCAGGCAGCTCACAGAGGAAGGTCAGGTAAGCCCGTGTTGCTGCTGAGTCCTGATCATTCTGCTGGAAGAACTACAGGTCCAGAAAAGAGTCAATGAAGAAAGCAGCAACATGGCACAGCATGGCTCTGCATCTGCAGCCAGATCCACTGCTTCTCACGGGGGTATCCGAAGGTGAAACGGAAGAACAGGATGGATCTGAAAAGGAGAAAAATCAACACTGAGCCTCATCAACTGATGAGGAAACCAGGGGAGGGGGCAATGCAGAGTGTCAGGATTTTCTGCTTGTGTTGATCAGGTAATCTGTGTACCTAAAGAGTGTGCCAAGCAACCCCCCCCAATGGGGAGAGACGCCAGAGTTCATGAAGGCAAGGAGGAACTTTCATCTATAAACAAACTGTTATTTTTCTTAGCTCTGTTCACAAAGTGGCTGAGCAGAAGCATCGAGTATTTGGCAAAATTCTGATTATTGCAACGAATAAGGCTGGAGCTGATTTATGGCTTTGTATCTGCTCAGGTAAGCATAAGTAAGAGCTACAGCTTCCTGAAATAGGCTTCTGGCTAGAGGATTTTTGGATGTGATGCCATATTCAGACTGAGTTCATAGCACTGGATGCTGGAAACATCAGTTTGGCCTCCTGCAGGTTTTCCTGCACTTTCTACATCCCAGCTTTACCCAGCCACATCATCACAGCAGCATTAACCATGCGTGGCAGCACAGCTTCGAGATGAGGATAAGATTTGCAGATGGGTGGTCAGACAGGAGAACATCACAGCCTCTCACAAAGTGGCATCAATCTAGAAAAGTAGATTTTATAATTTGGTAATAACCCTCGTGCTACCCAGAAAAGACGTGGTGCAGGTGCTTCATTCCTATTATCTTAGCAACATGAAGCAATTCAGGCAGCAGCTGTGACTAAGCCAGAATGAGATATTTGCAGCCCACACCTGGTAGACAAGTCTTTCAGGGGATGGAGTCCAGCACGCCCTCAGCTACCATCTCTCCAAAAGCAAAGCTGTTCCTGTCATTAACTTCATTTCCACAACTTGCCCTTCGTAAGCCCTGCTCTCCCCACCTTTGATGAACTTCTCTCCCTTTGCAGCCCCTCAGTCACAAACCAATGGAAACACAGAGCATGTAACACAAATGCTGATAAAACTCCTGTTGGTGCGAAACAGCTTGAGGTCCCATCTCATGTGAGAAGCACAAAACTGAAAGAGATTTCAGTCAGCCTTTGCCCCGTGGTACCAGTGGATACAGCCCTGCCGACAGATGCCTGCATTGGCATGTGAGAGGGATTTTAGAGCTCACCTATACAGTCACTTCTAGTTCAGTGCCATTACTGAGACCTCTCTCCGCCTCTCTTCCTTCTTGCATTCCTCCCTCCCTGCAATCATCCCTCTCCTGAATCTGCAAATAATCCAATGTCTTTATGTCACCTCCTCCTCAAACGCATAAATTTCCCCACAATAGCAAGTGGGGAATGAATCCTAGTTTTGCATCATGATTTCTTAACACTCACACTGAAGGGTCATGGAAGGAGGGCAGTCAATGAAACCTGCAGAGGGTGGGTAGAAATGGGCCAGGCCTAAAACATCGTTTGTGCCATGGGAAAATGAGTCAGTGCATTCACAACCCTCTACTCTCCCAGCCTGACAGAGACATCGAGGGCAGCTCAAGTGTTATTCAGCAACCCTAAATTGCTGAAGTACAATTGGTCGTCGATGCGTTCCTGCCATGTTAAGCCAGGTGTGGCAGCAGGTAGTAAATCTCTCCCAATCCCATCTCTGCCACACGCCCTGCTCAGCCCAGTCGCTGCATTTCCCTGTAGCTTTCATGCAGAACTACAGGGGCTTCAGGCTGTCTCAGAAAAGTCAGATCTCCCATTAGGTAGACAGAGCTGGGGAAGCAGAGCCAGGCCAGCAGATACATGCTCACATCGCAGACAAACTTCCCATCCAAACATGGGCCCAAGAGCAAGCAAACTGCATGGGAGACCACTACCCTAGGGGGGCTAAGAAGAACATTTGACCATGAGTTTGTACAAGATGTGGTCAGGCTTTCACTAATCTCAGACCAGCGCTGAGCTCATCTGCAAGCCTGCATGGGCTACCACAACTCACAGGGGTCACACAGCCCTATTGTGCGCCCCAGAACCACAAAGAGAGGTTTAAGAATGGGAACAATAGAGCACAAAATAAAGTTTGCTGAAGAGAAACCAAAAGGGGCAGTTAAAAAAAAAAATAAAAATGTTGCAGATGGCATAAAAGTTGTAAAAAGAAATACTGAAGGCTGAAAGCAAACACATGCTGCCAGGGAAGAAAATCAAACTGCTGTGATAGTACAGAAGGGCAAAGAGGCAACTGGAAGTGAGGAGGTATCTTTCAAATAATTGACGTTTTCTGTTCCTACGTTAGTTGCCTCATGAAAAAGAAAACTGTCAGGACCCAGCAGGGACAACACGATCCAGGTACAAAGAGAGGATATGGAGGCATGCAACTCTAACAGCAAAACTAAATTCTTTTTATCCATGTCCATCACACATAGATACTAATAGAAATCTAAGATATAAGCAGCTTCAAGACCATAAAGGCAGTGCTATGATACAGTCATTGCTTGCACCCAGCTCTTATTTTACCCTCCCTGTACAGATCTCAGACTTACTGGGACTTGGCACACAAAGGAAGACTCCCCCACAACTGAATTAAGCCTCTGCGAAAATTCTCCTTTACTTATCTCACTAAAAATGCAAACAAGGAAACACTGCTAAATAAATATCCACACTTGAGAACTGTGATTTCATTGGCATCAAACCAATCACTGCTCTATGGCTTAGTGCTTCCATTGCAGAACAGTCCTGCGTTCGCTCCAGCTGCTCTTGATTAAAACTGCTGCTTCCTACATGCAGAAAAGAAAGGTAAATTAGGTTAGGTAAAGTTATACACATTTCAGGGAAGGTAAATTGGGGCAGGAAAAGCTATATCATCTGTCTTGTTGATATGTCCATCACTGGATGAGGTCGGAGTTCAGGGAGAGGTTTGCACACTGGGGAGTCTCATCAGGGCAGCAGAGAGGAGATCTGAAAGCTGTCCTCCAGCATCCTCATCTCACATCCTTTTTACATGTGGTTTGCCACGAAGACCAAGGAGGTTGAACGGTTACAAGCTGAGATATAGGCGGGGGGTATGAAAAGGACATGTCTGTGGAAAAAACAGAGACATTTATGTTGGTTCCTTAAGACTTCATTTTCAGTTCCCAAAAACATGAGAGATTGTTCCTAGGTTAGTCATCACACGGTTTATGGTCTCTGTGGATTTCTTGTAGCAGTAAAAGTGGCCACTGGTTCAGAAAGCAAGTGAACAATACTCTCAGACCTCCTAACAGTGCAAGTGTAGTTTCAAATCGACAGGGCTGACCCTTATCTTGGTGCAGATCTTCCAAAGAATGCGTAAGCAGGTCACATCCAGCTCTGTGACTGCAGATTTGCGTACCTACTTGTTAAATGTCACCTGGAGAAAGTTTTTTTATAAATAAGGCAGTACTTGGTTCAACACGCAACTTGTCTCACTTCTGCTTGCTTAAGCATTCGGTTACAAGCAGGGAACATGTGAAAATAAACATTACTGGCTTTGAGATGGTACTGTGCCCACACCTACAAATTCCAGAGGGGTCAACAAGAACCTGACACTGAAGGCTTGTTTCTGACAGTTCATGCAAGAGCATCAATGCTCACCTCCATGCACTAACAGGTCTTCACTCAAGGCTACTTCTGAACTGCAAAGGAGAAGACAAGAAAGCCAGAGGTCTCAGAGACCTGCCTACCTTCAGACAGCCCATTCCTTGGCCACCCCAGGAAAAAAACCCAGTCCTGATTTGTCTCCTCCTCCAGTAACTTCACAGTAAACCCTGCTCTGGACACTCAGCACTCCCACTGCACACTATTAAAAGAAGTATCACAGAGACAAACAAAAAGGCAGAGGAGCTGATTAAGAGTGGGGATAAAGAGGCCAAAGAGCACCAAATATTACTAGCAGCTAGAAGTAAAACTCCACCATCACATCACCCCTTGCCAGAACTTCACATGAGATTCTGCTTGTTTTCTACCTCCTTCTCTATAATCATTTTTGAGTTGCACAAAGACAAAAACCACATACATCTAACAGTCAAACCTCCTGAATAATGAGCTTAATAAAACTGAAAAAGAAGTACTGTGAAATCTGTTCTTCCTCTTTCTTGGCAAGGTTTCTGTTCATGTTGGTATCGTGACTGGCAGCACTGGAGCAGAAGTGTTTAGCAGTGCCCTAGCCCTGTTTAGCTGGGTACAGAAGTCCTCCTGACAGATCAGCAGCCAGGTTTAAGAAACATGACCAGCTTTAAGGTAACTGACTTCAGAAAAGCAGAGCTCACACATGGTCCTGGGAGCCCAGCCCAGCCTTGAAAGACTGCTTAGAAAGAACCAGGCTGTTACAACGTTGGGTCTTCAGCCATTAGTTCTGGCTGTACCATGAAACTCACACCATTGAAAGCATTTGGCATCCAGCACTCCAAGAACAGTGCTACTTGTGTCAGCTGCTGTGCCACGTTCTCAATTCTTTCTGTGAACAGGTCCTCCCAAAGCACACGCCTTCTATAGCACCAGGTATGAAAGGATGAGGTGCTGTGGGTATCCAGCAATGCTTCTGCTCCATCCTGCCCTGAAGTACCGTCAGCACTTGGACATCTCTATTATGCACTCAAGTGCTGCAAAAAATAGCTATAATTGTCAGGCACTCCTTACTCCCAAGTACAAAGCAGCTCTGTACTCTATAGCTTCAAGAAAATTGTCTCCTGTATGAGTCAGCTACCTGCTAAAAATCTTTATGTGATTTCAGTTGCTTCCCCTTACAGTGAGGCTGACGCCTTGTGATGTAACACCGCAGTCTGACCTCCCTCTCTGCTTTGTATATAGGTAGACATGCACGGGTGCATACACAGCCACCTACAGATGGTGATGTTACATGCACTCCTAAGAGAGGAGGAATAAAGAGAGAGCCTGCCTGAGGAGAGTCAGAGATCCCGCTCACAAACTGAAAGCCTACCTCAGTTTGTTATGTGACTGACCCTAAGCCCCAGCTTTAAACACCCTTTTGAAGCACTTTCTCCCCACAACAGCACCTTGCTATCACCAGCAAGGAATTTGTTTCAGTTCATAGTAATGTCACACCCCTAGCAGGCAGTGCTTTCTAAACCAGGCTAGGGAAGCTTTAACCCCTTTGTGTCACACGTGTGTCTGATGAAAAGGCTATCCCAAGCGAGACTATCAATAAGCCTGGCTGGACGTCATGTTCAAAGCAGCACACGGAGCCACCTGCAGGCGTTTCGCTTGCATCGTTGATTTCCAGGACGGGAGAAATACAGGCTATGAAGCAACATGCCAGGATTTGCACGGCCAACTCAAGAGCTTTGTGGGCTCAGGATACCCCACCAGATTTCCTCAAGCAACACCACAGCCGGATCAGCAGCCTTCAGCAATCATTACACTACTGAATCTACTCATGGAAACGAAACTGCGTCCTTCGAAGCACCGAGCTGAGCTCCCACACTGAACCCTGAGCCACAGAACCTGCACGACTCCACGCACGCGCGCTCCTTAGCACGTTTCACGATAGCGCGCTTCGCTTGACGGCAGTGTGGCATCGCGCTTTTACGACAGCGTCGCAGCTCTCTACCCACCCGCCGGCTGCCGCGCCTCACGGCGGCGCGGCGACGATGGCGTCTCCGTTCAGCGGGGTGCTGCAGCTGACGGACCTGGATGACTACATCGGGCCCTCGCAGGTGGGTGCTCGGGGGGCAAACCAACGCCTGGAGAACCGCGTGGCCAGCCTTAATCTGCTCAAAGATACTGACAGGGCAAGGGAGCTGCTGGGAGACAAAGCGAGTCGCAGCTGTGGAAATAGGATGAGGAGCCGTAAGGCGCACAAACAATAAAAATGGCACAAAATGCTGCAGCGCCCTTGGGAGTCGGTCATAGAACAGTACAAAAATCTGCAGGCAGCCCTTCCGAGGCTGTCAGGGTCGTTCCGACACGACACGGAACTTCATTAGCAATGCTGCATGGCCACGCCTCCATCCGTTGCAATGTGCAGTGAGGAACGGGAGCTCAGCTGTCAGATGGGGGGGGGGGGATGGCACTGCAGGAGAGCCTGTGTTCCTGTCAGGGCTCCTTAGAACACAGCTCTGTTGTTCAGAAGGGGCGCAGTCACCTCTGGCTTTGGTGTGATGCTGACGAAGTGTTCATTCTGTAAAAAAGGGGTAAGATTCTGCCTTTCTGTTTTCCCTTGGTGGCCATAGGCACAGTCAGTAGATCCAGCATAATTTAAAGCGGAGTGATGGACGTTCACTCGAGAATGATTGCTTGGGTTTGATAATTCTGGTTTATTTTAAACCTGCCTTCCCCATTTCACCGCTCATCTCTTCAACTTCTGCCTTTTATTTCTCTTTTAGGAATGTGTCAAACCTGTAAAGGTGGAAAAAAAGCCTGGGAAAGCAGCAGCTAAGATCAAAATCGAAGCCGATGGGAGCTATTTTCAGATCACTCAGGTATGCCTGACTTTTCTTTACTAGTGTAAAACATCTGGACACTGCTAATGGATTGTTATGTATTTAAACAGGACACAGCTATTTAAGGACCAAGATGTGAGAATGCTGATGACAACAGCAAAACTTGTTACAAACCTTTTTTTTTCCAAAGTCTACCTTTTAAATTATTAGGTTTTGTAAGTCAGTTTTGTTACATGCTCTGAGTCACTGGCATTGATTACTAGTGGGTTTTATTCTAAGAGCAGATAAGCTGAGAATTCTTGTTTTGCTATCCTACATTATTTGAGACAATGTCCTTTCCTACTGCATGATTTCATACAGTGAAGTCCTTACTCAGAAAAAGAGATTAAATTAAATACTCTTAAATTTTTCTCTCATTTTTTTTATGTTATACTTTAAAATTTGTTAAACACCATGCAGAATTTGTAAGCTAGGATTTTCCTGTTTACCCAGAAAAGATCACAGAATCACAGATTAGAAAGCATCACACACACTGATACTTTGCCATACAGTTTTCCCTCTGCAAGTTTCGCACACACCAAAATTGCATTCAGCATCAATTGAGAATAGTAACACATTTGTAATCCAGTTGCACAATCTCTTTAGAAGGAGAGAAATTCAAGATTCCTTTGGAGAAATGGTTGCAGTATTGAATAGTATAAGCAGCATCTGGGAGGGGTGGCAAAGCTGGCGTGCTCTGTGCTGTGCAGAGTTCAGTGCATGCTGGAGGTTGGTGCTTCAAGGCTTAGGAACTGTGGTTTATGGTTGTGTGGTTAAAACTGCAGCTGCAGTCTGTAGCAAGAAGGGCCATATTTGCACCTGGGAAAGAATAATGCCAGTATTCTGAAGCAGCATCAGCCCGCCTGATAGCAGAAATGATTGTGGCCAGAGCAACTGTTCTATTCTTAATAGAAAAAAAGCAAGTTATTGCTCTTGCTCTTGCTAAAGTTTTCCTAAAGTTTCTCAGCATATTTGCTTAGGCACGCCAAGAAATTCCGTGAAGAATGGAATTCTTCTTTCTTTGTAGAATCTTCTTTCTTTGAAGAAATCTTTGAAAGATGCCTGTCTTCCTCCTTGTCTTACTAAAAAAAAATACTTCTGCTCTTGATAAGCCAGGAGGGCAAAGAGGACAGTATCTTTGTTACTAAACACAGTAAAGGTGAGAAACTGCTACCCTGCTCAATTCCGTACTGTGACCAAAACTGTGTCTCATCTGTTTCTTCCCAGGATGGAGGAGCACAGAAACTGGAGAAGGCTAAAATTACTCTGAACGACTGTTTAGCTTGCAGTGGCTGCATTACATCAGCAGAAAGTGTCTTAATCACTCAACAGAGCCATGAAGAGTTCTACAAAACTCTATCTTTTAACAAGGTAGGTGATGAGACAGGGGTAGGTAGGCTGCAGAATTAATAGATGTTAATGTAGGTGTGATGCATCTGCAGAAGCACGCATTGCAGCTGTGCACATAAAATCTGAATACATTCTCAGTACAGAGTAGATTTTTTTCTAATTTCTAAAAAGTTGTCATAGGTTTGGAAATAGCTTTTTAACATAGTAAGTTACTGCATTAGGAACTTGGGAGTAATACTGGGAGATATTTGCTGAAGTTCTAGCATGCTGCACTGCTGCATGTGCTGTATTAATACTGTCTGAACAGCTCTTTTCTATTATTATTTTTATTTTTTTTAAGACTGCAGCTCCCAGTGAACAGAAGTTGGTGGTGGTTTCTGTTTCACCACAGTCCAGGGCTTCATTAGCTGCAAAATGTAAAATGAGTGTTCTGGAAACAGCAAAGAAGTTGACTGCGTTCTTAAAGAGTCAAGGCAAGTGCTGCATTGTGCCCTAGCATCACAGAGGGGACTGCTGGCTGTACATCAGGCACAGCTTTTATGAGCTCACCAAGGGGATATGAATTAAACACAAACTTTGTGCAACTTCAGTCACAACATAAACTTGGAGTAATGGAGGAAAGGAGCTTTAAGTTATTCTCATGCCTCCTATGACTTCTGCTCTTGTCTTACTGTGCTGATGTGCTGGGGAAAATGGTTCACTCTCAAGCACAGGTTGATAGCTGTGAATAGGACGTGTAGCTTGCTGCTTGCATCTTCTTTGTGAACTTTAATATGCATGCTGTACCACTTAGGTGTGCACTACGTATTTGACACAACTTTCTCAAGAAACTTCAGCCTGCTGGAGAGCCAAAAAGAGTTTGTAAAACGCTTTCGAAAGCAATCTGAAGACAAAAAGGCTTTGCCAATGCTAGCTTCTGCCTGTCCAGGTACGAAATAGTAGTACATAATATATATATATAGATAGATATAGATATATATAATATAACATTGTATATACATACAATAGGAAAAAGTAGTACAAAATTAGTTACAGGACTAATAAGATGTCATTCTAGTAATACACCCATACAAGAACTCAGAAAGCTACTCAGAAAAGTTCATATGGGTTAATTTGCTTAAAATGTTACTCTTTACAAAGAGATCTTGGTGTTAATAGTGGTAATGGTCTATAGAAATACCTACTGATCTCTATAAATGGAATTGTTACACCTCTTTGCCTTTTGTACTGAGTCTGAAAATGGTTATGAATGGGTGGCGAGGCTGGGGTTGGCTTTGGGCAGAGTGAAGGGGTGCTTGTTATTTATATATACACCTTTTTATGTATATTTATATTTATTGATTGCAACTATTTGCTAACTGTTCTCTTTTCAGGTTGGATCTGCTATGCAGAGAAAACCCATGGCAGTTTCATCATTCCTTACATCAGCACCACTAAGTCTCCACAGCAGATCATGGGCTCCTTGATAAAGGGCCATTTTGCAGAGCAGCAGGTAAGGTGTATTGAACGCAAGCTGATACATTTTCCTGTACTGTTTACATTAAAGATTGAAGATAATTTGGTTTTATCTTGCAAATTGCCAGCAAAGGCACCATCACTCCCACTTCTGTGATTCCTATGGAGAAACTTGCAACTGGGACAGCAGCACTAAGTTCACGCTTCATGGATTACTTGAAATCTCTGTATCTTATTCTGAAAGTCTAAGGAATCTGATTTTTCATGATTCTTGTGCTTATATCTCACTTGTTTCTGTGTGGGTTTTTTTCCTGCTGTCCAAGGCTGTGAACAAGTTAAAATAAATTATCCCAAAATGAAACTTGGGTCAGCGCGTACGTGCAGATCATGTCTTTGTCTAAAAACTGCTTGCTCTTTCCCAGCTTTGTGTTCTTTCAGTTTTACTTAGTTCTGTTCTCACTCTTTAACCTTTGGAATCTTTCCAAGTGCAAATTTGGTGCTTAAAGTCTAGTGCTATAGCCCAGAGTTGTCCAGCAGCAAACTTAAGCACCATGTATGCTTGTATGATTTATTGTCCATTAATGAGCACTGGCTTAACAGTTGCATTAAACAAATGCTGACACATGCATGCTTATTACAAAAATTGGCAGCTGTTAAGAATATTTGGCACAAGATAGTGAAACAATAGCCTTGAGTCAATGACATATTTCCTCAGTTTGTGCTTATTTTGCTGGATGGCCATGAGGATTTTGTCCAACTTGTGATCGTTTCTTAGTTGCTGATGCAGGGGCTGCATCTTAGTTAGCATGGAAGAAACGTGTCATCTAACTGAACAGTTAGGATTTCTTCACTGATTGACTTTGGATCATTTGCACTAGGAAAAGTGGGGTGGAAAGACCATGGGAGACCTTACTGTTGTCATTTTCTACAGACTAGAATTGGGTTCTATGAGAGAAAAAATGTATTTTTTCATGTTCAGTAATAAAGGACAGTATTTCCAGAAGCATGGCACTGTTAGTTTCATCATTCTCATTTATACTTGGAAAACACCTCCCACAAGACAGTTTTGATATTGACCAATGCAACTGCTTTGTCTTTTTCCAGCACTTAACACCTAATAAGATATACCACGTAACAGTGATGCCCTGCTATGACAAGAAGCTGGAGGCTTCAAGGCCAGACTTCTTCAACCAAGAGTTCCAGACCCGCGATGTGGATTGTGTGATCACCACAGGTAGGCAGAGCCAGAGGCAGCCTAGATCATTTCTAGACTGGTTTTAATGATCCTTTGTCAGTGATGGATGTAATGCATGGATAGTGCTCTATAATTTATCTCCAGAAATGCCACTCACGTCGTGGTACAGAGTTTATATGCAGGCTTTGATACTGATCCGTGGATTTCATTTTTTTAATCTCCAAAATAAGCTTTTTGTACCTGTGGTTCTGTTTTAGGAGAAGTGCTGAAGTTGTTGGAACAAGAAAAAGTGTCTCTCTCAGATGTAGAACCTGCTCCTTTGGATTCCATGTAAGAAATCTCATTTGCACCTTCAAGCATGTTCATTTCCATCCAGTATCCATATCAAGTTCAGCAGAATTCACTTCCTACTACTATTTTACTACACATAAGGCTGCATGTGTTGGCATTTTATGGTCTTTTTTTTTTGTCAGTAATTTCAAATCACTACAGCTGTGCATTAAGTACATTAGCTACAGCACACAATGAACCTGTAACTATTTGCTGGATCCTAGCAGTCCAGGGATTAGCAGTTCTTACTCTAAATAATCAGAACTGTAAAACTGCTCTGTAAGAGTATGATTGCAAAATGATTATGTAGAGAAGTACAAACTGTACCACAACCATTTACTGTTACAGTATAGCAGGTGGAACCCCCATAAATTCTAACTGCAAACTTAGAAACATGGAGGAGTGTAGATCAGTGATACAAGTGTGCTGTAACAAAGCCTGTTACAGGGCTGTACTCAGTTTGCTTATATTCCTTCATTATCTGAGCTACTGTAAAGATTGAAGCAAAATATTCAGGTCACAACTCATCTGAAGGAGTCTGTGAAAACATGAGAACTTAAACATGTGCAAACCAGATGAGACTTCAGTTGCATTAACTGAAAGCTAACATCTGGTTGAGTGATGACTGCAAAGATCTGAGAGCCTGGAGAAATATTGAAATCAGATTTTAGCCCTCTGAATTGACATTCAGTAGTGGCTCCACACTGATCACTAAACCAAAGCATTCTCTTTCTAGGAAATGTCTTTGTAGCACTTTATTACCATAAAAAAGAGAAAGGCTACATACGTAGCAACCTTTATAGAGTATTAACAGTTACTGACAACAAGTCTACTGCTCAGAGTTTTCAGAAGGGATTTTGGTAGCCCAGATATGCAGCAGATAGCACACACACAGGACGTGACAGTGGTCTGACAGCTGTCTCCCTTTGCAGATGTGACACTGTGGTTTATTTCTAAATAGGGCTTAATTTTTTTCCCAGTCCTGAGTGCAGCTGGCAGCCTTTGCTGAGGAGATGCCTGATTAGCACGTGTATGTTCCCAGAACCATAGCAGAAGTGTCCTTACACGAGGCCTGTTTCATAGTTCTGCTTTCATTGTTTTCAGCATTGGTCACACTTCTTGGTGTATGCCTGTAAGGTGTTCTACTGGCACAGATTTATGCATTCTGAGGTTATGAATTCCTCCAGTATTGTCTTTTTCTAAAATGGTTTGTGCACAAATTCCTTTCACATCTAAAAATTATCCTCCACTGTAATAAAGGTCTGCATGGCTGTGTCCCAAAAAGTCAACTTCAGCAGTTGCCCACATAAATAAGCATTTTATTCTACCTGCTTTATTGTTATACTGCGAGCAGAAAATCAGGGAGATTATAAAAACATTCTCAAGTGTTTGGACTCAGAAAATAACATTATGGAAGTGTCAGTTATAAGATAGAACAAAATGTCTAATTACTTGATAAAAATCTCTGGCTGACTTCTTAGGAGTACATTGTGAGGGCAGTACCTCATGCTTGTGGTGATAAAGCGCCTCTGTAACCTTTTGCTAGCTTTAACTTACTCAGTTTATAAGCAGTAAATTGACTACCTATAAACAGCACGTATTCCTCAGGACTTGGAGCACTAACATAAGCAGCCCAATGGCTGTTGTTCTGCTTTATCCTCCAGCACGTGGAAAAGCCCATTGAGAGGTTATTACATTTGGCAGCGAGCATGAGATGAAGTGCCAGAAATCCCAGGACTTTTGCTGTTATAACTGCTTGCTTCAGGCCAGCACTGATGCTTACTGGCAGCCTCTTTTCAAGAGAGTTGCAGTACGTGAGGCCAGACACACTGAAACATTTCATTAATGAAGCTCAGTTCCTGTAAACAAGATCAAATTAAAAATAGTTTCTGAATGCCCTCACAGGCTAACGTGTTGCCTTCTGCAGTTTTTCTAAAGCTGAGATTTTATCTGCAAGAGGCAGCATCTTCCATTTGGCTTGAAGCTATTTGGCCTGCATTCAAGTGTTTTCCCTTCTGCAGCTGTTAGTAGAAAAATGCAAGTGTCACTGCCTGATGAGCACTTAGAAGCATATCCCTCATCTTATTATTCTCTCATAACAAAAGCTATTGTTGTAGCTTCCATCTGGTAAGCTGTTTTCAAGAAACACTATCTCGACCTCTGAATACTTGGTTGTGTTTTGGCAAATCAGTGGGATGGAATTATTTGTGCAGAACTTGAACATGTAGGTTCTGTTATTACACGAGCGTGGCTGTACAACACCAGCAGTGTGCTGAACTTGAAGCAGGGTCCTGCTGAGGACAACCATGTACAGGGCAAATGCCCTGGCATTGCGAGGTTTGTTCATCTGTACACTGTCTAACTTTAACCACATGAAACCACAGCAAATAAGGTTTCATCTCTGTGCTTGGAATCGCAGCACCAGAACCTTCCAGAAGTGTTCTCTCCTGTCCTGGCAACCACATAAAAGTACCTGGTTCAGTAATGAGCTCAGCTTTTGGTGGTGCTGCAAAAAAGACTTCAGGACTGCTGAAATGTCTCCTGATGACTTCTCTCTGATTGTGTTTTCCAAGGGAGGCATAGGCCACACAGGTCCATACCATCATCATTTCCCTCCTTCCATTTCCAAGTGTAATCTAAGCTGTTCGTAGAGCCACTGAACAGTAAACTAACAAAAAATGTTGATTTGAGACTTCTCAAGCAATTGCCCTCTAACTGAAATGTTCCCAAATATTTTTGGCGTGTGAAGATGAAGTTGGCAGCAGGGTCAGATCCAGTGAGGGTGTTTCCACAGAGTTTGACCCAAAGAACATTAGACAGCATAGGGTTAAACCTGCAGAGCCCGAGACCATAAATAATCCGTTCCCAGGAGAAAGGGAAAGGGCTGAAGCTCAGAGAGAGCTGGTGCCTGGCTTGTTCTGCTTTTGAATTCCCTGGATGAATAATTCCACTATCAAAAGTCCCACAAGACTCGCAACATCGTGTTTCTATTAGTAGTACTGAAGATATTTTGGCACTGAGCTAATGAAGCTTCTCTTTGTGTGAAGGAGCAGTGGGCTTCGTGCTGTCTGTTCCATTGAATCACTAAAACCACTTCTTTCCTCCCTTTCCCCAGGTTTAATAGTGCCAGAGAGGAGGAACTCACTGGCCACTCGGGAGGTGGCTCTGGTGGCTATTTGGAGCACATATACAAGTATGCAGCCAAGGAACTCTTTGGCATTGAAGTGGATACAATTCAGTACAAGCCTTTAAAGTATGAAGTTTAAAGCTTTTACAACAAGTACTGTTTTTTTTTCTTATTGCAATTCCTTTTATGCTGCTATCTTTCAGATGGGCTTCACTTTCTTTGCTTAGTTACACGTTTTCCTTTGAGGCATGGGAATCAGCTTCCCACTCCCACAGTTGCTGAGCCATAAATCAGCCAGCACTCCGTGCAGCCTGGCCTTTGGAGACTCTGAGCCCCTTCACCACCCACACACTTTTGGCCTGATAGATTTTCCCAGTATCAAGTTGCAGACAACTTTCAGAGCAATTTAGAAGACAGAGCACATAGGGATCTCAGTTGTCTCACCTGCAATCAGGCTGATAAAAGAGCTTTGTTACTAATCTAGATATCACAGAACAAAAATCTCGTGTCAGGACTTTGGAGCCGTGCTGTAACTGTTGTGGTTAAGATAGAAAATCACTTAAGTTTGGGTACAGAGGCCAAAAAGCTGCAATTCCTGCTAGCTTCCCAGATCTTAACGTACCATTTGTAGTGAGTTGTATCCTTGATAAGCATTATTAATGGTTGAAATTCTTTGGTGTACAAAACAGTCCCTCACAGTCTCAATACAAAATAGTAAAAGTCAAATTACTTTTATCAAGAACAGGCATCCCCATTAATGTTAGGAGTCTGGAAGTCTTCAGTGGTCATTTGCTCCCTAGTTTCATGATCCACTGCAATTTAAGAGCTTCCTTCAGTGCACTCACTGACATATGAGTTGACTGAAGCCAGCTGAGGTGGCCTGTCACAATGAAACCTTAGTTCAGTCTAATTTGCTTAGGTTTTAAGGATTTATTCAACACAAGTGTTCAACAAACTCAGTTCAGTGGGTGCTCAAACAGGAAAAGCCTGAAAAGGATTTGTAAGCTGGTTCCTTCATCTGTTTTGTTTGGGTGGCAAAGAACGAGGACAGCTTTCCTGAGTAAGGATTCACAAAGAACTTTGTTTCAACACAGGGTTCTTTGAAGTTTATATAGAAGCTAATTCGGATAAGACATTTTCTCTCTTCTTCCTCAGAAACAAGGACTTCCAAGAGGTGACACTGGAGAAGGATGGAGCAGTTCTGCTCCAGTTTGCTCTGGCATACGGGTTTCGAAACATACAAAACTTAGTGCAGAAGTTGAAGCGGGGGAAGTCACCCTATCACTACGTGGAAGTCATGGCCTGCCCATCAGGTGAGACTGCGTAGAGACTTCCCTGTTACAGCCCGTAGGAATCACACAAAATTATAACTAAAATATAAGAAACAGTGACAGCTTCTCTTGTTCTTGTTACTGTGGCAAGGCCTTCAAACACCTTGGCACGTGATAGTCACAGCATCAGAGTTCAAAGCAGCATGCGTGTTTTCCTAACTGGAAGCCAGCAATTCTTCAGGATTTAAGTAATTACAGTTAAGTTCCATGTTGAAATTTCACAGGTAGTTCTTTTAAAGAAGCCTTCCTGACTTTAAGCTCTACAGTACATCAAGACATTCATCCTCCAAAACTGCACAAGTGTTACACTTCCAGAGAATGCTGCTTGTAGTTGGGGGAGGTCTTTCTTGCCATCCCTAATCTGCTTCTTGCAAGATCTCCATTTTTCCCCTTCAGGTTCTTTCTGAATCTATGAGTACAGTGTATGCAGAGTTCTAACCTAGCCTGAAGCAATGCTGAGCTGCCACTCTTGGCTATCTGCAAACATCTGCTCTATTCCAGAGGGCCCATGCTACTTCCAACCTAGAAGGCTGCTCAGCACCAAAAAGTTAAGCATTGTTTAAGGCTTCCACGCACTGTGCAGTCCAACACTTACATCACACCTACAGCACAAGAACAAATTCAGAACACATCCTAAGGATGTTTATCTTACCTTCAGTTGAGGCTGCAGGGCTGTTCTCACCTAGCTGCCATTCTGGGCTCTTTTTTTATGGAAAGAGAAAGAACCAGCCCTCCCTCCATCTTATCTTTCTTTCACTGGCATTTCCCAGGATGCCCTGAGCCCTCTGTCACAGCTGGGCTGAATTAGCATTGGTCACACCAGGCCAATGATCTCCCCTCTGGGGCTGCTACCTGTCCTGCTGGTGTTAGATTGCTGGGGAATAAACCACAATTACAGTGGTGTTTTCATTTCTATTCACAGGTGGAAAGTCAGTTGGTAATTTAATTTTTTTTTTTTTTTTAGTTTTTCCTGATAACTAATTTGTAAAACTCTGATATTTCCCCACTTTGTTGTACTTAGGTTGTTTAAATGGAGGCGGCCAGATCAAAGTGGAAGGTGAACCTAGCAAGGACTGGCTTCAGCAAGTTGAGAAGCTGTATGAGTCCCTTAAGACTGAAATTCCAGAGGAGAACCGGACTGTAACTGCCCTGTATGAGCAGTGGCTGGGTGGCACTGAGTCTGAAAAGGCAGGGAAAGCTCTGCATACAGAATACCATGCCGTGGAAAAAGCAAGCACTGGATTTAACATCAAGTGGTGAAGGCTGATGCTGGAAGCAGACTGTGAAGCCTGCATATTCTTAGTGCCTTTTAAGTTGATTCTATTTACGATTCTCAAGAGACAGCCACAGCTCTGTGCCATCGTTTCTGTGCCATCACTGGGGAATTGCAGTTTCTCACTCTCAGTCAGGGAGAAGGTAATGTGCATACAGACAGGCAGTGTTAATTCCTCAAGCTTTATGACAACTGAAGTGATACGAATAAAAACTAAACAGTGATTAAAATTTGTTAAAAGAAGCACTAATGTAATTTAGGATAAATCTGCACTCCCTTTGCAATCCTATTGCTACCAGAACTGATGGATTTAAGGTACTGAAGGACTTAGTTTGGACATTTTCCTTTAGTTACAAATGATCTAATTAGACCTTGGGCTCTGTGTTTCTGTGTCACTGCCCCTGACTGGATGCCCTTGAAGCACAGCTGCAGCATCTTTGCACTGTCAGAGTGGTGAGCCCCAGCAGCCTGCAGTTGTGAGAGCAACATTAGCTCCAGGGCTGCTGAAATGTGAATTGAAAGAATGCTTAAAAAAAAACAAAAAGCCATCTACATCTACCCTGGCTCTAAGTCAGTTACTGATTAATAATATCCTTGGAATCAGAGAAAACCATTTTTACATCCTATCAAATGAGAATGGCTGGCCAGTTTTCTTTTTGACCAGTCTTTGGTGTCTCTGGAAGGTGTCAATTTGTAAAGGTTAACAGAAGACTGAAGGATGTAAGCATTACTGCAGGTGATCACCAGAACAATGCAAGTGGTTAGCAAAAGTACACCTGGTTTAAAGCTGTGTGCTGTAATGCCTTGCCAGGTGACCTGGATGCAAATAATTCACTGTGAGATTATGTGTGCTTGTCTCACTGTCTGTATTTCTACATATGGATATTTCCTGAACTATTTATGAGTTCTGTGTAACTGCTTTTGTCTGCTGAATCTGACTGTCAGGTTTCACAAAGTGGCAGAGTGCATAGGAAGGTGGCAGTGGGAGATTTGCAGCTGTACCTTAATTCAGGGTGAAGGGATGCTGGCAGATGTGGAACCACCTTGTGCCCGCTGCAGCTGCAAGTGAGTACTAGCTTAAAAATCCCATTCTCACTTAATATTTCTCCTTTTCCCAGTTACTGCTATGTGGGGAAGAACGACTGCAGGAAGTAAAATGGATGAAAACTGAATGCAAAGCAGCCACTTTGCTTTGCTCTTTCAGAACAGACATGGAGCTGGTTACTGCACGTAGCCCAGACTCAAACCTTGGCCAGGCCCTCTTCAGAGATAACCCTCACTGTTCCTGCAGACCTTGTGCTTAGGGCTGTCAAGAAGCAAAACTGTCAGACCTTAACCTGCCTCATTTAACAGCTTCTCTGGCAGCCCTTCCCTGCATCCTCCTTCAATCTTCATTAAAAATGAGCCAACAATGTAAAAGATAATTGTAATGGTTTTAATTAAAGGCTTTACATACTTCAGGTGTTGCTGATCAAGCAGTAGATTCACAGTGTTCATAAGGCAGAAATCTCCCTCTGCTCCCCCATCCTTTCCCCACTCATTTTGCAAGCAGTGGTTGTGCTCAATGCCCTTTTCCATGCGTAGTTCTGTAAGGCTGTTATGCTAAACCATAACATTGTTCTCTACAGCAAGAGAGAGATGCCAAACTAAGTGCCGAATCCATAAACTTTATACATCAGTGCAAAAGAAACACGTTCTGTTTCTACTGAGAACATGCACATGTAGACAGAAGTGCACAATTAAGTACAGCTGAATGAGCTGCAGGTTAAACAACCAAGGATCCACATTTTGCCTTCTCCAGTGACCAGGTTACTGAATAGCACAGTACTGAAGCTGCCAGAGGACTCTCCACCCAGAGCACCCCATGCAGCTCTCCCAGGTATTCGTTGTCACCATGGCATCAAGAATAGCTTAGATTTCACCTCTGAGCTGCACACAGCTGCTGCCAACATGAGCAAGTCCAGTGCTGGGCCAGGATCCCTCCAGGCATCCCAGTGCTGCTCACAGCAAAGCACCCAGGCGGTGCCCAATGACACTCGGCATCGCCTGCAGCTGCACCCTTAGGGCATCTCTGAAACAACAGCACTGAGGCAACTCGTGCAGCAGGGCTGATTCTCCCCCTCCTGGAGGGAAGTGTAAATTTTAACAACGTAACATTAAAAAAAAAAGAAAGCAAAAAAGAAAACCTCAATCAAGTTTCTAGCAAGGGAAGGAATGCCACAAACCAGGTTCGGTGCTACGGATGCTATTCACAGTCCATGCATGAGAGGTTCTGAAGTTGTTTCTAATCCAGTGTCAGCGGCTTCGTATCAGCACAGTCAAAAAGACATCATACAGTGTATTATTCAGGGCCCATCTCCTCTATTTTCTCCACTGTTTGCATTTCAGCTGCACAAGCCGGGCCGAAGCTCAGCAACATCACTCCGTGCATCACAGCACTGTGCACAGCTGAGGTAAAGGCAGAAGGATGGGCTGCCCAGCAGCATCCTGCCCACACCACCACATGGGGTTAATGCAGCCAAGCACAGAGCCACCAGCACGCCCTGTCTGCCCTCTAAAAAGAAAAAGGCATCGCTACGTTTTGTGATGCAACGCCCCAGCAAAAAACTCCACGCTGTTCTCAGATTTTAAATGAAAAGAATTAAAAAATGAAAAATAAAAAAATATGATATTGGTTTTGCACAACAGCACTGATTTTGCACGTGCTGCAGGCTGCAAGCTGCAGGGAGTGGGAGTCCCATGCTGCCATCCCAGAGGCACAGCAATGTCAATGCTTCATACAATAGTTTTCCTGTGTTCTACCTTGGGAAAAAGAAATGTAATGGACACAGAGTGGTGCAGTTCCTGGGTCCCTGCCCTGTCCCAGCCGACACCTGAGCGGGGCCATCTGTGTGCAGAGCTCCGTGCTGCACTGTGGGTTTTGGACAGCAGAGCCCAGATGGTGCCTGTGCTCCATGGGCCCCTGTGTGGTGGGCTGGTGTAGCCTCACTTCTTCTCCAGGAAAGGGGCGAAGAGCCCCCAGTCGAAGGCAAGCATGGCCTGGGGATGGGGCCGCTCCTTGGGCTTCTTGAAGTTGTCCTTCTCAGTCCGTAGAGCCCGCAGCACTTCCACAGGCTCCTTCCTGCCTGTGAACTTCTGGACAGCCTCCTCCCTGCAGGGGCAATGGCTGCACTGGGACCAGGGTGCGACAGAGACAGATGGGGACAGGGCTCAGCCCCAGGAGTGAGAGACACTGGAAGGACACTGGGTTACCCTCCCTTCCATCTGGGTTTGGTTTCCCATTGGAAAAGCCACTGGGAGAAGGGGGGGGATGCAAGGATGGGGAGCGGACTGGGAGCAAAAGCAACAGCGTGGGGACAGAGCTGCTCCATCCCATCCCACCCAGTTCAGGACCAACCCACAAGCATGCCCCCTGCACCGATGCTACTTACGTGACCCTGAGGAAGGGGTTGTAGAGGAACTCCTCCTGCAGCGTGGAGGGCACCGTGGGCAGATCCTCATCATCCCGCTGCTGTGAGGAACCAGAGATGTTCAAACCCTGCCGGCATCAGGCAGCCCCTCACCATCCCACAGGGCACAGCTGCTTACTCTGGCCCACGCGAGCTTCTTCTTCACTGCTTCATTCTCTGGTTCCACTTTCAGGGCAAACTTCAGGTTCCGGACAGTGCATTCGTGGCCACAGAACACCTTCTGCAAGGGCAGCATAGAGCACCCAGTGTTATAAGTGCTCCCAAACCCGCCGTGCCCCACGTGTCTCCATCATTATTCTGGGGCCTCTCTAAGCTGAGGCTGAGCTTTGAGGAGGGGGGGAGGCGGGGGAGGAAGGGCACTCACCGTCTCCTTGGGCAGATTCCCCAGCACCTGGGTGAAGTTGGCATACATCTGCTCCGCTGTCCCCTCCAGGAACCGCCCGCAGCCCCCCACAAACAGCGTGTCACCTGCAGGGATAGGGTGAGGCATTGTCCCAAAGCCGGGGGGTACAAAGGGTTCACCCCACGGGATCAGTGGGTGCCCATCAAGAGTTACCTGAGAACAGCGCCGGTGCATCCGGGGACCCATCCTCCCACATGAAGTAGCACATGTGGCCCGAAGTGTGGCAGGGAGTGAAGAGGCACCGCACACGGATGGCCCCGAACTGCAGGGATGGAGATAAGTGCTGGACACGAGATGGGCTCAGAACCGCCCCCCGCCCCTCCCTCCCCAGTGCTCCACACACCGTCAGCTCCTCGTCGGGGGCCACGCGGTGCGTTAGGGCCCCGATGCGCTCATCCGCACCGTACACCCGCAGCCCCGGGCACAGCCTGACCAGCTCCTCGTTGCCCCGAGCGTGGTCCCTATGGTGGCAGAGGGGCAATGGGCACCGGGTACCCCCCACAACGGGGCACTGCCCGCGCCCTCCCAGCGTCTGCGCTTACCAGTGGTGATGCGTGCTGAGGACGGCGCGGAGAACAACATCCTCCTTCCGGACGATCTCCAACAGCTGAAAGGGACAAAAGCGGGGCGTGAAGGGAGGAGGCGACAGCGCAGCGCCGGGTCCGCCGCACGGCACGCAGAGGGCAGCGGGGTCAGGGAGAGAAAAACCTCAGCGCGGCCGGGACGAAGGAAGGCGCTGCGCCCGAGCGCTCGGGGCGGGGCAGGAGGGGCCGCTCCGCGGGGCGGGGGCACTTTATGACCGATGGCTCTTTATGGCCGATGGCACTTTATGGCCGATGGCACTTTACGGCCGCCGTTCCCGCAGCCCGCCGCCTCCAGCCCTCAAAGCCCCGAGAGGAAGGAAACGGCCAAGCGAGAGCGAGGAACGCGCGAACAGAAGCGATACCGCCGGCCGGCATAGCGCGCAGCTCCGGCGCCTCTCACCCGTTTGGGGACGGCTGCATCCACCGCGACCGCATCCCGGGTGCTCTCCTCGATCACCAGGTACATGTAGTTGTCCTCCAGCACCGAGATCACCTTCACCTTCATGTTCCGCACAGCCCGCGGCTCCACCGCCGCGCACCCACGCGGAACGCCGCCCCCACCTGCGGGCAGCGCCGCCCGGCGCAGTGCGGGCAGTGGGGCGGAGCTCGGAGCTTCCTCCGGCCCCCCCCCCCCCGGGCTGGTTCTTTCGCTCCCTCCCTTCTTCCCACTGTCATTCCCTCTTTACTTCCTTTTGTTCCCTCCTTCCATCGCTTCATCCTTCCCTCTTCAGGCCGGCTATTTCCTCCTTCTCCTTTCCTTCTTCCCTCCCCTCCTTTTCCTTCTTCCTCCCATTCCCTCCCCTTCTTCTCTCCGCTCCCCCAGCGCAGGGGTTGCAGTGCAGTAGGTGCGGTTCCTCCCCGTGGACCCCCAGGGCTGAGGCAGTAATTGAAGAAAGCCTCACGTGTTCCCAAATGTGCCACACTGGGATTTAGAAGAAAGCTGCTTTAAGTTGGCTGACTTGAATCGCTGGTACAAAGAAATAAGAGCAGAAGCTGGAGATGAACCTTTTCCAGACTGCCACACTGTTCACAGCTGTGTTTATTTCCTCAGCCACCAGTACAGTCATGCTTAGTTGTAGCAGCACAGAATTTAAGAAGTCAGTAACATTTTAGGTACCTTTTTTTTTTTTTTCTTCCTGAAAAACATTTAAAAATCATTATTTTTTTTTAAACAAATAAAGAAGTGGTGCTCCACCAAACCCTGCTCACACACTGCCACTTTAGACCAGGGTCACAGCGTGGAATGCAGGTGGTAATGAGCTCAGTACAGCACTGCAGGTTAAGCATTAACCACAGCAGCACACTGCAGCTGCTCCCACAGGAACCTCCCAGCAGACAAATCCCTCCTTCCTTTCTGCGTACAGCTACAAGTGCAGCTCACCCTCAGGAGCACGCAAGCAGGCTTCAGCTAACAGAGAAAGGGCAGAAGCAACAGTGCAATCTCTGCATGGAAAAGTTACCGCAGCTTTACGCCACTGGGAAGAGGTTTAACGCAGCCAGAAGCAGCACTTTGAATAAGCAGCAGCATGGAAGGAAAGTTTTAATTTCAGTCGGCAGTTACTGCATTTTATTCCTGTTTTAAATGGTCGCTTCAAACAGCCCCAGTGCCACACTCTGCATTCCCATCAGGTGCCCACAGCAACAGCAGGGATTTGTTCCTAGGTCTCAAGGTCCGTGCCACCCCCACTCCAGCCCTGAGCCGAGTACCAACACCTGTAAAATGAGCTGCATGTGACACGTGTGACAGCTTGAGAGCCAGCAGAGGGATAAATATTCTTCATCATAATATAAATATGCTGTAGAATATCTCAACAAGGGCAAAGTGCTTTTTTTTTTTTTTTTTCTTAATTAAAACAAACTAGAAACCTAAATAGGACTGTCTGAACCACGACAGATTTCTGAAACATCTGAACAGTCTAAGTTACTATTAGATGGCCATAAAGTGACACAGGCAGAGTGCTCAGTCCTTTGGGACACGGAAGTTGTCCTTCTCTTTCCTGATGGCCCCCATGGTGCGGATGGGGTCGGTCTCCCCAGCGTGCTCCTGAACTGTCTTCTCCCTGCCAGGAGAGAACACCCAGAATGGTAAATGCAAAGCCTGCAAGATAAAATCTTGGCCATGAAGTCACTGCTACCACATTTTGCCTGCATCATGGGGATAAGCTTCATTTAAGACCAAAGACTCAGGACTTTGGCGTGAGCTTATCAGCTCCTGCACCTTGAGTGGCATCATACCACACCCATCTACCAAGTCCTGTGTGATGAAGGAATATTATCACACAGCAAGGTTTGTTCTAACTCCTGGGTCAGAGATGCTCACCACAACTCCCCACGTTTCACAGCACCAAGCCTCTGCCATGACAAGTGTTTTACCCAACTTCCTTTAGAATGCAAGAGTTTTAAGGAGGGTCTTGAGAGCATCAGAATGTGTGAATCAGGAGAGTAACTCATACTTATGGCTCTTTCTCCTCACCTTCCCCACATCCCCCCCTCCAAACAAGACTCAGAAGGGCCATTCCCACACGTCCATACCTCACTCGCATGAAGGGGTTGTACGTAAACTCTTCTGCAATGGTGGAGGGTATGGTTGGCTCTCCACTGTCATATTTGGCCTAGAACAAGGAAAACAGTTCTGCTTGATGAGGAATGTTTTGGAGAACAAGAAGTGTCCTATGTATGAGCTACAAAGGGTAAAGTGCTCCATCTAACTGCCTGATCTGCTCCTCAGCCACACCATTGGACAGGCATGATCAAGGCACTGAGAAACCTGGGTCACAGGTCCCGAGTCTTTCCTGGGACAAAGCTGATCCTCTTAGAGGGGGAGAAATTCAGCCTCAGACATTCCCAAGAAGGGTCACATCTCCATAAAAAGCAAACTGTGCTTGCTATGTTGCTCACACCACCCTGTTCTCCAGCACATTGTTCCCCCGATCACATAACTGTACTGTCACCTCTCATCTCAACTCCCTCTCCTCAGCTTCTCTTTTCTCTCCACATTGCCCCCTTTTTTCTACCTCCTCAGAGAGGCTCCAGCAGCACCCAGCAGGTTGAGGGAAAGGATGAACATACTCACCTTGGCCCAAGCAAGCTTTTCCTGGATGCTGACATTGTTGGGTTCAACGTGTCGAGCAAATTTGAGGTTGTTGATAGTGTATTCATGACCACAGTAAACTCTCTAGGAAGAAAAAGTCCCGCAAGGTATGAAGGTAGACTGCTGGGTTCCATCAATGTTATCATACACAGCAGGAACAGAACGATCCTGCCAGAACACACCAGATGCAGGCAAAATGCCAGGAGCTATGTGCCATCTTATAGGTAAGCCTCATGAAAGAACCCAGGTGTCCCATCTCTGTCCCAGCCTTCGTTTCAATAAGCACTCTCTGCTCTTCCCTCATAAAACACAAATGTATTTGGAGTACATATTTCATTCTCAAAGGAATCCAGCTACTCAGCATCAAAGGCAGTAAGCATGCGTTCCTTCAGCGCATGAGAGATGTTCTCATCGAACAACAGCATTATTGGGAAGGCATTTTTCTTGAGGCCTGCAGTAACTTCTGACAGGTTAACTTACTAGCACAAAAGTTTCGTACCGTTTCAGGATCTAAGCTGCCCAAGATCTCAATCAGTGCTCTGTACATTTCCTCAGGGGTTCCCTCGAAGAATTTCCCACAGCCAGCCACGAACAGCGTGTCACCTGCAAGCAAGGTGTGACATGGCATCAGGGCCACACACAGTTCACAGCCACACTGTGGAAGTTAGGCTAGCTGCACTGGTAATAAGGAATGAATGCCCATCCAGAGCCACGAGCACACAGGCAGAGGGGGAGCTTATTTCTCTGCAACACAGACTGTCAGTGATGTAACCTCCCAACTCCTCACCTGTAAAAACTGCAGGTGGCTCGGAGCTATTTGGCTTAGTCACATAATAACAGATGTGTCCAGAAGTGTGACACGGCGTACAGAGGCATTTCACATTAAGAGATCCCACCTGAGAAGAAGGCAGAAGACTAGAGCTTAGGCTATTGTCTGGTAGCATTTGTACCATTAGAAAAGAATTGCAACTTATTACAATGGCCTGGCAGTCCTACAGGCAAATTCTCACGCAGCTGGCCAGTAAACATCAGCTCTTTCCTTGGGAGAGTCCAGCACAAGAATTTTATGGTAGGGACTTGGAAGGGTGCTGTTTCCTCTAACAGGTGTTGTTATAAAGAGAACTGCCAGATTCCTTCATTTGCATGCAGAGTGACTCAGCGTCTGGTCGGCAGCAACAGCAAATAGATCCACAGCAACACAAAATCCTAAACAAAGTTAATCAGGCGTAAAAAGCTCCAAACAAAAATGAAGCTGAGGGGCAGAAGTGGAAGAAGCTCAGGAAAAATGGAGGAATTACACACATTCACAAGGATCATTCCCTGACAACCTTAATTTGCAAATCTTCCCATGTTTTTCTGCACTCCCTTCTTTGCTGCTGACCAGCCCTAGAGAGGCTGATGCACCGCAGGACCAGCAGTGCCACTCACACCAGCCTGCACATGTCACAGCAGTTTATGCAACCTGCCAGCTCATCTACAAACAAACAGCGACATTTCAGCAAGCTCTGCCACTGTAGCTCTGGAAAAGCAATGCAGGCAGCTCGCCCTGCTGGCCCACTTTCTCTTCAGCCTGTATTTCAGCCTTCATTCAGAGAGGACCGCTTGCAATTCTTCAGTGCTAACCAGGCTGTAAGCAGAACACAAGCCCTGTGCTTTCATGCTGTGGCTCTCACTACCCTGCTTAAGGTAGCTATCCAAGGAGAGACAGACACCCAGCATGTCCCTGGCAGTACAGGTGTCTGAGCAATACCAATGCTACCATCAACAAACTACCACCAGCTAGAAGGAGACAGAGGGGTTATGGTACATAGAGCTACAAAAGGGGGAAAGATATAGTTAAATCACCAACCACCCTTGAGAGACATTGAAAAGAAAAAAGAAAAAAGCTGTGACACAAATGGAAGATGTCCCCAGCCAAATCCAGAAGCTCACTCCCTTTACCTTGAGTGACGTAAGGTGAGACACTTTCTGTGTCAATGCTCCAACTCTGCTGTCTCCCCCATACACACGCAATCCTGTCTCCAGCTTTACAAGCTTCTCATTTCCTCCAGCATGATCCCTGGAAGGTCAGAAAAATGGATTTTGGAAAGGATGAAGACAAACTGATTGCAACTGCAGTGGTAATGTCCAGATGATCATCAGTCTCCCAGTATGCAGACATCTAGCACTGTACTCAGAGGGCATGCTACATCAGCACTAGTAGAGATAGTTTCTTTAAGTGCCAGTTAGTAAGTACTGGTGGCTGCAGAGCAGCAAGCTCACAAGAGATTTCAGCATAGGACCTTGGTCACCATCTCTTCTGCAGCTCCCCTCAATTTCACACCCAGTTGGGAAATATCAAATTTAGAGTATCACAGCCGACTGCCCATTAACCACAACACTGAGAGAGCAGGCTAATTGGGATAGATGCAGTTCAGGTACTCAGGTTCAACACTGCAAAACTGCTAAAGCTTTATGTCTCTGTCAGAGTTAATCTGCAAACCTGCTAATGCTCCCGCAACTGTTGACTATGCTTTAGAGGCATGTCCTAGCAGCTCACTGCAAGTGTGCTGCCTTCTGCACTCCACACATACACTTATTTCACTGACCAGCTGGAATAAGTCATCATTTTAAAGCCTAAATGCATTAACACAGAGAACTTGCAGCCTACAGAATGTACCTGGTCACAGGAAAAATTGCTCTTAAGAAAGTCTGGCTTGATCCCAAGCTTTCCCATCTTTGCTGTGCACTCAGCTACTTCATGCTGATTTCTCTGCACTTCACTCTCTGGTGAGCTTCGGCACAAAAAAGGAGCAGACCATGCTTTCTCAGAGCTATTCAGTGGCTGCAGACAAACAGCAGTTGGCATAGCTTAAGCATGCCCAGTCAAGCACATGGATATGCTCTAAGACCTTGATATGAGCAACTTCAAAGCAGCCCTGTGTGTTCACTCATGGACCCATACACACTGCACAGATATGCCAATACAGCAGATAGTTACCAGTGATGGTGTGTGGTCAGGACACTGGTCAGCTTCACGCCATGCTTTTTGACTGCATCCAAAACCTGCAGACGCAGAGCACATTAAGAACATGACAACTCACATGGACTCCCTTAAACAACACTTAAACAACCTGGTAGCTGCTCTGTATGCAACTGCTACGAGGTTTAAGAGCCACACCTCCATGCAAACATCCTGCTGACTATGCAGAGAACTCATCCCTCATCTTGCAGTCATTACACCTCAGGACACAAGCTCTCTGATCCAGCTGGGCTGTGACTAAACTCTCAGCCCTATTTCCTCTTTTCTGCACACAAACAAACTAAAAGGGAAAACAAAATCAGGTCAGTAACTCCTGAAGGCAGGGAGAAGGTGTTTGAGCTCAGAAGTTCGGCACCTGTGAAGCCTTGTCAGTACACAGGAGATGCTAATATTTCCTGACTTTCCTCCAAGCCTGAGTCACCCTGTGACTAATTCTCTTGTGTACGTGGCAGCATGGAAGTATTCTAGCAGTGCACCCACTCCCAGGACAGCAGGCAGCGTTACCTTCTGGGGCTGCACAGGGTCCACTATTGCAGCCTCCTTCGTTTCCTCGTCAATGAGGAGGTACATGTAGTTGTCAGTGAGCGCTGGAAGTATCTCCACCTTCATGTTGGCTTGTGTGACCGTCTTTGACTTCCTCTGCTCGTGCTCTGTGTGCAGGAAGACAGCTCGTACCTGCGCTGGACCTGGAGACCAAAAGCAAAATTCGGGTCGTGGGAGGATCGTGGTGCTCTGCAGCTTCACAGAGAGGAATGGGACACTGCCAGCAGGTGTGTGGACATGCAGGCAAAGTGCTGTACTTTGATCAGGGAGAAGATTTCAAGGGGCAGGAAAACAGAACAGAGAGAGAGCAGTTGGACAAAGGTCAGCCTGGGACAGTGACTTTGCAAAAAACAAAACAAACAAACAAACAAAAAAAAAAAACCGCACAAAATGTCACAACCAAAAGGAATTAAGAGGAGAAATACAAACATTGCTAGGACAGAAGTATCTGGTTCATTAACTGGGGAAATCACAGCTTACACAGTGCTGTGGAGAGAAGATGGGCTCTCTGCACAGCAGCCAGATAGCAGGCGTGCACTGCAGGGAGCTTCCTTATGATGGGCTGCCTTGATGCAACAGCAGTGCTTCCCTATTTGCTTTTGGTTAAATGTTTAATAGAATCCAAGGAGCAAATCTGATTTCAGATGCAAATAACTTGGACTCCCCTTTTCCCCCCACTTTTCCTCATAGATACAAAGTTCTTAAAGAAACAACGCAGTCACAAGAAGCTCTGCCATAAAGGAAAGAAGGGAACAAAGAGGATGATGCCTTTGATGGCTGGGGACCACACAGCCCTGGGTCCATGCCCATACAGAAGAAGAGGCAGCAGTCCATGACAGAAGTCAGTTTACACCCACAGCACAGCACTGAAGGTGCCTGCACTGGTTTGGCTCAGCTCCTGTCTCATTTTGCACTGCTGACCCTAAGGCTCCAACACTTGGTGCTCAGGGAGAGGTCACCACACTGCTAATCAGCCTGTCCCACTCTCCAAGCAGTCTCTGCTCACCTCTGATAAGAGAAAAGGGGCCTGGCAGGGTGACCCAGCCAACACAGTGAGCCCAGAGCTCTGCAGGGACACAACCACAGTGCTGCAAAGCTGAGAGCACAGCTTGGAGCCACACGTGCAGCAGATGCATCAATGCCCCTCTGATCCTGCCCAGGACATCCTCCCCTCCTGCATCCACCAGATCACTTGTTTTGTGGGAAGGTAAAATGAAATGCAGCGCTGAAAGGAATCCTTAAGCACAACAGCATAAGCATGCACTGGGGGTTTGACACAGTGGGCACGTAGTGCTGAAGGAAGCATCCATACCTGCCAAACGTTCCTTTAGAGGAGAAGTGTACTTCTAAAAATAATAATTAAAAAAAAAAGACAAAAAAAACAAACCCTTACTATTGCTTGGTAGGAAAAGAACCCAAACAATTGCTCCTCAGCTTCTCCCTAACTGAAAGCACTTTTGCTTTGGACAAGTTGCCTGTTTCTGTACCAGATGCAAACTGGAAAAGGAAAATCAAAACACAAGAAAGCAGAAACTTAACTTCGAGTTGAAGGAATTACTCACATACTTCAAATGCCTTCTTCCTATGAACCATTTCTAACCTTGGCCACAATCCTGAAGTCTCTCAGCATGTTTAACTCACAATTCTGGCATAACAAACAAACAAACTACACCACAGAAGGAAATGGTTTTCTAAAATGCGATTTCAAGAGAAGAATGAGAAAGCATCCGTGCAACATGAAACCTATTCTCAAGTCCCATCTGCAGCTGAGCTGCACCCTTCAGTCTGATCCAAAGCTCTCACGCACACCCAGCGCTGCTCTTATGAGCAGCTCACACCCAGTTCTGCTCATGGCAGCTCCCCAGCAGTGCACAACCCCTGCACCTAACACAGACAGCAAGTCAAGATCACATGCCCGTCCAAAACTATAAGGTCCACTGGCTCCATTTCCAGTCAGTTTTGTTCCATGTCCCCAGCAGTGCCCTTTGGATCGCATAGCTGTGTTCAGGATGGGTTGCCAGCACAGCCTGACTCTTGGAGGGGCAGAGATTGCAGATGGGCAATGTTAATGCTATCACAGCAACGCACGCACGCAGGAGGCTGAAGGCAGGGAGGCAGCAGGTAGCTAAGCAATAGGTTCCTCCAGAAAAATGGTTGCCTTGTGCATTTTGTTCATAGTATTTTGTTTTACTGTTTTACTACAAAAAAAGGAATGGAAAATTCCTGTTCCAAATGAGGCAGTCACGCACACTGACTGCACACCCATTCCTAGGTGTATATCTCTGCACTGCCCCACAAGTAGAAACACCACGTTTGCTTTCTATACACCCTGCACGTAGATGTGTTTGGACACCAGGTGAGCTGCACCCTATGGAACTCCTGCTTGCTGCCCCTCAGGCAGTCTGCAGCACCCAGCCAGGTTCAGTGCAACTCATGCAGGGTGTGCATCCGCCTACAGCAACTCTGAGCTGCCTGCTCCTCGTGTCAGCACACTCAGGGACAAGGTAGCAGAGGGGCTTCAAGGCTGACAGCAGCTGCAGTGAATTCTGGCTCATTAAGGCCACGTTTTACATACAGAGGCACTGCTAGGCTGAGCTCTGATTCAAAGAGACACTTTCAGAATTCAGGCCCAGATGCAAATGCACAGCCTAGAATTTTTTTTTCCACTTTTTTTTTCCCTTACATTACCAATTCAGTTTCCCATCTAACCCAGTTAAAATTCGACACCTTATCCCTCAACCCCCAATCCTCCAGAGCAACCAGCAGCACTCGGGCGGCCCAGCAACCCTCCAGGATCCTCCCACGTCACTTACTAGCGCAAAAAAACCAACCCCACCACCACCACCAACAGCGCGAGGCTGCAGCTAAACAGACACTGACCTACTTGGGGCTGTGAGTCAGCTTAAAACGGCGCACCCCTGAGCAGCGAAAGAAGAGAAACCATCAGCAAACTGCGCAGCTTTGCTAGGAGGAGCGCCGCCAGCCCCCCGGCCGCCCACACCGAATCCCCGCAGCCCCTCCGCGTCCCCGTAGGAGCAGGTGGGCGCCGGGCGAGGCGCTCCGCCCGCCCCACGTACCGGCTCGGAGCAGGGCCCCGGCTCCCAGCGCAGCCAGGGCGGTGCCGAGGCTCCGCCAGCCCCCGCCAACCATGGTGCGCTCGGCAGCGGCGCGCCCCGCCCGGCCCCGGTTACCTTCGCTCCCCGCCCAGCGGCCGGGTCCGGGGAGGGGGGAGGCGGGCAGCCCCGCTCGGCCCCGGCCCGGAGTGCAGCGGGGGCGGTGCTGAGCTGCCGCCCGCCCCCTGTCCGCCCAGGCGATTCGCTAACCCGGCTCAAAGGGGCTGGGTAAGGAGGCTCACGCCTGTGCTGGGGGAGGGAGCGAAAGGCAGCAGGAAGGAAGGAAGGACGGAAGGAAGGAGTGCGGGTCCGGAGGAGGAGCGCGGAGCTCGGCGGGGTTTGTGCCTCCGGTACGGCAAGGGCGGCCCAAGGGCACCCGGAGAAGGAGAGCGGCGGGGCTGATGGCTTCCTCCAGGCCCCTGGCACGCTTCTGGGAATGGGGCAAGAATATCGTCTGCGTGGGGCGCAACTACGCCGAGCACGCCAAGGAGTTGGGGAACGCGCTGCCCGCCGAGCCCCTCTTCTTCCTCAAGCCCTCTTCGGCTTACCTGCGGGAAGGCTCGCCCATCCTGCGGCCCTACTACTGCACCGACCTGCACCACGAAGTGGAGCTGGGGGTGGTGATCGGGAAGAGAACCCGGGCCGTGTCCCAGGAGGCTGCTATGGAGCACGTGGCAGGCTATGCCCTGTGCCTGGACATGACCGCTAGGGACACACAGAAAGAGTGCAAAAAGAAGGGTTTGCCCTGGACCTTGGCCAAGGCCTTCAGCACATCGTGCCCGGTCAGTGAATTTGTGCCCAAGGAGAAGATCCCAGACCCTCACAAGCTGAAGATCTGGCTCAAGGTGAATGGACAGTTGAGGCAGGAGGGAGAGACCTCCTCTATGATCTTCTCTATCCCGCACCTGATCAGCTACATCAGTGAAATCATCACCCTGGAGGAAGGAGATTTGATTCTGACAGGATCTCCCAGTGGAGTCGGGTCTGTAGAAGAAGATGATGAGATAGAGGCAGGGATAGGTGACATCCTGTCCATGCGGTTCAAGGTGGCCCAGCAAACACGTCGGTCCTAAGCAGCAGCTGGGCTGGGACCTCTGTCTGCAGAGGAAGAGCCTTTTGGGGAGCACTGCGTGAACAAAGAGATGCACTGCACCCACTGTCCTGTGTGTTAAATTTACATGGCCTGAGCATCTCCTGGACTCCTGGTTATCAAAGCTGTGCTGTAGCTCATGAAGACCTGTGGCTAAAACAACCCCATTTCCACTTTGGCCTCCAGAGAGGCTGTAAAGCTGAGGTTAGTCCAAGAGTCCAACCCAGCCTAAGGCAGCTGGTTGATACCTAAACTGTACCTTGGAACTTTGTATTCAGCTGTGCTGGGGAAATAAGAACAGTAGGAAGTACAGCAGCAGGACTATTGCTGTGTGCTCTTCTGTTCTGTTCATGCTTTGAGCTTTGCCAATGTCCTGTCTCAAAATAAACATAAGAACTGAAGTATTAAAATGGTGATGTACAGAAAGTCATCTGTGGTCTTGATAAGGCCTGCAGCTGTCCAGCTTCTGTGTCCCACCCACACTTGGATTCCTTGCACAGGTGCAATAAAGTGGCAAGAATGCAGTTTATAAAGTGGAAAAATAAAAGTTTAACCTGAGGACTGGAATCCACTCAGGGCATGCAGCTACGTGCTCTGGTGACTGTCGGCGTGGGGTCTTTCCAACTTGGGGTGCTGCAGGGGCTCTCATGGGTGATCAGGCAGCAGTGAGAGGTGCTCACTCCTGGCTGCGGCAGCCAGCACTGGCTCCTTGTCGTCACTGGGAGCTGCAGTAGGAAAGAACTGTAATGAGACACAAGAAAGCCTGTGAGAAAGGAATCTGGAAAATGCTGCATGTTTGTATCATTACAGACTAAAACTGTAGATATTTGGTGGTTTTAACTGTAATTTTTACAGTAGGCCACCATTATGAAAGTTGTACAACAGATTCACATGTTGGGAGGGGCTCATTTCAGTGGCTTTATTTCCAAGATTTAGGGTTATATTTTGCAAGTATATGAGCTTCGAGGCAGTGTGCTTAAAGAAGGATGTAGCTGCTTTTCACATTTCTTTGGAAGATATCCTAAGGCACAACAGTTGTGCATGCCCCCACAACACCACCTCCACCAGGCACTAATCCTGCCAACATATACACTGCAGATTGCTGCCTTTTAGCTTCAGTGAGTGGCTTAAAAGCACGTGTAAAAGGTCTCTGTTTGATAATTATAAATACTATGGCCTAAGGAACTGAGGCCAGCTGAAACACAACGTTTAGCCATGACATCTAAATAGAGCAAGCCCCTGGCTTTTAGAAGTCAAAGTGCCCCTTGTATGCTTTGAAAGTGAGAACTGTTGGAAATCGACTAATATAGAAATAGATTAACAAACAAACCAGCCCCTGGAGAATGGGAAAATGTACACACCTGGGTTCTTTATGTTCAGCCAAGAACATCTATGCTGGAGACGAATCTTGTCATGCCTGCCACCTACAGTCTTAGCCTGAGTATCTGATTGTCAGACGTCCCTGCTGATTACTTTGTTCTAAGAAAACTTGGTCTGCCCTGGAGAAAAGAGACTTGCAAAAGTCTTTGCTATTTCCCTTGCATGCCTCTGCAGTTACCAAAAGCTTTGTGTTTGGACTCACCAACATATACCACAAACGCATCAGTATTTGAAAGTGGGCCTTTATTTACTTCAATAACACAGAAGTAGCACAGCAGTCAAAAAATAAAGTTCAAGAGATCTGTCTGGTACCAATTGTTATTTCTGATTTTTCAAAACTTTCCCATAGTTCCCAAACAGTGAACAAGGCTTCCACCTCCCTTCTAAAGGGTTGAATTCAGTAGAACTAACTTTTAGGCTGTGGACCCACTACACTTTTCCAAGTGCAATCATCTTAAAAACACCACAGAAGCCCAATTACAACAAGTAGTAATGCATATTCCTTAGCAAAATACGGCGACAACAACCTTCTACCTCTAAAAACATAGTGAATAGATGGCCTTTTCCCAGCTGTTACCAAGCCACGTGCTGCAGCTTCTTTCCCAGCAGGCTCTGACTTGCTTCTATAGGATTCGCTAGTTTGCACGAGAGTATATTTGCTTTCAGACCAGTTCTCCAATTGGGTGACAAGGTAATCTGCAAAAATGAATAAAGGACTTTGTTTTTACTGGTATATCAATGAACAGATATTATGTTAAGTATCTCTTAGTACCAAAGCAAAATGCTTTCCTGAAAGCAGAAGCAGAGGGTGAAGTGGATTCAAGAGTAAGAACAGTTTTGCTAAGAAGAGGAAGTTTTAAAACAGGGAATCAGCTTAGGGTTATCCTAAAATAGGCAGTTCTATGAAAAAAAGGAATCCAATATAGGGTAAGGCATATTGGAATATTCCAAATATGTACAAAAACTGCTGCTTATTTTGAAAAATTCAGCAGAATTGACATGGAATTTTTCAGTATTAAACATACTACCTAAAATAATTTACAACAGTAGCTGTTTTCCATTAGATACTAACTTTAAAATAAATCTTGCTCCGTTCTAGAAGAAGTTGCCATTTCAATGCAGTCCTCTTGTCTTCTGGTAGAGTGAGGAACTCCTGGACCTGTTAATAACATGACATCACAGCACACTTGAGCACATAGCTGTAACATCTCCGCAATAAAATGATGATGAAAAGAGGATTTAATGCATTTTTAAGCTGTACTTTTCAATTTTAACACAGTCTTTGATACATGTACAGAACAGATAAATCACAGTGAGTTGCAGGGGATTGCAACCATCTTCTCTGGGAAGTGTTGATCAATTAAAGTAATATTCTGAGTAGGGTATTCATCACTCTTACATGTAACAAGTTTCTTATCAGCAGCCAATGACTTCTACATTTTTACTGACATGTATATGAAGAACATGCACATATAAAGAACAGTTAGAGGTATTTGTAAGATTCATTTCATCTGAGCTGTGGAGCAAGATAAGAACAACCTCATTTATTTCTACTTACAGTGCAGCCTAAGGTTTCCTCAGCTATGCAGTCAGAGAGGTAACAAGAATAAAGAGTGCCTGTATGATCTGTCAGATCAACAAGGATGTCAAAGCTCACAAAGGTGGACTTTGAATCTGGAGAGATGTCACCACAGAAGTTGCACGTGTTTGACGTTTCATTCACCACAAAACGGCACACTGAGCTGAAACACAGAAAGGTAATTAGTGCATGCAAGTCCTTCTTGCTTGAGCCTGTTCTTTAGGCTGAGATTGCCCAAGAGACTCTTAAAAAATAAATAGATCAAATCATCATCTACACTTTCAAGTCCATGTGAGAAAAAAAAAACAACCTCTTTCTCTTTCCTTCCTCCAGGACCAGAAAGTCCTTCATAAAGCCAGCTCCTCTTCCTTGCTGATGCTGTAAATTCTATGCAACAGAAATTCAGATGCCAACTGCTAGAGCTGCTTTATTTTTTGTCCAGAACTAGACTAAATACCGTTCTATCTAATTTGGGTCAGGGGAAGAAGAAAAAAACATTCTAAAACACAAATTTAGAAGAAACAGTTGCTTACCATCTGCTGCGAATAACTTTAGATACATTATCATCAATGTCCAGCATGGAAATGTAACCATAAATAATGCCAAACACTGGTTCAGGTTTTCCATCACTCTGTAAAGCTTTTTCTTTCAGCTGCTTCACAGTATAAACATCAACTATAGTCTCCACTACAAATTTAAAAGACATGTGAGTCTAAGAAGAAACAACACAGAAGAGCAGCAACATGAAAAGGACCTTAAGAAGAGATGATCAAAAGCATCAGAAAAGCAGTGCACATCTTCCTTTTGGAGAAGGCCCATCATTGTGGGAGGGAAAAAAAAAAGAAAAAAAAAAAAAGAGTAAAATCAAGAAAATCTCATAGTTAATATTTGTATCTCCTCAAAATGAGTTTTTGACCAAAATTTGCAGTTTTTCTCACTTAAGCCAGAAAAGAGCATGTCAGGCCTCACACTCGCATAGTCACTAAGCATGGAGATACGTAAGTGATAACCTAAGGAACAGCCCTGTTAACAGTCCAGACTTGAAGTATGCAGCCAGGCTATGGCTTACTTTCTAAAAAGAGTATGAACTTGAAATTTGAGCTGCACCATGAAACGACTTCATCTAGTTTCATAAAATCAGTGTTTGGATCCACACTTACAGTTAATGGACTCTTTCGACTGCTCCTCCATTTTATCATGCAAAGCTCCTGATTGTGCACTCTCTCTCATGAAGCTGAAGAGAATATTTGCTTCTGCAGTTTCTTGGGGAAAAAAAAAAAGAAAGAAAAAAAAGAAAAAAAAAACATTCATTTTTAAGTAATAAATATATGTAATATACAGATAGATCAAAAATTGTACATCTTTTTTAGTTCAGGCAGAACCAACAGCATGCCTCTTGGAATTGGCCAAGAAATGCATTTCTCTTGTTTTCTTTTAACTATTTAGCAGTAGAATGTGTGCTTCATTCATACAGTGGAATGTATGAAGGCTGCTTAGATTAGATAGACAGACAGACAGACACATAATAGTATTGTGGAAGCCAAAAGCTTGGTCACTACATGACAGACAAGAAGCAGGAAACTTTCTGAGGCAAACTGGTAGAAATCAGACCTCCAACAAATTCACTCATGCTTTCTTATCTGTAGTGATTACTAATATTAAAATGATATGTCAGCAGCTCTCACCTGGATTAGTTGTAATAATGGTCTTTGATATCACAGTTGCAGTCATACAGTTCCTGAATTTGTCAAAATTTACTCTCACATCTGATGCAAATATTACTGGGCATAAAATAAAAAGTCTGTTACTTTTGAATACAGATTGCATTAGGAATTACAGAAGAAAAAAAAACACCAGGGAAAAACAGAAAATTATACCTGTTTCTCGTGGGATCCAACTCTGTGCAAGCTGGATAGATTCATTATCCCAACTAAACCAAAAGAAGTTAATGTGTCAGAACGTTTCTGAAAAAGCACCAGCTTTTAAGTACAAAACTACTAAATAATACAGTTATAACTAAATTGCTCAAAGAGAACAATTCCCTCATTACATGCACATGCAAACAAAATGAAATACTGTTTATCCACATGCATTCAGTTCACAGCCAGCCAGGATGCTTTAAGTATGGCCCAATACAGTCCCTGTTTAATCCCATGCCAAATAAGATAAAATAAAGGGCTGTTAGACTGTTCAAAATAAACATCACACCTGGAAAAATACTGCATTATTTCAAAGCTGAGCATCAAGTAATTTCTAACTAAAGCAAATCTGAGAGAAAGTAGCTGCCTGTCATCTGAGCTTCTGCTCTGGGAACAAGTTGTTTGCTGACATCACTAGGGCAGATGTTCAGCCAGCTTTCCAACACTGGAATCCTTGTAAATTGTGAATAAGACTAGAATGAGGTCAGTAGTAGCCCTCAACAATGATGATTTAATGTTTAGGTCCCTTGATAAAATGTCATGCAGTTCCTCTTAAGTTTGGATGGCAAGAGTACTGGCAAAGCACAGCTTTGTTCTGTTTTTAATTAATTACAGAAAGATTTCAGCTCTTTACTTTTCACCTGGCATTGCTCAGCCGACTCTTCACCAATGTCCTCTGAAATCTCTTCACTATCATGTCATTCACTGCTCAAGGACTCCTAAAAACCACACCTATCTCCTCTGCACTTCTAAATTCTGTTTGGCTTTAGAAATGAAGGATATTCCTTTTTTTTTTTTTTTTTCCCCTCACTAGTTTGTGGTAGCAGTGAATGAACCTTTAAATGCCACGTCCTGGACAAGTGCAAAATTCTGAATTAAAAAAAATACAGCAATTTGGAACTAAGCTTCATTTTGCCATCTGTTAGCTAGCAGTCTGTAAGTCATACAACTAGACATGTAGGGTTACTCTATGGAGACTTTTTAAAGTCTCTATTTAGTGTCTATTGCTGCCTCATTACCACACAAATAACAAAGCATTTAAGACAGTATCATTAGCAGCATGCATTTAATTCTTTTCCTGCTCCTGCATGAATGTATTTTAGTAAATTAAAACATATTTTACCATATTATTGGAAAGGACATCTCTGTTTCATCGTAGAGCTTTACTTCACACCTCTGACCTTTCCTTTTGTCTGAAGTTATAAAATACTTTGGCTCACCAACCTTTAAAAAGACAGAGGAGCAATATGTAAGAAGTAGCACTCTCTGTTTAGGAGTATAAGGTGATAACTTAAAACTTAACAGATGACTTTAAAAGTGGGGGGAGGGAGGAACTATACACAACTAAATAAAACCTATCCACCTATAGGTATAGGTTGTTATAAAATTATGTATACTAACAGTAGTAATTTTAATTTAAAACTAATTTCAAGATAAAGAGACACATTTTACTTCATAAAAATCAGCAGTTTATATATTTGCAAGTTATCTACTGCTTTCACATGCATGATTTCAAAAAGACTATTTAGAACATTTCCATTCCCTTCATTTCCTCCCTTGTGTTGCAGATGGAAACTTCAAGTAGCTCAGATCAGTTGAAATCACTGCCAACCTAAACAGCAGTGATCCCACTGCCTGAGTCCAAAAATCAGTACTCACATGAAGGCAGTGCAGTTACCCCTGCTAAGAAGAAAAGCACCAGTCTGATGGCGCCTTGACTTACTGACATTACAGCTGCAAGCACATTAAGAATTCTTCCATCAAGGCTCTGTCCATTTGCAGTGATATCACCCAGTGAATAATAATCCTGGGGGTCCTTGACAGGCAGGTGCAGCAGAGAAAGTAGCTTGGTGTCCATTTCGTAGCATGAAGAGGTTTTGACAACTGAATGATTTTCACTGATCAGTAATTTGTAGCAACTACATAGTAGGCAACACACATGCACACAAAACAAACATCAATTAACATTTCACTTGACCAATTCATTAACAGTCTAGAATGTTGATTCAATTCATGGGGAAAAATCATTTGCCTTAAAGGTGGATACATATTTCAACATTTCAGTAATTTTTAACTATAAATGTAGACCTTTCCTCCTGCAGAAGAGTTTATGATATAAGATTTATGATTGTGTACTGAATGCTTATAGAACTGGAAATCCAGAGAGCAGTGTAAAATATGTATTTTTAAATCTTTCAGTTCTTATCAATAAAGAAAAATGAAATAAGTTCTGAAATGGCTGTAATGCAGGTAATTGGCATTGTGACACAGTGAGACTACTGCAGTCAGACTGGATTTGGTAGCAGGTTTTCAAAAGAAATTCACCTATGACTTTAGTAATATCTTTACTATTTTTATTATTTCACAGCAAAGCTGTAATAAAAATTAAAATGTAATGAAAAATATGTTTTAATTTGAGATTATTTGACTGCTGCTTCTACCAATAGCCAGCTGCTGCAGTGAGCTGGCACTGAAAGGAACTGGTCCTTCTGGAAAGAGCTACCAGTCTGCACTGTACATTTACCTCGGAGTTACGGGGTTGAATTTTTCTTCCTTTTCTCCTTCCTTTGACTGGACTAAAGGATTTTCAATTGTAACTGCAATCAAACAGCAGTGAGTTAAGTTAAAACACTGAATGCGAATGCATGAGAAGAGAAGGAACTTTAAGAATAGAATTGTTTCCCAGGTAGGATATGGAAAAGAACATGCGTGTGCAGCAGCTTCTGTTAAATGCTTCCATTCTGAAAACGTTATCTGGCCATACAGCTTGCATTATAGCCAGAGTCCCACAGGAGTCCTCAAGGCATTTAATGGAAACAAAATGACTAAAACTTGCTGTGTGCACAGTCTTCATAGTCATAGCTTTTATCCAAACACTGCATTGTGGCCAGCAGTCGTTTTATTAATGATATAAAAGCACAGACTGTAAATAAATTGAAGGTTTTTCTTGTGTTTGTTTGTTGTTTTTTTTTTTAATGAACAATCCTATTAATACCTATGAGTAATGAAGGCAAAGAAAAACACTGAACTACTTTGCAGAGATTATTTTTCATAATTTATAATCATGTAATGTAAGAATTTAGATCCATTTAACCATAGGTGAGATGTGGGTGGCTGCATTCAGTGGGTTTGTATTTGGTCTTTTTGTTGACACATTTACGGGTTTTGAATTTAAAACTTGGAGATCTTATTTCACTCCTCTTCATACTGAATGTAACTGAACAATTTGTTTCCAATTAAACTGCTTTCCATCTCCTCTGAGGAAAATATAGTAAAACCACAAATACATAACACTGGTTTACTGGGGAAAAAAACAAAAACACATTCAAACAGAAACATGTTGAGAATAAACTCCAACTTACCACAGTCACCAACTCTGAAGCTTTCTGAAAGCGATCGGATATATTCTTCTCTGCCCCAAGAATTGACATTAACAAAATGAGATGGTGAATCACGAATAGTGAAACTGAATGTGTATCTTTCAGACCCAATGTCTGCGAAAACAAACACTACTGTTAGCATTCACTGGCACACCTTGGTTTCAACTAGACTCGATTCTAGAATATATGTATAAGAACTATTGCTACAGGGTTTTGCTAGATTCTGTCGGAGAACCACTATCAGCAATGTGGGGAATACCACTAGAGGTCAGCAGACTTGTCGGTAAACACATGGAGGATTGCAATAGGCTGCCGTCCCTACAGTGGTACCTGAGTGCCCACATCCGAGTATCACTTAACAGCACCACAGAAGCTTAACAATCTAATGCAAGAGCAACCAAAGAACTGTAGGTCGCTAGATCCAAAGCAGTCATCCTAGGTGTTGACACACATTATCGGGCAAGACTGTAAGTGTATGTACTAACAAACTTGTTCTGGTGGGCAGGCAGCCTGCAGAGGGCTGTGCCCACGTGTGAGAGCCAAGCGACAGACAGCAGGCTGGCTCAGCACAGTGGCACAGAGCTGGAATAGCTGCAGCCAGATGCTTCCTAGCAGAGTCTGTCCCCAAGCTGTAGGTACATTGTTTCATTATCCAATTAACTGTGTATTATCGGTGTATTATTCCCATTTTTTTTCTTTATGAATATACAATAATATTGATTTGGCATTGCTCAGACCGTAAATTACTTGTTTCACTCCTTAAGAAAGGCCCTCAGCATTTCTCTGAGAGAATGGAGAGGAACAAACCATAATCAGCACCAGCAGTATGTGTGGTAGCAGTGTGTTCAGTTTGATGCTGTCTTCTTCAGACCCTGAAATACTTCCACGCTGGAGTTTTTCAGTATGGATTCTAATTGATACCGTTTAGCCAAACTAATACTGCTCTCTTTCCTCTTGCTTCCCACCCCCACAATTTTGGGAGGGCATTTCTATTCTATACACTTTAGACTCAGAGGTCTGTTTATCATTTAAATATCGATTTCAGTCAGACATGCCAAGTATACCACATAACAAAATGAAGTAAAAAAGGTTTTAAAAGACTCTACTTTTTCTGTCTGGAAAGCTTCTGACATCTGTTTTTCCAATAACCACACCGATTACATTCTAAAAAATAAAAAGATTATAGAATAAGAGTATTAAACACAGATGTATATGATGAATTAGATTTCATGGACTTGTACTCTGCTGATGATAACAAGCATATTTCTGACTGGTAATCACTTTAATCTATTTATTCCACAGTACCCCATGAACAAAGGACTAAAACATAAACATACAATGTTACTTTAAAAAACGTGATTAAAGATATTAAAAGAACTACATCTGTTTCTGTTTGTAAATCAACGAGTGGACAAAAGTTCACCCGAAAACATTCATAATTCTGCCTGTTTGTGGTATCATCTCCTCAGGTAGGCAGTAATATTGTTGTTTTGTGCAGAGGCCTCATATCTCCTTAAATCCACTACGAAAAGGCTGGACAGAGTTTATTTCACAGTTAAGCACCCACTGTTCTCCCTGCTGTCACCACAGAGATGCACACTTGCACACCCACAGGGATGGCCATTTATGCCATCCTCATCTTAACAACATACATTTCTACAGTGCTTTGTGCCTTTCAAATGACCACAGTGAGACCTTAGGCAATAAACGTTTTTTGATTATGAAAACAAAACTCATCTTAGTCTGCTTTGCTAAACTTTTGTTTATTATGATAAAGCAGCCCAGTCTCAACTGCAGAACAAAACTGCTAGGAACACTCACACAGCAAGATGTTCTGTGCTGTGAACAACTTACTGTGTTGAACGCAGGTAAAAACACAGTGAGTGGCCCAGAAAAGCATGACAAGCTGTAGTTTCAGACTTTTTTTAGTAATGATTAAGAAATACCACATTTTATAGTATGTTGATGTAGAATATTGTGGAATAATATACAATAATATATACTATCTGTGAGAAAAGAGCACAGAAGTGCTTCTGGGAACTTTGTCTGGTAGCGAAGACCAGAAGAGGAGAATGTCATCATAATACAGCAAAAAGAGAGAGGTGGAAAGACAAAAGGCCCTGAGGCTACAGAGCTATCTTCCACTTCTAAATTTCATAAACTAGCACTACATTTATTTCTCAGCAGATTACCCTAATTGCCATAAACTCCAAAAGGGATGAATTGAATGAAAGGAATGAAACCATTAAGTGCACCACATCTCTTTCACAGCACGCACGTGAACTTACCTGCTGTACTCCACAACTTCCTCATCCCAGCAGTGGAACCACAGCAGTCAATTGGCATGGGGCAGTTCAGCAATTTAATAAGCAACAAGGCACTGAATTTTGCATCTATTCATAAAACACTGCAATCTGACTGACTACAAACATACAACACCCATGTGCACTCAAAAATCTAGTCTCGTGATCCCTCTGTACTTTGAATCACTAGATGGAGCAAGGTCACTGTGTTATCCCATCCTGATGGACACAAACTCATTAGAAGGATGCAGCCATTAACTGTGTAACATCCTAATTCATCCAGCCTTTCTGTAATGAATATTTTCTATCTATCTACAAGACACAGTGATTTAGATTAGAATTTTACTTTTCTATTTTTGTCTTTGCTTCTTAAAAAAATAAAAATAAAAAAATCAGTTAAATCTGACTACAGTGCACACTCCATCACACTGCTGGAGTGAAGAACTGATATTTAGGATGACTTTTCACACAAACTATGCTCATGTAAATCTGCAGTTTCCAAAAGAGGTCTCCACTGTGTATAAATACATTCATCGTTCTCTTGCTAGTACAAAGCCTGCCAAGCAAGCTAACAAAAGGAAGTGATCTGGCTGAAAACTATTGAGGGAAAGGAGGGTGCAAGAGGGCATAAAAACTTTCAGAGATCATTTCCCTGATCAATTTATTGTGCAACTGTACAAGCATTGCTTTTGCCAAAAGAGGAGGAGTGGAACATGCCTGGCACTAAGGAGTAGGGCATGCTGCCTTTTTTGGCAGGGCAGTGCTTGAGGCTGCTCGACCAAATCGTGACACCACAGCATTACAACACTGCAAGTTTCTTACAGCTCCATCTATTTTACTTTTAAAAAACAAGCTGCAAAGTAAAAAATCATAGGATTTAGATACATACTGATCAGTCTATCTTAAGATACTGATAAGCTACCTTACTAAAAATACTCTATTTCCTGCACATTTGCTAATTGCAATACTCAATATTGGTTCTTATTTGTACAGATAAAAGCTTTTAACCAAGTCAGTGAATCCCTGTATTTGGTAGTACTGGTGAGTGACAGACTAAATTAATTTTGTTGGAGAACAGGAGTTTCTAATAAGTTGAAAAGAGCACACAGTGCCACTGCGAGAGCATCCACAACTCTCTTCCCTTGTTCATCTCTCTTCTCTGATTTCTGTTCCATTTGTCTAATGAACACTATTGCTCTTCTCAAAAGGAACAAAGGGCTAAATTGTCCCCCTCCAAATAAAAAGCTGTGGGAATAGGAAAGCTTATTTTCAGCTTTTCACAACACATCAGATCTCCTGTTGGACGTACGGTTCTGTAAGCGCACGTCTACTTCTTGCTGCATGGAGAGATGCAGCTGTATCTGGTATCCACGTGGAAGTGCAGCTTCTCTGTTTTATTCTCCAGGCATCAGCTTCCTGCAGCATCAAATGCTCAACAGACATTATAACTAGTGGGCTAGACAGAGCAAAGGGTGGGAGACATTGCAGAGGGAGCACTGTAGCCTTCTCCCTCCTGTTTTAAAACGTGATTGTGGATAGAAAAGAATTTTAAAAAATGGATCCCCAGACTTTCTAGTTATAATTCAACCATCTGTAATCCAAAAGAGAAAACGAATGAGTTACACAGCACACTCCTTTGTTCAGCTCTTGCTCCTAGGAAGATTGTTCTCATTTGTGTCAGGAGCAAACAAACAAAAGAAAATCATACAGACATTCAAACATCTGCATGAAACTACCAAGTACCAACCTCTGCTGTTTGCCAAGTTTACTTTATGGTTCATCCTACACTTCTGTACTCCCACAAGCAAAGTTTTTAGCTCCTTTAATAGCCTGACAACTGCAAAACCTGCTTTTTGTCCTAAACAAACAGAAACAGTCCTATCTGAGATGTAATTGTGAGATTTTTATCCCGTTAAAACACCATACCATTCAACAAGAGTTTTGTGTGAGTAATTAAGGACTACATTAGTTAGCTCAGAGGGATTGAGCACACAAGTAAGAACTTCAGGCCTGGGCCTTGTGTTCATAGCTTGTGGTGAAAGACTATTGTAGGTTACAGATGTATTGTGACTGCATAATACTGACTCTGTACATGCTTTACTAATTCTGCATCCATTTAAAACATTACAAAGAAGCCTCAGACTCTTTCAGACACTCAGTTGTCCAGTCAATATCTATAGTTGGGGTATCCACATACTATGGACAACAACAGCATCAATTTTCATTTTCCTGGTTTATACACAAAGAAAGTAAGGTACTTTATATCTAACAATTATACTAATGCTATTAGTATCTAAATACACGTCAATTACATAATTTTGCAGTAATATAATACAGTCATATACAATTTCACTTGAGAACAAAAGTACTGTGTCACTGAGACTTACAGGACGAGCAAGGTTTGGATGCAGATCTGAAAGGGCAACAAAGTCCCGTGTTGAACTGGAATAAGCCATTCTTTATCTGTAATTTGAGAAAATTAATTTAGATTTTAAAAAAGATCTAAACAAATCATTTAAAACTATTCATGGGAGGAATAACAAGCAGATTTTTAACACAAATGTTTTGGCCTAAATATCATGTTTTCAATAAAAAGTATTTCAAGCTGTCTGAAGTAAGACAATCCTTTATTGTTTGCTCTTGGCTAAGGAATAGTTACAAATTTTACTGCTATCTGTTTTTTTCACACAAATGTAATTTTTTTATTTTAAATAATTCCATTAGCACAAGCCTCTGAAAAATATTTACCTTCCTTCTCCTGTCTGGGAAGTCCAACTGAACTTGTTAAGGCAGCTCGTTATATAGAAGGCCATTTATGCAGGCGGAAGTATGAGTGTTGCACTGAAAACCACCTTCGTTGAGATTTTTTTATTTAACATTAAACTACTTTAAAACATTTTCAGACTGCCAACTTAACCTTGCATTCCTGTGAGCTACCCAAGTCCTCTCCATTTATACCAAAGTTGGGCTGTGGTTACTTGTTAGCCTGCCTGAAAGCCTTTCTTTATTTCAGTTCCATGTGTGTTCAGAGGCATTACTGATATTTATCAAACGGTTGTCAGATGCTACTTTTTTTTATATATAAAAGGAACCATCAAGCCATCCAAATCTAAATAACCTTTAGTACTGGGGAACTGCTGGTGTTCTCAGGGGATGTCTGTTCCAAACTTTTTAGCACAAGTCTTGAATGGATTTGGTATCTGTGCACCTGGCACCCTGTGTGAGAATTGCTAAGCACTTCGTCTGTCGTTGGCACAATGATCTATCTGCTAGAAAAGCAGGCAGATTCTACTTTATAGAACATAAGCAGTTCTCAGAGATTATGAAGTGATTTCTCTAAAAAAAGACTCTCGCAGAAAGTTGCTTAAAATTTGCTTTATGAAAAACCACTCAGCAGCGTGACACTCAAACCTACATCCATTACATGGAAGAATTCATGTTCGCTAATGTAGTCAAGTCAGCTGTCCCTCCAAGGCATGTCAGTGTTCCCATCTCTAGAGCATTTCAACACTGTTGAACGCTGTACCTCACACCACAAGTGAGTCAGCTGGGAGCATGTGCATCAAAGGACAATCAGAGAGGCAATTAAAGATTTAAAACACCACAGACCCTGACCAGCGGAGCAGCAGTGCCCTGTTGTACCGATTTATCCTCTCCTCAGGGGCAGGAGCTGAGCCCCGAGCTCAGCCAAAGGAACTGTCAGCACCTGCTCAGGATCAGATCTCCTGAGAAAAAAGACAAGATTGGAATTCAGAATAAATTAAAAACACTGAAACCTTTGGCACGACCACCCGTCCCAAACGGGTGTCTGGCAGCAGAGGAGCTGGCGCCCTCAGAGCTCAGCGCTGCACAGATCTTCCTTGCGTGGGCCCACCATTGCCCTCCCACCCTGCCCTGCTCTGAGCAACACGTGGCTGCTGGCCCCACACTGCCAGGGCTGGGCAGGAGGAGCACTGACCTCACCTGCTGCCCACAGGTGTGGAGAGAGAAACAGAAACCCAAGAGTGGAATGGGCCGCCCTGAGAGAACCGAGAGACAAAATGGCGCTGGGAGCCGAAGGCGGGAAAAAGACGAGCTGGGTGTGAGGGCTGCTGAGCCGCTGTGCATCAGGCACCAACCCTGGCCTCCAGGAACGGCTGCCAGGACAAAGCCAAGAAACACCAAAACGCAGAGCCTCAGGCTGACGGTTTCCACCTACCTGACTAAAGAGGCTCAGGCCTGAGCACAGTGCTGTCAGCTTCAGCTGCAGTGAGCTCAGCATCCAACCCAGGGCTGAGGGTGCAGAGCTGCAGTTCCTCTTAGCAGATGTATTTACGAACACTGTGACCCGCAGGGCTGTGCCCAGCGCACCTCCACACCTGCGCACCCTGCCCACAGCCCTGCCACTGAAGATGCCCAGCAGATGAAAACCAGCCCTTTTCTGCTGCGATGCAAAACACACAAAACGCCACCAAGCCCAAGCAAATTTCAGAAAGCTCTGGAAGAACCATTCTCTGCTTATTGTGTTGTTTTTTCTTTTTTTTTGTATGTGTGGTAGCTCTAAGACAAAAAAGCAGCCTGCCTTTCATAAATGAATTGGGAATTTTGCTCTAAGGCACTGTATCAATTTGCACATACCGCTCCTGGGTTTTCAGGCTGTGGAGGGAACTGAAGTGGGCCATTTTGATCATTTATATTGCATTATAAAATTATACATTTTTAAAAATCGATGTCCTTCACTTCTGTATCATAAAAAAAAGCTACTGTTGATCAGAGATTTCATGGCCTCAAGGTCGCAGCTATTGAAGTTTTTAGCACAGGCAGACAAATTCTCTGGGTTGACTGTATTACGGGATCTTTCATTTCTTCAATTAAACAGCTGAAAATGGACACCACATCTGCTCTCATATTTATTGTGTCACTAAAGTCCACGATAATTACACCGTGCTGTTGACAAATGCATGCCAGAGAACTGACAGCTTGGGTGCTGGGCTTTTTAGGACGCGTTTTATACAGCAGGATCTATAGCTCTAACTTTGTTCTGTATGTTTAAAGTCTCTAAAATCAGGAAGAGAACATAGCCATGGTTCATTTTTCTGTTAATTCCATTGTTTTCAGTATTTCGAGTTAATGAACAGAAAGCAGACAATGAATATGGTGATGTGATCCTAATCAGTTAGGAAGAACTTATGCTGGATAATGCTGCCGGAGGTGCAGGGCTCATGCTTACCACCATGACTGCAAGGCAAACCAGATGCAAATAACCACACTGAAATGAGATCTGCAGGTTCTGCACTGCTGCAGAGGGCGATCACAGGATCATGCCCCATAGGCTTGCAGGTGTAAGGTTTGGTGGGTTTTAGTGGGATACGAGGGCCTGCTTTGCTGAAGGAAGTGGCAATCCAGTGCTGGTGCCCAGCACAGGCACCACTTTCCTTAGGCTTGGTCCCACTGAGCTGTTTATCTCCCACAGGCACAAAGGACAGGTGAAACCCGAGGCTACCAGCACTGAGTCTTTGTTTGGACTCAGAGCTGCCAGAACAAGGGTTCTGTTGTGCATTGCTCCTCAGCATCCCCACAGCCTCAGGAGGCATTTAACAATTACCCTGCGTTCTACTCCTGGTGCTCGCTCCCTTTTTGAGCACATCTACATTTTTAAAATAAGATGCATTTCATTTTCCCGTAGTAACTTCTTCTAGGATATCATTCTCAGGTGTGTCCAGAGGCAAGGAGCAACACAAAGGGATGCACCCAGCCACAGCACAAAGGCATCTGAGGGAGAGGGCATGAGAACGGAGCATTTCCCTGGAAGACGTGATTAGATGCCAAGTTTCCAACTTACACACACTGAGACATGAATACATGTGACTGATGCACCTATCTGGCAGCAATGCTTTGACTTCTGCCATTTGTCAGGCACATGGCATGGGGGGGGGGGGGGGGACAGTCAGCAATTTGGAATTCTGTAGGTTACTGTGAGCTGCTAACATCTCTATTGGTGCTTGTAATAAACAAACGTCTCCAACCAGGATGTCTCCCACTAATATGCAATACCAGCAGCTTCTCCAGGTGTTTTTAACAGCAACACTGAAGTGAGCTTGCAGAAATAGAATTTGCTCAGCTTTACTAAGGCTTTTCTCCTCAATTAACCTCAAAATGCTCTCATAAAGTAGATCAGCATCATTATCTCCATTTGTCAGCCAGAAAAACAGAGGCAAGAGAAAGACTAAAAGCAGTTTCCCAAGGGCCAGGTTCCACACAAGTACCTTGGGCACATCCACCCAGCTCCATATGAGTACCAAGCCCTGTGAGAGGGCTGCAACAGAAGATCAATATTTTTCTGATCTAGTGCTTGATCCCTGAGAGGTCTGAGTGATTTCAGCTCTCCAGCACATCAGGAGCACTTAGCACTCTGTCGATTCAACCTGTGATTAGCAGAGACTTCCCATGCACAGCTGCACGCTGAATGGTCCCTGCTAATTAGGCTTTCATGAATGGATTTATTTAAATTACACTCATTGGTATGGTCAAGGAGTGCAAATGCCATTTTGTAATTCACTTAGCAATTTGTTATGTGACAGTACCGTTTGCACGCAGGGGAAGCTATCCCTGTCTAGCAATAGCAGGGCCATTCCTGAAATCATCTTCAAAGGGATCTCCAAGGTTAGAGCAAATCAAAATATTTGCAAGTTTTACACTGAACACAGCTTTTACTTTAATTTAACATTTATACACTCTCAGGACCAAAAGAATCTGTGAAACAAAAAGGGCAGACCTGTAAGTGTATGTAACTGGCCTGGCTGATTGCATTAAAAGCAGCACATTATTAAAGGTATTCCCTTTTCAACAGCTTTGGCTGATACCTGAACTGGATAAGAATGGGGTGTGCTGATGAAGTAGTGATGGACATCTTTAGCAGAAGCAGTGCAGGTGCTGATGTCGCCAACAGGTGCTCAGCGTGCTGAGCGATATTTAATCTAGATTTCTCCCCGTCACCGCAGTCTTTGTTAATCTCTTGCTTTGCCATGCATCTCCCCCATTCTGATCTGCAGCTCTGGACTCATCCCAGTTCTATTTCAATAGCAGTTTTTTACTCTGTGCAACCTTCTGAAGCCCAGGAAGATGAAGCAACCTGGAGTTTTATTTGAAAATGAAAAGGAGCATGAACCATGGCTGGTTTCAGCTGCTTTGGTCCAGGGAAAACACAAAGATCTGAGGCTGATGCATCTGCAAAGCAGCAGTGTGAGCGCTTCTTGTGTGCAAGCACGAGCCATGGGACCACACGTTGAGGACTTGGGGTGGGGATACCGAGGGCTCTCTTTTGCCCTACTGCTGACAAAGAAGAAAAAAGGCTGTCTTGAAGGTGTAAAGCTATTTAGGATGTGTAAGTGCTGCCCCTTCCAGCTGTTCAGGAAAGACAGTGTTCTGAAACAACAGCTGCTCACAAGACATTGTCTCCCAGTTCCCTCTGATGAATTCACAGAAAACCTCTTAAAACCAATCCAGCCTTCCCCTTGGGCAGGGAGCTACAGCATCTGGGGGCCCTGAGAGCAGCAAGGTCCACGCTGGGGGATGGTGGCAGGGCTGGCTCTGCGTGGTTGGCCCCGGATGCCCGTTCATCAGCAACCTCAGCTCATAATGAATTCAGAAGTAATTAATCCCTTCTGCTATGCTCACGCAATGCCGTGACGTCACGTAAATTGTGCAAGCTCAGCGAGGAGAGAAAACCACCGGTGCCAGAACATGCTGCAAAACCTGCTCATTCTGGCCACTGCTGAATTCTAGCAACAAAGGAAACACCACAATTGAAATGCTCAGAACCAGGCTTTGGCTGAGGATTGTAGGGAAATCAGTCTGATGGTTACCTCGCCAAAAGCTGCAGAGATAAAAAAAAGTGCTTTTTTTTCTTTTCTTTTCTTTTTTTCTTCTTTTTTTGAGACCCAAGCAGCACGAGAGCACCCAGGCTGTGGAGGATAATCTCTCCCCTATATTATTCCAAATAAATTTCAGTAAAGTCAGTGAAATTACTTGGATTTTCACCACTTTCCTCAAGACCAGAACTTCCTCATCCCTCTATGTGCAAACAAATGATGAATAATTTCCAGCAAAGCACCATGAACTAAAAAAATACAACAATTAAAAATAGTTTTAGTGACAGCTCCCTGACACTAGGGAAGAATGCTTTAGGAGAAGAACAATGATATTTAGCATTGGTTGGCTGCCATTCAAACATTTTCAGCTATTGAAATCAATGAAACCAAACCCAAATAAGTTCTGTTTGGATTTCAGATTGATACATGTGATATTCAACAGTACCAATTAGGCTGCACATGACAGGAGCCCTCCAGCAACATAAGTGAGAGAAAACCCTTCCAAACTTCAGTTTCCAACCAAGTCTAAAACTCAATCCCTTTTCACCATGCCTGAGCAGATCGTAAGGAAGAAAATTGGGGATGTAAATCTCACAGACAGATGAGGATGGCTGTAAGAGAACACCGGAATCATAGAGTAAATAACATTTTCCCCCACCACAGTTTTCAGTGAACAGAACATTAGAGAAATGGAAACGATCTGTCCAAGCTAAACTTTCCTGCAGAAATATACCTTTGATCTCCTGGCCGAGTGCTTGGCCCTGGAGCCAGTGGCAAAGTTCCCATTACCTCCAAAAGCCAGGACTGCTTCCAGCTCCTTCCTATAGGTAATGGCGTGTCAACATTTCCATGGTACGCCTGGCTGCCCGTCAGCCAGCTAGCTAGAAAATTCTTGCATACCAACACTGACATTTTCTGTTTTCATCTACTAGGAAAAAATAAAAACCAACCCTCTCCTCAAAGCCCATTCAGAGTGCACAGATATGAGATCTGATCAAAACGGAGCTACATCAAGAAATTTTCCCTAAAGAAAATGAACACTAGAGGTCAATCTAACAACTTGTCCCGGAAATATGTATCCCTGAAATAAAATATTACAGACTTCTTCTGTATACTGTACACCTTTCTAACTACATCCAGATTCACTGGCTTGGCAAGGCACTTCGTATCTAACAAGAGTTTGTTCTATTCTTTTGAATTTGTTCTCGTCTTGCTGTACATTAGTATTTCCTTTCCTGGAGCTTGCCTATATGATCGCTGTCCCGATTGATATGGCTTGCTAATGTACTTAACTACCCGTTCATGAAACAAAAGGGGAAATTGGCACTCGTGTGTGTAAATACCAGGGGCTAAATGCATCCCTGCTGCAGCCCCACTGCACAGGATTGTGTTGGATTAGAGGCAAGCATGGGGACAAGGGGCAGCCACTGCCGCATGGCCAAAAGCCCATCTAACCAGAGGAGGGTCTGCGATAGCCTCAACTGTGACCCCACAGATGATGGCATGTGATGGGATGCAACGAGGCTGTGGCTTTCAGCATTCAGATCCAGCTGCCATCTCCTAGGCATATGGACCAGTTTGTGCCCTATTCACCTCATCTTCTGCACTTACGTTCTATGGCTGTGAACTCTCACAAACTATTTACTTCTAATATGTGCAAAACTGTTTTTTCCTTTGTCATCCTTAGATGTCCAGCCTTCCAGTGTCGGTGATTTTCTCCCTCCCTTTTCCCTGCTCTTAGTAAGAGAAGTACTGCACAGCACTACCAGCCTGCTTCTCTGTTACAGACTTCCTTTGCAATTCTCCATTCCCTTTCACAGGGCTCCTTTCTTAGTCAGTCTCAGTAAGGACACCAACATAGTCTTCCTCCACCAGGAAAGCTAAGGGACGTTCAAGGCACAGAGATCAAGTCCAATGGAAGTGCATACCCAGCAAAGCACATGTTTAAGCACATTTCTCCCAGGGAGTCACCGGGACCATTCATGTGCTTCGCGCTGAGCACATGTGTGAATGCTTTACTGAACCGTGGCCAAGCACAGTTCTTCTTTATGACTGTGGGCCAGATCCTGTAGCACTGAGCAACACCGATGAGTAACATTTATTCACACAAGCAGTCTCTGTGGAGCAGGGCTGCCAAGTCTTGGCCCTCTATGATTTTCTCTTTAGCAAGCAGCCAGAGCAGAGCTCCATATGGCAGCGCCAGCTCCTCACTCAGCAGCTTGCCTGTTGCCAGCTCCTCAGTGCAAACAACCCAGCGAGGCAGAAATGTTCCAGCCCAACCTTTGCATTACAATTACCTTTAAAAAATACCAGAAAAAAAAAAAATCCTTAAAATTCTTTCAGGGTGTTTCTTTGTGATGTGGCTCCATGCATGACCATGGATAGTGACGCTCTCCTGGGCAGCTCTGAGATCTTCCTGCATAGGGGTATTTCCCAGGAATGTCCAGAGGGATCTGGTACATCCCAGGGCCACCGCAGACATACCAGGCTGGCAGGACAAGCCTCTTGCACTCATCTTCAATATGGCCCTCCTGTGGAGCTCAAGCTGCTGGTGCATGGACTGCTCTCTTTGATAGTCCTTTCCAGTTACTGCATGCGGAGGAGAGATTCAGGAGGGATGTGAGAGTGACTGAGATTATGACATAGAGATCATCGAATCATAGAATGATTAAGGTTGAAAAAGACCTGCAAGATCAAGTTCAACTGCCAATCCATCCCTACCATGCCCACTAACCATGTCCCTCAGTGCCACATGTCCATGGTTCCTGAACACCTCCAGAGATGGTGACTCCACCACCTCTCCAGGCAGCCTGTTCCAGTGCCTCACCACTCTTTCTGAGAAGAAATGTTTCCTAATATTCAATGCGAACCTCCCCTGGTGCAACTTAAGGTTGTCACCTCACATCACTGGTCTTCTGGGAGAAGAGGCCAATCCCCTAGTGGGCACCTTATACTCTCATGCAGTACAATCCTTGATCCAAGAGAGTCAAAATGAGGCAGAGCTGAGTGGGAAACCCTACCCCATCTTGCCATCAATCTCACCTGCAGTTTGCCCCTAGAAGCTTTGTGTTTCTTGGCACCTCCCCTTTCACTTTCCTTCTTTAAAATACACCTGCTGCACCAGCACTGAGGACCCTCCAGGTACTGTGAACACCCTGCCCAAGCCCCTCCTAGTATCGCTCAGTCAATAGCAACACTAGCCAGGAACCAGCACACATCTTGTGCTTTCTCCATCCTTCACCACCCAGTTCCAAGAGGCTGGGCATGCAACTACTGGTGAAGATCTTTAACAGGGGTTAACATTATTTCAAAGGTCTCTGAGGACACCAAGCAGAGCACTGAGGAAATGGCCCTGGCAGAAATGATTGCCAGAACTGAATGGGGAGCAGGGTTCTTGCGTCCCTCATCACCAGGATGTCACCATCCCTCAGTGCCATCATCCTCCTTGTGGAAACCAAAAAGCACAACAGCACCCAGTGCATGGTGGAATTCACCCAGGCAGACTTAGGTCAACTAAGCACTGGGCAGGATTAGGTCCCCACTGAAGAATGGGTTGATTATGCTTATGGAACCGTTCTGCATCCCTGCACCCTTGGCCTCTCTGTAGCATATGTTATTACTGCCAAATCAATATGTGTGTCTTCCTGGTAAATAATTGTGTCAGTGGGATGCTAATGGTGTGCAGTGCTCATGGTGTCAAGACTTTTTTTTTTTTTTTTTGTCAGCAAAGCTAAGTCATTCCTTTTTCCCCCTTCCCCCCTTGCCAAGCCTTCCCAAATGCACAAAATGGGCTCCAGACCCACCTCCTACGAGGAAATGAGAACCAGCCCCAGAGGATCACCCAGCAAGAAGCCTCTGTACGGAGATCTGACGCCTCTTCAAAGCTGGGGGAGCAAATGTGCTCCTACCTCTGCTGATTTATGGAGAATGTCTGCGTCACTGATGCAGGGGAAATGCTTAAACACTACCAGAGGGAAGGGGAACGAAGCACTCACCGCATGCACTGAGAGCTGCGCTGCATAACCCCACACTATTTATTATACTTTGATTTGATATAATTAGACCTATATTACATTCTGAAGGCAAACAAACAGCTCAGTGATGGTGCACATGCTGCTGGATTATATGTCCTCTAGCAAAATAAACTCTGGTGTGCTCCTGCTGGGACCATCCAATGACCAGTGGGACACGCTAAAGGCCACTCTCAAACTGCACGTGGCAGCAGACAGCCCAGGATTATGTCCCCATGGTGTGGGAGGACTCGAGGAGAGCAGGTGGCTGTCCCATGCCCCATGCTGCCTGTGCCAGAGACAGGGGGAGAGCCCTGCTGGGTGTAAAGGCAGCACCAGAAGGGTTTGGTTAAACAGGGCAGAGCCCCATGGCACCATGTGGAGCTGCTCCTCCTTCCTTCCTCACCACACTGAGAGATTTGGGGTATAAATTGCTCTATCTGTTTGGTTTTAATTTCTGCTGATGCCCCGGTATTATTTATGCTCTTGAAATATAGCAGTGTGCACAAGGATAGCATTGTGTTCATGAAATACAGCCCACTGCCTATCCTATTTATTGAGCAGAGTAGTAAACAATTCCCACGAGCACAACTCAACCAAAGGGGCAGCAGACATGGCTGAAGGCTGCCCATATGCCAGGGCTGGCAATACCGTACCAGCAACGCTGGGCCATGGGGCAGCTCCTGAAATGCTCTTCTTCATGCAAAGCAGAGCCAAGAGAGCCAGCACAGCGGGTGGGTGACAGCAACAGCTGTGCCCTGGGCTGGCATAAGACTCCTGGTGCTGCAGGAACATCCAAGGGGATGAGTGCCAACATGAGACACCTTGCAGTGCTCCCAGTTGTTGCCAGAAGGGGAGCAACAACCAAAAGGCAAAGGCCAGGCCATGTCCAAGGGACATGCAGCCATTGGGAGCTGGTTCCTGCAGCTCCACACACTCCAGAGGAGCCCGGAGCCCACTGCTAGAAATGAAAACACACTACAAGGATTTTTTTTTCAAGTTTGATTTGACCTCACTTGGGGAGGAGAGGAAAGCAGTACATAACAGCCCTGTGTATAAAAGCAGTTGCCTGATTAGCATAGTTAATGCCTGTGGAATTTACTCAGTGTCAAAATTCTTGCACTTTTTCCAGGGGAAAAGCAACAGGAGTATCTACATAATGTTGTCCATGCAGAACTGCATCTCCCTGCTGTCCCAAATATTTTCCTAGGAGTCCTCTCTGCCCTGAAGCAAGAAAAAGGGACCCAGAAAAGCCAAGTTCTTGGCTGTGTAGATTGAGTGTTGCTATACTGGGTGTCATTTGTATTGGTTCAAAGGTGAAGCAATTCCATCATCAAGGAAAGAAGCTCAACAGCCTTGTAGGAAGATCTGAAACAGATCTGGACCTGAATCATACAGCTGCGCTGAACCAAGTGAGGTTGATTTATGCCACCAAGAAAGCAGTTTTCTAGGCTCAAATTCTTGCCCAGCCCTGCTGCTGCCAGAGCTGCCTGTCCTGTGCTGGGCAGAGCTTATCCTGCTGATGCCATCTCTCCCAGGAGCCAGCACAGAGCTGAGTACAGAGAGAGATGGCAATGGGGACACTGCAATGCCATCAGCTCTCACTACGCCCATCCCAGTTCATATCAGGGCAGCATCTGCAAGCAGAGTGGCACAGCACAAAACAAGAAGCTGCTTTCATCAGCTCTGCTAACACTCACCCTGGGATGAACACAACAGCTGGGCAGTCTCTCAGCAGGGCTGGCTCCTTCTCATTTATCTGGTTGCTATCCCCAGTGGGGGAGCACCCAGCCCTCCACACCCTGCAGCATCAAACCCTTTCAGTACCCAGCACTGCCCAATGCCACTGTATCCAGCCACATCCCTGCTTGGCGTATGCAGGCAGCAGCATAAAAGCTCTTTGCCTTCCTGGAGTCCCCCCAAATGTCTCCTCTTGTTCCATGGACAGAAGCAGACAACATCAGGCATGCACTGACCCCATTTCTCAAGCCATCCCCCAACAGCATCTGCCCATTTTCACAGCTGAGAAACATTCCACGGCCCCAGAGAGCTGCAACAACTTCAACCTCAAACCCCCAATCTGCTTCCAAGGCTGAGCCCTGCTGCTGGGGACATCCCTTTGCACCCACTGTGCTCCCCAGCCCTGCAGACAGCGCTGAGAGCGGCTTCACCTTGGCTCCATCCCCACGCAACAGCTGTTTGCCAAGCTCAGACTTGGAGCTAGTGATAGACTTTTGTGCTTTGGCTCAAAGATTCTGAAAACAAGAGCTTTAATCATTACTTGCTTTCATGCACCGAGAGCCAAAATTGTCTTGTTAAATACAGTAAGTGATCAGTGCTCACAGTAAAGAACATTTCAATGACTGCTTGTGTGGGTAATTATTTCAGGCTTGCCTTTCTTCCCCTCTTGAGAAACATTACGGAATGTGGAAATTATAGCACAGGCTCCCTGGACCCTGAGCATGCTCTGCTGTTTGCAGGCGCTCACCCTGGGGCAGCTGTAGCAATGTCTGTGCCTGGTTGGTTGCACGCCTACTTGCTGCAACATTGCTGGGCACAGGAACCATCCCTGGGCAGCTGGCACCAATATCGTGTCCTCCGCCACAAGAGTGGCCTTTGCCTCAGACAGGTCTAAATGATGCAGCAGAAGCTGCATTAAAGATATTTGCATGCTCCCAACCTTTTCTACCCATGCACAACCCTACTTTGCTGCCCCGTTTGCAGGCAGACATAGGGATGACAGACATGGGGACACGTCACTGGAGCAAAGCCGGCAGGAAGGGAGTTGCTCCCAAGCAGCATTGCTTCTAAACCACTCCAATATGGCAAGGCAATGGCAACCAGCTGGGAAAGCATTTTAAAGACCCTTAATTAAAGGCTGACTGTTGCACAAGCCCCTTTCCCACCCCCACCAGGAGTGTTTCCCAGTTCTCAGCCCCTCTATCCCTTACACTTTCCCCCTGGTGTTTCCTGGCAGCATGCTGGGGCTGCTCCTGGCAATCAGCCCTTGTGGGCAAGGGAAGTTTGCATACGCAGCAAAAAGGAGAAAAAGTGAAATATTCTCTGTTAATTTTCCAGCATGGATGGAGGCAGCACTGCCGGTGCATGTGCCAAAGTGAAGCCTATGTGGCTGCTCCAACTCCTGCTTTGGTGCTGGGAATAACTCCTTCATCTCCTTGCTGCAGTCTGCATACCACTGCAATACATCAGGAGCAGTGGGACTGCATCAGGCTCCCCAGCACCACTGCTTGCCTCTAATCCTGGGATCCTGCACTCAGCTGCAGGGTCTCTTGGTGCCTGGGCACAAGGCAACTCTAATGGCTGCAGCTCCACAATCCTTTCTCTGCTCCACAGGCCCCAGGCAGTGGCACTGCCCCATCCCATGCCCTTGGAAAGTGATGGGCACACACCTGGGGGTCCTGTCCTGCCAGGGGACAGCCTGCCAGAAGCCACCCTCCCCTCCACCCCCAACTTATTATTTCTATTGAAGTATTTTGATTGGTGATGTGAGAGCTGATTCCATTCACCAAACAGCAATGCTGTTGTGCTGCTGGGTGGGGGGAAAGGGAGGACCGTGCAGCCTATGCAGAAGCACCATGCAGGCATGACATGGACCCTGCAGGGAAAGGGACACCACAGGCTGGGGGACTGTCATCTTCCAGACCGTATTTGTCACCAGCCCAGTGGGACAGAGCCCTGAGCAGGCTGCTGGATGAATAGGGTGACCAGAGCATGTCCAACTGCCCTGAATCATAGAATAGATTGAGTTGAAAAGGACCTCTAAGGGCCATCTGGTCCCACTCCATGCACTGAGCAGGGACACCCACAGCTCCATCAGTGCTCAGAGCCCTGTCCAGCTTGGCTGTGGGTCTCTACAGGGATGGGGCACTGCCATCTCTCTGGGCACTCTGTGCCACTGCCTCACTGCCCTTGGGGACTGTCACCAATCCCCCTTGGGAGGAATGGCTATTGGGATGCACAGGCAAGTCTTTAGATCTTAGCAGAAAAGCAACTTGCATTTTTAAAATGGCCCAAAGATTACTTCTTTTGCACCAAGAATGCAAATAAACTCAGTCGAGCAGTCCCACCACTGGCACAGTACTGATGCCAGCTCTACAGCAGCCTTGCCTGGCAGCAGGGCCCAGACACTCATGGTGGGGACACGCCAGCAACACGTCCCATCCCAGTTTGAACAGGAACAGCTCCCAGCAGGTTGCTCCCAGATAAATCATTTGGTTAATTATTTCAGTAAGTAACAACTTTCCTAAAAGCAACTCAGTGCCTGTTCACAGGCTTCCAGAGGGGCCAGATACAAAGGATGCATTTGTCTCACCCTAATTCCAATTAAAGCAGTGAATAACCAAACCCACAATCAGGGCACAGGTTGAACCGCAGCAGCTCAGCTCCCCTTGGGCTGGAAGTGAGTGCTGTGCTCTCCACGTCCTGCACACAGCCACGATGCCCTGCACCTGACAGTGTTTATGCCCCACATGCAACCCAGGCTGCTCTCTGCACTACTTGGAAGCCACCACCAGGCACGTGGTTGCAATTAGAGCAACCTCAGCGTGGGCATTTTCTCATCTATTGGGGAATATGGCATGAATTTATTTTGTGTATTGAGATTACATCAAGATTGGAAGCAGAGAAGAGGCTGGGTGGGGGATGGCAACTTGGGGTGCTGTTGGGCTGAGCACTGCAAAGGGATGCATGTCTCCCCCGGGGGCTGCTGGACACTGCAGTACTGCATTGCAGCCCAGTGCATCCCTGAGTGCTGGAGGAAGCAGAACTTGCTGCCCACTCCCACCATAGGAGCACAAACTCACCTCCACAAGGCATAGGCACCACCTGAGCACTGCCAGCACAGCATAGCCCCCAAACCATGCATTCAGCTGAGTTGCCCCAGCCCTCCCTGCTTCACCTTCACTTGCCTTTGAGCTCTGGTGGATTCCAAACCCCATTCACTCTCCCATCACAAACCAGAGATGCACCAGCAGCCCCAGGGCTGAGCACTCAAACACTAAAGAAGCAGTAGCACCACACTGCAGGAAAGATCTGGAGACCTCAAGCACCAGTATGAGGGAAATCTCAAAGATTTGCCCTAAGCATTGTGAGATGGTCCCTGAACACCTCTGAGCAACCACACTGCCCTATTCCCAAATATTTCTGGGACTCTACCTTACAAACAGCGCAAAGGACAACCAAAAGACAAACAGTGTCCCTGGCTTCAGCTTCCTCCTTACCTGCCAGATCCAGGACACCACCTACACAGCTGGACCAGGTCCTGCAGCAAGGAGCCAGACCCACAAATCTCCTGCATTTATCACCTCTAGGTGCACCACAGCCCTGCAGCATGAGCCCCACCTGGGAACGGGGTGTGGGGCTGGTAGAGCAGGCAGAGAACGGGGCACATCCCTGTCAAAAGATGCTCCCAAGGCACATCAAAATGAGAAGGGTAACTGCAAATAGCTGCTCTCCAGATCTTCACAAAAAATCGGAATGTTTTAATTACTTCCTTGTGGATTTTTTTTCTTGTCCATCCTTCTAGGTTTGGTATAAAAGACAAAAAATAAATGAATAACAATTTTAGAAGGTTCTGTAGTGCTGCTCTTCCTGGCTCACGTAGCAGCTGAAACAGAGTGGGAACACCGGGGCACAGGAACAGCACTTTGGATAGTTAACTTCAAAAACAGAAATTGAGTTAGAAATGGAAACTTTGGTTGAGACTGAGAACAAAACTTTCCACACTTGGCAACAGAGATTTTCTTGTGTGGATTTCCATCCCCCTCTTGCTCTGGCAACGACTAACATCCACTGGGACCTGGGGCTCAAAGGCACTGGGAGTTTTGCATCCTCCTACCAGCAGATGCAGACGCAGAGCTGAGGAGTGCCTTTGTCCCAGCACTGCCACTTGGAGGAAAACATCACCCTCCAGGCTTCTGGATTTTTAGCATTCTGAGATAGATGCAAAGAAGGAAGTCATAAAAACACCTACATGGATCTACTTCCCTACAGCCCCATCAGCAGCTCCCCACAGCCTTGAGAATGAGTCCATGGGCTAGTGCTGGTGCAGAAAACACAGCAATGGGAGGAAACCAGCTGCTGACTTCCCTACACCTCACCCAGCTCAGTGCAGACTCCCCACCTTGGTTTCCATCAGTGACCACTAACTGCTCTGATAGCAAACAGCACCCTGCAGATCCCCAGCTTAGAGCTGAGGCCGTGCACACGTGGAGGGGCCGCCATGCAACGATGCACCAGGTGTTCAAACTTGTCCTTGTGCTGGACCTACAGCCTCAGTGTGTCCACCAACACCTCGTGCCATGGATGTCACACATCTCCTGAGATTACACTGCCTTAAAACACATCATGATGGCCACGTTGAATCCCAAGCGCTCACTGGGGCTACTACATCCCAGGCACCTTCCCCCTGCCCATCCAAGGCCGCTTTTATGGTCCCGATGTAATGAAGTGCGGCTTCACCTGGGCAGACCCACAAGTGGCTCCTCTCTGAGGCAATGAATACAAATACTTGACCTCGTGAGCCGTGGGGCAGCAATTAGTTTAAGCAGGGGGTTTGTGTAACACTTCAAAAGTCTTAATCCGTGCGGTCAGCCCTGGCACGGTATTTGCCAGAACCTATTGAGTAGTCTTAATGAGTCTGCAAAGCAAGCTTTCAATACATTTTGGGTCGCTTCAGATGCTTTAAATGGCATAGTCTATATGGTATTGTGCGGCTTTAGAAAGGCCCGGGCTCCAAAAAAGTATGGTTCCCTTTCACAGGGCAGACAGACCCCATCCTTGGAGCCGGGACCCTGAGAGTTTTGCATATGAATACGGCTCGGGCTGAATGCAGTCACTCAGCTGGGAAATAGGATCACTATCAGCGTTTCCAGGCTTTCACAGGCACTTGGGAAACTTTAAAGCTCTTGGCGGAGAATAATTTGGTCGAATGTCGTGGCTGGAAACAAAACCGCGAGCGGCGAAGCATGGTCCATTGCGCAGCTCTGAGTGCCATCACAGCAGCACCAGCACCATTTCATCTCCTGTTTCCAGTCCTCTAAAACAGCCCTGATTCCTCCTATGGCTTTAAACCCATAAAGCTCACGTGTGGCACCCGGGCATCTTCAGCTCATGGATGCTCACAAGGATGGACAGACAGCCAGGACAGCCAACGGTGCCTATAGGAATGGGTAAATGCTGCGTTGAGCTCCCACATCATGTTTGTCCTGCTCACGTCACTTGTCCCAGCATCCACTCGATGAGCCCAAGTGCCAACCTGCCAACTGCCAGCCCCAGCTCCACTCATTGGTACAGAAAATGTATCTCCTGGAGGGGACACAGAGGATGTCCCAGAGCCAGGACAAGCGAGAGGGGAGAGCTGAGTGGAGCAAAGGAAAAAGTGCCAGTGTCAAAGAGTGAAGAAAGGTTCCTCTGCCTTCTGTGCATTACAGGACAAATAGTACCCACCCAATCCATCTCCCTCAGGACAAGTGGTACCCATCATATGCATCACCTCCAGGACAAGTGGTACCCACCCATCCACAGCAGTGGTGCTGAGGAGTTCTACAGCACGCGTGGCAGAATGGTCAGCGCTGGGATGCACTGTAGTGGAAGAAAACACAGCCAAAGCATATTTGCAAGCAATGTGATGCCCCAGGGCCCTTGAAAACACATAATTAGCTCATTAAAAAGACAAATGCAAGTTACTAGTAAGATATTAAAGGTTAATTAAATGTTTCCCCATCTTTAATTAAAGGAAGAGTAGTTAATTCAGATTAAACTAATTTCTGCAGCCTCCCGTGATGGCTCTCTATGACTGCAGATGTGAGGATCTATTGAGATGACTGAACCCAAAGGTCAGAGATTGGAGCTTTTGTTTGCTCTGCATGGGTGAATTTGGGGAAGCAGGGATTTCTATCCTAAGGGTGAGAAATGCCCTACTTCATCATCTGGGTTACTCAAAGGAAGGTATGTGATACGCAGCTCCCTCTCCTTATCCCCAGATCCGGCACTTATTCCAAACCACCACCATCAATCGTTTTTCTCAATGAGGAAATTCCTTCAGACAATTCCCAGCCTGCACAAAACACTCCGTGCTCTGGGTTTTGCTGCCTGGCCAACTGCAGCCAAGGCCTGCCCCAAATACAGACCCAGCGTGGGCATCACAGGGCCAGGCTGGCTCCCAGCGCTCATGTAGGGTAGCACGCAATCACACCCGTGCACTTGTCACCAGCACGGCCACGGTTAATACAGATCAGCAAGATTTATATGGAAGAATATTTAATCTGGTCAGGGGAGGAAGGGGAAGGAGGGGTCATCTGTGGTTTTATTTCTTAAATATTTCTCTCTACTCCGGAAGGGTCCATTTCTCGCCGGAAAAGGTCCGATATAAATTAGAACAGAGGGAGGAGGCTGCCGGTGGCCCCGTTCAGTCCCAGCCAAAGTCCTGTCCCGTCATCTGGTAAAACTTCATGTTGAAGGGTCTGTAGAACTCCTGCAGGCGCTGCACCACCTGCCCCTCGATCTTGGGGTGCGGCCGCCCCTTGGACTTGCCAAGGCAGCGGGGCTTGCTGCTGCCCTCCGGCTTCTTCAGGCAGGGAAAGCCCTTTGTCTGGTTGAAATAGAAATGTTTGTCCGTCACCACCCTCTTGAGACCCAGGAAGTCCTGGACGCGGCCCATCTCCCCAGCCGGGTCACTGACCAGCCTCTCTCCGCTGACAAAGAGGAATTTGGAGAGGGGGAAGTACTGCAGCCAGTTGTCCAGGTGCTTGGCATAGATCCCGATCCTGACTGCGCTCCAGCTCGTGTCGATCAGTCCCGTGCTGATGTTTTTGAAGGCCAAGTCTTGGAAGCTGGGGATGGTGGGGTTTTTGGAAAGCGTCTGCGTGTAGTCCGAGATGGCGCGGGTGACGGGGTTGCGCACCACCACGATCAGCTTGGTGTCCCGTGACATGTTGTAGATGCGCCGCGGAGCCTCCTTGGTGACAAAGTAGCTGGGGGTCTTCTCCATTGTGATCTGCCCCTCTAGTGTCCGTGGCATCAAGCTCCTGGGGAGAGAACACAACACGGTCAGGGCTGGTGGATGTTACCCTACTGCACTCCATCAGTTCCCACCTCATCTTCTCAGAGCCTGGAGCAGCCCCAGTTCCCAGCCCTGGTCATAGGGACAGTTAACTTTCCCCTCAAACCTGACCCAACCACAATGCAGGTGCCCATCAGGTTCAACCTCCTCTGCCTCCAGAGAGCAAGCAGTTAAGGCCAGAAAAAGACAGTTCCCTTAAAAAAAAAAAAAAAGGGCAGGAAACCTCTCAGGACCCAGGCATTATGTTGTGTAAAACTCACTGGGGAGATTGTTCCTCTGTGCACTTTAATGAGGCATTAATTACTGGAGAAATTACCCAGGCATGTCACCCTTTGGGCTGAGAGAGCTGGGGCTGGATTGGGAAGGGACTGGGGCATGGTGCCCCTACAGCAGTATGGGTGCCTTCTCAACTCCTCCACGTCTCCTTCCACTTGGGGCTGAGCGTGTCCCTTCTGGCCATCTTGATGAAGAAGGAGGATGGGATGGGAAGGGATGGGGTGGGATGGGATGCTTCCAGAGACTGACTTAGTACTGTGGGCAATGACTGAATCACTCCAGTAGGTTCTTCTGAAACAAGAACTGTGTGTCCACCTACACACACAGATACATGATCACAGTCATTGCTCCCACCCAGCATCATTCCTAGAAGAGTACAAACCCTGCAGGTGTGCACTATTTTATAGATGGAAACAACATGGTGTGCACTGTGTGGGTGCTGGCATGCCTCCGGAATGCCCACATACACCCACATACACCTCCTGACACTGAGCTACCCAGTCCTGAATACCAACCATGGCCAGGAGTAATGGATGATGTCCTGTGGGCACACTGGGGCCAGCACTGCCCTGCGGATGCCAATGGCTCAGTCCTGACCATGCTGTCAGCACACCAGGGCTCTGCCCAGCAGCATCTGTTCCTCATGTAATGGGAAAAGGCTTGAGGTTTGGGGTTTTTTTCCTCTGGACGCAGGAAAGAACACTTTATTAAAAGCATTTGCGAGCAACGCTGGGCCCCACATTACTCCCTCCCCCAAATGAGAGGCAAAGCCACTTGTGGCTGTATTTTGTTGGCTTTGTTTGGACAGTGACGGCACTCACAGAGCCACTTCTTATCCCCAGCCCCATCAGCAGGGGCAGGCACAGCTGGCACAGCTGGATGGAGGGGCTCCTGGCAGCAGGTTGTCACATCTCCTGTAGTTGTAACCCTAAACACATCCCAAAGCCAACCCCACAATGCCACTTCTCAGCAAGCTGGGGGATGATGGGGACAGACACCTCCAGCACAGCTCCTGCCCATCCCATCCCTTGTGCGCCCCTGAGCCCACACGGGCCAGTCCTCCCCTCTGGGAACGCAGCACTGCTCCCAGCACTTCCCTCAGATGCCTCATGGCGCATGTGGGACCTAAATCAGACCCTGTCCTCAACGTACAACAAGATGTTCATTGTGCAACATTTGGGATGACATCATCCAAGCTCCTGGAGAGCCAACATGAAGCCGAAATTCTGCTTCTCTTGGTCTGTTCTCTACAAACTGGTGTTGTTTTGACCCAAGCTGAAGTTCTGCAGAGCTTTCACCTGGATGACCACAGAAAAGTCAAAGGAAGGCAAGTTTTTGAGAAAAAAAAAATCACTAAATCATTTGAAACCACCAGATTTTCAGTGCCAACACATGCCGCTCCTGTAACCCAAGGATTAGGGTTATTTCTAGGAAAAAATATACAGCCCTGTCCAGAGCTCTGAGGTACCAAGTACACTGAAAAAGGATGGGCAGCTGGGTCCCCTTTGCCCTGACATGGTGACCATGAGGAACGATGCCATTCTGGATGCCCCAAGCCAAGCTTGCATGGAAGTATCTTCCAAAAGCTGCTTTATCCCCTATCTGGGTGACTGACAGCCAGCACTGCCAGAGCCCACACACACCCTGCCATCCATGGTTGCATGCATGCAGGAGCAGTCCCAGCTATAATTAGAGCCAGCCACTCTCTCCTATGCTTAACAAAAAACGTAATTAAAGTAAAATTTAAAGTCCATGTTAAGGCAGCAGCACACACCTTCCACTCAGCTCTGTCCCACAGATTCCCACTCCTTGCAAGACAACTGTGTTACTCTGCATTTCCATTAGCTCCCTAAGACTTCTCCCTAAATTACTCCAGTTAATTATTGATAACCCCCCTCCACCTACAGACCTGACTTAAATCAGAAATCAATGGACCTGTTATGCTCCACCTTAGAAAAAGCACTGGAAACTTTAATTGAATATACAGTTAATTTTTACTAAGAGAACACATCGAGTATGCCAAGCACTGCCCACAGGTACACGTCATAGAATCACAGAATCATTACTCTGTGTGCCCCATGGAAAAGATGGCTAAGGTCACCAAGCCCAATCCCAACTCACCCCCACTGACCATCTCCCCAGGTGCCACGTATCCACGGCGTGGGCAATGGGATTTCCTACATGGAGATGTTCAACACGTGGAGCTGTGAGCATCTCCCCCCAAGGCAGCTCCCACTGCACCACGCGGGTGATCAGTCACTGAGGGTCCCCTCTCAGAACTGTGCCCTTGGATCTGTCAACCGAGTGCTGCCGGACACCTCCAGGCCCACCCTCCTATAGGCAATGGGAAATGGCAGATTAAGGCTGTGCTCCCAGGGGCCCTCGCAATGATTAATGACCTCCTCTGTTGAGGTAGCGAGGCGCAATGAATTACAACCCTGATAAAAACGCAGAAAGCTGCTTTAAACACAGATTAACAGCCAGAGCGGGCAGGTAATCAAAGCAGACTTCAAAAAGTGGGGTTAATTGGTTCAGGATTCCTGGGCTCTGCGATTGGTTTGCTGGAGACGGAGGAGAATCCATCCCAGGGATGGGCTGAGTGTAACATAACGGATGTGCCTGCACGGCGATAAGGGAGGCTCCAGCCCAGAGCTCCCACGGGAGATGCTGGCAGCGTCCTCCCAAGGCCCAGCCTGTGCCAGGCACACTCACAACGGTCCTGGACCCCATAATGCACAGTGCTGGTGATGGGAGCAGTTGGACTGGGTTCTGTGTTGTCACCAGCACTAGAAAAGGAAAAGAGGTAAAAGCACACCTGGAAAAGGGGAAAAAACAACCCCTTCATTATTGCTAAAATTATTAAAAAATTATTAAGAATTATTAAAAAATGACCGCTGACATAAGGCAGTGACAGAAGCAAGTGAAAGGCACAGGGATTTCTGCTGGAGCTGACACGGCTGGCAGCTTGATGCTGCACCAACGACGCTTTCAAGACAGTCAGCCATAAAGGGGAACGGTGATTTCGGGACTAACCCAGCAGGACCCGCAGAATGGTGTCACATTCCATCCCAGCGTGGGCATGGAGCTGCGTCCGGCACGGTGACACCGGATCTCCCTGATGGCACAGCGACAGCCCCAAGGCTCAATGGGGGCCGGGACCTTTTTGTGCAGATGTAAAACAGTTTGGAACCAGAGACGGGAGAGGGCTTGGGGCAGATCTCCGCAGATTTCTCCTCTCCGGTACCACCCGGATCTACATATGAATCGCACCAAGGCTTATCTCACCCGGCGGGGACAAGGAGGCCTTTGTGGTAGCAGCAGCAGCTATGAAGTTGTTAAACTGGAACCGGAGAGGAAAACTTTCAGATAGCGAAGATAGCAGCACCTCTGCTAGGGAATGGGGCCAGAAGGCAGCGAGGGGATGGGACACTGGATACGGACCCAACAGTGCATCCCTGAGCGCACCACGGCTAACGGCATGGATGGAGACAGCCACTCTGTCTCCAAAGTGGGGTGGGGGACACAAGCAGAAAACCACAACCCCAGGCCCCTCCATCACCTCCCCCTGGAGCATCTGTTGAACCCCAGCAAACCGCCCGGGAGCAAATTAAGGCCGTGGTCTCTTTGGCTGCTTATTACCGTGCCATCCCCACGCCATCCCCTTCGCCCCTCGTCGCCCTCAGTGCACACTGAGCCCTGCGGCGCTTTCCCTCCCTGCCTGCTCCATTATTTTTTGATTCTTTCACTGATTCAAAAATGTGCAAATGAGGCCGCAGCTTCCCAATCAGGCCCGGCCATGAGCTAATTGGCTTTAAGCAGGGAAACCTGAATATGGTAATGGAGGTGGTAATGAGGCCAGGATGCGCCTGGAAGGGGAGCCAAGCCCTCAGCTCAGCGACCAAAGCCATGTCAATTAACAACAAGGGAGATAATTTATTAATGCTCCTTTGCACCCCCACGCCCTTTGCACATAATTACTGTTTGATACATGAAGCAGCCTGGAGGTTTGCCCCACTCCCAGCTGCAGGGAGCAGCCCCCAGCATCCTCAGTGCCTCCAGACCTCTCCCAGCCCTGGGATGGAGTCTCTTCTGGGGCTTCAACCCAGCCTGTGCACCAGGAGGGGCTCAGTGCAGGGCCAGGAGCTGGGGAATGTTGGGTTTGGCTTCCCAACCTATTGAGCATCATATTCTAGGGGATGTGGAGTGATGGAAAGGGGAGAAGCTGGAGACAGCATTAGCATTTCTAATGAACTGGCTGCTTTTACGTGTCATCTGACACCCAGTTATTCATCCCCGATAAGAACCGTGCCATTTGGAAAACCATTTTGGGAACCAAAGTCCTTATTGTGTACAGAGCCACCCAGCCCTCTGTGTGCCCCAAATCCTGATGGTTAGCAGAGAAAAGGGATGCTCCCCCATCACCATGGCACAGCTGCAGCCCCTGCATCATTTGCTTCAAGCCCATGCTCATGTTTATAGCCAGATACCTCAGTTATCAGCTCACGGCCCTGAAGGTATGTGACTGATTGTGGTGTCCTTCCATGGTTATTCCAATGGGGTCATTAAGGCCAAAGGGTTACTGATGAATCCACCCAACGCATACCGTTATGGAGAGCAGAAAGCAGATACAATGGGAGCTCAGTGCTGGAGAAAGAGGCTGATCAGTGCAGGGGTGCTGCATGGATGCCCTGGAACACACACACTGGCTTGCACACACACACACTTGTCTGCACACATGCACAGGGAGGCCTGGTACAGAGGAATGAGACTGGAACTTCAAGATCTTGTGGTGCTGTTGGGGCTCTGCTCTATGCACCCATTTCCATTTGCAAGCCAGGTGGGGTCACACCACCCCTCTGCTTCCACCAGGTGTGGGAAGGTCCTGGTTGGCAGCGCAGGGCTCCTGGCCAAGCACAAAGCCACGCCTGGGGCCTCTTCATCTTAGAGACCATCACCCAGGGTTGCAGAAGTACAGCACCCCAAAGGCCATGGCAACAGCTGCTACCTCCAGTGCCCACTCAAGGGTAATGTAATGGATGCCCACCCAAGGGTAATGTAATGGATGAGCACTGCAGAGTAAAGAGTGGAAACAATTCCAACAGATGATGCCACGTGGGGACACTGATGAGCCACCTTGGGCAGTGTCAACGTAAACACCACAACTGGAGAAGCGCAGCGTTCCACCTGCAGTGAGCAAAGATGCCCTTTGATCAGCCATTGGCATAAAAGCAGCTGAGCCCGGATTTACAGCTGAGAAAAGAAACGGTACCACAAATCCTCAAAAAAACCCAGAAGGAGCAGGCAGGTAGCATTGGTGCCAAGCAGGGTCTGAGCAGCCTGGGCAGGACACAGCTTTGCCATCCCTCTGTGACGAAGCACAGCAATTAGAGCCCTGCTCAGCTGCTGCTCCCCAGTGCCCCTTTGATTCCCAGCCTGGGGCACAGGGACGGCCTGCAGCAGGTGTCCTGCCTGCCACACGGGTCAGCCGAGGGCTCTGATCTCCAAATGACCCTTCCCGCAGTGAATACGTCCCCGCGCCCAAACAGCTTGCAGATGAAGGAGCAACAGACTGGAGATGATTTATTCAGGAATTAAAGGTTCAGTACCCCTTTTAAAGGCTGAGCCTCGCCGCTGTCAGCCTTCATTGCACACAATTAAAGGGGTTAGCTGCCCAGCCCTGCCGCAGCTCTCCTCCCTTGCAGGGGAATGAAATATAACAAAACCAAACCCTTCCACGCGCCCCAGTTTGGGGCACGACTGAAGGATTTGCAAACTCACTAACGGCACAAAATGATGCTTTCACTCAGTTTCCTGCCAGGGACAGGGAGCACAGAGCTCAGGTGTGGGCTTTCCCCCATCTTGCATGGTGTTGTCCCAGCACCGAGCTCAATGCAGCACCAATGCTGTTGGGTGCTCAGCACCAGCGCCAAGAGCGGCTGCATGCAAGCTCACACCAGGCTGAGATCAGCCTTGTGGGAAGAGATGGGGTAAAACAGGGCACTGCCTGCATTATTCTTTTCCCTTCAGAGTTCTAAGAGTTGACCCAAGTGGGGAAGCACCACTTCTGGGCACAAGCAGCAGGAGTTGAATGAAAAGCTTCCTTCCTTGGATAGCAGAAAAGGAAGAAATCTGCTGCTTGCGGCAGGGCTGGTAATCTTTGCACAGCAGTAAATCTTGCTGCCACCACAGCAGAGGGTAATCCAGCAGATTGCTGCACCTTTCAGCGGAATCAGCTGCTTAACAGAGCTCTCCCCAAACCACGCATCTCATCTTTTGTGGCCACCAAGAACGCCTGACATCTACGACTGCAAATAAAAAAAATACATCTATAGTATTTTTGACTAAATGCCCTCTTGCAGCACTGAGCAGACACTTCTTGGCTTCTTACATAGTCTCAGAAGAGCACAGGAAGTAAATAAACTCTAAATCTTGTTTATCTCAACCTTAAGGTTGCAAGGCTCCTGTCTCCCACATGAAGCTTGCTAATGCTCCAGCTCCTGCCAGGAAATCTTCAACAGAAAGAGGAATTTCTGCCAAAACAGGGATCCTGAGCAGGTGAAAGAAAGCACGCACTGAGCCTCACTGAGCTGATGGAAGGGCAAAACCTTCAAAATCCATCCCACAGCAGTGCAAGGACCTGGTCCCAGTACTGCCACAGGTATGGGAGTGCAGGGGGGAGGAAGAAAGGAGAAATTCACGTGTGTGCCAGAGAGAGACCTTCAAGCGGCCGCTGTGCTGCCAGCTGCTTGCTTTGATCCACAGATGCTGACGAGGCACTGGGACAAGTCCCCAGAGCTGTGAGTCAATGTGCTTTGCCTTCACGTTTATTTGATGTCAGCATGGGGCTGCCCAGCACCCTGTAGCCTCAGGTGGGCACTGAGAAGGATGAACAGAAGTTTAGTCAAGGGGCAATGAGGAACGGCAGAGGGTGCCCAGAGAGATGGAGGTGTCCCATCCCTGCACACATGCACGGTCAGTCTGGACGGGGCTCTGAGCACTGATGGAGCTGTGGGTGTCCCTGCTCAGTGCAGGGAGTGGGACCTGATGGCCTTCAGAGGCCATCCAACTGAACTTCCCTTCCAACTCAAACCGCTCTGTGGTTCTCTGAAATCTCTGAGTCGATGTTAGAATGCAGTGAACGCATTTCAGACTGACTATGTGACCCTGTGCTCTGATAGGCACAGAAACAGCCACTGTACCTCTGTTATCTGCCCCTGTTATCCACCCCTGCTATCTGCATCCCCTCTATCTGTATCCACCCTTATCTGCATCCCCCTTATCAGGGAGCAGCGAGGCAGTGCGGTCGGATGTTCTCTTCCTCAGAGTGAAACCACTCTGTGAAACATGAGTGGGGTCCAGAGGCGGGATAGCTAATCTAGTGCAGAAAATCTGTCAGATTTGGCTAAGGGACAAAGCTGCCTTTATTGAATTTATAACACAGAGGGTGGAGTGGGGATGGCAAAAAGAAAAAAAGGACCAAAAAAAAAAAAAAAAAAAAAGACAAAACAAGACGAGCACTGGTCAAAGCTACAAGTTCAAGCTAACCACGAGCCCTTCTGAAATGCATCCAGAACTGTCTCCTTTCTACCTAAGAAAGCATCCATCAGTCCTCACCCATGGACTGCAGCCAGACCTGAGAGCTGCAGCAGAGCCTTTGGGATCCATCACAACATTTCCCCATGACAGCTTCGAGCTCTCTTGGCTAGAGTCACAAAGGCATTTCGGAAGGTGATGCTCATTGACACTGCACCCAAATCCATCTTCTCAACCCATCTGCAGCCCCACCTTGTCAGTGAGCATACCCTCATATGGGGACTGCGTGCCCTGACACCATCTGCCATCAGACCCCATCTCTTCTGCAGGGACAGGGATGTGAGGAACAGGGATGAATGGGGACTGGGATCTGTGGGGGACAGGGATGTATAGGAACAGGAATGCAGAGGACGCAGCCCCATGCCTGCATGCCCCAGCAATGTCAACACCTCAAGCAGTCAATCACCGTCAGCTGCATCCTCTGCATTTATTACAAGGGCATCAATGCTGCAAGCTGGAGCTTCTGGCCCTGTTTTTGGCGTGTAACAAGGGAAGATTAGAGCTAACCCCTCCCCAAATAGTCATTTTCCCTGCACACAGCCAGACCCCAGCTCTGCAAAGTCCATAGCACCTGTGCTGGGCTCACAACAGTTCAGGCTCTGGGAGCTGCTTCCCTCCCTGCCTCTGTTAGAGACAAAACTCCAGCACGGGCAGCTCGGGGCTGTTCTCAGGCAGCATGCTGTCACGCTGCCACGGAAAAGCTCTTGTTGAGATGGAAAATGTATCCGATTTTCCACCAAAAAAAAAAAAAAAATAAAATAAAATTCCCCAACTGTGTCAAATTTGTATTACAGCCTGGGGGAAGATGGGAAACAAATTTAGCTCTTTTTTTACTATCAGAAAAAGCCCCATTTCCTGGCACAGAGCACAGGCAAGTTTCGCCCCTGAGTGCAGCAGTGATGCGGGGATGGCTCTGTGCCCCCGTACCCACAGCACCCCATTGCACTCTGCAGCAAGAGCAACCTGCTCAGTATCTGTGGGGTTGATCTCAACAATCTCCCCTGTGCACTTACAATCGCTTCCTCCATGGAGAAGCCACAGAGACCCTCACAGAATCAATCTGGGGTGGCTGCAGAGGACACCTTCTCACCTGGCGCTCAACCCCAGCTGCTCCCCAGCTGCAGGAAATCCCCCATCGAGCAGCAGGACGTGGGCAGAGCACGCCAAAAGCTGTTTCTCTCACTCTAAAGGGACCATAATGATTTTGATCGGACATAGGAAGGGTTATCCAGCACTGCCCCCCCCCAAGCCTGGACCACCTGCAGCCCCAGGGGCTGCCCCCAGGCTGAGATCTGGGGTATCCGTCAGCCCCAGAGCAGCAGCCCCACGTCCTCCCGTCACTGGGAACCACTGGGAATTCTCATACAAAGCATTTCTGCACTGGAAAAGCATCCGTTTGTGGCTACCAGAGCTGTTTGTGGGAAAGGACTGGATTTTTATTATTTTTAGCCCGGCTTCCTAAGGAAATGTGGCTTAAGCAATCACACGGTCTGTCTGCCTGCCCGCCCGTCTGTCTGCTGGGTTTCCCCCAGAATCCTCTGATCCCACCGCCCCGTTCCAGCCAGATTGAATGGAGGACAAGGATCAGACCCAGGAAGTTTGCACATCTTCATGACAAGCAGGGATGGAGCAGGACCACCTCACCCCTAGGCACAGCATAAAGAAAGGCATTTCTTCCCAACCCAGAAGGCTTTGGGGAGAAGCTCCAGTGCAGCAGGAATCCCAAGCCTGCATTCTTTGCTCCCACGTTATGATGTGCCATCATGCACACCCAAGACAACCTTCAGCCTTTACCTCCGCACAGCTATCAGGCATTCTGCTCCATGCCTGTAGCAATGCACAGGGTTATTGTGACCAAAGCACAAGACCTGGCACTTAGCTTTGTTGAAACTCATTTCACTGGCCTCAACCCACTGATCCTATCCAGATCCATCCGTAGGGCCTCCCTACCCTCAGGCAGATCAATACTTCCCCCCCCAGTTTGGTGTCATCTGCACACTTACTGAGGGTGCACCCAATCCTCTCATCCAGATCATCAATAAAGATATTCCACAGGGCTGGCCTCGGTACCAACCCCTGAGCCAGGCACTGCCATACCTGGGTGGTGGTGGGTGGGAGCCTGCGGCAACACAAACAGCTCCATCCCTTCATCTGTGTGGGATGCAGAGCCTGGGGCTGCGTAGAACCAAGGCCATGTGGAACGAAAACCCCACAAGGTTGCAGGGAGAGAGGAATGGGCAGAGAGATATGAGAAGGATGATGCTGCTGGAGGACTGGGGCAGCAGCCCCACGCACAGAACTGGGGTTGGGTGACCAGCACGAGGAGATGCCTGGCCCTGTGATGTCCCAGGGCATAGCAAGGTCCTGGCAGAACCCCTCCTGAACTTAGCACTGGGTAAAAGAAATGAAAATCCAAAGAGTCAGCTTACAGCGAATGGCTTTTCCCTGTGTGTCAGTAGCTCTGAAGGAAAACAAGACAAAACCTTCTTTAGGCATTTCAGCGTGGCTTTTCCCAGTCAGCATGAAAATTCAGATAGGAGAAGGCGTTGGGTAAAACGCTCAATTCCCCACAGCCCGGAGAGCCCTCATCAAAAATCCATTTGAAGTGTTACTCTCAAATCCCTCATGGCAATGGGATATTTTAAGGTCAGTTAAACTTATTATTCACTCAAGATTTTCTTTCAGGTCCCTGCATATTTTAAACAGATTTTCCCCCATCTCCAGTCCAACCGTGTTACAAAAACCCCTTTCCTTTCTTTTCAAGAAGAAAAAAAAAAAGTTGTCAAAAGAAAAGATACTAATCAGAAACAGCTTCCGAAGCCCCACAGCCCGTTTGTACACAGCACCAAAAAGCAGCGCCGCTCCCTCCAGATCCCCAAATCCCCTGACTTCAAAATGCTGAATGGAGCTGCGCTACGAGGAAAAGAATGAACTCAAATTTGTTCCTTCTCATTGAAGCAGAGTTTACACGCAATTTGTTTTTCTCCCTCCCATCGTGTGAGGTAAAGCAGCGATCCCAAATACCGCGTTATTTTTCAACACTTGGTGTTTCCAGTTTTTTGGAATGGCGGTTTTACTCCTGCATGCCTTTATTCTCCTGGGATGCTATGACTTTATTGTTATTATATTTAACACAGAACCCCCAAAGAATCCAATTTTCCCACCTGCAGTGAAAGCAGCACAGTGCTGTTCCAGGGGCTGAAATAAGTTCTTCTGGTACAAAGTGAGCTCAGCACCACGAGGAGGAATACCTTGTGGGGATGTGTTGGGTCCCCTCCCGTCCCCAGCACTGCTTCCATCCCTGCACAGCTCCTCGTCTCTGTGCCTGGGCTCAGTGCTGCATGCTCAGCATTACCCATCTTATTACGGCACCTCATGGTGTTAGAATCATAGAATCCTTAAGAGTTGGAAGGGAAACCCTAGAGTCCTGGTTCTCTGAAGGTCACAAGCAATATGAAGAGCTCTACGTGAAGCCAGAAGTAATGCAGCCAACACAGGAGGCAAATTGAGCCGAGAGGAAAAGATCGCAAGTGCCCGTAATCTTGCTCCAGAGAGCGAGGAGTTCAGAAATTATTAAATGGTTCTTCTCATTCCCAGCCATCTGGCCTGCATTTCTCCATTTATTCAATCAGACATGTGTTGCTTTTATCCCCGCAGCCGCCAGCTCTCCCCTGCTCTCTGCAAACACATGCATCCTCCGCTCTGCCCCTTTGCAGCTTGGCGAGTTCCATACAGCACGGGCTCCCAACAAGTGAACGTGCCCATTTCAGCCACTTCCACTAATGGATTTCTCCCATTTGTACCTAAAAATTGGTGTTTGTGCAGAACAAGGCAGCTGTGGTGAGCTGAGGCACCATTTTGAGTTGGGAACCCCATTGATGGAAAGCAGCATCATCCTGACACCAGCAGTACTGCTGGGTCTGGGAGCAGAGATCTCCCAGTGGGAAAGTACAGGACCAAGGTGTGGGAAAAATCATCCCACAGTGTCCTTTTTCAGGTGACCCCAGCACACTTGTGCCAAAGCCAGGATGCCCAGCAGCACAGGCTCCCACCACCAGAGCCAGGAGTACAGCCCTGCTCCTCCACAGTCTTTGGAGGGCAATAGCAGACCCAGCAGCCTGCCCAGTGCAGCAGATCCACGCAGGCTGCTGGGAGCCTCAGTCACTGCCATTCAACAGTTGGGTTAGAAGGGACCCCCACACCCCAATCCCCACCCCCTGTTACGGGCTCAGGGCCCCCCACCAGCACATCCTCAGAGGACACCCCACACCACCCTGGCTGCACATTCCCCTTCCACGAGGCTCCTCCACAGCCTCCCTTCAGCAGGAACTGCACTCCTCAAGTCCCCAGCAGGGCCAGGAGTGAATTACGTTTAATTACACACTGTCCAGTGCCTTGGGTATCAGGCCAAGTGTTACCAGATGTGCAGGGATCTCTGTCAAAGCCATCTGCAGGCTTAAACGCCTGTTGGGATATTTAATATGTTGGTATCTGGGGTGTGAGGGTCAGTGCCGGGGGTTTCCATGCAGATGTTGCACTTCTTTTCTCCACTTCCCATCACCTTTTAATAACACCATAAATCATCAGGCACTTCTCAGGTGACCACGCAATTGCTCATTCGTGCATGTAAGCGAGCTTATCTGGACCCTCCACTGCCACACGGAGCTGCTGGGAGCCAGCTCCAGCCACGGGCTGTGCGTGCCCCACCTCTCCTCCGAGCCATCTCCTGGCATATGTGCTTCAGATGCAGTGTGGCAGCGCGAGGAAGAGACACGTAACTGATATGGGGAGATGAAAAAAGGTCGGATGGGTCTGTTCCTAATGTGAGCTGCAATGCTCGCAGCCCTTTGATTGCCGCAGAAATAAAAGATGGAAATTCACTGGAGGCAAAGGAATTAATTAACAGGAGAATAAAGGAGCATCGGTCTGTTGGAGTCCTGGCATCAATTCCCAGGCTGGTTTTGAAGTGGCAACAGTTTTCCTTGGTCTTTAAAGTTGTTCTGCTCCGTCCCTCACAGCGCTTCAGGGAACACAGCACGTGAGAGCCTCAGCCTTAGGGTCCTCCCCAAACCCCACAGAAAAGGAGAGACTGTGCGAGTGTGCACCTCCACCCTGGTTCAGTCCATGAATACATCAGGCTCTCACAGTTTGAAGCAGAGGAATATTAATGCTTAGTACAGATAGGATCAGGCCCAACAAAGCTGTCTTTCTCTTTCTGCCTCAAAACTGGGCCGATGGGAACAGGGCAACCCCAACAAAGCCACCTCTCACGGTCCTCCATCCAACATACAGCACGCACAACCAGATCCGAGCTTCCAAAATCCCGCTGATGCAAAGTGCTGCTTCACAAACCTCTCTCCACACAGCCCCCCAATAAAACAAGGCTGAACCCCATCCGCAGACCCCAGCTGAGCTCAGCTGGATGCAGAACACCCACCCAGCCCATGGTGCTGGCTGCTCTGCACCATGCACGTCCCCTTTTCCAGCGGGTGCAGGTTGTCATGCTAGGGCTGTGACACCACAGGGGGGACATCCAGCCCCCTTTCTGCCCCAAACAGGCTTTCATAGAGACAGACAATCCCTTCCCTCAACAAAACCTCAATTCCGAGCTCCAAATACTTGGCAGCGGCCCCTTGACATTTTTCCTCGTGGCTTAGGAACATGACTTTCTGCAATATAAAAGCAGCCTATGCTCTTGGTGAAGAATGACCACTCCCAATTGCTGCCAATCATGCAGCAGCCCCACAGAGCTGTCACTTGAGGGGTGGCACTGATAGCACCCAGCTGCACTGCTGGGGCCTTGGCAGCTATCAACAAATGCCAGCAGCAAGGGGTGTGCTCCTGACCCCAGTCTGCTGCAGTGCAGCACAGCGGGATGCATGGGAGATGCATTTCAGCCTTTTCACATCATGCACAAAGTAGCAAGAAGAAGAGGCACCTGGCACCACGGCAGCAGCACTGCTCTCGGTTATAGCAAGGAAAAGGGACTGCCCCATCTTCCAGCCAGCCACCACCTCACTGGGCTGCAGTTTGCTTTAGAGGCTGCATTGGACCTGTACCAACAGCAGTGGGTCCTGCTCCCCCAGGCCTGGGCTGTGAGAGGCCAGCAGCTCTGGAGCAGCTGGGAAGTATGCAGCCCCAGCACCACACACACAGGCAGAAGGCAGAGCCAAGCTCCAGCCCTGGGGACAGGACTCATCACATTCCCTGTGTGCTCCCATCCATCAGTGCCCACTGCCTCCTGTGCAGTGCCTGCTGATGGCAGCTGCCAGTTCACCAACTGGAACAGCCCAAAGGGTACAAGATCCCAAATTCTCCAACACAAACTCTCCTGTGCAGCCCTAAGTGTACAGTGGTGTCAGTGCAGGCACACAGCCACGTGCTGCTCAGGGGTTGAGCTATAAATCAATGGCAGAGCATTCAGTCCTTCCCCAGCAAGGTCACGTCCCTATGCTCCCCAGCCTAATGAGCAGAGATTACCATTAAGACCTCACTGACAAGTGACTGTATCAGTGTAATTCTCTGCTGCTTGTAATCAATGTGTGTGTTAAAACTTACAGCCCTTCTGAGGGTCAGCATCCCTCATGCCACAGTGCTATGGGAGCAGCACAGTTTGCTCCCTGTTGGGCCATTCCTGGGCCACGATGCTTAGTGCAGAGCATGATGTGATGGGCAAAATCCCTCCACGATGAGCCCAGCAGCAAGAGTTTCGTGCAATTGCTCACAAGACACCAACTGCAAATATTTTGCTCTGCATTTCAAGCACAGACGGTGTTGGTCAGAGCATGTGGTGCATTGCTGCTTTGGGCAATTTGTAGCACCCACACATGCTGGAGCAGCAATGAATGTGCTCTGTGGCTCTGCAGCATCTCACAGGTGGCAGAGCCCAGATTTCTTGCACAGCCATTACTCTGCAAACAGCGCTCTGTGGGCTCAGACACGCACCGCCTGTGTGCACGCTCAGACTGGGCACGCTGCCTGTGCCCCAGTGACAGCAGTGGCCCTGATTGACTGCAATATTCACCATTTGCATTTCAAACAACTCTTCAGATCAAGATCGACTCACTTAAAAGATGCATGAATAATTCTGAAGACACTTAGAGCCCTGTGATCTGCGAGCTGTCTCCACCAGGAGGGAGAAAGAGGCCAAATCAAATCAGCTGCTTTTTTTTTTTTTTTCTTTTTTTTTTTTATGAGGATGGTCCTGGGCAAAACGTGAGCAACTGTTCATAGGACCATTGCAGCACGGTTAGGTTGGAAGGGACTTTAAAGCCCTTCTGGTTCCAACCTCTGCTGTAGGCTGGCTGCCCCGGCTCCCATCCATGGCACTGAGCCCCGCTGTCCCACCCAGCCCTCGCTGTGGGATCGGGAGCAGCAGCATCCGCAGCAGCTTTGTAAGCAGGCAGATTTCCAAAGCCCTTTGAAAAGCCATTTGGAGCTAAGTCCTGGTATTAGAGCTGGCCTTTCATTAGGCAGGTTTTCAATCTCGACCGGAGCCGGTGTCACTGAAAAGTTTTTTAAAAGGTCAGGAAGAAGCTTTTAAGCATATTTGCCAATTAACCATTGTAACTCCCTCCTCCACCCCATGCGAGCTGCCCACTTCCATCTCTGGAGATGGTAATTACTGCTTTATAAATAAGCTTTGAACACCTCTAAGTAATGGCTTCTCCTTGCATGAAAGCACCCTGAACCCATTGGCCTTTTCCATCTCCTGCTACTGTCTGCATCTGAAAATAAAATAACCCCCAAAAAGGACAGAATGCCTTTAAGAAACACCCGTGGTGCTGAGCTGGTCTTGGTGCAGCACAACACAAGGTACTCGATGCTGAGCTCTGCTCTTCAGCATCCAGACACCTGTTCCCATTCATTGCCTTTATCAGTGCCAGGGGAGGTTCAGGTTGAATATCAGGAATGATTTCTTCTCTGAAAGAGCTGCTGGGTGCTGGAACTGCTGCCCATGGAGGTGGGAGGGTCACCGTCCCTGGAGGAGTTTGAGAACCAGAGAGATGTGGCACTGAGGGATGTGGTCGGTGGGCACAGTCAGACGGAGTGGGGATATGAAAGGGCTTTTCCAGCCTGAATGGTTCTGTGACTCGATGCTCCTACGCCTGAATTCCCAACCCCTGAGGCTGCAAAAGCAGAACCAGGGAGCACAAGAAGGGCGTGAACAGAGCATTTTCAATTGTATCGATTCATAGTCATTTTTAAAGCAGCTCCAGGCTTTCTAGGTGCACCATGTATTTATTGCAGCAGTCTGGGACAGCAGCATACTTTAAATCCTTTAGAAACTCCTGTTACTTCTGCACACCCCGCTGCACAGCAGACAGATAACACCACCATTTACTGAGCAGAGACAGCGACACTGAAAGAATTCCTCCGTTAGGAGGAGCGGGGCTCGTTCTGCTTCACAGCTCACAGCCTCCATCCGAACTCCACAGCCAACACCAGCACAGCTCCAACATTCCCTCAGACCTGATCTGTGCAGCACCACGGGGACGTGGCAGCCGCAGCACAGGGATCTGCAAAGGGTCAGAGCAGCACCTAGGAGCACTGGGGGGAGCGGGGACAGGGATAGAGTGGCCAACACAGGGCAGATCTTGGGCAGAATGCTGCTTCCCAGAAGCTCTAAGTGTTTTCAAATGTTAATTCCTCCTCGCAGCCAGAAAAACTATTTTTAATCCCACGTGAAAGCAGTTTGCAGCAGCCCCAGCTCTGCGTGTATCACAAGGAGAGCACACACATTCTCTGAGCACAGCTGTTGGGGCAGTGTTTCAGCCCCAGCTCTAATGCACAAAAGGGACATCGAGCCCTGTGCATGCGGACACATTTTTCTGTCTACTATCACATTTAAAGTAGCACCTATACAATAAAACATTCAAATGCCATTAGAAAGCGACCACCATTGCCTCGGTTTCCCTGTGTTTTCCCTCTGTATTTTTATACACACAGGGGAAGGTGATGCAGAAAGGCTCTGTGCTGGTAATGAAAGCTACAAACGGAAATGAGAAATCACTGAATCAGAGCAGCGAACCCAAGGAGAGCTGAGATGCACAGAGGCAAACAAGGGCAGCTCTGAGCATGGAAATGCAGCCCTACACAGGGCAGATTGGCCCTGTCACGGAGTAGAAATAACATCCCCAAACCACTCTGTGCATTGCTACCCAAATCCTGGCGAGGTTCCCCTTGTTCCCCACTACCCATGGGCTTCTAAAAGGCATCTGGGAATGGCACAGTCCAGATAGGCTCTCAGCACGGTGCCAAAGAGGTGCTTGTGACTGTACGGATGGATCGAGGCACTCTATAGCATAATGTGCACAAACACCCCCTCAAAACATCTCCTGAGTTCCACTCTTCAGCTGCCAGAAGCACTCACAGCAGAAGTCAAAGCAGCAGTGCTGGAGCCACATCCCTTTGCTGCTGCCCGAAGGCTGTGAGGTCCCGAGATGAAGTCTGCCTTCAGAAATCCCAAATGCCATTATCAGATTCAAGAGGCAAAGCACGGCCCGTGGGTGCACACACACACACTCCCAATGCACGCAGCCCTCCAACACACACCCAGCAGTGCAAGCAAAGCACATGGAGAGGCCTCTCCCCCCACAGTGTGCAGACCCACAGCCCAGCAAGAGGCAGAACGGCACCGAACCGTGCAGCTCAGCCCCAGAGTTTGGGCTCTGGGATGCTCCGCAGCACCAACGATTGCTGCTCATGTGGGGCTGAGTGCTTGCTGACTGTTGGCAGCACTCACACATGGGTGGATTCATTACTTCTGCCCCAAACCAGGAGGAAATAAGGAATTATTTGCAATTCCTACAGAATCCACCACCCGCAGCGGTTTCTCACAGCACAGTGCCCGTGGTTGTGCTCTCAGACACGCTGGGCTCAGCTCTCCAGCTGTACAACTCCTTCATATGGCAAAAAAGCAGCAAGAGGGGACAGGAAGAAAGGCTCAGATCACACATCATGCACGGAAACACACAACAGAGCAAAGCAGCTGACAGAGCTGCTGCTGACACAAAGTTTTGCTGGACAAAGACAAGGGAACACCGCATGAGCTGCAGCACAGGGAGAGCTCCCAAAGGCCGGTTCTGCTGAGGGGAAAGAATTTCTAAATATCACCAGGAAACATCTCAGATCCCATCCTTACATCTGCCTTCACCCACATTCCCACTCAGCAGAAGGACAGACAAGGGCTGCATGGAGCCGGCAGAGGAGCAGACACTGCCATCCTTTCCCTTTCCATTGGGGTTCACCCACCCTAACATCAGCACAGAGCGCCAAAAAAATTAAAATGTGTTTTGCTTTGGGATACAATTTCACGTCATGCTTGGATTATCCATTAGGTAATTTATGCTGCAGCCTGGAGAAGGTGTTTAACCTTCCATAATTAGCGAAACCTACAGCAACTCCAGGAATTCCACGAGACGTGCATTGCTTTTACCAAAAGTTTTCTTCGTAAGAGAAAAAAGAACTGCTTAAGAAAATATTTTAAAGGAACTTTGAGCTACTTCACATTGAAATAAAATGTTCCAGTAAGAGTAAATGGCTTAAATCAGCAGCCGACATTATTGAACCACTCAGTGCTCACTGAAGATACTCCTTACAGAGCAGCAAAATCCCTACGGGATTGAACTGCAAAAGAAAAACAATCTGTAGTGATATTTGTGAGGGTTCCCCTCCCTCCCCCCTTTTCTTCTCTCCTTGCATTGAGTTGAGACAAGCAAGGACCCACAGGTGCCTCCAGGCCAAATCTCTTGGCATGAGAAGCACTTGGTGTAATTTTGGTTTCCCAGTACATTCAAATATTCCAGAAATGTTTACACCACTTTGAGATATTCATCGGAAAAACCTGAGCTGCTGTCCAACTCCTATTTTCCTCCACCCAAACACACCCCGGCTTTCAGCACTGAGCTCTGTCTGGCTCTCAGGAGGAAAAAAAAACTTAACACCCTCATCAGAACAAAATCTTGCAAGAAGACCAAACAAGAGAGGTGGGGAGAAGAGCGAACTACGAGAAATGGTTGTGATGCGATTGAAAACGCGTGCAGAGTTAAAGCAAAACATCTCATTTCCCCCTCGCCCCCAGTTGGAAGGATGCAACTTCTTCCCAGCAAGCTGCACGCTTCCCTGCTCCATTTATCCCAACTGCCCATAGCCATACACAGAACCACACGCACATCGGATTGGGCTCCTTGCAAGCAAGGACCGCTGCAGCCCGAAACTGCAATGCAGTCACACTGCTCTCCTGGCTGTCCATCCCACGGCCGCCTCACCGGCAATACGAGAGCGCTCCATCTTCCCCTGCTTTAATTGCACACTCGCAGTCATCAAGCTCCCATTCTGCCAAGAGAGCTCTACCTCGCAACCCCGGCCCACAGAGGATTCGTTACGGTCGTTATCATTTCTAGAGCACCGCAGAGATTCGTATGGAGCTGCAGGGGGAGCCGATAAATCACAGCAATATTAATGCCGCCATCAAAATAAGCGCTACTCACTGCGTTTGAAGGTGCGTTAAGGCAAGAACTTTACAGTCCAGATGTGGTCTCACAGAGCTGAAACTCTGCGGGTAAAATTCCCACTAAAAATCACACTTTCCGTTAAACACGCTGATTTTCACAGGTTACGATTTTGGCTGAAGTCACTGAGCTGCCACCTCCTCCAGTACATCAAGAAACGTTAAGAAAAAGCACTCCTGTGAGCTTTGGGGAGCCCAAAACGGGAAGGACGGACAGGGCGAGCTGCTCCTTTTATTAATTGCAGATGGTTTGAGCCAACGCTGCAGCGCTTTATAAATCTGTGAGTTTGGACTCCCTTCAAAACACCGGAGTGGATTCTTGCTGCCTTCGAGGGGCTCAGCGCACGGGTTTGGCCCGGCCACGGCGCAGTTGGCCACGACTTGGGCTGCTAATGGACAACACATGCACGGTAGCTGCTCTTCCGATCGCTTTATCGCTCAAAAAACTCCAATCCATTGAAACCCTCAGAACTGAGCGACTCCTTTCAGTAAGTACAACTCTGCCCTCTGACACAACATACAGCAAACATGAGTGATGCTCCTTCGCTCTTCCCCTCACTCTGCCAGTTCTCCTTTCCAAGGCCCAGGGAAAAAAAAAAAAAAAAAAAAAAAGCAAAAGCAGGATTCTCCAGCTTTTTTGAGGTCTGTGCTGCCGTTATTTGCGTGAGACACTGAGAAAAATATATCCCCCAATATATACACCCTGATAAGGTATTCCCTTAAGGAAGTTGGGAGGGGGAAATCTCGGTGCGGCTGAGAACCAAATGTTAAAGATTACAATTGCAAAACCTGAGCAATTGACAAAACAGTATCTGTTCCCGGTCTCCCCACCCTCTGCCACCTGCCCGCGGGGACACCGGGACTAGAGGGAATCGGAAAGGGACTGCAGCGCACCGCCCGGCCCCGCCGCGCCGTGCGGGGCTTGGAGCCGCCGCCACCGCACCGGGGAGCACCGCTGTTCCCGACGGTCGCTGTGCCCCGCATCCCGCGCACCCCCCGTGGCTCCGCGCTTGGGTACGGGGAACCCCCGGCACGGCGAGCAACGGAATCGCTACCGGGCGCTTCTCGGCGTTACCTGTACCAGCGCAGCCCCTTCTCGTAGCACCTGTCGAAGAAATGCGGCTCAGCGCCCACCGCGCGCACCCCGGGGTGCACCCGCAGGAACTCCAGCAGCGCCCGCGTCCCGCCCTTCTTCACGCCCACGATGATGGCTTGCGGGAAGCGCCGGCTGCCGCCGCCCAACGCCGGGCCCGCGTCGCCCGCTGCCGTCGGAGCCGCGCCGTCGGGGAGCGCAGCGGGCGGCGGCAGCAGCAAGGCGGGCGGCAGCGGCTCGCAGGGCCCGGGCAGGCAATAGAAGAAGTAGGTGAAGAAGAGGATCATGGTGAGGAGTAGCGAGGCCCGCGGCGCCCAACCCGGCTCCGCTCCGCACCCCCGGCCCGACCCCTCCCCGCGCCCCCCCGGCCCGGCCCGGCCCTCCCTGCGCGCCGCCCTCGCTCCCACTCGCGGGCGGAGGGGGGCGGGCACGAGTGGGGCGAACCCGCCCGGGGACGGGGCTCACTCGTGGGGCGGCCCCGCGGCACCCCGGGGCAAGGGTCAGCACCCTGGGGCGGGGGGAGGGGGAAACCTGGGGGAGGCGTCGGTTCATCGGTTGCTATTCTATTTTTTTCTCCTTTTTATCATTTCGAACGTTTGGAGCCGCGCAGCAGCCGGGGAGGTGGAGGAGGCAGAGGGGCGGTCCAGCCCTAAATAACCGGCACGTCCCGTGGTATGCAATTAGCAGCCGGCAGCGCTAATTAGGTTGCGCGGGCTAACGGTGTGTGGAAACGTGGCTCATGTGTGCGTGTATTTCTTGTTTGAGGTGGGATATCCCTGCGCCCTGTGAAATACACCGCCCCAAAGCGGCAGTTCGAGCGCTGCACCTCCAAATGAGTGTGCACAATGATCGGTGTGGGGGGACCCAGCAAGAGCCAAGCAAACCCCTATCCCAAAGCAGCACAGCACCTGTCTGCATCAGAGGGACTGGATAAATCCTACCCGGCGCTGCAACAGAGATGGCACAAAGCCTGGGGCTGCTCGTGGGGCCGTGTCCCCTCGTCCTGAGGGCTCCATGGGGAAGCTCTGTGAATCCTCCTAGCCACGCGCCTCGAAACGCTGAGGCTTCCTTCCAGCCCTATCTGAAATCAGCAGTGTCTTAATTAACCTATTAATATAATTAGCTCTTTTTATAATTGGATTTGCTGAGTCTTCCAAGAGATTTGGGGGGGGGGAGGGGGGAGATGATGGCCTGAGTGCAAAGGGTGCAGAGCTGCGCAAATACCTCAGCACTGATGCTTCTGCGTGGTGACACAGCTGTGCAGTGACACAGGTGACAAGCTGCACAGTGGCACAGACACCTGAATGGACGCTTTCTTGATGGCACATTTGCATGGCTGCATGGTGGCACAATGGCAGTGTTGCATGGTAACAAAGATACCTGGTGAGATGGCAGCACTGCTGCACAGTGGCACAACTGCACGGTGGCACAGCTGCCAAATGGCCGGGCAGTGTTGAATGGTAACAGAGCTGCCCACTAACACAGGGCACTGTTGTACAGTGGTAGAGCTGCATGGTGACACAGCTGCACGGCAGCACAGCTGCCAAGTGGCACAATGACACGTGACACGGCTGCATGGTGTGGCACAGCTGCACGATGACAAGGCTGCTCAGTCACATGGCTGCATGGCAGCAGTGTTGCACTGGATGGTGATGTGGTGGCACTGCTACACAGTGGCACGGTGACAAAGCTGCATGGTGCCATGGCTGCTCAGTGACATGGCTACATGGTGGCACAGCTGCATGGTGACACGGTGACACGGCTGCAGGAAGGGCTTTGTGCCCTCTCGTGGCTGCGCTTGCAGGAGGCTCTGCTCATCCCATCCCATCCCATCCTGCACAGCTGCTTTTCAACACGAGGAAATAAAGGCCGGAGTGCAGCAGAGAACCTTCCCTGTTCACAGCCCAAAGGTTCCCTGGGGAAAAACACGAAGGGAAGATGATGACGAGGAAGTGAATCTGTTATCGGGAGCAGTTTGATAAATAAAAACGCATCCAAAATCCGCGCGGCACTTGCCAGCTCTTGTTGAGTTTACGCAAGTGATTAGAGAGAGGAACTGTTTCACTCCAGGCGAGAGCTGGTGGGAATGGTTCCAGCCCCGTGTTTGGGCTGGGGGGAAGTTGTTGTTGTTGGAAAATGCCAATTTGTCAAAATGGGAACCTTTGGCAGCAATATATCCACGCTGACAAACTTCTGTCTTCACACAGCCAGGGAGGCTCAGGAAAGGCAGAGGGGCGAGTGCATCACCCGCACTCATCATCCTCATGCCAGGAGGATCCCATGGGGCTGGGGCTGCTTTGTGGGCTGCCATTGGTGCTGTATTTTGGGGCTGCCTCTTGGTGTTGCCACCAAGCTCTGCCCCATCTCCCGCTGCAGTGCAGGGCAGGATGCAGAGAGTTCTACCTTTGCCTTTCTTGCCCTCCAGACTGGGGGGCTTAGAGCATGATCTGGAAGTGCGGTGCTGGGGCAGCCCAGTTAACTAAGGGCCGTAAGTGCTCAGCTGCAAGTTGTTCCATGAAATTTAAACATTTAATTTTGCTTGATTTAAAATAGTTGGGCTGCACTTTTCAGCTCTTTGAGATTTCTTTCCAACCCATCATTTCAATGTCATTTTAAATGGAGTAGAGGAGCTTTTTAAGGACAAAACACCACATTTTGGCTTGGGGATGTGCATTGAGGGTTCTGTGCAGGCAGGTTTGGGGGTCTTATTGCCAGCAGGAATGGGTCTGGAGGTCTTGGTGCTGTTATTTTCACCTCCAGCCAAAAAAAAACCGCTGTTCTGAAATGGGAAGCTCCAATGTTCTGCGTTCGGTGCCCTCTGCTCACCTCGGGTGGGGGCTTGCAGCTGTCCCCCAGGAGCTCACAGGGTGCAGGAGCCTCAGGGCTGCCCTGGAGGAGGCAGATGAAAGCATCCAGGGCTGACACTGGTGTTATGGATGGGCTGCGGAGAGCAGTGTGCAGACACTGCTACAGATGTGGAAGGATGGAAGGAGCTTCCGCTCTTCCGACCCTGATGGATGAGATGTGAGGGCAGACACTGCACTCACTGCATCATCACTGCCTCCACCTCTGCCTGGGGCAAAGGGTGTGGGAGCCCTGCAGATGGATGTCTATGCTATGGGAAGGGGGGCATTGCTCCCCAGGGCCAAGCAGACGCAGGGTCTTAGGGAGAGCGGGGGCACTGCCACTGTGCAGGGGAAGATGTGTGGCCAAAGGAGTTTTTAGCAGAAGTCCATGAGGAAGAAGAAGTGAGATGCATCTGTGAGCTCCCACCACATCGGTGATGCTCAGAGCTGGAAGGTGGGCACCAGGAGGGGAAAAGAAAGCAGCAGAGGGACCCCCTTCTGTGTTTGGGTGTGTTGGCAGCCCCATCCCATGGCAGTACCCAAGGGTGGCTCAGCCCTGGGGGGAGGAGGCACTGGGACAGAGCAAATTCCCAGGGTGGTATTCTCCCAAACTCCCAGTGCTCTGTGCAGAGGTTCCCTTGCAGCACCTCTCATCCCATTTTTCTTTTATTACAACCTCTCCTGATGCCTTTGGGCTCAAGCAATTGAATTCCAGCAAGCTCTACGTAGAGAAACATCACCATGATGCTGCATGATCTCAGTTCTCCCCTCACCCATCCTTCTTCCCCATCCCAAACGCTCACCCCTGAGCAGGATGGGACTCAATAATGCTCTGCGCATTCCCCCAGCCCCTTTCCCAGAGCCCCCCTGGCTGTGCAGCACACGGGCAGGAGCCACCGTGGGTCTCCTGAAGTCTGTTATTACAAAGAAAGAAAGAAAATGGCTCAAGGGATCAGCAGGGATAAAAAACACTTTAGCAACACAGGAGATCATTTAACAGGTCACCTCTGCCACGGAGTTCGCCCAGCTGATAAAGGCGAGTAAACTTATTAAAGAGCACACAGCTTGATTTGAAACGGCTGCTCCCAAACAGCCAATTACTCCAGGCCGTTCCAATCCAATTAGGAAGGCTGTTTCCCTGATTACGGCGGTGTGTTTTACAAATACGGCACAGCTCCTTGGGTTCAAAGAGCAAACCATGAAAGGGGGTTTGGAGAGGGGCGAGCCAGCGCCTGCAGTCAGGGGAGGAGCGGGGAGGCAAATCGAAACCTGTGTGCAAGGATGCAGGTCCCTATGTGCAGGAATGTGGGTCTCTATGCACAGGACTGTGGGTACCATTCTGGATGGGGATGGCTGGGCCCTGCAGGCAGCCACACTCACTGGAAGAGCAGCCCCATGCTTGACCCTAGAGCTTTCCAGCCCTGTGCAGGCCAGCCAATCTCTTTGGGAGTCCCAGTCACCTCACCAGGATCCCAGCAAAGGCCACCCCATTGCAACCTCGAGGTAATAGCATGGGGGAATCTGCCCCCATCTTCACTGCAAGGAGAGGCAGTGCCTAAAGGGAGAAACCCAGGGTGGCTCTTCCTGAGCTTACAGCTTGCTGAGCCCAGGCCCTCTCTGCTTGGATGGATGTGAGCGTGAGGAAGAAGGAGGAAGAATGCACTGTGTCTCTTTCTAACCAGGACTGCAGGCGCTGCGGTGCACCAAATGGATCCAATCCAAGAGCTGGAGTTTCCCATTGCGTTGAGGGAGATACAGCGAGCCCGTCACTGTGGGCACTAAAAATTAACCTGCAGGCTCCATCCTCATCCCAACAGTGCAGTGGGGTTTGGGAAGGGCTGTATGGAGCCAGGAGTGGGGCTGGAGCTCCTCTGCTCACTCAGTGCCTTCACCGCCATCCAAACCTTCACCGCAACCGCTCCAACGGGTTTGCTGGCATACGGCCACCTCTGGGGTGTAGCACAGCCCCTGTTATTAAAATGTGTGACAGCAGCTCAAGATGGAAAGTGAAGTTGTACATTCTCCATCTGAAACTCTGGGAGGAATTTCAAGCAGGGGAATGCAATTTCCAGCCTGGAGGAGAGCCAGCAGCGCCAGGGCGAGATTTTTCTTAATATGGTTTTGCAAAACTTGAACATAGAAAATTGCCCGTAGCTATAGCAATAAGAGCGAGCTGCAGACAGCCCCGCACAGCATCCACACACCGCCAGCAGCCCCGTGCCCCAGCTCCTGTGCTGTGCTCTGTACCACAGGGACGTTCTGGCCCAGTAGTTCCCAAATAGTGACAGCACCTTGTGTAGAAGGCAAACGCTGCTGCTCGCAGTGTGCCCCAGGCAGGAGGAAGTTTACCCCAAGCTCTCGCTGCTCGCAACAGCCCAGGGTTCAGCTCGGTGCTGTTCTCTCCAAAATGGCACTGGGGCAGTGGTGGGGCAGGATATGGGTCCCAGCAGGGCGGCCCCATCCCCACATCCCCACTGCCTCTGTGGCCGCCTGCAGCAGCGTGGAATCGCCTGGCATTGGGCCATTGCATTTACACTGGGAGCCTGCACCCTGGTTCTGCTTTTGATTTAAATAATCCCAATAAGGGGATAGAGCAGCCAAAACCCACTGATTTTTATTTTTATTTTTAAAAAAGCTTCGATTTTAAAAAATAATATCTGTGAAATGTGTGATTGTTATTAGAGTAGGCAGAGCTGCAGGGTATCAGACACAGCCTGTCCCTGCCCAAAACCCCATCCCCAGGACTCTGGCTATTAACTGTGCCATCCTCCATGCTGCTTCCCAGCCTTGGCTCTGCTTTCCTTCTCATTCTTTCATGCAGAAGCAAACTTGGGGCTGAGTGCAATTATTCCCTTATTGGTGCCCTCCTGGGCGAAATCTCAGCAGTGACAACAGCTTCACTTCATCCTGGAAGCAAAAAAAAAACCCAAAACACAGGGAATGGGAAGGCACAAAAACAATGAGACGTTTCTTATTGGTTTGCTGATAGCCAGCATCCAGTCACAGGGTTCTTCTATAGGCTTTTCTTTATTTTTCTATAGAATTTTTTAATCCTGTTGAGATACATGAGGTGAAACCCATCCAGATGGAGTCGGCAGCTCATCAGAGGACTGTTAGGTTGCCCCCGGCCCAACAAAAACCATTTCCAACTGAGAAAGTCACACCTTGGAGAAGACATCAAATATCACTGTGTTTGCAGGGGAAGAATTGCTGCAGCCAAAGCAGCCGGTGCAGCCTGGGGACCCTACCTTCATTAGCTGCCTCTCGTTAGTAGAAAAGGGCCCCCATGGTTCTTTCTGCCTGTCTTCTACGTCAGCCAGTGTGGTGCACAGTTGACTGACCGGCCAGCAGTATCTCAACAACTGCTTACCTGCTCCTTATGAGCATAATAATTCAGTGGAACCATCATTATGTGTTCATTGCTGATCTCATTTAGAGTTAATTACATGCCAGATAGATGTATCTTTAATGCACTTGGAAGCATCCCAATGAAGGCTCTGAGCAGCCATCGATGAACATGAACACCAGCCTTCATTCTGCATGGCGTGTTTGTTGGCAGGTCTAAATCGATGGCATCCTCCGACTCAGCAAATGTGAGGTGCTCTGAGCAGCCCCACACCCATGGCAGATGGGAGGGCTGGAGCACAGCTGAGCATCTCCGTGCCATACCACACCAGCAGAGCTTGTTGTCTTGGTGTGTGGAGCTGGGGTGATGATCCCCTCTTGCAAAATCCCCCCCGTGGGCACACAGAGCTGTTCTTCACCCAGCACCATGTGCTCACACCAAGTTGCAGCCGGGGAACTCCGTGCTGCCGTGCCCAACCTCTGCGGGAAGCACTTTGTTTCAAGCAAACCACTTTACAAGTTTCTTCTTCTTTTTTGCAAAAAAAAAAAAATTCATTTGTGGGTAGGGGGTTGCTTTGCTTGTTTGACTTAAAGCAAAACGTCTCAAGGTGCAGATGGCCACGTTTACAAGTCTATGAAACTCCAGCATGCCCACTGCTAATTCCTGGCTCAAGTGGGGGGCTGCTTTCATTTGGCTTCAATTCAGCCACGTTTCCAGTAGCCAAGCAGAGGTGAAGCTGTGGGATCAACAACTGCGGTGCGTGGAACAGAGCTGAGCCATAGCGAAACACAGAGTGAAGTTTTGGAGAGAGCATCTCAAATGCATCACAGAGTAATAGCAGCATTTGGAGGATTCCATTTGGGAAAACCTAATCTTCAGGAGTTTGCCAGTAGCAGGAGAAGAACCCAGCTGCCACTTTGGGTCAGAAACACAACTTTCAGCCCCAACAGAGCCCACTGCCCAAAAAGCCACACCAATGGTTCAAGTCGTGCATGCAGGCAACGTGTTCTCTTTGTCCCTTTTCATTGCTCCAAGCTTAACTCTGTAAACCCCCTACGACAGCAAAATATTTCCCCATTAAGAACAACTAATGAACGTGTAACTAATCAGGTAATGAACACGATGAGCTCATGCTCCTGTTCCCCCAAGCAGCCACTTGCACTCCGGAACTGCAGCGTGGAAATCAACGCAGGGGCACTCATGGGTCATGAGCCAGGTGGGAAATATCCACATTGTGGAGATGTTTGGGGTGATAAGAAGCAAAAGCAAAGCTCTCCGATCCCCATACATTCCCCAAAGCTCTCCCACCCTATGAGTCCCCCAGAGCTCCCATTGCTATAGGTTCCCCAAAGCTCTCCCACCCTGTGGGTCCACCAAAGCACTGCCATCCTCGTTGGTCCCCATGGATCTCCATGCCATGCTCATTGGTGAAGGTTGATCTCCCATCTCTCACCATCTGCAGAGCACGTGCTGCAGCACTCAGCAGGAGGCTGGAAAGCTCCGAATAGAAGCGGGCATGGGGTCCGCCTGCTGGCTGCAATACCTTCACACCAATAAAGTGCAGGTGTTGGGGGGATTGCATGTGCTTATCTGCATGCTTCAATAGCACTCAGGTCGTGCTTTCTGGTGCCCGGCCCCCTCCCAGCTCACACGTGGTGGGAAAAAAAGCTTGGAAAAGGCTGAGCTTGGAGAAGAAAGTCTCTTGGTGAGGATCCCCTTTCCTAATGACAGTGGGCATCTGGTTCCTATAGCACAAGCTCCCCATGTGCTGCCTGACCCCACAGTGCAGGTTAGTGCAGCCCCACTGGAGGGAGAGGGGCTGTGTCTGGAGCTGGGCTGATGACAGCAGCTTTCAGGCAGCTCAGCCAGCCCTGGTACGTCTGGGAGGGATGGAGCCAGGCCCGGAGCTGCAGTAACCTGAGGCTGCTCAGAGTGAGTGGCTCTGAGGGGAGCATGAGACTGCTGGAACCACATCATTCCTTGCAGGCAAATGGTACCCACCAGCATCCCATGGTAGGCCCCAAATCTTTGGCTGAATAACAGGAGAGCTCATGTTGGAAGGAGGTGGAGAGCATCCCAGGTGTCCACAGAGCAGGGTAGACAATGATCAAAAACGAGTGTATAAAATCTGAGATGCTGGCAATGGGTTTAGCATCACGCCATCCATCCCACACCCTGCTCCCTGAGCCAGGGGCTGAGTCCCTGCATCAGTTCCAGGAGGAGACAGGTGCTGCCCAATGGTGGAAGCAGCACTTCCTTGTGCTGCATCACATCTGGCAAAGGGATGCTGAGCCGGGTGAGGTCTCTGCTCCACTCCAGTACCAACCCTATGATCCCAGACTGAATAAGCAGTGCCATCATCCCACTCAGCACTGCAGCTGGCTCCGAGGCATCGCAGAGCTGTGACATCCAACCTAATGTGCCATTGGGATGGTCTCTGGCCAGGCAAGGAGAAGGGGCTGCCTCCAAAGCCGCTCTGCAGAATCCCCCCTCCATGCCCTACACAGGAGATGGATGAAATTTGGAGGCTACAGGTGGGCAGACCCTCAGTGATCCCCAAATCCTGAGGCATGGCCTACAGCACCCGCAGGAGCAGCATTGACCCTTTCAGGCTCAGCAGGACCTGTGGGCACCTCAGTGTGGGCCCCTCTCACCCTCCCCACAGCCCACGGGAGCCCATGTGGATGCCCCCCGGTCCTTTTTAACCTCAGATCTTTGGTATTATTAACAACATCCATGTGAGGCTCACTCACCCGATGGGATAACATCTGGGGGATATTCATCACGACCACCGCGGGCTGCAGCCGCCCGTGCTCCCCAGGGAGCGGGATGGGTCACATCTGAGCCCCGAGCCGCTTGATGTGGAGTCATTAGCATGCACAGACTTCCAGCCCAATTACTTGACAGATGAAATCAAGATCCGTTGGCCTTATTGCTTGCATCTGGAGGGCCACATCCGTGCGCACGCCTCCTTCGTCCGGCCCGGCCCTGCGCCAGAGCTCGCTTCATCTGGATGTCGTTTAATGCCGCTCTGCATATGGGAACGCATCGAACGCGCCGCTGTGCAATTAGCCCTACAAACAGCAATTATCCACAGCACCTTCGGAGAGGAAAAAACACCCCATGGCATGACCCGTTCTGCTCTGCCCGTTGGGAGCAGCCCCGCAGCTTTCCTTCCCGCTGCAGTTGGGGATCAGATCGTGCCCACCCGCAGCTCGAGCTGCTGCCGTTCTGCTGATGGATTTTGCACAGAGGAACAATTACACCTCGTTTCTACCCATTAATGCAATCAGCAGCATTGAGTGTGCTGTAAGAAAAAAAACCTTAATGTTGCATTTGAACTTTCTGAAGCGCTGGAGGTAGCACATAGATGCAGCCCAAGCAGAAAGCCCCAAATCCCAGCAATTATGGATCAGAAATGTTGGTGTGGGGCTGGAGCTTCTGGCACTCCTTGTATCATCCTTCAGCTGTGCCTGAGGGCCTCTTTTTCCAGTGCTGTTAACTGAACAAGAAAGGTTCCTTGTTGTCACGTGTGTCCTCTGCACTTTGCTGCTTCCAAGGGCTGGTGCTTTGGGGGTGAGACCATGTGTGGGTGTGGGATGGGAGCCTGCAAGATTGGAACCCACAGATGAGAAATCGTAGGATGAGATCCTGTGGGATGGAATCCTGTAGGATGGGATGCCACAGGAGCCAATGTTCTCAGCATAGAGCCTGCCCAGCTGTGAAGCCAGCTCTGTCCTGCATAGGGGACAAAAAGTGGTGAAGGAATTCAGGCTCCTTTTTTCCCCCTGCAACCCATCTGTGCTTAATTTCTTTGGGGGTTTCACTCCAAATTCTTCAGATTCTATGGCAAATGCTTTGCAGTGCTCGGTTCAGCTTGCCTCAATGGCTGCCCAGCCTGGGGCTGCCTACACCGACCTTCCAAATCCACCAACAACCAATGTCCAACAAATATGCAATAAAAATGCAATATCAAACTGTTGTCACCAGCATAGAGGCTGCAAGAGCATCTATGGGCTGTGGCAGCAGGGGACAATAGGTTTGGTGTCAGAGGACCACACTGTGCATCGCTGCTCCCATCCGTTCTCCATTCCTGCATGCTGGGAGCAGAGCACCCAAACCCTTCTGCAAACCCGTGGAAGAGGCAGAGCATGCTCTGTCCAGGGATAAGGCACAGCCGTGTCCCTTCCCGCAGACCAGAGCTGTGAACTGAGAGGCAGACAGAGGCAGAATTCAGCCTTGCAAGAGCTCTGATGGAGGTCCATCCCTGTTCTGTTTGTTCCCCTCATTTGTAGCAACAAATCACTTGTTTTGCCCTAATTTTGCAATTACCACATAGCTCTGGGCTACAAGCAAACGCCTCAGCCTGGGGAGCCACGCTACAGCGGTATCCTGCAGTGGGTCACCACTAATTAGACACTAATTTTACAGACTGCTTTATGGCTTTGCAGTCTCTGAGCCTTCCCTGTGGGCTGCGTATCCTTGGGGATGTGTGCCTGCAGCACGGCAGAGGCTGAGCTCAGGGCTGCAGCTCCCATGGCACTGCCCTGGTCAGGGGAGAGGGGTAAGGAATCCCTTGAGGCCCACCAACACATGGAGGAGAAACTCAGATCCCGCTTGATACCCCGTAACAGCAATCTGCTCCAACCGGGAGCAGCGCACATCAGTGTTCAGTATGGGCCCCGTTTTGAAGATTTAAGTGGTGTCTCAGCTTGACATGGGCTGTCTGTGGGAGTAAGTTTCCTCCCCAGAGCATACATCCAAAGCTCTGTTTTGATAAGCATCAAGATACTGTGCTGGCCTCAGATGGAGAAATTAAACGAATACCTTGCATATTTTGGTGGCTCACACACGTGAGCAGCTGTAATTGAAGACACGACCCGTCTCGCCCTGCAGCATGTATTGGCAAATTGCAGCTTCTTATTATTTCCCCCCATTTCACCTACTTACAGGCAGAAGTGTTCACCTAAACCCACCTGATGGCACCCACTGCAGATGGGTTGGAGGCACAGGGTTGGAGTTTGGCTTGTGGGTCTCAGAAGGCTTTTCCAACCTTGATGATCCTATGGTTCTGTGATTTTCTGGGGCAAGCAGATGAGAAGTACCACAGCTGGGGTTATCTCATTCAGGCAGATGAGTCTGTAGCAAAAAGTCAGTTTTGCCCAAATTTTGCATGGAGTGCCTATATGGATAGACAGATGGACAGGGATGTTGCTGAGCACACCCTGAGCATTCTGTCCCCCACCCAAGCCCAAGTGCTTGGCCCGCCAGAATCAACAGCTTAAATTAATCGGAGATTAATGGGTTTGATCCCTCACTTTGATTTTATGCCTGCGAGATGCTTGAAGAACAGAGAAGTTAATTTCCAACAGTGCTGTCATGCTGCTGGCAGGCACGAGCAGGGACATAAAATACCATCCCAGCCTCAAGACATCAGAGGGGAACAAAGATAGACCACGATGCAGACAAGATGCACGCATTTAAAATCATCTCCCAAGGATGCCACGCGGTCCCAAAGTTGCGTGTCTGCAGCTCTCTCCTGAGCTGATGTCTTCCTCTTCCAGCAGACTGCACCACTCTTTCCTCCCTATGGCTTTCCAGCCTTGGTTTTGCACCTAACACTGCGGCAGCTTTGCAGTCTTGGTGCTTGGTGGGGTTCCTCCCCCCATGAGGGTGCCCACTCAGAGGTGGCCTCTGCACCCGCAGCCCTGGAGCCGCTGTGGGTTTGGCAAAAATTCTTGGCAGTCCTCCCACTGCTTCCCTTCTCCTGAAATTAAAGGATAGAGCCGAAGCAAGCCCTCCATCTAAATTAAAACGAGCTATATTTACTGTTCATCCTAATTGAATTATATGAACTCCAAGCTGGATGATAAGCAGAGCCGTCCCTTGCAGTTCCTGGGCTTAATATGTTTTGCATTCAGACGAATGCACGGCAGTGTGTCATCGGGTTCAAAGCAGAGGAATTTGGTCTTGGGCTATTTTCCTCCTGCTTTGACAAGGTTTTAACCATGAAACCTGTGGGGTGACACAGGTACAGGCAGCCATGCCCCAGTGCCATCCCTGTGCCCTGGTACCGTCTCCAATGTCCCTACCAGGAAGAGGTGGCACACAGCCCCTAAAGGAGGGTCGCTGCTGTCCCCATCCCACAGTGAGACCCTAAAAGATGGGGTAGCAAAAAGGACAGGGGTAGAGCAAAACAAAGCGATAGGACAGAGGTATCTGGGGGAAGGGAGACATGGTATTCCCTTATGCCATCAAGATGAACACAATTTGGAAAACTTGTGCAGGAGGCTTCAATAAGACCACAGGGCTTTGCCAAGAGTCACACTTCCTACATCGCACTGCATAAAAGCTAGACTCATAAGACATGAAGAAAGCACTGTCAGGGTTGGTCAGTGCCAGCCAGCAAATATATAACAGTGGGAACATGAAATATTAATCACTGGTGCATAAAACAATAGGAAAAACCTGCCTCTTTGGGCAGCCATCAATCCTCACTCAGCAGGGAACATCAAGAGACGCTAATACCATACAGGTTCTGCTTAAATATTTGCCTTCCTTAATGCTCACGCAAGAAGCATTTGCTTTGAAGTTGAAAATAGACTGTAAATGTCTTTCGTGAGAGATGAAACATGATAAGACATGAAACTAGGAGGCTAAACTGTTAATCACGGTGGTTTTACAAGCAACAAATCATTACTGCAGACAGTGCAGTGCAGCACCTAAAAGCCCCGTGCGGCCCATGGGACACCAGCACTGCTGTCCTGCTGTGTCTGCAGTGTCCCTGTGGTCCCCAGGGCCATCGATGGCCAAAGTACCCTGCAGAACTGTGTGAGCATGAATGGCTCTCTTCACATTTTTAAGCAAAAGTTACATTTCTCAGTGGACCAATGTCATTTTGGGGGTGTGGGATCCGCTGCTGAAAGCGGCAGCAGGGCTATGTTAGACTCTATACCAAATGGGGTTGCAGTGAGATCCCCCTGCAGCACTGCAACAGCACCTTTCATTGAATCACAGAATGGCTTTGGTTGGGAGAAACCTCAAAGATCACAGAACTGTAGAATGGTTTGGGTTGGTAAGAACCTTAAAGATCATTGAACCATGGAAGGGTTGGGCTTGGAGGAATCTTAAGGATCATAGAATTGTAGAATGGTTGGGTTGGAAGGGATTTAGAGATCATCTCGTTCCAAAAGTCCTGCTTTCGGGCAGCTCCATGCTAGGCCATGGGGTGCCCACTATGCTCTTGCTTCTCCACACCAGGGGTACTTCATCCCAGGCTCTGGGAGACCCAAGCAGGGGAAGCCATCTGAAGAAACCAGGATGTGCTTGAGAGGCAGATGGAGCCCTCAGCTCTTTGGGTGCTCCACAGGGAAATAGCACAGGAAGAGGCACAGGATGAGGCAGCATGAGTGCAGCTCCACCACCCTCAGGCCCAGCAGCATCCCAGGGACAGGCATTTCACACATCAGAAAAGGAGATTATGATTAGAAGCGATGTGCACTTGGGAGCAAGAGATAAGACCCCAGAGCAAGCATGTAAGTATGACTGATTAACAAATAAACCCTCACTAATTGCCTTAAAAAATCAGATCTCAGCATCCAGGGAAGAAAAAAAATTCAATTTTCCTTGGGCTAAACATTTTTCCAGCAAGCTCAGACCTGCTCTGACTTGTTCCAGTCATTAACTCCCTAATTAACATGCACCGCAAACTGCGAATGAATTTCTCCACATTTGGCTTGGGAAGGTTTCCTGGGATGGAGGAAACTCTGTGGAACAGAGCAGTGATAGCGAGAGGTGGCTGCAAGGTGGAGGCATTGAGATAGACCTATGATCAGTGAATGGAGTGAAATAAGCCCTTAATTTTCTCCGGCTGTTGGTGGATGTGCTCTACAGGTGCGCTCCCCTCGGAGCCCTCCACTCAAACCGAAACAAAACGGAGGGTGTGCAGTAAAAGAAACCCTTGGCAGGCAGAGGGCTCCCCGCCCAGCCGAGTGGCTCGAAGGAATAACGGTAATTAGAGCTTCCTAATGCCTGCAGGTCATTTTCTTTTTCCTCGCCTAACGTAATTTCTATAGGGCTTGTCGGCTTTATTAGGAGAATTAATCTGAGGCTCGCAGGGCTCCGGCCGTTCGCCTTTCCACCGCTGGAGCCGTGCCAAGGGGGGGTCAAAGAGGCCATGCAAATAAAAAAAAAAATTAAAAAATTAAAAATAGAGGTCAGCCGGAGGCTACGGGGGGAGGAAATGAATGATCTTTTAAACAAGCGGGGAAGTTTACGTAGGCCTGCTAACGTAATTCAATTTCTGTCTTCGGAGCCCTTGATGGCATTAAACCCACGTCGCCAATCTGGGGCCTCTTTTGCCCAACTAAGCAAAACCTTCTCATTAAGGCAAGAATTGTCATTAGTGTAACAGTAAAACGAGGATTAATGGCGGGGAAAGGACCGCTGAGTGCAGCCCATCACCGTGGGACAGAGGAGGATGGAGGGGAGGGGGTCAGAGGTGCTGGAGGGGCACAGGGGCCGCATCCTTCACCGCAGCACCACCTGCTGCAGCCCTGCCCCAACCTCCGCGGGCATCAGAGGCTCTGAAGGAATTTCGGTAGAGCCGCTCAGCCCCGCTGGAGCATCCCGGGCTTTGTCGCCTCGGGGTGGTTTTTCCATTGGGAAAATCAAAGGGAAAATCCACTCCCAGAGGCCGCTGTCCCTTTGCTGATGGGAAAATCCACTCCCCGATGAGGAGCCGCGGGAGGCTGCAGCTTTGCTCGGGGCTGGGAACGGCGCTGGCACCCTCCTGTGTCTGCGGCCGCGCACTGCAAGCGGCGCCGGGGGCGATGCGGGATGTCCTTGCTGTCCGCTCCGATACCCCAAATCCAACTGGTGGGGCGGGGGGAGCAGGCTGGGGACAGGGATGGAGACGGAGATGGGGCTGGGGATGAGGATGGGGATGTGGACAATCCCCCCTCCAGCCTCTGGATCTCAATTGAGGTCACCAGGCCAGAGTTGAAGCAGCAGATCAGGGAATCAATCAGCAGGAAGCTGATTAGCAGTCAGTAACAGCCATCAGAGGCTGAATCCAGCCCAGGACAGTTGGGGACAAAGGCAGCACTATGGGGATGCAAAGCCCAGAGAACCAGCCTCAGCCAGAAGCTGGGGAGCTCACTGAGAACACGCCGTGAAACAGCCTAAACCCAGCTGCAGTTGAGCTAAAATACAATTTAAAGAACAAGAAAATCTTTCCAATTAAACTGCAACCCCAGCAAAGCCCAAAGACCTCTAAAGCATCAGCATCTCCATTTTCAGACAGCAAAAGGCAGGGTAAAGATAATAAAGCTCCCATCAACTCCAGACCGTTCAGGTTGCAGAGCCCCAGCGCTGGGTGCTGTGCTGCTCCATGGCTGCCCCTCACAGCTCAGGTCTGGAGATCCAGAGACATAGAGGAAATCTGTTGCCAGGTCGCTGGCCAGGACTTTGGGAACACAGAATGGACACATGTAGCAATGCCTTGCAAAGGTTCTGCTCCTGCCTCCTGCAGACCTTCAGTGTACTTCAACCGCCAAGAAAACCTGCAGAGAAGTGCCCCAGGGTGGACACCCCAGCACCACAGTGCCAGCAGAAATGATTTTTAGAAGAAAGGAAAAAAACTATTTCTCTGATACAGTGAATCAGTGGTTTATTATCAGCATTTGGAGGTACCAGGCCAGCAGTGACAAGCGGACACAGTGCTCTTCTCAGTGCCAGAGGGGTTTGAAGAGATTAAATGTATGCAGAGAAAAGCCTCCGAAGTGCCCAGAGTGCAGCCAAACCATAACATGCATAGACCACAGATGCAATGCCAGACCCAAAGGTCAGACAAAGGGTTGCTGTGTTCAAAAATCCTTCTACGCTGTTGTCAAAGAGGAGGATTTGGTTTCTGGGCAGTGAACAAAGCAGGATGGTGAGGGAAGGCCACGAATCAGGCCCTGAATTAAGGAGAAATCAGTGCCAGAGCCCTTTTGAGCACAGAGAGAATGCAAACGTGATTCGTAAAGCCTGAGTAGTGTGAGGTGCAGTCAGCGGGCTGCTTCTGGCCTCCCTGCAGCAGGGGGAACCGTTAACATCACTGGGGTTACAGCACAGTGACACACACGGTGGGAGGCCGGAACCAAGCCCCAAGGTCACAGTGAATCCAGAACTGCCTCTGCTACGTGCAAGATGGCAAAGGGCTAAACACCTGGCTGCCATCCAGCAGGATCATAAAACATCACCGCCCTCGCATCCCAGGAGGATTTACAGAGGACAATTCATACCATGATCCCAGCCCAGAATAGCACCAGAGATTAACCCAGACTCTGATCCCAGCTAATCCAGCAGGAGATGGCAGCAGAGCAGCTCTGGGTGGCAGCGGTGATGGGTCACAGCCAGCCCTTCTTGGCCGTGATGGTGACAGTCCCAGCACACACTGCTTGTCATGGGCAGAGGAAGGGCTGTTTGGGAGGAGGGATGGCTGGGGAGGGGGAAAGGGCAGGAGCTGCAGCCTTCAGCACACTTTGTGCCAAACAAGGCCTGCCAGCACGTGCAGCTCAGCAGCCCCTCTCCCCACCCCCAGCTCCCTCCCAGCATCCAGGACCGAGGTGACTTGGAGCAGGAAAGCAGACTGGGAAACCAGGGGCTCCGTCACAGTCCCTGCTCCCATACATCCCAGCTGTGAGAATGGCTCCTCACAACGGTCATGTAGAGCAGCTCACTTACTTCTCCTGTAGGTGTTTGTCTGATTTGCCTAAAAGAAGAGAAAGAAAGAAATCAGTGCCTGTGTTCCTGGCTCCAGAGCCCCCGCCCATTTTATGCAGTTACTTTGCCATGCACAGCATTGCCATCCTACATACAGAACAGCATGGCACAGCTGGGTGCTGCCCTGAACACAGAGGCAGCCTCCAAAATTGTTTTACTTTTTCTGATACCAGGGAACCAAGAAGCACAATAACCATACAGGAAGGAAGCACTGTCCTCCCTGCACTTCCTCCCTATGCACAAAGCAGAGGCAATAACCACACCGACATGTGATTGCTGCTTGGAAGGACACAGCAAAGCCCCATCCTCCAGCAGCCTCTTGTCCTGCTTTGCAGCACCAAGGTTCCTCTGAAACACGGGGACCTACAGCCACTTCTATCACCCTGCATTTAACTGAGCAAGGTCCCCCTATGGGGCCTGACCAAGTTGAGATGTTTGGGATTTGTTTAGGACTGGGAGCAGTGCATCCCCCTCACAGCATGGCCAGACTTCAGCAGTTCCCCCCAGAATAACAGCATGGATGGAGGCACCACCAAACCCCATCCCTCACCTTTAGGGATGAATTTGAGTGAGCTGCTGAATATTCAGAACCGGGACTGCCCCCGCTTGGGGCCATCATTGAGGAACTCGTGGCCCAGCCCATTGCCACACTTGCCACAAGACACCTGGCAATATAAAGAGAAGGTTTAGAAAACAAGTGAAAAAAGACAATGTAAAGAAAAGAGGATTTGAGGTTTTTGGGGAGCTGTTTCACAGTCATCACCTTCAAGGCCCCCGGACGCTCCTTGCACTTAGACACGCTGTCCTCGTGGATGGTCTCGGTGAAGGCCGGCCAGGGGGATGAATGCTCGTATTTGGAACGGCTGGAGAACAGCTCGTAGCCGCACCGGCCGCATACATACACACCTGGGGAGGATGGCAGGAGGAGGTCAGCCGCGGGGATCCCCGCTCGTTCCCAGTCGCCCGGCGGCCACGTCAGCCACCACGGGACTCCCACGTGCGTTGGACTTTAGCCATCACGGACAACTGCCGACCCCGGAGAGCCGGCAGCGAGCGGGGCTCTGCGGTCCGGAACCCGCCATCCCTACACGGGGTTCCCCGCCACCACCCGGCCCCGCTCACCCGGCTCGAAGTGGTCCTTGAACACTTCGCCTCCGAAAAACGAGCAGAACGACATGGCTGCGTCCGCTGCCGCCCGGCTCCGCCCCGGTACCGCCCCCGGTACCCGCACCGCCCCCGGTACCGGCACGGCCCCGCGGCCGCGAGATGGCGCCGTGACGCAGCCGCCGTGGAGCCCCGGGGCGTCCCGCAACGCCGAGGTTCCCCCCGCCGCTTTCCCTACAGCCCACGGTGGCAGCGTTCCTTCCGCCGGTGTTGGCGTTTCTGGGAGCTGTGAGCCCCGTGTCCCTGTGTCCGTGTGCCGCGTGGGGTCGACGCGCAGCTCCTGAGCCCCTAACGGCAGGGCTACTGCCGAGCAGCCGCAGCCGGGAACGGGCGGCTCCTGCAGGATTAGGCAGGGATGGAGAGGAGGATTAGCTCCTGCAGGATCAGGAAGGGATACGGAGAGGGATCGGCTGCTGCCGTTAATTAACCCGCGGCAGCATCCGGACCGGCTCCCGGGCGGACTCGGAACTGGTGGCCCCCGTTCTCCCCTCCCGCTTCTTTCCCCACAACCCCGGGGGCAGCTGAGCCGAAGGAGTCGTGCGGGACCGGCCCCGGGGCGGAGCTCGGCGGGGCGGAGCGGGGTCCTGCAGATGCTCCCGGCACCGCGGCTGAAGGGGGCGAGCCGCAGCCCTGCACTGTCTATCCAGGCGCCACACCGAGACCAGGAGCAGGTCCGACCGCTCACCTCCAGCACCGGCTCCGGCCTCGATCTTCTCTGCCCAGCATCGGCATTAGCCCTTCGATACCGGCACCGGTTCTTCTTCACCGGCACAGGATCCTCCAGCACCGGGACTGCCCCACACCGGCCCTTTCCCCCGGCACAGTTCTCCAGGGCAGCACCAGCACCGCTCGTCCTTCCTCAGCACCGGGACCGACCCATCCCGGAGCTGCCGTCCGAGCCAGGTACGAGAGTGCGGAGCGGTGCTGGAGGCTGCGTAGCCCCTGGGGCTCATCGCTCGGGGCTCAGCGAGAAGCTCTGGGGACGGCGTGTTGGGTGAGGAGGAAAGAGGTTAGGCACCCGTGGAGAGCCCTGTGTGCTGCCGGAGGGGTGCACGGGCAGCAGTGCGGGGCCGGGCTGCCGGCACCAGGGGACAGAAGCTGTGGGTCGCTGTGGGTCGCTATGGGACACGGGCTCAACAGGGGTTGTGGCCCTTCCTGCCACTTCAGCAAGGCACAGCAGAGCTCCAGACTCTGTGGGGACCGTCCTTGCAGTGCACGGCTCGCCGGGGGACGGTATGAGACGTTCTGAGCTCAGGGCTCCAAGGGGAGGAGGTGGTGGCAGCAGCCCGGTGAGCTGCAAGGGAACAGCTCTGCTGTGAAGGTGAACTGCAGGCGCTGGGAGGCGATGAGCTGTGCGTCGCTTCCTTTTCCTTCTGAAATACCTGGCACTGCGAGCTGCTGGCTGTGTCTGAATATTATTGGATGATTCAGTCCATGGGCTCTCGCTGAGATTGCAAGAGCAAAAACACCAGGGCCTTTGGGACAAGTGCAGGTGACTGTCCTGAGGAGCCGCTGTTGCAGGAGCCCGGAGGCCTGGAGCAAAGCACTCCGATGGGCTCTGGTTCTTAATGACAACGGACACGGCCACGTCTCTCGGTCAGGAGCAGAGCCGGGGGGCCATCATGTGCAGACCCCCGCACTCCTGCCCTCTGGATGCTGCCGTTTCAAATTAGGTCAGACGTGTGTCTCAGGCAAAGGCACGCTCCACTCGAGCCCCAGGGATTGATGGTTTGTGGCAGGCACGGGGCAGGGCTGGGGGATCCGAGGACGCTGTGTTGCTGTGTGGTTTGGAAGGTGCCTCCTTTGTAATTCATTGTCAGCAAACGAGAGGGAGGGGCAGGGAAGGTTCCAAACACACTGAAGCACTGCACGAACCTCTGGGCACAGATTTCCAGCCAGCATAAGCCAGAAAGTCTCTGGTTAAGCAGCACCTGTCCAGCCCATCTTGTGCTGACTGGAGGCTTGTCAGGAGGGGAATCCATGCCTGTGCTCAAAGCTCTCCGTTTTTGCCGAGAAGCAGTCTGCACTTGTCAGATTGATGTCCTTAGGCTGCAGTGTGACTTCCATCAAAGTCCTTAATCATGGGATAATGTGGAGAGCTCTCCAGTTACAGTGCTAATAGCCACGGCGGTTTGGTTCCTGCAGTAGTGTATTGTGAAGATAATTAGAGGAGGGATTTCCAACTTGTTTGGCTGGCTGAAAGAAGCCTCAGAGATGAGGCAGAGCTCTGCCACCAGCCTGTGAGCAGAGCCAGCCTTCCTCCAGTGAGTGGCCATCAGCAGCTCTCATTAATGGGAGATGACTGCTGGAAATTAATTTGTCAATTAACTCTGCTTGATTTTTCAACAGAAGCAAACATTACTTTGGCAGTGGCCCGCCTGGGAGGATGTGGGTGTCATTTGTTGGTGTGAGCCAATGCTGAGCAGTGAAGTACAGCAGAAGTGCTCAGTACTGTGTGTGTCAGGGGAGCATTTTGGGGGAAGATGCTCAAAGGCACCAGGCAGGCACAGGTTGCAGCTCGTGTTTCTTTGCACCAGATTGGCTCACAGCCTTACATCTGAAGCAGAAAGGATGGGTCTGGCTGAGAGGCTTTCTGACCTTTGTAGCCATTGTCCAGTGGCGCATGCTCCAAGCAAAGCTCCTTCGATAGGGCATCCCATGCATCACCATTGCAGGCTGCTGGTGGCCCAGCCTGGCAGTTGCAGGTTCCATTCCCACTGCTCCACACAGTCCTGGCCTCCCCCGCACCCCAGAGGTGGCTGCACTGCAGTGTGCATTTGCACAAGTGTGTATAGCCCCCGCTGTACTTGGCGTCCCTGCCAGATGAAAACTCCCATATAAACACAGGCTATTATTATCTCAGTCTTCCACTGTGCTAATGGTCTCTCAGGAAACAGTCATTTTCTTTTCCATTTTCTTTTTTAAGCTTTCTAAAACCCCAGGAATTCTGGAGAGGTGGTAACCACAGCAGAGCTGGCCTGCCTCTGACCCGGCACAGGGAGCAGCAGCCAGGCAGCTCCCCCGAGCATTGGGGATTTCTGGTAGGTATGACTGAGGGCTGAGGAGGGCTGTGGGTGGCACTGGGGGCAGCTGTGGCACTGGGGGCAGTGAGGCACCGAACCACCAGGCTGGTGCTGCAGGCTGGATGGCTCCAGCCCCAGAACACAGGGCTCCACCTGGTGCTGGGTTTGCTGAGTTAACACAAGGAGAGCACTCTTGGGACTGGGCAGATCCTGCAGGAGTATGGAGCAGAGCAGGGATGAATCTTGCACTGGGTCCCGTGGGCTGTTAGCTCCAGAAGCTGCATTGTGCTCTCCTTGAGCATCCTACATGATTATTTGGGGTTAACAGTTGGCTCATGTAAATGAGGAGCAAAGTGAAAGCCACGAAGCATGAGATTATATAAATGGAGTTGGAGGCAGCTGCGATGCAGCCTGTAATTAATTCATGGTAGGAAAGTGCTTTGAAGATCTCAACGAAGCAGATCATAGGCACGAGGCAGCCCCAGGCTCATCCCTGCTCCTGTTGTGGGGATGCTGCAAGGGGAGGGGCAGCGGTGGAGGTCAGGCACCCCAGCGAGCCCACTGGCGGTGGCAGCCCAGTCCCCAAAGGCATATCCCAAATTAGGCCCAGAGGCAGCCAGATCATGGCAGCCTTGGGTCATTTGGCGGCGATGTGCTGCGTCTCGATGTGGCACCGAGCTGAGCTGCTCTCTGCTCTTCTCTCAGCAGCACCGTCGGTGATGCGAGCGATGGCAGACCAGGCTGCAGTGGCGGCGGAGGCCTCTCCAGCCCTGGCACCATCCCCGGGCTCTCCTCGACACAGGGACATCGACGGGACAAAGTCCCATCCTGCCAGCACCAGGGAGAATGGCCGCGGCAGGGAGGGCAGCGTGACCCTGTTCCCCACGGAGGGGGACACAAAGCCCCTCTCCATGCTCCTGGCTGACGTCCCACGGGGCCCCCAATCACGGCTGGGCCCGTCCAAGTCCCGCACGGCTCCATCCTCCCCCAGTGTGTCCCCGTCGGAGAGCCGCACCACGCTGCTCCGGCTGCGGGAGGCCAGGCTGGAGGACACCAGGAGGCGGCTGTCAGAGGCCGTGCAGGAGCCCCTCAGCCGCCTGAGCCGCCTGATGGCCGAGGAAAGCGGCCCTGCGGGCCAGGCAAAGGCAGGGGGCAGCCCAGGGCGAGGGGAATCGGGGGGCAGAGGGGACGGGGGGCAGCGAGCGCGGGACTGGAGCCCCTGGGAACCCACCCTGAACTGCCGCTACGAGATCTGCTCCTACGGGGACATCATCCAGGTGGTGGAGGTGGCGCGGCGCAAGGCCGAGCCCCCGGAGCAGCCACTGCCATCGGCCCTGCCTGGGGGCGCGGTGCCGGGCCGGGCCTTGGCCTGCGTCGCGCTGCTCACCTACGGTTACCTGGTGCTGCCGCTGCCGCCCTACGCTGCAGGCCTCTGCCTGGGCCTCACCTGCGGCCTGCTGCTGGGCCTGCTCGCCGTCCTGCTCCTCCTGCTGAAGCCACCGCCGCTGCCGCGCCTGCGCCCCGAGCTGCTCCCAGACAGCCTGCAGGGAGCCCGCGGCCTGCAGGTAGGAAAAGGGCAGCAGTAGGCGTTGTGGGGTGGACTGGGGAGCCCACGGCCGGCCGGCTCTGTCCCCACAGGGCTGGCTGAACCAGCTGCACACCTACGATCCCGAGCTGTACCACCCGTCACTCACACACTCGGTGCTGGCCACGCTGGATGGGGCCGCCCTCAAGCTGTCCTACCCCAAAAGCAACATCCCACGCCAGGCCACCTTCGCGGAGGAGATCCTCGATGTCGCCTTCGTCAGCCATCGCTGCTATGATATGAGTGGTGCAAAGGTGCCCTGGGAGCTGGGATTGTCCCCTCTCAGGGAGCACGCAGTGCCTCATGGCTCCTCTTGATGTTGCAGGTCTCCCTCTGCCCCCCCGGCTTGGCCCGAAAGCGACTATGGAACAAGAAGTACCCCATCTGCATCTTCTTCCCGGAGCAGACAGACACAGAGCACAGGAGCAGCAATGAGCATGGCACAGAGCAGCCAGGGGAAGAAGGGACGAGGAAGCCGCAGGCACCTGGCCAGGACATCCCAGGGAACTGCAGGGAAAGGTGCCTGTACCTCTTTGGGAGGACAGGAAGGGAGAAGGAGGAGTGGTACCATCATCTTCTGCGAGCCTGCCGTGGGACCCCCAGCAGCAGCCATGGTGAAGCCAGGCCAGGTGAGATGTGACCTCTGGGAGGGATCCGGAGCCCTGTGCTGGGAGGATGGGCTCTAGATAGGCACCAGTGAATGGGGAGGGAGAAGGAGAAGCAGAAACAGGGCTCACCTATGCAGAGTCCTCCAGCCTGCAAGATTCCCTTTCTGCAGCATAAGGTGTGTGTGCACGGCAGTCATGTAGCACATCGCTGCACGTGCATCATGGCACGTCATCCTGCACACATCACCTCTTGCTGCAGCCAGCCTTGCACATGTTCCTGTGTCCCCAGGCAAAGAACCGGCTGCACAGAGTGGTGCCAGCAGCATTAGTGGGAGCACTGAGGACATCCCCTCTGCCATCAGATCCAAGGAGCTGGCCGGAATCTTTCAGCAGAAGATTTTTCTGGATTACAACACCTACATGGCCCAATTTGTGCCAGCAGAAACGGGGAGCAGCCCAGAGCAGAGCCCCCCTCACAGCACACTGGGCAGCCCCGCAGCCACCAAGGTGAGAACCCAGAGTTGGATGCAAGCACTGAGCAGAGCTGATGAACCACATGCACTGCTGTCTCCCAGCCTTGGTGTTCATCTCCTTCTCAAAACCATGGTTAGAGCAGCTAAGCTGCAGTGCAGGGCCCCAGCCCATGGGGTCCCAACTGACTGCAGGCACTCGTGGCTTCTTCCCACTCACAGCTCAGTGAAGACACAGCTGGGTGCAGTGAGGGCTGTGTGGCCTGGGTGAATGCACTGGTAGGGCGCATCTTCTGGGACTTCCTCCGGGAGCGTTACTGGGCCGAGCAGGTGTCCAGCAAGATCCAGAAAAAGCTGAGCAAGATCAAGGTGAGAAGCAGGAATCGGCACAGGAGATGGCAGCACCCACAGGAACCCTGTCCTATCTTCTTGGTGGGTGCCAGGCTGTGGTGACCATCCCCACGTGGTTCCCCTCCTTTAGCTCCCATATTTTATGAATGAGCTGAAACTGACAGAGCTGGACATGGGCACATCCATTCCTTCCATCCTCAGTGCCTCCAAGCCCACCATCAATGAGCGAGGTAAGAACCCTGCAGAGCAGCAGGAACAGCAGGTCTGGCTCCATGGTGGCTATTATCAAGGTGCCAGCCTGGATCCCAAGCAGGGAGGCTTTAGCAAGCACATGAGCAGCCATTGTGGCATTGATGGGGGCTCACTCCCTCTCTTGTTGGCAGGTCTCTGGGTGGACATGGAGGTCACCTACAGCGGCTCATTGCAGATGACCCTTGAGACAAAGATGAACCTCTGCAAGCTGGGGAAGGAGGGTGCTGCAGAGGACAGTAGCCAGGTGGAGCCAAGCGGAGAAGGGTAAGGTGACCTTACAGGGCTGGGTTTCACCCACATCCTTCCACCTGAGCGAGGTGAGAGGGTGCTGTTCCCATGGCATTGCACTGATGCAGCCATGGACTCACAGGACCAAGCCTCGGCTCATCCTGCTGGCAGACAGTGATGCAGAGTCATCCAGTGCTGGCTCCTCTGATGAGGAGGACATTGTCACCGCAGAGCCTGCTGGAACCCCAGGGGAGCGAGTCCCACCACCCGGCACTGAAGGGTGAGGGGGAAATTCTGGGATTGAGATGCTGAGGGGTACAGGAGGGCACCCCACCACCTCATGGTGACCCCTGGAAAGGGACTTGTGTCTCTGAGGGGTCTCATCCTGTGGGTCCCCTCGTCTCAGCCATGTCAGCAGCAACAGCACGGGCCGGAAGATCCTGCGCTTTGTGGATAAGATTGCCAAGTCCAAGTACTTCCAGAAGGCGACGGAAAATGAGTTCATCAAAAAGAAGATCGAGGAAGTTTCCAACACACCACTGCTGCTGATGGTGGAGGTGCAGGAGCTGGCAGGCACCTTGGCTGTGAATGTGCCACCGCCACCAACTGACCGTGTCTGGTACCAGCTCTCCTTCCTTCTGGGTGGGCTCCATGTGCATCCTCCTGCCATCTTCCCATCTCCCTGTGGCTTGGTCAAGAAACCAGGGCTGGGATGTGGGTTCATCTAGGGTCCCAGCAAGCCAGGGCTGCTCTCCCAAAAGGACCCTCAGACCTTCCTGGTCTCCACCTGAAAGGAGATGCAAAAATGCAATTTTGGGATGTACCCCTCCTACCACAATCTGGCTACCTCCTCCTGGGACACAGGTCCCCAGAATCCAGCAGTGAGGCCTCTGGCAAGCTGGTCATGTGGGCTGTGCCACGTGTATGGGACATGATGCTTTCTGCCTCCATCCTCTCCCCTCACAGGTACAGCTTCCGAGTTCCACCCCAGCTGGAGCTGAAGGTGTGCCCAAAGCTGGGTGAGAGGGAGGTAACATTTGTACATGTCACTGAGTGGATTGAGAAGAAGCTGCAGCATGAATTTCAGGTGCCTGACCTTAAGGGCTGGGTTCACTAAAGGGCTGAGCAAACCCTGTCAGTTGTGGTACTCAAAATCAATTTCTTGTTATTCTGGATTCCTCTTTACAGAAAATTTTGGTGATGCCAAACATGGATGATCTCATCATTCCTATAATGCATTCTGGCCTGAATCCTCAGCCAGTCACTGGGGAGTTGCCCAGGGACATTCCAGCCAGGGGAGAAAAGAGACTCTGAAGTGCAGCCCTATGGGAAGGATAGAGACACTGCAAAAGGCTCAGGGACCTCACTGGGACACATCACCAAGCTGAGGCCTGGCCACTGATGGCATCCAGTACTATGCCATGGGACCTGAGCATCTCAGTTCATCTCATTCTCAGCATCCTGCACTTTGTAGATGAGCCTGCTCCTTAAATATTGCAAGAAAAAATTCAGAGACAAAGCAGACCCAGGGGAAGGGGTTTGCTGGACACCCAAGAACTTCACACACCTCCCACCAGCATCTCAGGATTCCTCCTAACCAAGTGGACAGCTCCAGAGCAGCAGAGGGCCGTAGTTTCCACTGTCTGATTCCCAAAGAGGGTGCAGGACACCCAGATAGGTTCTGCACTCAACGAGTCACGATCACCTTGGATCCAAGGCACCACAGTTCCAAGACTCATCACACCCTCCCATTGGCAGCTGGGCTGCAAGGAAAATGGGTGAGAAACTAATCCAAAATCTGAATAAATCCATCACTGGCCAGTCTTACCTATCAGCCATGTCATTGTATGTGAAATCCTGGGGCTGCTGAGGGAGCCAGATGGGCCCAGGGGTCTTGTGCAGAGAGAAGTATGTGGCTTGTGCTCAACAAGAAGAGCACGTGTGTATGTGTGTGTGCATGCAGGAGATGGCAAGGGGACAGACAGTCAGTGAGGCTGTGCATAGGCAGTCAGTAGGGAAGACTTCTGCTTCCTGCTGGCCCCTGCTCTGCTCTGGAAAACAAGGGGAGTCCTTCACCACGGTTTAAGTGAATACATGCCAGTGAAGAAATTCATTGGGGCATGGAAAGGGAGGATCCAGAGGGACAGAGTAGACATTTGGCTTCCCAGATAGTTCCTCTCCATGAGAACCTGTCCCGAGTGCTGCTTGTACCATCTCCAGTGTCTGAGGTGCTTGAGGACACACTGCTGCCCATAGGAAGCAGTGTACACAGCAAGACACTCCTCCAGAAGGAAGACAGGCAGCAGGCACAGCTTGTAGACCCTTTATTGAAGTTTGTCCAATTAGGAAGCCTTGTATATCTCATCCCTTACAGCTCTTCTGGCTTCACTTTCACCAGGTGTTTTTTCTGAGGGCCCTACAAGAGAGCAGTGATGAGAGGTCTAAGTGTTAGCAGCACACAAACATGGTTTTCAAGGCTGTATATGAGCTGTGTGGAGCACTACTGCAGCTTTGGCCCCTTTCTGCTGTGCTAGGCTGTTGCTGGCCTCTGTTTCCCTTCTGGTGGCCCTGTGCTGCCATTCACCAGCGAATCTTGGGGCCTTGCTAGCCCTGCAGGAATCACAAGCAAAACATCATGGTCTTGGAAAAGTGTTTATCTGAACTACACATTGCCAGCAAGTGGCAATGACCTGCTTGGAGCCACCCAGTATGAGCCTGAAGGTAAGGCTTCCCACAGCTGAGGGCACAGAATCTCATCAGCCAACTCAGTGAGGCTGAGGGGTTTCCATCAGCAAATAAATGGTGTTTTCTTGGATCAGAGAAGTCCCACAGGAGCAGTTTGCAAGAATTGCTTTTGTGCCATTTTACTTCTAGTAAAATGTGAAGTTTTACCACATTATTCATGGGGAAACCTCTCACCCCACAGTAGAAAATGGCAAATAAACCACCCACAAACAGGTAAAACCATTCCCTGTCTCTGAGCTCCATGTCACAGCTATGCAGGACTTGCAGTGACAACAAGAGCAGAACATTCTCACTGCAGAACAAGCTCCTGATGCTGAGCTAAAGGAAAATGGCTTAACATCTAAAAGAGCTCTGCTAAGACACCGCATAACCAATCCCCCTGCCCAGGGCTAAGGAGGCTTAGCTAGCTTCATGTAGGATTTCTGGCTAACAGACCACATCCAGACACAGTTTATTTCTGCCTGTTATGCAGCAGTTTTTTCTCTTTTCTGCTAACTGCAGGCCTAGCTCACTAAACACTTCCTCTATTTTGTATTCAGACATAGGCACCAGCCTGGTGTAGGCTGCAAAACTATTTAAGAAGCTACGTTTGTTTTGAATTTATTTTGCCCTGGATTTAAGAAAAACATACTGGTAGGCCTTTCTGAAAGCTTCCTGATAGAAAAATCACAAATTTGTGGCTGAATTTGACCCAACCTTTTCCTCTTAAGAACATTAAAGTTTTAAATCATTCCAAATAAATCAAAGAAGTTCACAATTATGAGTGAAAGGGACCATATGTCCAATACAGTGCTTGCCAAGTTAACTGCTTGTTTAAAACATCCCATGGTGAATGGAAACTGGTTGGCCATATGGTATATTATTTGCTAGTTGCATTGTCTTGGATCACTCATATGATCATCATGTTCTTCCTTAGCACAATATCTGCTGTGTGAATTGAATTCATGTTTGTCTTTTATGTAAGACGGTCCCAATCACTCAGTTGGCTGTTATTGTGTCTAGAAGCAGATGCTTGGCTGGAGTCAGTCCCAGCTGTGAGCACAGCCCAGCAGCTGGAGCTGGTGCAGAGTGTAACTCACCATGAATGCACGCTTCTCCTGAGCTGTCTGAAAGCAGCCGTGGCCAAACTTGGAAGTGGTATCAATGAATTTGAGTTCAATGGCTTCGTGAGCTCGGCGGCGCGTATGCACCAGAAGGGACTGAAAGAGAAAAGTCACAGTGCATCAGGCTTATCTTTACAGAAAATCTGGATGTCTGCTCTGATGAAGGCAGTGCTCAGGTGTTCTCAGTGCATCCATCAGGCAATTGGCTCCATGAAATCTACTTTTCCAGAGGAACATCCTGGTGCTCAGATGGCAGGTGATACCTTTGCTTGCAGAGCGGCTCTGAAATAAGCCTGCTCTTTGCTTTGCATTTCATTTCCTCACCATCTGTTTATGGCCAAGGTTTCCACTTGCAACTCCCCCAGCCACACCCCCAAAGGTACATCTGCATTCGGGTGCACACTGCCATAGTTAGCACTCTGCAAATGGTCTCACTGAGCACCATGCTCATGTGCCACATGCTCTCTGCATCAAGAGCTCAACCAGTCTCACTGCCCAGCATTCACGGGCTTCATGCACGTGGTACATCTGTTAGTAGACAGCTACAGTCAGTCCCTCCCCAGCACCGGCTGCGCTCTCACCTTCCTCAGAGTGAGCACACGCTTCTTTGGGCCCACGACACAGCCCTTCAGCATCAGGAAGTCATTGTTGACCTCCCCATAGTGAGGAAAGCCACCCTGGAGGAAGAGACAAAGAGGGTTGGCAGGCAGGCAGGAGGACTGGATTGGAACATGACAAGCTGGTGACGTTTTCTAATAGAGGAAAAACTGACAGACCTTCAAGCTATCTGAACTGTACACACTTCAGAACAGCCACCCAGTGTCACCAGAGCATTTCAGCCACACTGACTGTATTTCCTTCAGTGGAATTCAAATCATTTCCTATGCAGCTGTGTCCTGCCAAAGAATTACTTCTCTAACTCAGACTCGTACAACAAGGGCCAGTTTCAGCCCTGTTACCCCTTACCAGAGGTGTAATGCTCTTCTCTGTGACATCATAGTTTGTTGAAGCATTGTTCTTCACCACTTTGCCATCTTCCACATGGATCCCACGGCCAATGCGGAAAATCTGAGAAAAGGAAGGAAATGACAACAGTGACTTTAGTGTCCTCACACTGATGGATGTCACAGAAACAACAAGCATGATTATCACTGAGATGCGCTCTGTGGTGCAACCTTGTGAGCATGAAACGAGCAAGAAGAGAGATGCAGAATGAGAGCCCTGCACACCTCTAGAGTAACATAAAAGAAGCTGTGGGGGAACTGAGGCCATTGTGCAAAGAAGGATGGTGACAGCATGGAAGGGAGGCGCAGCGCTGGGCCATACCTTCTTGTTGAGCTCTGTGCGGTGGTGGTAGCCCTTCTGGCCAGCACGAGCAACAGAGTAGCCGACCCGGGCTGGGTGCCAGGCTCCAATGCAGGCAACTTTGCGCAAGCCCTTGTGTGTCTTCCTGGGGAGCTTCTTGGAGTGCCAACGGCTTGTCACCCCTGCAAGTGTGACCGGACAGGGGTAATGAGAACACTGGGGGGGTAGGGGAGATTCAAGGCTGGTGTCTGAGTGCTGGGAGGGAATGTGAAGCGAGGAGAAAGTTTTGTCGTTCTTCTGAAGTTCGCAGAAGGCACCGTGCTGGAAGGAGACCAAGAGCTGTCACCACAGTGAGGGGCCAGAGCACAGAACTGTTCTCGCTTTCAATGGATCGGATCAGACTGCGATGTTCCTGCTGAGCATATCCACACACACAGAAAAAAACACATCTTCACAAACGTGGGGCTTTTACGAGAAGTGCAGTGCCTTTACATCCTCACAACACCTCCAGGCCTTCAGGGAGGACTCTGGGCATGGCAGACAACATAGCCAGCGCTGACATAAAGGAAACCAAACTCTGCTACAGTGGAAATGCACACTGTGGTTGAGATACACAGGCTCTTTGCTACTCCCTGTACAGTAAGTTGGTGGGTTCTCAGTGTGGCTCACACTCTTCTCCCCCCAGCATTAACTTAGGGGCAGCATAAGGTGAGAAGGACAAAGCCAAGCCCCTGACAAGGGTCCTCCCATTTTGTACCTTTCATTCCATGCCCCTTGGTCACACCAATGACATCAATCATCTCGTTCTGGCTGAAGACACTGTGCACAGAGATCTGCTTCTCCAACCTCTCACGGACCCAATCAATCTTCTCAGCCACTGTCCCACCATTCAGCTGAATCTCCATCACGTGGGCTTTCTTTTGCCTTAGTGGAAGCAGCTTCATCTGTGTTAAGACAGTGCAATAGGGCAAACTGCTGCCCCACACCCTGTGAACATGCAGGCAGGGCCACAACACCCACTACTAGTGAAAGGAAAGGAGTGAGCAGAGACAGCTCCCTATCACCCCTCTCCACCACAACGTCAACTTCTTTTATGACAGCCAGTGTCCCTCCCTGTCTGCATCAGCCACAAGTGAAGTTAAGCCAGCTTAGCTCTGCCACAGGCTCCAATGCAGTTGCTAACTCCAGGGATCAGCACAAAAATGGGCCTTGTATAGCCAGCAATCTGCATCTGGCAAAATTGTGTTTGCCTGTGGGTTATTTTTTTCCAACACTCGACACCAGTTGCTAATTTGAGGTGATCATGGGGCCCGAGGTCTCTTGCTGACACAGGGCTCAGCCTGTGTCGATATGCAGGCAGGGAGCCCTGCTGAGCCCGCTCAGATGGACAGGACTGGTGTCAGGAGGTGGCTGGAAAGGGCAGCCAGCATCTCCCGCTGTCCGCATGCTCTTCCCCACAGCCTTTCATCTGCTTTCACAGGCTGTCTCCTCTGACCCCACCATGACAACCCCTGTGCCAACCTCCCAGCCCTAACCACTCTCTCAAGCTGAGGAAGACCCCGACCTGTGTGTGCATGATGACACGAATGACCTTGCAGTACTTTTTCATAGCCGCAAAGTCCTTCTCCAGCTGCTTCTTGCCATCTTCATCCTGCCATTTTTTGCAGTACTTGGTGAAAGCCTTCTTCTTGCTCTTGTGCCTATGACAGAAACATTTAATGTCTACCAAGAGCTCAACATGAATTGGTTCTTCACTGTGCCTTGCAGACTAAACAGCACGGGGGACAGAAGGTCCATGCACCTTCCTGAAGGCATAGAGTACCCACGGGTACCTGAATCATCCCTGGCTGCCAGGCTCATGAGAGAGGGCTCTGAGGTGGGAAGATGAAAACAAATAACGAGTTGCAAAAAGGACTGCTAATTCAGACCTTTCTGCATGAAGAATCCAGTTGTCTCCTACTGACTGGCTCAGTGCCATTAAAATACAAGCACAGAATCAGAGTTAAGTGGAGAAAGAACACAGCCTTCAACAAGCATTGGAAGCATGTGGTGGGTGGATCTGACGGCCAACACGCGCTTCTGCAGGAGACACGATTCCCATGGTTATGAAATTCATGTTTCCATTTTCCTCTCTGTTGGTGTGGGATTTAGGCTGTTACGGTTTACAAGGGCCAAGGGGCACATTCTGCATCAATATTCCTCCTGAAAAATCTGTTTTTCCTCTCATCTTCACTTGCTGCCCAGCTCGAATGTCTCAGTTTAATGAGGAATAGATGGGCCCAAGCTACACTAATTAAAATGGACCTGCAGCATGCACTGTGTATGATATTGCAGAAAGCACTAACTCGGTTCAACAATTAGAATAAATTTACATATGCATATGCTGATTCCCAGCATCAAGCTGTTTGCAGTATCTCTGTGCATGACTAAATTCATTCCACCTCAGAGCCAGCTGCTAGTAGCTGAGCTGTCTGCAACATGTAGGCAACACAGAGAGCCTGCAAGAGACCCCAGTGACACTCCACCCAGGGAAGCACCTACCAGTTCTTATAGAAACGTCGTCTGCACTCATCACTGATGTGCTCAGCAAAAACAGTCTTGAAGTTCCTCAAGCCCTTTGGTGTATCTATGTATCCCACAACTCCCACCACCACCATTGGTGGGGTCTCAATGATGGTCACAGCCTCCACCTCTTCCCTCCTGGAGATCCCTGCAAGATAGCAAAAGGAAGAGATCAGATTCTTGCCTGGGAGCCTTAGTGGTCTATGCGTCTGACCCACCAAGCAAACAGTATGCTGGAGGCAAGGTCACACTCTCACTGCTAGATCTTCCATCTCTTCCCACATCCACAAGTCCTGCTGGAGAGCCACGCAGAGTTTCACCTTCAGGCACCCAAGTGGATAGATTTTATGGCTCAGCACACTTTAACCCTTCTTCTGCATGTTGGAGTTTGGCTCCAATCTCACAGTCATCCCACGGGGTAACATTTTAAAATTCCCCACGAATGTTTCACAGTGCCCAGCATTTGTCAGGGTGCTTCTGCCAGCAGGATCCAACAAACCACCAACCAACAAACCAGGGGGGACTTCCCGGAAATCCCCAGACTCAGCTTACATAGCTTACACATGACTTACAGGTCACGCAATGGCCTTTGGCTATCAAATATCTGGACAGCATTACAGGACATAGCCAAGGAGATACATGCTCCACCACCCATTCCCATGAGCAGCCTTTCCCAGCAACAAGCCTGTTCCCCCTCTTTCCTCCTGGATAAGATCTCCTCCTTTAGCCAATCCTTACTGAGCCCAGGCCTGTGCACCTCCCGCAGGGTGTGTGTCATGCCAGCTTTGTAGCCCATGAAAGCCGTCAGATGGATTGGTTTGCTGGGATCATCCTTAGGCCATGTCTTCACCTTCCCGCGGTGGCGACGGCTTCTCTTGTGAGGAAGGAAGCCCAAGTGGCCATGCCTAGGAGCAGAGAATTTGCGGTGGGACTGCAGAAAGGAGAAACAAAAAACATCAGACTCATTCTTGGGTCCCAGAAGATACTCAAAGGACTGAGCCCAAAGTACAAGAGGAAATATCCCTTTTAACACCAGTGAATACTGGAAGGATTCTGGGCTCTTTCTTATTTCCAACATGAGAGAATTTGTAATGGCACGGGCTTTTGTTTAAGGTTCTACCACACACATCAAAGAATTTAGTACATTTCTGGAAAAATGGCGCAGACTAACTGAAAACAATCTTTTTCCTTTCTGCTTCAACAATTTCAAGGAGAAATATGTTATTTAATAGGTCTGCTATACTGTGATGTTAACTGCAATTTTTATTTTTAGAATCATCAAAAAGGGCCTGCTCAGACTTCACAGGGCCACATTCAATGCTCTGTCATCAAGGCAAATGGCACCAAGCAAGCACAGCTAACGATCGGAAGAAACCAGAAAGGATGCCCAAAGGAATCAGTAATAAGAACATGTGCAGGTTAAATATGTACTCTGAATCCAAATTAGCAGAGCTAAATATACAAACCCCAATCCCTAGTCAGGTTGTGTCAGGCAGAGAAAAGCAACAGCATTTTAGAGAGACATTGACAAATTCTTATGGTATTGGCTTCAAGGCAGGGGAACTAGGGGCCAGCCCAAGCCCCGAGGAGTTAGATCTATGCCCACTACAACTCCTTCCTTGTAGACCAGTTACAAAACCTGGCTGCACCTTCCATCAAGCCTTTTTTCCAACCCAAGTGGAGTTATGTCAGGTCCACCCCACTTCAGTTGCACTAATTTAACCAATAACCTAGCCCTGCTCACTGCCCCTTTCCATGCAATCCAAAAGGCAGCAGTGCCGAGCTTTACAAACCATGGGACGTCTTCAGCTCAAGTCAGCAGCAGGAAGAGGCTATCACTATGTGCCCCTCCTGTTTAATACTTAAGACACAAATTTAGCCACTAGCTTCATTGGATGCGATATTCATTTCACACTTAGCAAAGCTGCCAGCTTTACCCTAACAGTTGGGATGTGGTAAAGGTCAACTGCTGGTGTCTCAGTTTACGGCTTCCCCTCCTCAAGTCCATCATGAATGGCACCAATCACAATAGATTTGCAAATGCACACAGCACAGCCAAACTGTGGGAGCTCCTTCAAGGGGCACAGCCAGTGGCCAAACTCTGGGTAGGGACAGACTAAGAAGTCCTACATCAGGCCAGGAATAAAGGCTGTGATTCTTCCTGGGGTAGAGATTGAGCCAGCAGGCACAGCAAGCAGAGTGAAAAGCTGTGGTGAGGTGCGGGTCAGCTTCTGCTCTCAGGTAACAGTGACAGGATGAAAGGTGATGGCCTCACGTTGCACCAGGAGAGGTTCAGGTGGGAAATTAGGAAACAGCCCTCTCAAAAAGCAGTCGGGCACTGGCACTGCTGCCCAGGAAGGGGGTGGGGTCACCATCCCTGGAGGTGCACAAGGAACGTGGAGATCCAGCACTGAGGAACACCATCAGTGGGCATAGTGGGATGGCTTGGCGTTGGACTTGGGATTTTCTTTCTCAACCTTAATGATACTACATTTCTATGTTTTCTACGAAAACATGAAGCCAACCCTCGCCTGGCCGCCATAGCACCTGGGCCGCGGGCGGACTACAACTCCCAGCATGCACCACGCCTCGAGGGAGCATGCGCAGAGCCACGCCCTCTGACCTCTGCGTCCGCCGCCGCCGGCGCTGTGCGGGGCGCCGCCATCTTCTCCTCGTCCCCGCCGTCCGCCCAGCTCTGCCGCCGCCATGCCGGACGATCCGGACCCGGAGGTGTATAAAGCGCCGCCGAGCCGTACTCCGGTCTCGGAGAGCACCTCGGCGCTGCCCAATCCGGTCACCCTCATCCAGACTGCGTTCAACTATATCATCGATGCGCCCGTTACCTTCGTACGAGGTACAGACCGGTCACCGGGCTGAGCGCGGCCTTCCCGCTCCCGTCGGAAGGGCAGCGATGCGGTGTGGGGACGGGAACACGGGACGGACACGGGGACACGGGGACACGGGGACACGGGGACACGGGGACACGGGGACACGGGGACACGGGGACACGGGGACACGGGGACACGCAGTGCACGCAGCGGTGGTGGCACAGACGGACGCACCGACGCACCGGGCTGTGAGGTGCCTGACTGTGCCGCTGCTGTTGCAGAGTGGATCGAGCGCCAGCAAGCCAAGAACAAGTCCTATTACTACCACCAGAAGTTTCGCCGCGTGCCCGACCTGAGCGAGTGCCTCGAGGGGGATTACCTCTGCTTCTACGAGGCTGAAGCGCAGTGGAGGAGGGACAGGTACGGCTGGCACAGGGCTGCCCCAAGCGGGGGGTCACAGAGCCCTCCCGCTCTTCTCGGTTGGCTGTGGGAGTCCTGGGGGTCGCACTGGAATCGCATGGATTTTGGGGTGTTGAATGGTTACCTAAGCCACTGTGTCTACCCCCTTACAGAACACTGGTGGTTGCAGTTATTCTGTCCCCTGGAGCCTGCTTAGCTGGGCAGGCTAGCATTAGTGTCATCCTGGTTCCTGCAGTTCTGCTCTTCTGTAGTCCATGTGTTGCAGTTGCACTCCTCATCTCCCACACAGGTTGGTGGATCAGCAGATTGTGGAGATACTCCGGGAAAGGCTAGGTGCATGCAAGCACAGGGAAGGACCAAGCCATTTTCAGAACTGTGCCAAGGAGGCGGAGCAGCTTGCACAGGTTACCAAAGCCTACCAAGACAGATGTGAGTACTGCAGCCTTTACATCTGCCAGAGCTGTAACAGCATACGGGGAAAGGAAGGTTCAAAAGATCTTTTCTCTGCATTAAAACTCCCTCTTGGAAAATGCTGCAGATCTGAGCTCAGTGTTCAGATGTGCCAGACCCACTGGGCCTGGACAGTGACACTTCAATAAGCACAGCACAGCTGACACTCCTACAGTATCAAAAGCTGTATACATTTCTCTCTCAGCACTGCAGCTTGCACCTGTCCTAAGCGCCACACTTCACCTGGGTCAGACCTGGTTCCTCCTAGCTGCTGAGGGCTATTCAGACATTGACATTATTACCTTTCCTTTTAGATGGTGATCTTGGTGTCCACGGAAATGCCAGGACGTGTCTGATGAAGCAGAAGCACAGGATGATAGAAGAAATGAAGGCACAAGAAAATGCATCTCAGTAAATCTGGATACAGAATAATTAGCACGTCTGTCAGTGGTGCTTTTATCAATCCTGTGTTGCATCTGTGAACTGTGATGCTCTACAATAAACTTGCAAACCCAAACATCTGCCATGCCATTAGCATTCTCATTCAAACTCATTCTTTGAAGAGGTGTGCAAAAACTTAGAATTCTTTTTTGAGATCTGTTTCAGTTGGTTGTTACCACTCTCTAAATGAAGTCAGCTCCATGTACCCACCCCAGCTGTGGTACCCCAGGGTGTCCCTGCTCGATTTCTCTATTACCATTAATCTACAAACCATTAATTCTGCTGTACCCAACCATGGTAGGGAGCACCCTCAGAGTAAACACACTGTGAAAGGACAGTATAAGGGAATATTATTTTCCCCTCTCTTTGGTTACAAACCCCACTCAGGATTAATGTATGATTAACAAGGGTTAGTGTAAAACATTCTGTTCCACCCAACAGATGTTCAGGCTGTAGCCCACAAACTTGAGCCTACTCAGATCCCAAGCACAGACTTAATCCATCTGCCCAATACACAAAGCATCCAATCAAACCAACTTCTTGTCCACTGACCACTTTATTGCCTTGTACAAAAACCACTTAAGTAGTTGCCACAGCAGCTGCCTGGGTTCTCTGCACTGAGACTCTGGTGTGGGTCTTAGCCAGATGATCAGTGAACTCCTGGATTAAAACAAAAAAACAGCATTTAGTTTCTGTAAACCACTGTGGTGCCTTCTCAGCATCATAACTTTTCAACAAGCTGTGTACACTGGGGTGGGATTTTCAGTTACAGTTCTGTTACTTAATTATTTCACTTATTTCTTTCTTATTGAACCATGAAGTACTATTTAAGTGCAAACTTATCAGACTATCAGGACAACGTGAGCTGGGAACTGAAGGAAGCGTTGCATGTGTACCTGGTAAGGAGACTTGGTGAAAACAGTCTCTTTCCAGAGGTCAGGAGTCAAGTAACTGTACGTCTTGGAGATGGCATCGAAGGTGGCCTTAGCTATGTAAAGAAGTTAAATATTGCACATCACTGTTACAGAAATGAACTCCTGTACCCATTTACACATCTCCAGAAGTGTAGAATTTCAGAGGAAACAGAGAGACCATAAGAAGATCTCTCTGTTATACTCTTAAAATTCACTTTCCTTTCTCTCTCCATTTACGACAATTACACTACTTCAAGCAAGTGCAACCGCGCAGATTGGGAGATTGGGAGCTTTCCATCTGCCATGGACTTAACAACACCGCAGCACTATTTTCCCTTCCAGTAAAACAACACATGCACAACTACAACGCAATAACCTCACACTTACCAAAGTTGCCAAGTGTGGCAGTACAGCCCCGGGCTGAGGTATAACAGTCATCGATTCCAGCCATCATCAGCAGCTTCTTGGGAACAGGGGCAGACACGATGCCTGTACCACGAGGCGCCGGGATCAGACGCACCAGGACGGATCCGCACCGCCCAGTAACCTATGAGCACAGCAGGTTCCAGCTTCCACAGCACACACCACGGCGTGACTCACAGGCAATGCACAGCAGGTTGTTCTTACCTTGCAAGGCACGGTGTGAGGCTTGCCGATCTTGTTCCCCCAGTAGCCTCGTCTCACTGGTACGATGGATAATTTAGCCAAAATGATTGCCCCACGAATCGCAGTGGCAACTTCTTTAGAGCATTTAACACCAAGACCAACATGGCCGTTGTAGTCTCCAATGGCAACAAAAGCCTAAAATTGAAGGAAAGTTTTCAGCCAAGGCTTTGTCATGCAGGAACACTCTCTCAGCAGAACATAATCCAGCAGGATCTCACCACAGATAACCAGAAGCATATGATCACAGCTACAGTACACTACAACTAAGCAGTTGTTAAAGCAGCTCCTATAACTTATAAAGTTACGAAGCTTAGTAAGGTGCTGCACGGGCTGCCGGAGAGGTTGTGGATGCCCCATCCCTGGAGGTGTTCAAGGCCAGACTGTATGGGGCCCTGGGCAGCCTGGTGTATTATTAAATGTGCAGGTTGGTGGCCATTGTTGCAGAAGAGAATTGGAGCTTGATGATACTTGAGGTCCCTTCCAACCTGGGTCATTCTGGGATTCATTATGTCTGAGAAGTGCACTTCTCCCCTTACAGTTTTGCCTCCCAGATCAAAAGTAACAAAAGAAAACTGGGTTTTAGATTTCTGATGCAACCACAACTATCACAATCCGAATAATGTTCAAGAAAAAATCCTCAGAAGAGATTACCTTAAACCTGGTACGCTGACCAGCACGCGTCTGTTTCTGGACAGGCATGATCTTCAACACCTCATCTTTCAGAGAAGACCCCAGGAAGAAATCAATGATCTCTGACTCCTACAAGATTCAGCCATTTAATCACATTTCTAAGCCACACTTCTAAGCTGCAATCTCCACACAAAACAAAACACACAAGTCTCACTGCTGTTCTCTGCAAATGAGTCCAGAGTCAACTAAATAACAACACGGCTCAACTTGAGTGTTCTAAATAACAAATGCAGCAACTGATGCCAATTTCACAGTTCAGACCGAGACCCTGCTGCACACTGCTCACCAGCTCTGAGCACCCACAGAACCTCACCTTGATGGGAAGGGAGAAGAGGTAGATCTCTTCCAGAGACTTGATCTTCATATCCTTGACCAGGCGACCAAGTTTGGTGACAGGAATCCACTAAGGAAGAAACAAGTAAACGACAATGGGCTTGCAGCATCTTCTAGGGGAATAGGGACTATAGAAAACACCACGGGTCAGCCCAACATAACGCTCCCCGCCCTACAGACTCCACTCACTTCCTTATCCTCTGCTTTGCCTCCACGGGCCCCGCGGCCTCTCCCTCGGCCCCTACCACGGCCGCGCCCGCGGCCCCGCAGCCCGGTTCCGAAGCCGCCGCGGAAGCCTCCTCGGGCGGCTCCTGCCCCTCCTGCAGCACCGGCGTCGTCCGCCATTTGCTATACAGAAAGAGAGGTACATTAGCCAAAACACCGCCACCATCAACTAGAGAGAACTACGCGGCACGACCACAAAGCCCGGCCGGGACCCATCCGGCGAGGCACGGCCGGCCCCACACCGCAGGCGGCTCGGATGGGAGCGGATAGAGCGGAGGTCGCAAACGGCCGCCACCCCACAGCCACCAGCACTTACGTGTTCGTAGAGTAGAAGGCCGCCACTTGCCGCCGTCCGTTATTTATACTCAGAAAGTTCTCGCGAGAACACCTCTGTGTGGTGCCAACCCGGCGCGCTGAATTCATAATAAACTACAGCGCGGAGGGGGCGCTAACAGCTTAATTATACAGGGTGCGGGGCGGGAGGGCCAGCTGGAAGCTGTGCGCATGCACCACCTCTACGCATGCGTAGTCTCATGCTATAAAGGCGCGCACACGTGGGACTGCAGTCTGATAAGTAAGGAGGTTGGTGAGTTGGGGTGCCTTATGTGCGGTAGATGGGTTTGGTTTGTTTGCTTCTTCGGTTTTCTTCTCTTAGTTGTGTTTAGAGATTTTAAGCCTTTGCTGGGGTTGCGTTTGCGTTGTAAGCTGTGCTGGTAGGAGGTGGGTACAGAAAGAAGACTGTTGGTGTGAGGGCTGGGAAGCAGCCTTTGGCACAGTCTGAAAATCACCTGCGGTCTCCTGTGGCCTCCGGTGAGATAACCGTGCCGACAGCATAGGGAACATCAAAGCTTATTGCCCACGATGACGGTGTGTGGGGAGTGAAACCCATGTTCCCATAATTTCAGTGAGGGGCCCTGGGGGTGGCTGAGTGTGAGGGCGGTGTGTGAGTGCTGTGCGTTTCCCCGCAGGTGTAACAGCCCGGCTAGGACCCTTCATGTGAAGATAAGACAAAAAGCGTCTTTGTGAGAAGGCCGGAGGATTTACAGTCGGAATACTTCAAAGCTCTGCAGAACGGTTATAAAAGAATGATTATATGAATGGAGCTGAGTGCTTTCAATAAAAATTTACTTAAACACTTACTCGAGTCCTGCTACTTGTATTTTTGTACAGTCCGCGAACTCTGGGGTTTGAAGGGTGTGGGTGTAGTGCTGGAACATAACTCGGACGAGTGGGAAGCCGTTCCCAGCCGCCTTCCGTTCCATAACGGCAGCGGTTTGTTCAGACGGAAGCGGTTCCGTGCCTTGCGCTTCTTTCTCCCACGTGATGCGCAGAGAGGGTGCTTCCTGTGTTGGTTGTGCGTTATTCACGTGCGCCGGAAATCCAACTCCCGCAGCCGGAAGTCCCGCCCTCGAAACCCGGAAGGGGCCTGCACGCGGGGCGCAGGGTGCCATGGCCACGGCGGCGGGCAGCGTGGTGCGCTTCAAGAGCAAGTGAGCGGGGCTGGGGCTGGGCTGTGCGGCCGTAACGTTCGCCTCCGGGAGCGGCCGAGATGCGCTGTCTTCGCTTTAACAATCTGTCCATGCGTTTCCCTTTCTTCCTCTCTCAGTTATGCTGTGTCGAGGAAAATCGAGCCGTTCTACAAAGGAGGGCGAGTGCAGGTAGTGGTCGCCTACGGCTGGTGTCTCTAGAAGGGGCTGGGGAGCGCCCTGCTTCCTGCTGGGCCACCCCCACTGCCTACTCTTAGCTCTCCATCCTCTATTTTCTAGGTAAGCCGGGATGGGAAGTTCATGTTCTGCCCCTGTGGGACCAAGTTGAACGTGATCGATGTCGAGACGGGAGCTCTGCTGCACAGCCTTGAGCAGGTGAGGGAACACTGAAGCGTTTCCCGCGGCTCTCAGGCCTTGTAACTGATGTGTTTTGAAGCTTTTGGGAGTGGGAATAGAGAGGTCTGAGAACTGCAACCCTGGCTGGTGTTTGCATTGTTCATCACTGTATGCGTGGTGCTGGGTATGCATGGGTCAGTAGGAGCTGTGGCAAAGTAAGGCTTGAGAGCACTCTGAAGCAGTGCACGGATGATTAACTATGTTTTTATCATTTTTCAAGGATGACCAAGAGGACATCACTTCATTTGTTCTCAGCCCTGATGATGAGGTATGTGTATGGCTGTGTTTGCTGTGTGTTTTTCTTTCCTGGGCCTCCTGGTAAGTCCAGTGAAGTCTGAGGAGTGTTCTGCCATGAATGTCCCTGGGAAACTCTGTGGAGTCTGTTATCTCTTCTGGGCTCGAGTCAGATGTAGGAATTACTGTTGATTTTTTTTTACTGTAATTAGCCACAAAGATGCATCCAGGGACAGGAATACATTTTACTCTATTCTGTATATATGCAGAAACTCTATTAGTTGATGTTTCATTTAAATCCTGATTTTTTTCTAGCTGCTTGCCAGCATCCATGCATATGCTGAAGCACTGCAGGTCAGAGCTTCTGGGAGAGGTTTCCTGTTGTTTCTGATGTTTGTCTCTCAGTTTTGAGGAGGTCTTTGTGAATGCTTGTTATGCATTCGGTGCGTTTCCTGATACGTTTTGGGACAAGTATCATTCTTATGAATGAATGTTGAGATACTGAGGTTCAAGAACATCATAGCAATGGATATTTATGTTGTTTGTGTATTGTCACTGTTGAAAGTGGCTGATTTTGCTTTCCTTTGCCTTGCTTTTCTATAGATTCTTGTGACAGGAAGCCGAGCCCTGCTGCTGAAACAGTGGAATTGGCGAGAGAACAAGTGTGTGCGCACGTGGAAGGCAGTGCACATAGCACCAGTGGCCACCATGGTCTTTGACTCTACTTCAACACTGTTAGCCACAGGTACGATCCTATTTCAGCCTAACTTAATGCAGCACGAGGTGGTGAGCTCTCTGTTACATACATCATCATAAGAGGCTTTATATGTATGTAAATTGTCTTATTGAGAGAGTTTTTCCAGTATTCTAAAATATTTTTAGTAAAGTGCTGGTAAATATTAGGGATTTATGAGACAGCGTGGCATAGTTAATCTGAATGTGCAGTTAAGGCTCCTTGAAGATGGAAGACAAGCATGAACTCTAATGTGTCAGTTGCACTTGAAGTTTATTTTCTGTGGACAGTCAGATTTTATAAGTGTGAAGTACTCATGAACTTCTCTTGGTGTGGATGGCTGTTCCTGGATTCATTTTTCTTTCTGCTGCGTTTGTTACTCATTAAATTTTACAGCTGTTGCAGTGTTGGACCTCCTTTCTTCATTCTGGCATGCTCTTCTTTTCTAAGGTGGCTGTGACAGCACCATTAAGATCTGGGATATGGACAAGCAGTATTGCACACACAACCTGAAAGGATCTTCAGGAGTTGTACAGTAAGGATGAGCCCTGTTTTTCAGTCACTTAATGTGATGCCTGCATGCTGGGATTGATGTGAATTGTCAAATTCTTTGTGTACAATGCATTTCTATTTATATATTGGTCTAATGCAAAGAAGGTGCCAGGCAGCTTATTCCTACTCCATTCAGATGTTTCTCCTCTCTAGCCTCGTTGAGTTCCACCCTGATATCTCCCGTCTGCAACTCTTCTCCTCTTCAATGGACTACAAAATCAGGATTTGGGATCTGAATTCCAGCAAGTGTGTGGCTGTGCTGGATGGCCACTTCAGTGCTGTCACCTCCCTGGCATTCACTGCAGATGGAAACACGTTCATTAGGTAAAAAAAAAAAAATAGAAAAAAGCAGAAGCTTAGCTTTTTCATTAACTCTGGCTCTTGGTAGAGATTGGGTGTTTGAGTGAAGTTTGGGTGGGGTAGTTTGTCCTGTGGGGGTAAGAACTGCTAAAGTATTCAGTCTCAGCTTGACAATGCATTGTGGACTTCTTCAGAGAAATGTTGAACCCACAACTCCAAATTTGAGTTCAGAGATTGAGTTGAATGTTTTTTAATGCTGATTTATCTTGTAGTTCTGGCCGTGATAAAATCTGCATGGTGTGGAACCTGAAAACCAGAGAAAGTAAACGAACTGTCCCTATCTATGAGGTGAAATTGCATTTCTTTTATTCCTTTGAGATTCTCTGTTGTCTTTGTAGGTTTGTGTATATAATGTATGGGTACCTACATGTGTGTAAATAAAATGTGGATTTTTATATATTGTGATGTGACACTTCTCTATGTGTATTTTCCCAAGGCCTCAAAACTCTGTCTGAAGCTGTTTGTTATCTCTGTACTTGCTTGATGTAGCTGTGCCTGGGCAATCTGTAGAAATGTATGCCACCTATGCCTCACTTCTGGAGAAGGAAAGAGAGACAGTTGCTAGAAAACTTTCTTCTTGCTTTGTGTCTGCCAGCCTTTCCTAGGCACCTGTGTAGTGTAGTCTGGGGCACTGAAGCATGGTTTGTGTGCTTTTGGCACTAATGAGCTGTTAACACAGCTGCTTGCTGCAACAGGACTCTAACCCTTTGTGCTAAGCTGGTGTTTGGCCAACTCCTTTGTAGAGCGTGGAAGCTGCCATCTTGCTGCCTGAACGAGGAGATTTCTCTCAGCTGGGTGTGAAGAAACAAGGGCTGCATTTTCTCACGGCTGGCAGCAAAGGTGAGCATCCTGTCGTGTTGCTGCTGGAGTTGGAGGCTAAGGAAGAACTGTGCTTAAGGTGCTACGTTGCTGTTGTTCCTGGGATACGTGGTTTGTGTGGCAGGAGTGTTGGGCTGAACTCTTGGGGGATGGAGACCAAAGCCTTCTCTTGATTTCCTTCAGTGATAGCAGATGAGGAAGAATTATCAGGCCTTAAGGCTGTGTGGCTTTCACTTGTACACAGTGCCAAGGTTTGCTTTATATTCCTTGTACAATCACTGTCTACAACAGTGGCTCTGACATAATTTATATTATTTGCTAGGGGTCCTGAAAATCTGGGAAGTTGCTACAGCTGCTTGTGTGTACACCCAGCCTGTGCCTTTTGAGCCTGTGGAGTCAGAGGAGGAGGCCAGTGAGCACAGCCTGACCCACTGCATGCTTGTGCCTGAGAGAAATGAGATAGTTACAGTGTCTGTGGAGCACAACATTGTTTTATATGATGCTCAAACTCTTCAGCTCAGGAAGCAGGTAACAACCCTCAGCCTTTCTTTTCCTTTTATCAGTATTTTAGGCTCAGCTTTGCTTCTAGTGAAAAGTCTGTTCTTGAAATAACAAGCTTTGTTATTGAAAGTTTGTTCCTGAACTGTTCCTTGGTTACAAGCCAGGAAGTCAGATCCACTGTTGGAGTTGGAGGGATATTACACAAATAATACCGAATGGAAAGCGGAACAGCCTCAGACAAAAATCCCTTCTGTATTCCAGCTTATGTCTAATAAGATCAGAATTAAGTGAAAGAAAATGGGAATGCAGCCTCCCTGAGAATGGTGCCATTTGGTGCTTCACTCTGTTTGACTTTTTCTGTTCTGCCATCCTCAGCTTGCGGGTTACAATGATGAGGTTCTGGATGTGAAGTTCCTCGGGCCTGGTGATTCTCACATTGTTGTGGCTACCAACAGCCCTCAACTGAAAGTGTTTGAACTGTCAACATCACACTGCCAGATCCTCTATGGCCACTCAGGTGTGTGTGAGTGTGTGTGGTCAGCTCTGCTGGAGATGGGTAGAAGATGTGGAAGCAGTTCTTTATCCCGCTTTTCTCACAACTTTTATGTGGGGACTGGAGTCACTGGGCTCTGTCTGGAGTAGCATCACAACTTATTTTGGTGGTTTGTTTGTTTGTATTTTGGGGGGGATTTTGTGGGGTATTTTTCTGTACACTCCTGACTTTGCAAATGCTGCTTTATCTTTATCCAGGTCTATCAGTTCAGTCTTTCTCACTAACTGAAATCAGTTTAGTTTGGAGTTGAGGGTGTAGGTATGGGAGTGCTTGCTCTGATTGCTGTTTTGTGGCTGCAGTGACAGACCTGCACCAATGCCATATGCCACCTGTCACTTCATAAGGAGTGCAGATATGTTCCTGAGTCTCTCAAACCCAGCCCTAATCACTGAGCTGTGGACTTCATACTAATTAATACATTTCTGTTGTCTGATTTCAGTATTCCTTTGCATCCAGCTGTTTTTATTTCCTCTGTTTAGAAACGATTCTTGCTTTGGATGTCTTCAGGAAAGGCCTGATGTTTGTAAGCTGTGCTAAGGTGCGTAGGCATTCTTCACTGAATGAAAGTGTTCATTGCTATTGATCTTTGTGGATAGAGTTGTTATATTCCAGTATGGCAGAAAGGGCTTTTGTTAAGATGGCAGTTATGACTGCTACATCCCTAAAATACAAGAGTCTTCCATTATGCCTTTTAAATGTTGCTCCCTTGCTCTGATGAAAGCAGGCAAAGATACAGGCTTAAAAGTCACTGAATAGCCAGGCTTACAGATGTAGTAAATGTGTGGAAGTCTGATCACTGTCTGTTCTTTGCCATTACAGGACAAAAGCATTCGAGTGTGGCGGATGAATAAAGATGGCAGGGTGGTCTGTGTGGCCCAAGGGTTGGGTCATGCTCATGGGGTAGGCGCTGTCTCTTGCTCAAGGTAATAAAAGTCAAACAAAGTTTTACCTTTGCGGGCATGAGTCATGGCTGCTGCACAGGTCCTCAGTGAATGTTTTGGTGAATGTCTGCTTCTGAATAACATTGTTTGTCGTGTTTGAATCCAGCTTGTCAGGGTGCTCTGAATTGAAGGCAGAATGTTTGTGGTTTTCTTTCTTGAATGCACATTTGTCTATAAGCTGTGAAGCTTGCATTTCTTTGTCAGTCTACCCTCTGTTTGGCTTAAAGAGCAGCAGCTGCTTAATTTGCCAGATAATCCTCAAGTAATTTGGAGAGACTGACTGGAGAATGGAGGGAGTGTCCCTATGAAGGTGCTTGCTTAAATTGCGTATCTGTTTATCAGCTCTTCTACTTTGTGCTGCCTAGCAGTCTGGAGGCCTAGCTTGTTCAAAAGTTGCCACATACCTTAGTGTGCAAATGAAGAAAGCTAGCAGTGTTTTGGCTAACGGCTGAATGGATGGAGGTTATCCCAGGGGCTTAAGTAAGATGAAAGACAACTTTCAAAAGCACTCATGCTCTGTTTAATGTCACAGCAGAGTGACTGTGTGGATTCCGATTGAGGCCTTGTCTCAGTGCGGTGAAAACCACTGCTCTGCTTTCTTATGCTTGGCGTGATTTTTTTTCTCTCTTCTTTCAGGTTGAAAGAAAGCTTTATAGTGACCAGCAGCCAGGACTGCACAATAAAAGTGTGGAATATCCCAGAGTCTCTCACTTCCAAAGGAAAAGCAGCCTTGATCTCCAGTCCAGAAACCCTTCATGCACAAGTGACTGAGAGAGGTCATGACAAGGTGAAGTTCCACCTGATGCGAGAGCATATTTTTAGTACTTAAATGCTCTCCTGTTTTATACCCTGCAATTCCTGGCTCTCTGACAGCAAAAGCAGACTTAAACTGCTTTGCTCTCTGTTTCTTTGACTTTTGCAGGACATAAACAGCGTGGCAGTTTCTCCAAACGACAAGCTCATTGCCACGGGCTCACAGGACCGGCTGGCCAAGCTGTGGTCTTGTTCTGATTGCTCTTTGCTGGGTGTCTTCACTGGACATAAGCGTGGAATCTGGTGTGTGCAGTTCTCTCCAGTGGATCAGATTTTGGCCACCTCTTCAGCAGATGGAACCCTAAAGCTTTGGGGTCTTCAGGACTTCAGTTGTTTGAAGGTAATGACAGCTCAGATTGCTCCTTGCTCTAGGCAACTCTTGCATGCTACACAGATTGATTTATTTTATACATACATATACTTTTTTTTTAATATACCTATCTGGGCTTTGGTAGTAAACATTATTCCCTTGAAAGAGGATCTTCTTTGAAAACCTGGCAACAGCTGTAATACTTTGAAGCTGCTTTCTTGTTTTCCAGACCTTTGAAGGTCATGATGCCTCTGTACTGAAAATCATTTTTGTAAGCCGAGGAACACAGCTGCTCAGTGGGTAAGTGCCTACACAAGAAGCCAGAATTATTCAGAAAACATAGCTGGTATGAGCAGCAAGATTGTGCAGTGAATTTAGTTTTAAAGAGACTGATAGGAGAGTGCCATCTTTATGTCGTGTGGCAGAGATGTGTCTTGTTTTCCTCTCCAGTTACACTATGTTTCCAGTTAGCTCCACTGATGTTGCTGGGTTAGTGACATACACCACAGGGCAGAGCTCAGGATGCATTTCACCTTACTGCTTTTGGTGATGCAAGAGCAGCCAGGACTAAACTCTTACTGTTAGCTGCAGAAGGTTTGTTCTCCAGCTAGAAGCAGGAAAGAATGCAGTTTATCTCCTGAATTGCCCTTTCTTACAGAAAGGCTGAAATGTAACAGACCAGAAACGCCAGGAGAGCATATGAAGAAGTGTAGGTAGTAGGGCATTCCAAGATGGCATCACCCCAGGGGATGCCAGTACTACCAGGAACAAGTTGAAATTCTTTAGATCTCTTAAGATGTTTGGTTAATTCTGCTCATATTTGGTAGGTACTGGAATGAGTTTATTCAGTATTTTGGGTGGGGTAGAGCAAGAATGGTCTATCCAGTGATTTCCTGAGATTGTGTTTTTGTTTTGCTTTTTTTTCCTCTTCCAAAAGTGGTTCTGATGGTCTCTTAAAACTCTGGACAATTAAAACGAATGAGTGTGTAAAAACATTAGATGGCCATGAAGATAAAATCTGGGGTCTTCACTCTAACAAGCAAGATGACATGGTTGTGACAGCATCCAGCGACTCCTCCATCACACTGTGGAAGGTACAGTGCAGGGTCTTTGTGTCTCTTTTCTGGGTTAGTGATCAGAATGCATTTGCAGCGTTCAGTATCTCAGTGATTTCTTCCTCACTGTTCCAGCATGATACATGTTGTCCTCATTTTATGCACCTTGCAATTACATCAGTAAGACATATCTCGGATATTTTTTGTTTCGTTTGGTTTGGGGTTTTTTGACCACATTGAATTTCTCCAGTTGATGCCTTAAAAGGAACAGGAGTTGGTCTTTAAGTGGCCTTCCCAGCACTGGTCTTCTAGAGAGAGCTTGGAGGGAATTGAGTTGTTGGATTTAACATGTAAATTACTTGACCTGGAGATCTTGCTGCAGAAAATGATTTTCTCATCACTCAGTGACTCTTTCACCTGAATTAAAACAAGGTATGACGAAGTTATATTCTGGTTTTATAGGATGTCACTGAAATTGAACAGGAGGAGGCACAAGCTAAACGGGAGGAGCAGATTATGAAGTAAGTTGATTGTGGGTAGTAGTGGGCCATGAAAGGTGCCTTATGTCTGGTTAAAATCTCCACACTTAGAGCCATTGAACTCCCCCTGATTTGAAGGCTGTCCTGTAGAGGTTTAGATGCTGCCATGGCACCAGAGGCTTTTCTGCTTCATAGAAGTTTAATTGCTGCAAATCCTTGCTATAATATTGTCAGCTTGGTGATGGATTGGTGCTCCTAAGATAAAGCATGTCAAACCCCTGAAACCTGCTTTCATTTTGTCCAACTTCAGCCAGCATTGAGTAATTCAAGAATCCCTTGAACATGCCTAGGGTGTAATTACCTCCACAGTGAGGGCACTGAACCATTCAGTGGCATGCACTGTTCACTCCATGGCATTAAACCTCTGCACACCATTATTGCCAAATCAGCTACTTTCTGTACTGAATGCCAAATACTTGGTCTCATACTCCTGACTGCTTTGTTTTCCAGAGAACAAGAGCTTTCTAACCTGCTTCATGAGAAAAGGTACCTCAAAGCATTAGGTTTGGCAATCTCTCTGGATCGTCCGCACACAGTGTTGATGGTCGTTAAGGGTGAGTTCACTCTGTACTCTGAAGGTTTTTTTTCTGCCCTCTCTGCTTTTCATCTCTTCCAGATAGATGCTGACTGAAGTCAGACACAGGCTACAGTTTGAAGTTTTTAATAACTAAAGTTAAAGTAAATTATGAAAGTCAAATTATCTGAAAGCTTCTATTTTACCCTTTTCCAATAACTGCTAAAGGTTTGGAACTGTCACAAGGGAGGGTATTTTTTTACAGAATCTGCAGTGTAGGAGGGAGGCATGGGTCTTGTTCTTGAAATATATATATATATATATATATTTTAATTTCCCTAATCCTTAATTTCTTCTTTTTAGCCATCCTCAAGGAGAGCGATGGGCGAAAGCGCCTGGAAGAGAACATTGCTCGGTTGCGGAAGGATCAGAAAGGTTTGTTACTGCGTGGTTTCAGAGCTAAGACCTTTCAGATTTGGGGCTTATTTTCTGAAGTGAAATTAAAGCTGATCTCTGAGACAAGAGAGATGGTTTTTTTTGCCCAACCAATGTGCACAGATGTCCTTCTTCCCTAGAGGCGGTGTTAACGTTCTTGGTGACATGGAATACGAACTCTCGAAACTGCCATGAGGCTCAAGCTGTCATTGAAACCCTCCTGAAGCATGAAGCACCAGACAACCTCCTGCAGTACTCAGGCATTAAATCTGCTGTGGAGTCCCTGCTGCCTTACACTGGTGAGCAGTGCTGCAGAAGCAGTTGGGCAGTGGGCAGGTTAACAGCCCAGAGCTGTTGGGAGGTGCCTGCAATGATGTGCTGTGGAAATTGATTGTATCCAATCTCAGCTGCCTTCTGCTTATGTGAGATCTGAACTCTCTTCCTGTTTTGTGCTCTGTGTGCACAGAGAGGTTGTGGATCTTCCAACCCTGGAAGGATTCAGGGCCAGGTTGGATGAGGCTTTGAACAGTCTGGTCTAGGGGAAGGTGTCCCTGCCTGTGGCAGTGCTGTTGGAAGTAGATGAGCTCTGAAGTCCCTTCCAACTCACACCATTCTAAGATCCTGGTGTTGTGTGATGTAGTGCCTTGTGGCCTCTCTTTGTTGGCTTGGACTGAGAGTTTTTCCACAGGTTGTACCTCTGCGAGGTCTCCTCTCATGTTGTGAATGCTCCATCTGCTCTCTTCTAAACAGAAGAGAGGTTTTCTGTACCCGTTTCTGGTAGACTTCTCCCCTTGTGACACCAACCATCAGTTTTCTTTCTTTGCAGAGCGCCACTTTCAGAGGCTGAGCCGCTTGCTGCAGGCCTCCATGTTCGTTGACTTCATGTGGCAAAACATGAAGCTGGCTGACGTGTCACATCAGGAGGATGTGATTTTGTGACTCTTCCCTCACCAGCTGCTGCGTCCTGACAGGAGCCCGAACTGCTTTCCCACCACACAGCGCCTGGAATACTTTGTATTTTATAATATCTTTTTTTTTTTTTTTAATTAAATTGAATTTCTAAAACAAGACCATTGTTTGGTCTCCTTGGGATTTAATGAAAGGAAGGATTTGTTCCTTTGGGCAAGTTGTGCCTTCCCTTTGTATTTTCACAGCCTGGATTTTGAGGCCTGGGCAATAGGAGTGCTCAGTTCGGAGGGAAGGCAGAATCTGGCTGTGAGTGAGCTGTCTTTACAGTGATTGTAAAGGCTTGGAGTTGGGAGATACAACTGGCCACACTGTGTATCTTGGTTTAGCTAGGAGGTGTGCATAGATCAGTGTTGTCTGAGCACTGAATATTCTGTGTACCTGGGCAAAATGTAGGCTGGGCCAAGGCAGGTCTGTCAGCTTTCCTGCCCCAAATGCAGCACTTGACAGGCACATGGGTGTGATTTTAATTCTCCAACAAGCAAGTCTTTGGAGTACGAAAACTACACAGTCCTTTTAGATATTTTTGTGTGTTTTATTTCAGAGACAAGTGTATAAAACTTAGAACACTATGAACACCTTGCAAGCTGGCTAAACTGCCTGATTTAAAAAAAAAAGACAGACATAATGGAAGGCTAACTAAAATTAAAGGCAGCAATCTATATGAATCTATCACTTTTCTAACTCAGTTTTAGCAGATGAATTTAGTATAGGAAGTACTGTAAATTTCAGTTGCTATCAAACCCCCTCTTTAAGTTTTGCTCATCACTGGGAGCTCTGGCTCACACTACCCAGCCAGCAAACAAGCTGTACCACAGCCCTTTTTATCCCTATGCCTGCAGAATGCCATTAAGGCAAGGTAAGAGATGAAATTCCTAGGTACTACTGATGTGTTTTGTCCTCAGCCATTCAGAGTCCAGCCAATTCACACATGCTTTTGCCTGGTCAGTTTTCTGCTACCTGAGTTCATGTAACCTTAAAGTAAAAAAAATTAAATAGATCTATTCCAGGGATTCAGGTAAATGCTGTTCACGTGCCTGTAGCTATGGGTTTCACTCCTCTGTTCTCCAGCACTGTCAGGTAGCCACAGTGTGAGGATTTGTGCAAGAAAATTGAGGCATTTTGATAAATGGTGGTGTGGGATAAGTATGTGTCTAAGGAAGGGTACTGAGCCCTAAGTGACCTATGTTAAACAGAAGCTGCTGGATCCTACTGCAGCTCTGCTAGTAACAGTGTGTGCCCTGGTTAAAGCTCCCTGGCCATGGCGTGCATACTACAGCATTAACCCAGCAAAACCACGTCTGCAAACTCTGAAAGCAGCAGTCCCTGCAGTGTGAGGCATGGGGCCCTAGTGAGCACTGGGCAGGGGATGAAGGGGTGGGCAGGCAGCTGACTGCTGCAGGGCACGCTTGGTGACTGTGCTGCATCTCTGGAGGATCTCATGGGCCGAGGGACGCGTGGGCACCTTGGGGGCACCTGTGGGCACCTCTGAGTCAGTGAGGGAGTTTAGGTCAGCAGCAGATGGCTCCACAAAGCCTGAGTCGTTCCTGTCCTTATGGGTGAGGTGTGGAGATTTGCTGCTGTGTGTGGCTGAGGTGTGTCCAAGGACCGGGCTTGCTGCCTGCTCCACTGCAGGCAGAGACCTGGACAAGTCCGGCTTCCAGCTCAGCACACTGCTGGGTTCACTGCCCAAGCTGAGCGAGGAGCTGTCAGACTCCAGATCTGGAGTGGAGATGACCCTGGGCAGAGATTGTGATCTGTTCCTCAAGGAGCTCACATCTTCGTCACTGCCATCCCCTGAGGTGCAATCCCTTGCTGTGCTGTCTCGCAGGAGCGGGGGAGCCGGAAAGGAGGAGCAAAGGTTGGGTGTGGAGATGTGGAGCCCACTGCCCATGATGGTCTGCAGCCTGTGGTGGGGGTTCTTGTAGGCCTGGAGGCACATGGAGGGCATGTAGCCTGTGCGCCCGTTGTAACTGAGGAGGAAAGGGGAAAAGAAACACTGAACTGAAGGACTCTTCCAGCTTCGACAAAAGGTGGGGGAGCACACAAGGCTTGTGTGCACACAGGGCATCAGGAAGAGGAAAGTATTCATCTCAAACCAGCTTTGGAGAAGTCTCCTTACCGGATGAGCCACCAGCCATTGTCGGATCTCCTGACCACCTCCACCACCACACCTTTGTTCAGAGAGAGCTCGTCTGCTTTCTGCGACTCATAGGCCCGCATGACAAAGTACAGGCTGCCTGGGGGCAGAAGGGAAGGCTGCGTTGTCTTACAGAGGGAAAGTTGGGCAAGAGCTCTGCCAACCTCCTCAGAACCCATTCTGTGAAGGATGAGCAAGGTGTGACCTTGAAACCAGAGTTGATGCCTTGACACAGAAGCATACTCACCCTCCTCATCTGAATTCCTGATGTTCTGGATATCCTTGTGAACACTGATCTGTTCCAGGTACGAGGCTGGGAACCAGGCTATCTGCTTGTCTGCATTTTCCACAAGCCACCACCCTGCAGCAAAGAATAGAACAAAATTTGTAAAGCCAGCAGAAAGCGGAGAGATGATCAATAACACCTCAGTGTAGGGGCACAGGCAGGAGCCATAGGCAGATGTTCCACGGACCAGCTCAGTGCTGGCACTTTGGCAGAGCTCTATTTAGACCAGAGTGCAGCATGCAGATGTGTTGGGCTCTGCAAAGCACGAAAAGCTTTCTGTGGGGAATAAGGTCCTAGGTCTCAGCTCAGACCCATGCATCCCTCGATTAGAAAAGAACAGACCACTTGTTTCCTCCTGTTTAAATCCAGGTAAACACCCTACGTGTACCAATGTCACCCATGTGCTTGATGTTACAGCTTTAATGTTTGCCGAGCCTTAAATCAATCTAGAAATCTTTCAGCATGCATCCCTGAAATGGAAGGATCTGAATCAAACCTACCAGTCATGTCCTTCAATAACACTTCAACAATTTCCTTCTTAGCGACTTTGAAAGTCTTGTTCTTTGTGTCTTTGGTTTCAAAGGTTTCAATGCATCGGTAGCTCTGAGACACCTGAGGGTACGTAATGGAAAGCTGCTGCTGCTGCTGCTGCACCTCTTTCTTCTTTTCCCCTCCAATTTCTGATGGCATGATTACAACACTGAAAAGCAAAGTTTGATGTTGGTTTACTGAAAGCTCCATGGAAGGCTGTCAAGTAGTAATTTCAGTAAAATCATGGTTATTCTAAAGACTAAGAGCAGCTTAGATATCAAAACAGTAGAAAATTCGGGTAGAACATCTCTGCTCTGCTCCAAAATGTAACTGGTATTTCTCTGTAACATTTTTACGAAGAGATACACAAACAAAAAATACAATAGGATTTCACACCTGTCTTCAGGAAAGCAGGGATCGAGGTCTTGAGTTTGTGCCTTGAAAAACTGAATCACATCTTCACCCTGGGAGATTTTAGCATCCACTTTCAGCAGTTCCTGCGAGTAAGTTTCCAGCAATTTCAGTCGCTCCAGAGACCTGCTTATCTTCCCGCTCTTCCTCTGTTTCCCATTTATATCTTCAAAATAACAAAAGCAAAGTTGATCCAAGACAGTAGCAGACCTGGATCAGAGCAGCTGTGCCTGAGCACAGCACTGCCCTGCTTATTGCACCCCCACCCAAAGCATACGCAGCTGCCTCTGCCTCCTTGTTTTAAATAGCTCCTGATAACATCTCTGCCTATCTAAAATTTGTTGTAGTTCATCTGTAAATGTTACTAAGAGACAGAAGCCAATAAAAGTGTAATACTCATCTACCAAGTGCATTTATACCCAAAACCAGGTGTTTCTGTGCTATTGTAAGTGAGCGGCGGCTAGTGACTAAGGTCTATGTCATCCACAACAGCTGTTCCCAATGGCTGTGTTGTGTCTGCTGATCCCTCAGTGAGTTTTCCTCCCTACCTTTAAACCTGGGTATGATCCGGTCAGATCTCCTGAGCGATCCACTCTCAATGGGGAATTTTCTCTTCAGTTCTTTCTAAAAGTGAGACAAAGCAGTGAGTAGGGATGCTGATCTCCTTCCTCCTTCCCCAGGATGTGGATGTTATTTCAGGGAGATATTCACTTACATGGAATCTCTTAAATTCTTCCAGTGTCCGGTAGATGAGAATGTTGTTTTGATCTGACCAGGACACAAACATCATATACTTCTGAGAAAATAGAAGAGAAAAAGAATGCATCCTTATCATGATGTTCAATCCTGGATGTTTTCAAGCAATGAGCATTTGACTTGGATCTGTGATTTAGTTTTTGGTTTGGGCTGCCAGACTGTCACGTAAGAGATGAAATTAAAAGCTAAACCTGCCAAGATATTTCCTTAATTTCAGGGTCCCAAATGAGCATTAAAAACAGAAAGAAAGTCTGAAACAGCGAAGAGGAAAACAGCAGAATCTCAGATAACCACTTTCTTATGAGCTGGACAATTATGAACAAGTCTAAGGGACCCATGTCCTAAAAGATAACACTTTAATAACACTGAAGGTTAATGAGCATGCATACTCCTGAAATAACTAAAAATAGATAACATTTAAGGAAAAAAAAAAACATATCAGGTTAAAATACCTTTTGCTTTCTGCATTGCATCAAGCCTACAGCCTTCACATCCACTGGGAACCGGCTCATCTTCCCTCACTGCCTGTCCTGCAGCTGGAGGCTGAGCAGGGCACGGCCTCCTGCAGTTTAAATACTGTGGGCTGGAGGGAGGGCACCGGCTCTTTGGGCCACACTCCTTCACTGCTTCCTCCTCCGCCCAGCAGCTTGAGGAAAAACTCTGTCATTTTGCAATTATCACATGCCTTTTTTCTGCCCCCCTGTCTTTAATGTGCAAATACTGAGCACAGGTAGTGGGGCATAGTTCAGGGAGCTGGAGAAAAGCGCTTTATCTTATCACATGCTTTAGAGAATGGTGCCTGTAAATGGTCCTCCCTGCTGCCAGGAAGGTTTGTCATCGTTAGGTACATCATTTCTGGGTTTCTATCATCCTTGGGTTTCTGTTGTCACTGGGTTCATCACCCCTGGCGTTAGCAGAGCTCTCTGGGCAGCAGCAGCAGCTGTTCTCAGACAGCGCACTGCGTTTCCTTCAACGGATGCATTTATGGCTCTGCTGCACCAACGCCCTTATGGGAGCCATCCGTGGCCATAACAGCTTAGGCTGCAATCACAGCAGTCCCCAGAGCTGATCACAAACATGGTTGTAAAGAACAAATCAGACAGGATTTCATGTGCATGCCAGCTGCTACAAATCTCTCTTCTTCACGAGTGATTCCTACCTGTTTAGTAAAAGGTGCTCGACTCCCAAAGGAGCCCTGGTAGCCCTATCCACACTCGTATTCAGAAAGAAATGGGAGACACTGATGCTTATACACTGCCACAGCAAAGGGTGAACGGGTCCCAGGGGCGTAACTGAAGAAATCCCAAAGATTTTAATGTGTAAACATGCACCTAAAGCACCCTGAGGTCCTGCCTCAGGCCTGGGCATCCACCTGCACTCAATGCGATAGACAGGGAGGTGGAGAACAACTCCCAGGAGAGCCCCAGGCCTGTGGATCAGCAATGGCAGCCAGCACTGCGCAGCACAGCCCGCCTGGTGGGAAAAGCTGAGCGAGGAGATGGATTTGCTTCATTGCAGCAATTGCTCCTTGCTGCCCTCAGGCACTGCCTGGTTGGTAATTACAGCCCTGGAAGGCCGTCCTCTCCCTGACCTGTGGCTGTGGCATGCCTCAGGTTATGGCTTGGTCTAGGGGCATCTGTGTGATCTGGCCGCTTGCCCTGCCCACTCTCCCTTCTTTGATGAAGCCTGAATTGAATCATTATCTTTATTGGAGCCCAAATGGAGAGGCTCAGCCCTGCCTTCCCTTCCATTTTCTGATTACACTGGGCTTCTTAAATCCCTTAGCAACAGGTGCAGAGTACCTTTCATCTATTAAAAAAAATAGAAGTCACAATCAACTGATACAGAATCCCATTGGGAAGTCAGACAAAATGACTTTGGAGCAGCTAGAAAATACACTAATTAGGGCTTCAGTTTCATGAAAACATGTGAGGCTGCCCCTGCCTGCAGGGTGGCAGCTGCTGGGGACAAAGGAAGTGTGTTGGTGCAGTCTGATCTATTGCTGCGGGACCCCTGGTCTCCTTTGTTAAGGAAAAGTTGTACAGCAAGCACTTCAGTCCCATGCACGCATCTGGTGGGAAAACCCCTTCCCTGCCTTCTCTGGACACTCCCCGGCTGATAGGGTGACACGGATACAAGGCAGACTTGCTGCACAAGGGTTAGATCCTCCATCTCTGCTTGCAGCTGGTCAGCAAAGTCACGTGCTGCTAAACCTGGCTGGCTTTTGTGGCGCGAGAAGGAGATCTTTGCATCCAGAGGGATTGTTCTTTATGACTGTTAGCATTTGCAAGCCACCAACAGAAGTGGCAGCTCCTCCAGCAGCACAACTGTGCTCCGGGATGGGGTCATGTGTGCTGGTGCCATTGAGTGGCCAACACCAAGCAAAACACGCCGTGTTGGTTTTCTGTCCCAGAGCAAACACAAACTGAGTGTATTTCCAAAAGTGTAAAGGTGTAAAGCTGTTTACCCTTAGTGGAAAAAGCCAGAGACAGTCAAAGTCTTCAGAAAATCTGAACTCTGAACACGTACCAAACCGCTGGAGGAAGTTTAGGTATATTTTCATTCTATGTAAATACTGTGATTGCCAGTAATGCAAGAAGAGTAGGTAATGGCCTTGTGTTTGACAATTCCAAAAAGCTTTGCCACATTTCAAAGCTCTCAGTGCAATCATGTAGAGGTGTGGCTGTAAAGCAGAAGCGAGATACAGAAAGCATCACTCAGCTCCACAACATAAGGGTGAGACTACGTGGAGGCTTGGGATCACCTGGGGCTGGCAATCCACCCCACTGCATGGAGAACTGATGTTCTGAGATAGACTGCTTAGACAGGGATCTCAAAGCAAAGCATGAGCAAAACTGGTGCCCGTGGTACTGCTCCTAGAGCACCCTCAAATCACTCCAAAACCACGGCAGGTCAGTGTCACGCCTGCAGGGACAGATGGAGAACGGTCCAAAAGAATCTATGAACTCCACTTCTGCGTGGGCTCATTTGGGCACACATCTCCTCAACACTGTGCTGTGCTTACTGTGTCTCCTGCTACTTCCACACCACCCTGCCCAGAATCAGTACCTGCAGGTGTGTAACTATTAACAGCAGTCAGAAATGACTGCCAGGAAGGAGAGCATTTGACTCCAAGTATCAGGAGCTGTCATTGCATCATCAGTGTATATTTACACAGTTTTTGAGATACAGCAATTAATTTGTCTTTGATCGTTTTATGGGGTACAAAAGAGATCATCAAATAGCAGGTAATACATAGCAGGGGACTGTCCAGCTTTGAGAAAGCAGCAAAACCTGGATTTTTCTCCACAATTACCTCTGCCTCTGCCTGAGCATGAGAGCAATAGCAGAGCAGCTGCCTTTAAAAGCCTGCAGTCTGATAACTGAGCAGAGCTCATTCGGTGCTGCTGCAGGGCTGCACAAAGGCCCAGAAGCTTTCCCTGCCGTATTTCAATAGCAAAAACAACTTTCCATGTGTAAAAATGTCCATATGAAATAGACACCAAGGGATTTTCTTTTCATTTCATATAAACCAGGAATAACTTTTAATTGGTGTATTGAACTGGAGGGCAAACAGACAGAGTGAGAGAATCATCTGAACCAATCCTACATTCACAAGAGCCAGAACTCGAGCCTTGCAGCAGCCTCTTCCAAACCCCAACAAGCAGTGGTCACCTCAAATACACAAGGATGAAAAAAAAACAAACCCGTGTTACAAACATCCTCTTCTACACATAGGATTGGGTCTGAGCTGCTCAAGCTGAGACCTGAACTCACGCATTTATCTTTTCACGTCCAACACGGTAGGAACTGCTGGACTCAGTGATCCCCTGCAAACTGTCTAGGGAAAGGCAGAGAGACAAAGTCCTCAGAGCACACTTGAGCTCCTGTAGCTGCAAGACAGAGAGCAGAAGGAAGGTGCTGTACCATGGGCAAGGCAGAGGGGGGCATTTGCTGGGAGTGATGCTGGTATGAGAGCTCAGACTTCTCCCCCATCACCTTCAGGATCAAAACCTGCCCTTTGCTGTTCTTGGAGGTCACCTTATGTGATAGCACATAACCTATCAGCACCTCTAATGAAAAGGCCAGCTGCTAAAAGCTGATTTTAAGAGTACAAAGAGGTTTTAGACTTCTATTAAATAGATAAACAGACACTGATTAAAAGGGAAAAAAATCAAACACCAGAGTTGACAGTAATATCCTTCACTTCATAAACAATAAGAAGTCCAACAATCACAAAGCCTGGGATGAGAGATTTTACAGTACTTAATCCAGAAGAAGGTATTTGATTTCCTCCTAACTCCTGCAGCTGCTGCACAGAATGAGGCATTTTTCAGCGTGCAGCTGAATCCAATTCAGGACACAGCAATCCCCAGGGCTGAACTTCAGCAGTGGCTTCACTCCCTCATGAAAGATTTCCTTAATGATAATCGGTGAGGGACTGAGCAAGAAGAGCTGTGAAAATGACCTCATGTGTGTAACAACTGGAGCCTGATGCAGTGGGGCTGCAGGGCCTCTCTGTCTAGGTGATGAACTTGCAGAGTCTGCCCAGCACCAAAAATGCATTCTGCAATATCCAGCAGTGGAGTTCTCGTTTGAATCACAGCAAATTGCCCACGGTGCAGGCTGATCTCCTGCCACGGGCAGGTGCCAGGAACACCCCCATCGTTGTCTCCATGCTCTGGGGTCCAGACCACTCTCAGGCCACTGGCAGCACAATCCCAGCCCCAGTTGGTAAAAACCATTGCAGCATGGCAACCCCCAGACCTCACACCCACCAGCTGAGGGTGAAAGTACAGAGCAGATTTGTTGGTTTTCCCTTAAATGCCCTCAGCACACAGCTGCCAAGGGCAGGGGGAAAGCTGCCTTCCTCATCTGGTGTGCGTAGAACCCATAAAATACTAAAAGGACATTTACAAAGCACCTGTTGCAACCATAGCTCCTTTGTAAAAGCTGTGTTTTCCTAAGGTCATAAAAAGGGCAAAAACGTGATTCAAGAATAAAGCTTCCAGGAAGGATAAGAATGAAACTTAAGCCTGTGACAAGAGAAAGTTTCCTGCATCATTTCCTAGAGCAAAGAAACAAGAGGTGTTTGATGAACGCTTTTTGTGGCAAGAGCACAGTGTGTTTGTGCTGAGACCCACGGCAGGGCGGGATGGAACCTCAGGAACCCTGTGGGGATCCTCAGAAGCACAACCCAAAGGAAACCAAGCAAGGATTAGCCAATGTGCAGAAATACTCTTTTCAAGCAGGTAAAATCTATTCTTGCTTCACGCTAAGTGTGGTAAAATCTGGTCACAGACAAAACCATTGTATTCCTTGCAGATTAGTCAGAGAAATGCTAATTCTTCTGTTATCCTTTCCTCATTCCCCACCACCAACAAGCAGAATATGCAAAGTGTCTTACTTATCTCTCTGGAGTTTCCTCCAGCTCTGGGAGTCCAACTTAAAAATGCACCTTTATTTCAGAGTGAAGACTACATGTTTGTGTTCCTATTTCTTTTCATAAAGCAGAGAAATTAATGCTTAATCCTCACTCAACAATGCAGTGTAGAGAAGAGTCTACTGGAAAGCAAACTGCTGCTTTGTGGTGTTAATACCTAAAAAGCCAACACGCTTTCATCAGAATTGTTACATGAGGAAAATCTCTTCCTCCACCACCTGTTAAGATTTACTGCTGTCTACTTGCTTTGACCTACTTCTGGAGAAAGGAACCATGCAAAAGACAGGGAGAGCTGCAGAAGGGTGAGGAAGAAGACTGAACCCCCAGCAGCACTGATCCCATACAGTGCACTTCTGAACAGATCTCAGTATCCCAGGACAGATGTGGTCAGGGTCTGATGTCTCTGGCAGTGAGGTGTGAGGTATGGCAGCGAACTCCTTCCTGATAACAGGAGACAGGTTTGTGTCTTGTGAAACTCTGCAAGCAATGTGTGTCTTGGGTAAAGCTGTTCAGTATATATGAATCATATACCTAGAAATATACACTGTGTTTTTCAGCTGCCATTTCCTAGTTCACTGTGAGTTCTCAGCAAACTGCATGACTAATTCTTAATGTTGTCTTTCTAATTAGTTGGACTTGTGGCTCACATTCTGACCTGTGCACAGGTGTCAACTTCCTGGCAGAGTAACTGTTATATTCAACTGAAAGTATCTACACAACCATCCCAAAAATGCAGTGACAGTCCTGAGAGATACAGGATAAGTCCTGAGAGGAATGGGGATGCCCTGAGAGATTGTGGGGTCTCCCCTCTAGACTTGTCCAGTCCCACCTGGATGTGATGCTGGGCATCTGCTCTGGAGCAGGGTGGGACCAGAGGGACCCGGAGATGCCTCCAGCCTCAACCAGTCTGGGATTCTGTGAAAATTCTCTAAAGCACTTAAAATACATTCATGAAAAGTCAGTGATGTTTAGGTTCCAAAGTGAAGCAAAAGTCTCTGCAAGTATCATTCCCTATTCTCTGCTCAAAATCTAGTTACAGAGACAATTACATGCCAAAAGGCAGCCTGGACTGAGTATTACCTTTCCATATCCTTTGCATCCTAGAAAGTGGGCCATAAGGGTAGCAGCAAGAGTTGTGTCCTCTCTCTGTTAGTTGCACCAATTATCTGTGAAAATTAGCAGGTTTTCTGTCAGTGTAACCATACCCGAATGCACACGCACCCGCTGTAGCTGGGGGCCCAACTGCAGTGAGAAGAGCTGCTTCCTTGGTGTCTCCCTTCTGCCCCTCTTCCCTCCTGCCTTGCTGCTGCTTTCAGCCCCCACTCCTGTGTGGGACTTGGAGGTGCCCAATCCAGCTGGCCAGAGGGTGAGCAGCAGGATGCGTGCCTGGCCTCACGCACAGCTCAACTCCCACTACTGCCCCACTTCTGCTTCCTTCCCTGTGCACTCGCTGTCATATGCCAGCTTGTGAGCTAATTTAGTGAATGCCAAGATAAGAGCAGAACATCAAACAGCAGTCTTCCTCTCAGAAACACAAACACACCCTTCACTTTTTCTCCAGAACAGAGTTTACCAATGCTTCCTGGTAATTAGCGTCATTACATCCCCTATTCCAGTTACTGAGCGACTGTTTGGAAGATGTACCTATCCAGTAAGCTTTGGTGAGCCCTGTCTTCCAGATACAATTACATTAAGCAAGATATAGGTGTGTTGTTAGCAGAGCCTGCTGCAGGTTATTGCGTGCCCGGACTGGGGCTGAGGAAGCCTCACCTGGGCAGTACAAGTATGCTTCATCCCCACTGCAGGAGACAGTCAGACTGCACTTAGATTCAGTCAGAGACAGAAAAGTGGATTTCCTCGCTATTATTTGTATGTGAGCATTGCAATGTTTCCAATGTTTCTGCTCTTCTTGCTCCCTCTGACCAGAAAAGGGGCAGGGAGAACAACACTGAGCACAGATCGCACATCAGGCGACAGCTTTCTCTGAGTTTATGAACTACTTGCTTTTAAATAAAATCCAATCTTGCTTATAATTTAACTGACTAAATAAATGTAATCACTAACAAGAAAGCAAACAGACTGTTAACAGTCAATCAAGGACGCTGCTTTGACTTACAAGCATCTCTGCAACTATGTAATTGTCAGAAGGCTGAGCAGTAAGGCACTGCAGGAAATTCCCATGATGTCTCTTCTATACCAGCATACTCTTTTTTTCAGAATTTGAAAAAAAGCATGAGGTCATCAGCATCACTTAAATGGCATGCAGGAAAACAAATATAAAGAATATATTTTCCTTTACTAGGTTGTCCCTTTCATACATGAGATATTTTTGTATTTATGGTTGTCTACGACTTCAGACAAAGCCAGTAGCTGCAGTTGCTCATGTTTCTTCTCCTTCCCTCGTGAATGACTGCAACAAAATGTTTTCATGAAATTGCAAATATGAATAACAGAGCCAGGCCTGAGGACAGAGATCATCAACACAGTGCTGTGTGGACCAGGAAACACATGGGCCATTCCCATGCAGAGCACACTAAGTTTTGAAATCTTTTCTAAGGGCAAATCTTTGAAGCATTTTCTTTGACGCGTTATCTACCAAAAACGTTTCACCACGCTGGGTTAAATATATCAGAATGTAAGAGCTGAAAATGAGCAGTACTTTTCCAGCCCCTTTCATGCAAATTGTGTCTCTGCAGAATCTGCAACAGAACAGCACTTAATTTAACATCAGAGAAAAGACTCAGGGTGCATTTCAAGTAGCTACAGAACATCCAGGAAGAAACAGCGTGTGGAGATGTGCAGCCATTTCTGTTTCTGGAGGACTCCATCACCAAGCTGCTCAATGGGACATGGGAGGTTGGTGCTGCCTGAATGGGAACTGGGCTGTGTGTCAAAAATCCTACACAAACTGACGATTTAAGTCATCCTCAGCTGCTTTTTTGGCCCACCTTCATCCCAGCCACACAAGTATTAAAGAGAATGCTATGTTTTTCACTTGGCCTGCGGGACATGGAGAGGTGAAAAGTGGAAAGGGGTGCAAACTGCGTTCTAGAGCTCATGGTGGGATATCCATCCTACAGCCTGGAAACCCCTCTGAGGGCACAACAGCACTGAACCAAACAGAAAGAAAAGAGCAACCCTCTCACTTCACATCCTCAAAACCCCCTTCAAAATCTTGAGAGGCACTTCCATGACTTTTAGACCCAAATCGCCCTCCCAGGGCCGGGCAGTCACATCCCCGCGCTGCCAAAGGACGCGGCCGGCCCCGGCCCACAGTGCACCGCGGCGCCAAGATGGCGGCGCCCAGTGAGGGCCGGCCTGGCCGCGGCGCCTCGGCGTTCCCCGGCACTGAAGGCGGCCCTTTCGCTTTTCCTTTCACTGTCCCTCCCGGGGCTGCCGGCTCCGGAGCGGAGGACCAACCTAAGAAGCCTTGCAGGGCCTGTACGGATTTCAAGAGCTGGCTCCGCGAGCAGAGGAAGCAGGCGGAGGCGAGCGGCGTGGTAAGGCGGGGTGTGGGCCGGGGTCGTGGCGAGTAGCGGGCTTCTCCCCCGCCCCCCAGCGCTGTGGGGCCGCACCCTCCCGCTTCCCCCTCCCCGGGGGTGCCAGGGAGCTCACATTTTCTCCCCCTCCTGCGTCTGGCTCTGGGCTCTGTTGCCATCCCTTCGCCGTGATGCTTTCCTCCGCTGCCCCCACAGCTCTCCCCCTCTCCTCCCTCAGGCAGCGGTGGAGGAGAAAGAGCCGCCCCCTGACTGCCCCCTGGACAGCGAGCAGCTGGGCCGCAGCACCTGGGCCTTCCTGCATACCATGGCGGCCTACTACCCTGAGCGCCCCACGGGCACCCAGCAGCAGGAGATGAGGGACTTCATCCACCTCTTCTCCAAGTTCTACCCGTGTGAACCCTGCGCTGAGGATCTGAGGGAAAGGTGAGTTGCCTCATCGGTTTCTTCTGTTGTTTTTTTTTTTGTTTTTTTTTTTTTTGTTTTGTTTTGTTATTGCTGAAGGGGCCTGAAGTACTGGCCTGCCGTGGGTATTTGCACATCTTTGCTCTTCCTGCTGTTGGGGTTTATAGACAACTGAACTGGTTTCTTCCACTGCATAGATCAAAGAAAGACTTATTCAGAAAACAAATACCTTTAATAGTGCTGCTGGTTAAATAGTGCTGCCTCCAAGGCCTCCCTGAGGCAGTTTATGGCCTTCTGGTTCAGACTAGACTTGCACGCAACCTGGACTTGAAATGATTCAGGGTTTGGTAGGCAAGCGTGCTTATATTTCAGAATAGCCACAACCTCACAGCAGGGGGGGCAAATACTTGAAACGAGCTGTGGTATGTGGTAGTTCTCTACCCCTGTCACCATCTACGTGTTTCTCAAAAATGTGAACTTTTCTTTTTCTTTTTTTTTTTTTTGGGGGGGGGATAATGAACATGAAAAAAACACTTGAAACAAAATTATCAAGTATCACGTGGCAAAAAACCTGCTTAATGTTTTTCATGTATTGCTATGCTAAGAATCCTTAAAAAAAATATCAGTGTATTGATGATCACAGATAATTCTTGCTGTTTATCACAGCTAAGCCTTTTGATGCCTCTGCCTTTTACAATTGACAAGACTAGGAGCTGAATGAAACCAGGTTAGTTGTGATCACTGGCATTTTACTGTGGAGGTTCAGCCTCTGAGGATTACAGTGTGCTCTGTCCTGGGGTCCATTTTGTGTTCCTCTCATGGTAACAGAAATGGAGACTGGCTGTCTGCGTGCTACGTGCCTGATTTGGGTATTGAGATTGGTGACTCAAGCAGTAACACTTGTTTCCTCTTCCCTGTTTGCAGATTGCGAACAAATCAGCCTGATACTAGCAACAGAAATAACTTCTCCCAGTGGTTATGCCTTCTTCACAATGAAGTGAACAGGAAACTGGGCAAATCTGAATTTGACTGCTCTCGTGTGGATGAGCGCTGGCGAGATGGTTGGAAAGATGGTAGTTGTGATTGATTCATAGGGGACTGCTTTGGAAATCCAACAGATTCGCTCTGGTGTTGAGTCACATGTAGAGATGGGCAAGTAAATATGTGTGAGCGTGTGTGTGCATGGCTGAGATAACTTGTGGAAATAAAGGTAGAACCAATTCTGAAAGCCAATTTGGAAATCTTATGCTAACCTTGATAAATGGTCGTATCAAATGCGTTGTCTGAGGAACTGAGGCCTTACAGGTGGCACAGAAATTGCCAGAAATGTGTTAAACTGAGTTACTTGACAAACTTGTGGATACTTTTTCATTACATTTCCTTATTATAGGGGCATTTGCTTGTATCTTTGACTTGAATTCTTGTTACTTGCACGCAGTTGTAGAGAGCTGCCCTTGACATTTCATGCTTGTTTGCAGTTGCTATCCTGATGTGTTAGAAATTTCACTGTCATTTTAACTTCTTTTGTTCTGATAGGGCAAATTCCTGCTGTCTATATCCCTTAAACTTCTTTTGAGATCTCTGTTGCTTGTTAGACTTGCTAAAAGACCTGAAATCAGGTATGTTTAATTTAAATGCTAAAATCATGGAACCTTGATTTCTCATTTTATTTTTGTGTTTCAGTTTAGCATGTAAGAGGGTATCGTAGAAAAAGGAGACTAGAACAGGACCAAAATAATTATCATGAAGTTTCAGCTGGTTTAAATTCAGATGTTTTAAATTGATTCCTCTTTTTCTTTCAATTCAGAAGCAGTATGACAAGTTCTGCTGAGCTATTTGCTTTTAAAAGTGATAACTTTTCATCTCTGCTATGAATTTTTGTCAATTGTGAAGATCGCTGTAATGTTCTGAGACTGATATCTGTAATGAAGCACATTCAGATTTAGCATACAGTGTTTCTGAGGCATTGCTTGTGTTTTGAAATTCATGATTGTTACTTACTGATTTGGTTGATATTTTGGTGTTTTTACCTGGATAAAAATGTCTCTGGAACAAAAGAGCTTTAAATACCCTTACAGTATTTGAGTCTTCCTTAAGACTGATGTCAGCTTTAGATAGAATTATTGCACAGAAGACTCAAAGGATTCCCTCTGTAGAAACTGATCTGTTCCATTGCCATTTTCTCTTCGTCAGCAATATTGCATCAGTGTTACTGATACATAAGTGTGAATTTCAGTTTCAAGTGAAGTAGCAGCATAAATGATTTAATGAGTATAAATGCATTTCTCTTTAAAGCCACACACACAAAGAAGTCTAAATACTTTCAAACTCTTAAAGTATGTAGTGATTTTATGCCCTTGTTGCATTTTTGTCTGGGAAAGTTTGCAGGAGTTTGCACAAATTGTGATAATAGGGAGCTTTTCCTTCTGTACTTGCTGCTGAGCTTTTACTTGTGTATTTTAGTAAGCTTCCTTATTTTGTGCACTACAGTGGGTTTGTAAATCTGCTTTTGATAGAGTGAGAGGTTTGTGGAAATGGTGATAGTACTTTTATAACAGTACTAGGGTGATGATAGCCTGTATCTGAGAACTTTGATCCCCAAACCTTCACGTGTGGAGCTCCTTACTGTTTAGAAAAGCAATCAGAACTTTGGAAATACGTTTGAATGCTTTATGGTGTACTAAAGCCTTTTCAAGTCGGACCTGTTAAAACAGTGAGACAAATTTTTATGGGCTGGTTATTCTGGGAAGTTCTATTTATCAGTGCACCTAAACTCAAAACCAGCAAAACTGGTAAGTGTTGTATGAAGTATGCAGTCTGATTTCCTACCTCATGGTGTTGTGTGGGCTATTAAAAGTGCTCAGAAAGTTTCCCTGTTGGCATGTTGGTGTCCTTAGAATAAATAAATTCAGCCCTTAATTCTTGTTTTTTGTTTATAAAAATAAAAAACAACAAACAAAATTCCCCAAACACATCGCCACTGGTGGGGTGAAGACCAAGAAAAAGGATGTAGAAAGAAAAAGTACCCTTCTCCTTGTCAGGCATGGCTTAAGTTGCCCAGTTCTGTCACAGTTTTAGCACCTGGGGTGTTGACAAGCATTTTCTTCTGCACAACCAAGTGCAGAAGAAACTTGCTATTCTTCCTTTCTAATTTGCCCTCCACTGCTCTGTGACAGTTCTGTTGCCCATTATGAGATTATGAGATTTCTCACTAATTTGCATCAGCGTAAATGAGCAGGTTGGTAAAGCAACGGCCTTGTCCCATTTCATATTAATACTAAAAATGAGCTAGGCCAGAGAACTGTGCCAAGTGTGCTTTGCTGCTAAGTCCTTGGACCTGCTGTTTCTTGTGCTGGCCAGCAGCTGGTAATACAGAGGAGGGCTGGTGCTTCTGTCCATGTCTTAACAGTGTGGAGAGGAAAAAAGATTAAAAAATTGTGTATCCCTCTCAAAATCAGAGAGAGTGGCTGTGGCAACACAGAACCTTTGTCTCCTTGTGTTGTGCATGGAAAAGCTCCTTCTGCCAGCAGGTACTGCTTTGTTCTGACAGTGGTGCAGAGGAGGAATTGCCTTAAAGCTGAAGCCATCATTTTCAGTGCGTGAGTCCATACAATGAGGGCACAAGCTCTGACTGCCAGGATGTTATTAGGGCAGTTTGTAACTTTGCTAAATGGCCATTTGGTTAAAATTCATGCTTACGCTCTGTTGTCTCATATTTGTAGCTTTGCAGAAGAGCTCTGACTTCCTGTTTCTCAGACGTAGCATCTCTGTGAACTTGCCTGTCCAAGGGAGGATGTTTTGCTGCTCATTTATAACACATTCAATGTTTTAATTGTATGTATGGAATTTCTATTGAAGGTTTGTGTACATAAAAAGAAGGGGAAAAATGTAAATTCTAAATGCACTTGATTAAACCTAGTTTTAAAAATAACTGTATTCAAATTGTATTTCCTGTCAATGTGAAAGTAATAAAGCAACTAAGTTTATTCCTAGCTTCCCTGCTGCATGAAGTCTTAGGAGGAGGTATCACAGTGTAGTGATATGTCTAACCTTCTGCTGTGTTTGACTGCTCTGCTGAAGTGTGTATTGATTGGTTGAGGTGGGGCTGCAGCTGATTCTTTTCTGTTGTGCTTCCGAGTTCAGGCAATTCCCTTCAAATCATGAAGCTATAAAAAATAGCAGTGATTTTGCAGACCAGGTCCTCGCCTGTTTGTTTAGAGGTGTTTTGTTTGTTTTTTTTTTAATCTGGGGACCAGTAGGATAGTTTTTGTGATGTGCTTCTAGCAGCAATGAAGGTAGCATTGCAGTTGTAGTAGTTTAAATCTTGCTGCATTTTAGCAAGATGGCAGTTGAGGGTGTCATCCACTGGAGGGCGAAGTCTTTTAACTGCAAATTCACTCCACGGCCACGCAGAGACAGGGAGGGGAAGCTGCTTCCTATCAGTATGAGGAACCCTTGGAAAGAAAAGTGCAGTCAGCAGGTGGTGCTTAAGGAGAGGTTGTGAGACCTTGCTCGGTCAGTGCTGCTATGTAACTGGCACCTAGATAATCTTTCAGCTTCACAAAGGACTTGATGTTTTCATGGACTGGTTTCCATTCATAACTGACATCTCTTTCCTCTAAAAGCAAAGAGCAGGGAGCCACAAGGGGATTGTCTTCATGAATGGGAAGCAGATTTGCTTGAGCAAGTGGCAAGTGCAGATATTGACGGAAGCAACGCTATGCCTTCAACATTTGTTCAGGGATTAGCTGTTCCTTTGCAGTGTGTTGGGTGTATGCAGTCTCCAACTTGCATTAAGATTCTCTGGAGTGGCTTTGAGTGCAGGTCTCTGCAGCCTGCTACAGGTTGTGGGTGTTATTTTTTCCTGTTGCAGTTTTGCTTGGAGAGGGTAAGGGGTTTGCTCTCCCCCATGCTCCCCTCTCTTTCAGCATTATCTTTTGGTTGTTTTTTTTTCCCCATTCTATGAATGGCAGTTCAGGCTTTTTGTCTGAGTGATGGAGAGGAACTGCTCAGTATTTTGTATAGTCAGGAATAAGCACTTCAGTAGAAACTGCCAGTAAGATTGTGTGAAGTCAACTCTTTTTTAAGGCTAATAGAAGAATGGAGGTAAAAGAAGGAAAGCAAATCCTGTAGCACATAAGGTAGCCATTAGCTAGAACAGACAGGACTGTCAGCACTGAATTCAGCTGGAGTTCTGGCCTGTGTTGGCACGCATTGGGAGGAAGGGATATATTCCCTTTTGGGAATAGTAGCACCATGCTACTTTCTTGCCAGCTCAGCTGTTTGTATCAATGCACAATGAATTCATAGTCAAGGTTATTGAAGGCTAATCTAGCCCTGAAAATTGCACTGATGGACTCACAGCATCCAGCACTGTCTAGGCAGTGACACTGGCATTCAGTCCTGTTGAGTTCTGCTCCTGTTTACTGTGGCCTTGTTTCATTGCTTGCTGCTGAAAGGTGCCCTCTGTCTCTATGCTTTGTCCTTGTGCAGGCTGTTGGGTTTTCTTTAGGGCACTCCTAATGCAGAAGTCTCTTCCTAGCCCAAGATTTTTTTCTCCCAAATATTACATACCATCATGCATCTTAGCTTGCGTCATCTGTTACTGCAGCATTCTTCTCAGGTCTGTAGTGTTAACTACAGAGAAAATTTGCTTTGACATTAACCATATGAACAGTAGAGGGCAACAAAGTGCGTGTTTAGTCGACTTTCCCATTTCTTTCTTCCTCTTCTTCAGAACAGCAAGCTGCTTCAGTCTCTTTTGTGGGTCTGTGGGTGGAGATTTTGGTGACTTCAGTTACTTTGTAATACGTGCAATACCTCTTCTCTAATTGCATGAGTTGTGGGCAAATAACTTCAGCTGTGACCAGCCCTCAGAAAGAAAGGGAACAGCTGAGTTGAATTACTGTCCCACAGTAGACACCAGGTAGCAATCTCACGAGTTCTCTCAGAGCTTCTGTTTTACCCAGAACACCAAGCTTTAGTTCTAACTTAAGTCCTGGTGCTTGGTGGGGACTTTCTTATAAAACACAGAGTTTGGTCAGGCAAAGCCAGGCTTTCCCTGCTTCCTCTGTCATTGACATGTAGCTTACAGTAGAGTGAATAGTGGATACAGAGACTGTGCTTCACGTGATGCTTCTTAGGTGGGGTAAAAGGTGAGATAGATGAGATGAGGCCCGTGTGGACAGAGCATGTAGCTGCAGAATCTAACTTCTTGCTAAATTCCAGGTAAATCACTTTATCTTCTGTAGCCACACTTCAACTTCTGGAAAATGGGGATAAAAATAGAAGTTTCACTGGCCTTTGTTTGTGTTTTGCATTTAGATGGCAGTCTCTTTGAGGGAGGCTATTTTGAAGTGTTTGCACTGCGCAGCCCTGGGTCCCAGGTTGTTCACTGTAATAAAATCACTCATCTTAATCTGTCCCACAGATCTACTTTATGTTGGGTTACATCTTTCTTTGAAATCCAAGGACCCTATTTGATATTTGTTGTGTTAAGCAAGAACTCATTTCTTATTTTTGGTATGTCACTAAAGTGCCATGTTCACTATGCAAATGTTCTAGCCCTTTTTTTGCTGGGAACTTGCACTGTGGGTTGCAGTGTAACACAGGTAGAAACAACAATAACAAAATACTTGAGATGAGTGAGCTCTTTTGAACACAGAGCTGAATGTAACTCTAATGAGAACTGCAGAAGCTGTGCATGTCAGAGCACAGCTTGAGCTGTTCAGAGGCTGCCCCGTGTCCTTGTAGCTGTCAGCTCTGCTCTCATTACCATACCTCCTTAGCTGTAACAGCACCATGCAGGTAGCAGAACACGAGCAATGAAGTCAACTTTTTTGACCAAGACCTACACAGTGTGACTATTTGTTGTGGTCCTAATGAAATCAGTTTGGAACGTAGCTGGGGATCTTATTTCCCTCTTGCCTCGCTCTTTGCGGTTTGTTTGCTATCACACAGCAGAGTTCAGCCCAGGTACTGAATCAGGTCAGATTACTGATTTGCAGAAAGCCCCAAACTTTTTGTGCTATGAAATATTTTGAGAAGAAACAAAGAAGTTTAGCAGATAAGATTTCAAGCATGCAACTTCACCACTGAGAGCATTTGAAAACCTGGTTCATTTTTCATGCAAGTTCTGACATCTCTTCCAAACAAATGCTATCTTGATTAATTGAACTCTGCTACCAAAATCTTCCCCCAGTGACTTCAGTGAGTAAAGCTTTCTGAATTTTTTTGTAGCATACTTTTGTTTATACTTCCATGGTAAGTGCTGAATCCCACCTAAGAAATGGCTGCATTTCAGAAGTGGATGAGTAATCAACTAATAAGGGATCTTCCAGATATATTTTTGATCTCTTAGAGCGTGGGGCAGGAAGTAGGTTTCTAGGGATGCAGTTCTAAGGTATTGATAATCAGGACATCCATTCTTTCTGTTACTGGATCCTGAATTTCTAAGCACCTCTCAAAAATAATTTCATTGGCTATCCTGTTTTCTAAAGACCAATGGCCAAAAGCAGTGTTAGCCAAGCTCTAATGAATGTAATGCAAAGCATTTCAGAGTAAGAAGTAAATGAACATATATCAAAAGGGCTGATTCAAGCATGCTGTTCAAGCAATGTAAAGGGCAAGCTCTTTTACCACCTGCGCCTGTAGAAAAAACATCAGGCCTCATGGAACTGCTGAAATCAATGGGCTGTAAACCATGGCTGAAGCCTGCCTGTCTCCCTCAGGCCATGCTGCTGCTGCAGAGTGCTTGCTTTCGTTTGAATTGCTGGGCTGAAGCAGCTTCGCTGTAAATACATTGTCAAAGCTATTCTGTGGGCTGGGCATCTTCACATCAGTATTTTTCTTTGGGGTTATTGAAGTAGTAATTGAGGCCAACCAGTTGGTTCATTTGCAGTAGCAGTGGGGCATTTCACTGCTCCCCTCCGCCACAGAGAAAACCTGATCTGTCTTGCTGGAAGAACTTGTGTTAACTCTTCTTGTCCGTGACCAGATCCCCAGGTGTGGCAGCACTCACACTGTGGAGCAGGATGCATCAACCTCGGCAGTCTGCTGGGAAACTTTTGTGAATAACGTTCTGCATGTTCTGGTGCTGGCATAGCTTATGGTCATTAAGCTGACAAAGTGGTAAGCTTTCATACATTGGTTACATTCAGTCATATGCCCTTGAACAAGGCGTTGCCACTCTTACCTCTGTGGAGCTGGCTGAAACCAGCCCTTCACTGAGTGAGTAGAGCTGACCTGAACGGGTTTGGAAGTGGTGGCCCCTCATCTTGTTTCCTCAGGGTCATTGTGTCCTGGTACTTACCCCACATGAAAAACAAACTGGGTTTTTTTTGTGTGTGCACTGGTGGCAAATTAGGAAATTGGTGTAATTATAGGCAGCATGAGGCAAACCCTTGTTTTGCACCACTGAACTCATGTAAAATGGAAATGTGTGCAGATCTCAGGCACCTGTCTGCTTGCTGCTCCATTTTTTTTCCTTGTCACTGAAATCTGGGGGGAACAGTAAATGCAAACAGCTTGTGAAAGCTGAATAAATGCTCTGGGAAGTGCATTTCCAAACACTTTTTCCCCATTTAATGAGGAAAGTATTCAAGATCTTTGCCTGTTGCTGCTGTCTCACTGTACCTGTGAGCTTATTTGCAGCAAGAGGAAGTGAAATAGAAATACAGTTTATGTGCAGACTAGAGATGGCTACTAAGCAGATTCAGGCAGTACCCTGGTCTTGTTCTTTGTGTCACCCAGAACATGTCCTGATGGCCCAGCTGGGCAGCAGAGCTGTGGCAGTGGGAGCAGTGCTGTAACCCTGGGCTAACAGAGACAAGATGACTTTTTCTCAAAGCATCAAAATGATTTTTGAGGTCACTGCAACAGCGGCTTGTAAACTTTTGAAGCTCTTTGAAAATTTCATCTGTGATAACCCTTTAGGTGAATGTTTTCTTAGTTCTTAACCTGCAATTCAGATGATGCTCTTGGTGCTGGGGTGAAAGCCCTGGCCAGACCCATGGGACTGCTTTCCATGGGAGGAAAGCAGAAGGTCCCAGTGTGGCATTTTCTTCTTTTTCATGTAGTAAAATGGGAATTGTACTGAGCTGGTGACATCGAGGAATGAAAGGCTGAATCATGCTTTTCCTACTGAGATTCAGAAATAAACCCTGATCCCACCAGCCAGAAAGAACAGACTCGCAAACGTGCAAGAGGCTCCAGTGAGCTGGAGATGTGGCCCAGCATGTGGCAATCCTCTGCTTTTTGCAGTATTTTGTGCAATAAGGGATTAGCACTCCTGCTCCACCCATACCCCATGTGATCCAGCAGCAACAGCACAGGTCCCCCTGCAGGGACAGTGAGCTGCACAGGTCTGAGAGAGGTTGTGATGTAGCCCCTGCAGCCCCCAGCTTTGCCTGCAGGCCTGCTGAGTGCCAGCCGTGCATGTGTGCTGCTCCCTGCGCCTTCCCTGCAGTTCCTGTCCAAAGCAGAGATGATGTCAGAGTTGTCATGGTATCGGTATCTATGGAACCAGGATCATCGTCACGGTGCTAAAAAAGCTAAGGAGCCAGGTCCTGGAGCTCTGGGGGAAACTCCCTTTGTAATAATTAAGGGTTTCCCTCTGTAAGCTTCTTGTCCTTTCTCTCTTTTGTCTTCTCTGGGAACGGGATGGTTCTGGGCCTCTTCCTCTCCCACAGCTCTGGTTGCCTCCCTTCCCACTCAAGCAAAGTGGGAGCTCCATCTCCATCACTATTTACTCTCTGTTTGTGCTTGGAATCACGGCACCTCTGCTCCAGCAACACAGGTTGCTCTGGCTCTGCGTGGTGACCACAGCTGTAGCAAGGTGTTCCAGCTGCAGTGTGGTTGCTGCAGCAGGCTGGCTGTGTTCAGCAAGGTGGCCTCAGCCGCAGCACAGTGACTGCTGGATCATGGAGGACTCCAGCAGCAGCAGAACATGTTCTTCACCTGTAGCACTGTGCATGGCTATCACTCAGTGATGATGGCTGCAGCATGATGTCCCAAGTTACAGCACAATGTCCCTGATTGCAGTGTTTTCATCATGGCTGCAGCACGGTGCCTGTGGCCATTGCACGGCGTTCCTGTCTATAACTTGCTGTCCTGGTCATTGCACAGTGCTCATGGTTATTGCATGTTATCCCTGCCTGCAGCATCATGCTTACAGCCGTTGCATGGTGTCTCTTGGCTGCGGTACAATGTTTTTAATCATTGCATGGTGCTCATGGACATTGCGTGGTGTCTGTAGTAGTAGTATGGTGCTTCTGGTCATTACGTGGTGTCCCTGGCTGTGGCATGATGCTCACTGGCATGGCATGGTGTCCCTGGCTGTAGTGTGGTGCTCATGGCCATTGCATGCTGTCTCTAGCTGTAGTATGCTGCTCATGGGCATGGCACGATGTCCCTGGCTGTGGCATGACGCTCATGGCCGTTGATGCCGTTTGAGGTCATTGCGCGGTGTTCCCGTCTGCAGCGCGGTGCCCGTGCCGATGGCCCGCAGCGCCCTCACCGCTCGCTGAGCTCGGCCTCCCGCGATGGGAGGCGGTCGCGTTGCGGTGAGCGGCACGCCGGGCGCGTGCACCTGCCGCCGCCCCCCCGCCCCTCGGCTGCTTCTTCCCGCTGCCCGCGCGCGGCGCTGCGGACGAACCCACGCGAAAAGCGCGCGGCCGGCGCGGGGAGCGCGCGCGGCTCGGCTCGGAGCGGCGCCGGAGCGGAGCGGAGCGGGCGGTGGGGGAAGATGGAAGGAGCGTCCTTCGGAGCGGGCCGGGCCGGCGGCGCCGTCGATCCTTTGGATTTCCTTAAGCAGCCGCAAACCATCCTCCGGGCGACGGCTTGGGTAAGGCGGGGAGGGCAGCGTGCGGTGGCCGGGCGCGGAGCAGCGCCCGTTGCAGCGTGCGGTGCCCGTGCGGTCTGCAGTGCCCGGGTATTGTGCGTGCGGTGCGCGGTGTGCGGTGCCGTGCAGCCTGCAGGCACCGTGCAACGGGCAGCGCTTTGGCCCCTGGCTCCCGTGGGAAGTTGAGTGGGGACGGGCACGGTGCGGCGGGTGGCCGATGCCATAGCCCTGCAGTGGTTTTATCCCTGGTGCTTGAGCGTGAGAGAGCAGGGTGCAGCACAGAAGCAGAGGACATTTTCTTCCCATTCGTGCTCTCTGTGTGCATGTGTAAGAGAGATGAAATCTTACAGCCAGCCCTGCCCAGCTCCCCCTGTTCATCCAAATGGATGTTATGTTTGCTGGTCCTTTCCCATACGTGAGTTCTGCCTTGCAAGGGGGAACAAGAGGTGGGATCTGTGCTGCAGCCACTCAGTGAAGTCTTTGCCCATTGCTGCTCCATGAATAAGCAGCCAGAGAGCTGTGCTGCCAGGCTGCAGTGCTCGGCTCTCACCTGCTACAATCTAAAAGCGTGCATGGCTGGAGAGCTCTGCAATGCCCAAAGTCCCCGGCATGGAGTCTCAGCCCTGCTCCTGCAGGCTCTGGTTCTCAAAGCTGGGCCCTGGAGGCTCATCCTCACTCGTGCATGGAGGCCATGGCTGCTGGCTCTGTGTCACCTTCAGCAGTGCCACGTGCATGCAGCAAGGGAAGGAGAGGTGTTGAGGGAAGGGGCTGCCTGTGCAGCTGCCATCACACTGTGCAGGGGGACCCTGGGGTGCCTGAGCAGCATAACATGGGAGCATGCACTTATCTTCAAGCACATGAGCAGTTCCAGCGGCAATCACATGCCTAAAGTTCAACCACATGCTTAATTGTTTGGCTGGATTGGAGCCAGTGAACTTGCCAGGGCTTTGAAAAAGCCCTTTGCTCCATTACTGGAGGAGAGTGGAGTTTATGGATATGGAGCATCCAGATGTGGGGCAGGGTTCGTGAAGCTCCTGCTGGCAGGCATTTCCTAGAAGTATCATTTCAACCTGGAGTACTTGGTTGGGATCCAGTGGGATCCTCCACAAGGCAAATCATTGGCAACGTGTTGGTTTGGGCATGGTCAGATAAATCAGTGGCCAACAGGTGTTGAGTTGGGCTCCCTTTAGAAGATCTGCCAGCACCCAGCCAGAGAGCTCACCCTTCTAGGACTTATGGGCAACAGGAACAGCATATAGGAGATGAACTAAGAATTCCAGCTTAGAAGATATGTGTGTGCACTTGTTGCCTGTTCAGTAGAGAAGTCATTCATTTTGTAGGTTCTGGGTTCAGAAAACTGAACATGTATAACTACAGAACGGGTCAACTTTAAGCAGGTGGAGGGGCCCTTTGGCTTTCATGAACATGACGTGCACAGGCTTTGCAAAGTGAAGTCAGATTCAATAAGGCTTAGAAAGTACATGTTGAAGCCATGTGGATGCTTCCCTTGTCTCACTTCTGCTGGAAGATCTGTTGTGAACCCCTCTCCCTTGCAGATGCAGCACAGGGGCGTGGAGTCCCCATGCTGTGACCCAGCTGTGTGCCACTGGCTGCCCTTCAGCACAAGCAGGGATGTGGTCGGTGTGAGCTGGGTACTTGGGGCCAGTTTCCGTTCCACCTGGTGCATGGCTGCTGTTACTTCTTGCAAAGTGTGCCCAGGCTCTTTTTAGCTTTACTGCTCGTGCCAGATCAAACCCACAGCCTGTTTTAAGATGGAGAGCTTGGACGGAGGCGGCAGGCGATGCACTACAAAGCAGTATCTGTTTAAGATCTTGCTGCCTTTCTGTTCCAACTGAAGCTTCCCTTTGCCAGGCTGGGGTGTGCAGCACAACCCCACAGCCACTGCAACGCTCCATTACTTGCTTCACAACCTCCACCTTTGCTTTGCATAGCCACAGCAGAGCTTGTTCAGAACCCCTTGAGCTGGGTGTAGGTGTGGGGGCATTTTTTTTTAAAATGTGATTCCCCTTCCTATTGCTTGTTGTCACATCTTTTTAAGCATGTTTAACGCGTGTTGTAGGAGCAAACCTTGGAGGCTTAATCCTTGCTGCCATTACAGAATCACAGAATGGTTGGGTTGGAAAGGACCATAAAGCCACCCCAGCCTTCTTTTCTCCAAGCTGAACACCCCCAGCTCCTGCAAGCTGTCCTCACAGCAGAGGTGCTCCAGTCCTCTAAGCATCCCCGTGCCCTCTGCTGGCTCTGCTCCAACAGCCCCACTTTTTGCCCCAACCCAAGTGCATTACTTCACACTGGGCCTTGTTGTACCTCATTCAGTTCTTGTGAGCTCACGTTTCAAACCAGTCCAGGTCCATCTGGATAGTGTTTCTTTTGGAGGAGGGAGCTGCCTTGGTGGCCCTTTGAGATTTGCTGGTTCAAATGAGATGTGAGCAGTGGAGACCCTCGCTTTAGGCAGCCAGTCAACCCACTGGTTGCTGCCTGCTGATGGGGTTTCACAACCTGTCATTGCCAAGCAGGATGCAGCTCCATTCTGCAGCTCCAGCGGTTGCTTTGGGGCTGTGGGTTCAGCTCTGGTGCTTACAAACATCTGAGGGACCTGTGGGTGAATGGTGACTTTGGGTTAGAAATTCCCAAATGTAAGTTTTGGTGAAAGGGGATTCCTGGTCCTACCTCATACTGTGACCTCTCCATACCTTGCAATTCTGAATATCTGAAAGGAAAAAAAAACCTATCCTGGTATAAGCTGTGAAACCAAAAGCTGGAAAGAACCACTTAACAGTTCCTCATTCATCTCTTCCCCCTGTGTCTGATGCAGTTTGTCAGAAGAAGATGTGATCACTCTTGTGGTTTCCTTTTTGGGCATTTTTTGCACAACAAAACAAAGTTGGTGCTCACCAAGGCCTGCCTGCAGAACTATGAGCTCCCCTCTCTGTCGTGCCACGGCTGTACGTGCTTCTAAGCAGCCATGCAGCTTTTAAGGGGAACTGTTTGCTTAATGCACCTTTAGATTTGACTTTTAAAAGCAGTTATGGTAAATATGCTATTAAAGTGAATGTTTTTAGTAATTGGTATGAATTTCAATAGCAGCAACACTAAAAGCCTTTTTCCTTGACATGTCAGCTTTCAACCCAAGAGCCTCAGCATGTGTGCTTTGGGGTTTCTTCTGCCATGCTGGATCTCTGCAAGTTTCCTACAGCTTCAAGGGCTTCAGCATTTCCTTACAGTGACTTTGGTGTGACTCAGAGTTGCTCCACTGACCCAGGGTGTGTGCCATGGTACAGCGCTGTCCTGCCCTGCCCTGCCTAGAGCCTTTCTGGTTTCCTAAAGCTGAATGGGAGTGCAGTGCATCACCTGTTGGCTGGGAGCTGTTCCTGTACAGTGTTAGCTCATTGAGCCCAGCATTTTGCCTTTAAGAGCATAACCTTTATTAGAGGATGGACCAACAGCAGCCAAAACTGATTGCCTAGCCATGGGCGTAGCAAGTAGAAATCCCCATAACCTTTGATATGAGGTAGTGAATTTATAGGACCAGAGAATGCTTTGGCTCAGATCCGGGAGAAGTCTTTATGTGCTGGCTTTTCACTGAGCTGTGTATTAGTCCATAATATGGTAAATCGTTATCTTTCAGTGAGATACGTGTGCTTTGCTGGGGGATGAGTTAGGTAAGAACTGGGATGGATGTGTTATGGGTAGGAGATTCGTTCTTGGAGTGGGCAGTGGGCCCTTTCTGCCTTCTTTCAGGTTTGTTTGGTTTCTTTGGGAGGGTGAAAGGTGCTGCTGCCTGCTGTGTGCTCATTGTATAGGCTGTTTGTTTTTAGCAGGAAAAAAAAAAGAACGGCTTAGGAGCAGAGCAGCCAAACTGCAGCAGGAGAGCAAGGGGTGGCCACTGCGCTGCACCCTGGGCACGGGAGGGAACCAGGCAGTGTCCCTCCTGCCTTCCTGAGGAAACTCAGTCCTGGCTGCAGGGTCGTCCCCAGCATGGAGGGCTTGTGGCTCTCAGAGAGGGGCTGCATGGCTGGGCTGTGCCTCAGGAGCTTGTGGCAATGCTCAGAGTCAGTGCTGTGATCTTGGCTGCCCTGGGCTTTGTCTAGCACTGGCTGCTTTCAGTAAGGTCACCAGATTTCCGTCTTAATTTTCCTTTTCCGTGGGCTGTAGATATTAAAGGCTGACCTTTAGCTTTACATTTTTGTTAATGAAATTATACAGAAGTTTCACCACATCTGAGCTTAAAATGCAGCTGAATTTCCGTTTTCCTGTCATCACTGATTTCAAACGCTGTCAGTTTGATGCGTGCTCAGATTGTGCCACTAGACCAGGAACTTTGAATGGATGCTGTGTTTCAACCAACATCTTTTGCCGCATTAGAAAAGGTAATTCAGTACAAAGCAGTCATGTGGTCATCAACATGCATCCTTCACAGTCTGATTAGCCCGTTAGACATGTCCATAACCTTATTAGGGTTGGCATCACGCTATCCGGTTCTGTGCCAGAAACTGCATCAGGTCTTTCCTTTGTGGTCACATCCTCAGTCCTCATGGGAGATGTGGCGGTGCTTAGGTTGGTTGTTGGCCTTCACGTACCCCAGTAAATTATGCAGCTGCGTGCAGAAAACTTTGCTGTTACTGACAGCTATAAGGATGAAATGGGGAGGACAGGGGCCTAGATTCCCCCAGAATTTGAGCTTGGAAGGTGTGAAGCACTGGGGTGCAGCCCAGATCCAAGCAGGGTGTCCTTGTGGTACAGGGCAGCTCCAGCCCAGGGCCCAGTGGGGGCTAAAATGCCCAGTGCTGGGCAGGATGTGGCCTGTGTGTGTCTGACCTCAGTAATTTTTCCTTCTTGTTTGCTGCCCATCCTCACTCAGGGATGGTTCAAGGAGCAGAGGGGGCTGGAGAAGGCAGCATCTGACGAGCTCGCCCTGATGTTGGTGCTGGCTCTGTCCATCTGGGTTGTGCCTATCACCATTGACTGAGAGCTACTGCAGAGCAAATTAGGGGTAGATCATTCTTCTCCATGCGTCAAATTTCCTCAATGTTAACGTTAGCAGTTGCTTGTGTGTGTAATCAAAGCAAGGTTCTGCAGTCTCCTACAAACCCACACCTTCTGGCAGTGTTTTTTCATAGGCCCCCGATTGAAGCACAGTGCATCGACACTGGAAACATCTCACCTTAAAATGGCTGACAGCTCACACACTGGTGCTTTCAGTTCATGCTCTCGCGTTTCTTGCTTTTTGTTTTCTTTGTGATGACTGTGCTTAGATTGTCAGAACTCCATATGCACATTTCAGGTGCCTGGGTGACAGAAGGCTGAAAGCAGTGTGGATAGAATACCTGCAGGTCTGGGGTCTGGCAGACTGATGCTGCAGGAAGGAATGTAAATCTGCAAAGTGTGATGGCAGACCCAAGCCAGGGCAGCCTGGCCAGCCATCCATATCCAGATGGCAAAAACCTGGTGTGAGCAAGCTCTGTGGCAGGCTGCTCCTTCTCTTTAGAAGAAAGTAGGTGTCATTCAGCAGTGTGCTGCCCACCAACTGGGTGCTGTTACCTGTCTGTCCCAAAGCCCCTGGGGTGCACCACTGGAGCACTGGTCATAGGGCGATGCTCAAAGCCCTCTGGTTTCAGCTGTGTAGCAGTTGTTTTCCAGAGTCATGGTCTGTACTCAAACGCCATCATAGGTTGCTGTACTCACACCCCTTTGACCTGTGCTACAGAAGAGCTTTGCTGCCTGACAGTGTCCCCTCTTGCTCAGGGATACTGGACAGCTCTGCATTTGCACAGGCAGCTCATCTGTGTTGCAGTGTGTACAGCTCTTCTTGCATCCTCCTAACCAGAGTGCTTCTCCAGCCACTTGTGGAGAATCTGACCTTGCATTTTCTCTCTCAGGTCTCTGATGAACTGGTTGAGAGCTTGAGCAAGCAAGGGCTGTGGAGGTAGTTAGGGACTGGCACTTGTTTTTCATGAACTTAAAAAAGTCCTGTGGGTTTTACTTTTCCCCCATCTACATCCCTTTCCTTAACTTTCTTTTAACCTACACATAGCAAAACAACACCAAGTCTATTCTCATTAAAATGAGAATTACCAGCAGCAGTTGTTGTTTTGTTTTTTAAGAAAATTAATATCAATCATGAGGAGAGGGAGAGAAAAAACATGGAAAGACTTGTTCTCACTGACAAGCTTGTTTTGACAGGCGTCCTTCAGTCAGCATGATGATTTTGTACCTCCATCCAACACATGCACTCACTCTTGCTGGGCTGTGCATCCGATGGCTGTCTCACCTCTCAGCCCCTTTCTGCGGGATGCCCCAGCTGCAAGACAGGTGCAATTCTCTGCACTGAACAGAGCAAAACTCACTGGAAGTTAAAGCTAAGCAGTAGGATATCTGCAAGTACCATCTCTGGTGATGTTTGCATTGGTCCCAGGTGTGTGCATTACGGGCACCTTTTGGCTTTTGTGCTCCTCCATGATTGCTCTCTGGGCATTCTCCTTTCACAGACCTGGGTATCCGATCCTGCCTTCCAGCCATGATCCTTTTGATGTGCTCTGCTCAGCATAGGTTTTGCTTTCCCCCAGGAGCAGCACCAACTCTGTGGGCAACCATGGTACTGCATCACCCAGGCAGGCTGTGAGCACAGGAGGCATCTGAAAGCACCAAGAAATAAGGCAGGTTGCTAATCCTGGGAGGGTTTAGTAAAAACACTTATCTGAGAAGCTAAGTGCAAGTTCACTGGCCTGCCAGAGAAATAATCCAGTGGAATCAGAGGTTCTCAATTATTCATGTTTTCCAGAATCACATTATTTATTCCAGGGGCTGTTTTATAAATGCTGCTGCTATTTCTGATAGTAAATAACAATTTTGCATTATTTATGAACAGATTTTTACAACTGCTGATATTACAGCTGCTGCCAAAGCTCTGGGAAAATTATTATTGCTGTTTGTTGTTGCTTGTTGCTTCCTTCTTACAATGCAGCCCTGTTGTTCTTTACATGATGATGCGGCCGTCACGGTGAGACGAGAAGCTGGGTGTGAATGCAGGCAGTGACTCACGTTAGCAGTGAGCTTGTGGTGGTGCTTGGGGCTGAGAGGAGTGGGGAAAGAACCCCAGGCCTTGGTTAAATTTGAAGATGAGGGATGCTGGGAAGGAAAGCAGGATGTCTGGGTAGCACAGAGATGCCTGCTCAATTGACAGGCAGGTCCTAGAGTATCTCCATCATCCAACATGGCCCAGCAGTGGGCTAACTTGAAATGCAAGTGCAAGAGGAGTGAGCTCCTATCTGACAGTTTAAAGATGATCTCTGTCCTTGGATGGGTTTGTGCTCATGGGTTTGTGGAACTGGAAGTGAGCAGGGGCAGGTATCTGCTTGCACTCCTAAGGCAGGATGTTCTCTAGGGACTGTTAGCACTGCTTCTGCTCATCATTTATTTCAGATGATGCCCCACAGAGAAAGAAAATACCCTGCACCTATCTGTCATGGTTGCACTCCTGAAGACATGCTTCTTTGTTGTTCCCTCCAATATGGAGGGGAGTTAGTGGAGAGGATCTAAGACAGGTTTGCTGATGAGACATTTGCATTTGCAAGTATGTTCGGTTGGAACTGCCTCTGTCCCAGCTTCAACCCAGCTGGGAAGAGTGTGGAGTTGAGGGAGAAGGGCTGTCCGTATGGAATACTGCAGGGTAGCCAGGATAGAGACACGTGGCCAGTGCTCGTGCTGTCACAGCATTACACTGCAGTGCTGGAAGCCTTCTGAATGTTCTGTTTGTTGTTGGTTCTGCTGCCCCTATGCATTAGGGAGCAAGGTGAAGTGTCAGCAGGCAGTTACTGCAAGAGCCATGGACTGCAGGTGGCTGTGAGCTGCTGCATCTGGCTGTCGCTCGTTTCGGTCTTGTGTCTCAGTACAGGGCTGTGACTGCAGAGAAAGCAGTGAGGAGCTGTGTGTGGTCTCTGCCTGGATACGTTGCCTCTGGATGCATCCTGGGAGCCAGCAGGGTAAGGAGGTATGCAGCGATCCTGTGGTGCTGGCAGCAAGTGACAAGATCAGAGATGCACAGTGTGGTGCAAGGGCATCCACAGGTCTTGCTACTCTAAGCCCAGCAATGGAAGCAGCAGCACAGTGCTTCCCAGGTTGCAAGAGTGAATGCAGCTGGTCCTGTGGCTTCTGCTTGCTGCTTTTGGTTTTGGAGAGGAATAAGGGATTTACCTAGGCATGCAGCACTGTGAATGGCATTCGTGGACACAGCCACATGACCCAGCTATGACCCAGCTCCCTTTCTGCAGCCAGGATGTGAGGCAAAGCCCTGGGGAGCTGGAGTTGAAGCTACTGTGGAGCAGCTGCTTCTCTCCATTGCTGTGTGCTGGGGGGCTGGGAAGCTACTCTTAGCTCTGCTGTGGGTCCCAGCAGTCAGCAGCAGGAATGGGGCAGCCACCAGTGAGCTCCTTCTCTACTGTCCTTTGCAGGGCTGGAACTGGGTCACTGCATAACAGATGCAGGCACTGTATCCTTCAGCCTCTGCTATGGGGTTGAATTGGCCAATGTTTGCATGGCAGCACAACCATAACTTCTTCCTCCTTCCCATGACACCCAGGTGAGCTGCTCCCCACGTCCCCAAGCACCCCATCCACCCTTCAGTGTGCATTCAGCATCTCCATTGTCTGTAGCTTCATTTCTCTCTGCTCTGCAATTACACAAGGGGGTTCATTGAGTGCGGTCTGATGGTGCAAAGCAGCACAAGCAGAAAGACTGTTCAGAGACCTGACCAATCTGTTTAGTTTCCCTTCCGCTCCTTCCCCATCTCTTAAAACACACCGCAAGCCAGACCATTGAAAACAAGCAGGCTCACAGCATCTGGAGCCCTAGATGCCATCCGCCAGCCCATCGCATAGAACCACCAGCCAGCTGAGTGTGGGGATCTATCTAGCAAATGCCGTGTTGCTGTAGAGCCTCACAGGACTGAATCCAATTATTTTGCTGTTGGAAAACAGAGTTAAATGTAAGCAGCTGCAAGTTGTGTTTTCTCCTTCCTTTTGCAGATCTTTTCCATCGTGGTGTTCGGCTCCATTGTGAACGAGTGCTATGTGAACAAGGATGGCACAGACCCTGAGCTACATTGCATCTTCAATGAGAATGAGAGTGCCTGCAGCTATGGCATTGCCATTGGCATTATTGCCTTCTTCGGATGCATCTTCTTCCTTGTTGTGGACCTCCAGTTCCAGCAGATCAGTAGCGTGAAGGACCGCAAACGAGCTGTCCTGCTGGACCTGGGCTTTTCAGGTACAACTTTGGCTTTGCTAATGGACACTGTTTGTCATGGACACTGCTGGTTCCATGGGGTGTGCAGGGTCATTGCTGTGCCTGCAGCTCCATGCTTGAGTCCTGCTCTCTTCCCTCAGGCCATGGCACAACTCATGTCTTAGGGAGAAGGATGGGTTGTCTTGTTCAACAGTGAATCCAAAGGCAGCAGTGGGGAAGCCAATGTGTGGTAGTTTGAGGTCAGTGGGGTGTCCTGCTCACTGGTGTTGCTTCTGAAGCTGGGATCACTGGGGTCACTTGGGGAAGAAAAGCTTGGCAGTCACATTTTACTCTGTCACATCTCCTTTTCCTGCCTCTTAACAAGAGTCACTTCATCAGTTACATCTGGATCTGTTTTCACTTCGTGCACATATTTCTGCACAAAGCAGAAGTGTGCTTCTACAGCAAGAGCTAAGACACCATTGCCATCCCTCACTGCCTCCAGGGCTGGGGTTTGCTAGTAGCTCTGGATTTCCCAAGGACTCACGTGGATTTTCTGTGCTGTCCCAAGCCCTTGACTCAGCCGCATGAACAGGAGCTGATGGGCTGTGCTGTGCTGGGAGACACTGTCCTCTGCTTGGCTGCTCTGGGAGTTTTCTGGCTGAATTTGCAGCTGATGTTCTCAATTTCCAGGTTCTTGTGTTAGCATAGTCTGAAGGTGATTTATCCAGCACAAACACAGCTGATGACTCTGGTCCCAGATGAAAACATCCATCATCATCTGCCTATGCTTGGCTGTAGTTAAGAATGTCCTCTCCTTGCTGGAAAACTCATTTCCATGGTGCTAGAGCTTCAGTGCCCAGCCATTGTGAGCTGGTATTTACGGCCCTTTCTGTGGGGCTTGGGGCCTGCAGCTCTGCAATTCAAATGGGAGTGTCCACATCCATCTTCTGCCTGGATGTGTGTCTTGGTGTGAGGCTGTGATCCTTCCCTGATTTTCACCTTGTACCAGCTGCACTGTCCCTTGCCAGGCTTGTATGAAATGCGGCCATCTCTGCCTTGTTCCTCTGTTGTCCTTGTCATACAGTGTGCATAGTCATGGGGCTCTGCAGAAAGCTGCAGAAGATGGGCTTCTGCCTACAGGCATTGCTCTGCTCATGGGGACAGGCTCCAGTATTGCACCAGGGCTCTGTCCTGGTAAAATCCTCCCCATCCACAAATTTCAAATACAGTTGACCTGCCGGTGCTGACTTTATTACTGGGACCAGGGGATGAGTGTGCTACTCTCGAGTGCCTTGTGTCACCTGCAAGGCTCCTTCCTCCTCCCTTGCTTCTTCCCCTCTGCATGCTTTTTGGTAGGAAACGGTCAGACCACTTCCATGTTGCAAAGCAAACCACTTACAGGCGAGTTGTGCTGCTGGGAGGGATGTGTGAGTGGCAGCATGCTTCTTACTCAGCTGGGTGCCAGTGTCTGCCAGTGACCTTCCCCTGCTGCTTGTGCAGGCTTGAGTCGAGGGTCTCGTCATGGGACATGGGTATGGAGGGGACTTCCAGCTCTTTGGCTTCAGACCCTGTTTTTGCACTGTGTATCCTGCTTCATACCTTAATCAAACTCTTTCTTGAAACTCTCATTTGCTGATTGAGAGCCTCGCTGCATGTCTCCTCACACCAGATGGACTCTCTGTTCCCTTCCACATGCCTGCAGTTTGTACCTCAGCTTGTATTTGTCTCTCTTGATCATGGGTGGCCAGAGCTGTGCATGTGGAGCTGTTATTAGTGCCCTTGGTGTGCAAAACACCCTTCTGCTGCAAGTTTTCACATTTCAATGGGAGATCTCAGGGTGGGTTCATGCCTACTGCATCTTATTCTATTCCTATTTCTCTGCCTTCATTTTTCTAAAATTATAGCTGCCCCAAACCTTCTGTACTACTGTAGCCCATACGCCCGCTCGTGCAGAAACTCCAGGCAGTTGGTTGATTCCAGAAGCAGATCTTGCAGCACAGATCAAATTCAGGGTTTTGCTGGCATGTGACCCCAAGCAGCCTGGGGCTTGCAGCCCATGGGCTCTGTGTCCTCAGAGCCAACCTGTACATATGTGATAGAGTGCAAACTGCAAGTTATTTGCATTGACTGCCTCTGTGTTAATCTCTAGGAACTTTATCTGTGGGACTTCTACACTGCACCCTTCCTCTTCTTTTCCTCCTTGGCTCTTGATTTCCTCCTGCTTGTGACTGTTTCATCCTTTTTCTCTGCATGTGATCTCTGCATTACTATATGCTTTAATATAAAAGCTGAAAATGCATTTGGGAAATAAGAGGATGAGGAGCATCAAGTAGGAAGTGGGTGAGGTGAGAGAGAAGAAGGTCACTTCTGTCCCTGTGCCTGGATTCCCCCAGTGCGTGGTGCTGGCTGCACGGAAGCAGAAGTGGCAGCTGCTGCCTATGAAGGTCATGGGAGGAGGTGGTCTAATTGCTAACCCACAGCTTCCTTTCACTTGAAGGAGGGAGGATCAGTGGTGGGTGAGAGGGCTTATACTGACAGCTTGCTGCTCCCACCCCAGCTGTACAAGGAGCATTAGCTGCCTGCAGTACAAAGGTTGTCCCCACAGTGGGCTGCCCCACGGGGCACTGAGGGCTCTGCCTCTTGCAGCCCCTGAGTCCACAGGTAGATAATGCTGGGTGCAAGCAGGACAACCACAGTGCTATGTCAGTGGCACTTGCAACTTCATCCTCCATCTGCTCTTACAGCTGCTCCTGTAGATGTGCGTTGCTTGGAACCAGGCTGTAATTACGACTGTAATGTATATTTCCTGGTGTTTGCATTCTGTTGTCTGCAATCCTAAAACTATAATTAACAGCTATTCCTGGTATTTTCCTTCTCTCTGGTATGCTGGAGGGTGCAGAGCTGTGTGTGTTTCCGCCAGGAGTCAGGAGCGGTGCTTGTGGCCGCAGTAACCCACTGTCAGAACAGCCCCCTCCTCAGGGTCTTGAAATCCATGAATATCAACCCACACCTCCCAAATACCCATTTCCACTTGGTCCTGGAAATATACTGAAGCTATGAGATGGTACCCAGCTGGCACCAGGGCAGCCTGGACCCTGGGATGTGCAGGTGAGAGGAGGCAGCAGTGATCCCAGGCATGAGTCAGTGTTGGGCATAGAGTCTCATCGCACAGGAGTGCTAACAGAGGGTGAACATGATCACAAATGGAAACGGGTGCTGGTACAGAACAAAAATAGTTCCTCCTAGAGCTCACTGGGAAGCCTGATCTCACACACAGGCATGTGTCAGCTTTTCAAGTGGCATAAACACCGCCTGGTACTTCTGGAGGTGCTCTGAATACCTGACACTGTCTTGTCCACTGGCAGCAATACTGCATTTCCCCTTTCCCAGGACCTGCAGAGAACCAGTTTTCTTCCCAGAAACTCAGCAGAGCTGTCCTGATGTCAGGAGGACAGAGGCTTGTGTGCATCGTGAAACCTCAATGAGGTGCACGTGGGCAGCAGCAGGAGCAACACCATTCAGTTATTTCCCACTGAAGGTCTCAGACCCCAGCAATCAGCACTGGGCAGGTCAGCAGCTCCAGTATCTGTGTTGCAGAGGAAGTTGTTAGCTGCAATACCCAGCACAGCCGGTGCACGGGCAGAGATGTGCATGATGTCATTTTAAGTCCTGAAAACCCTTGGAAGATACCGCTGACACACTGACAGATGGAGCTTAGAGCACTGGGCGGTGGGGAGTCCCTGTGTCATGGCTGTGCCACAGCATCAGCTTTGTGACACTGAGATTCTTGCAAACAATTCCACTCCCTGTAAACCAGTGATGAAGCCTAATCCTGCTGGAGAACCCCACTGTCCCTTTGTGGATGGCCCCAGAGGAAGGATGCCCCTGAGCATGCACAACAATGCTGTGAGTTAACCTGCTATGAGTTGCTCTTGCATTTCATCTCTGGTCTTTCATCTTCCCAATACTGCTGTGTCCAAAATGTGTGGATTTGAAGCGAGAAACTTCTTCCTGAATTTTGCTCTGTGAGCATGGGAGGTCTCATTTACCACTGAGGACAAGTGGATCATCCTGACGGTGAAGATGGATATACAGAGGTGGCTTTGGTAGCAGGCATTAGCCATCTTATGCAAAAAAAAAAAAAAAAAAGCTGTTTTGTTAGTCTGAGATTTGGAAGAGGAAGGTAGGGGTGATCCTAGCTGGAGGGTGTGTTGCTGTAAGAGCAGATCAAGGGCCTGATTTGGCTAAGTTGTCCAAAGTATCTTCCCCAGGTCCAGTTGTGTAAGAAAAGGAAACAAGGAGCGTGTTTTCCAAAATTGCAGCTAGGCACAAATTCTAAACTAAAGGCAAGAAGCCTTATAAATCTTGCACAGTGTTTGGACGTGAGCATGCATCTTTTATTGTACTTTAGAGCTGGTAAGATAAAGAGGGGAAAAAAGGAAGCTGCTTTCCTCTCCCTGTGGCCAGACTGTGCTATGCCCACGGGCTGGCAGTGTGGCTGCTTGCTCTGATGTGCTGATAATCCCTGGGAAGAGGCTTGTAGCTCAGCATCCTGCTGCTGGGCCTGGATCTCTGTGTGCACGTTGGCAAATGCAGGGAGCTTTGTGCTGGGGATGCTTAGAAAGCTGGAGGCCCTTAAAACAGCATCATGGAAGGCTCCAGGTTATGCAACTTCTTTTCACAGCGCTGTAAAGTGTTACTGCTTATTACTGCTTGTTACAGTGTGTGCTTGTGGGTAGCTTTGTGTCTGTTCTAAGCTTCCTGACATCAGGCAATGCTGTTGGTTGGTGATTGAATTAGAGGAGCTGCAGCCCTATCTTGATAAGCCAGCCTTGGTTCCAGTAAGAAATAATCATTGGAGCATTTTCACTTGATCCCTGAAGCGCAGTGAGGCTGGGAGCAGGCACACAGCCCCCTCCACCTGCTGAGCAGCTGTGCAGTGCCCAGCCCTAAGGTTCTGAAAGCCACAGGTTTCCAGGAAACAAAAGGTGAGCAGCACAGCAGGGTGCTGGGGAGTGGGCTGGCAGCATCTTGGTGCCTGTGAGCAGGCTGCAGTCCCACCGAGTGCAAGAAGGCTGTGTCTAGAGGTTGTGCTGTCCCTGCAAAGCTGAAGATGAAGGTAAGATTTAGGTGACTAAACTAAAGATTTAGGTGGCTAAACTGAAGATAGACAACAGACAAGATAATGCTACAAGTTCCTCCAGTTCAATTTTTTCAGCAATTGTAAATTCACCTCTTTCAAAATAGCTCTGTTTGGGTCATGGCAGAGGTTAAGGCACCCAGGACCTCTATTGCTGTTTGAATGTCTTGGTGGCAGTGTTTGTGCATCAACACCCAGGTCTCTGGGGTTCTTGGAGCAGAGGAAGTGATGGCAGTATCAGCACTGACTGACTCTGTTCTCCTCCAGGTTTCTTGTCCTTCCTTTGGTTTGTAGCCTTCTGCTTCCTAGCAAACCAGTGGCAGCGGACAACAATGAGCAAAGGGGCTTCGCAAGGAGCAGATGCTGCCCGGGCATCAATTGCCTTCTCCTTCTTCTCCATCATCGTCTGGGTGAGTTCAGCTTCTGGACTTTTCAAGGGCCCTACCTGTGAGACCTGCAGCTTTTTATGCAGGGTTACAGCTATTGCACCCAGGGCGTTATGGTACAAGTGCTGCCTGCCACTGTCATGGCGAGGGTCCAAGCACCTCATGGGGCAGATCCTTATCCCCAGAGCTGGGCTTTATCCACAGGGCACAGATTTAATTACAGAAGAAACTACCCAACTCAGCTAGGCTGGGGAGAGGAGAAATGAAACCTACTATGGGCTCAGCACTGAGCTGAAGGAGGAATCTGGGGCACAGTTTGGGGAAGTGAAGCCTGGTGAGCGGTGAAGGGCTGTACTGAAGAAACCTGCAGTTCGTCCTTCTCCCTATGCAGGGAGCTGAAACTGTGGTTGCTTACCCAGGAAGCCCCAGCTCCAGTCCCCTCTCCCTGGGAACTTCCAAACTTCTCCTGCAGCTAGCAAGTTGCATTTCCATCAAAAACATGTTGCTGCCCACATGCTGCCCTCATTTCAGACCCCAGGGAGGAGTTTGGTTTGAAGCAAGTGAGTCCCCAGGAGTACACCATGATGAGCCTGTCCCATAGGGTGTGGGGGATTTTGACAGCCCCTAGGGGAAACCAGACTGTCTGCTCTGCTGCTTTCCTCAGGAGAGGTGCAAAATGCTGCAGCGAATATATAAGGTCCATTGCAGACAGTTGCTGCCAGGGCAATAGTGTTGGGCCAGAGGAAATATCAAAGGGCCATAAGTGTACAGCAGGGGAGCACCCATTGCCCTTGGGGCTTACAGGGGGGGCTAAGGCCGTGCCATCTTGGTGTCTGTGGGCAGGTTTTCTTTATCCTGAGTCTGTCATTTAAAAATTAATCGAATTGTTAATGAAACCTCTTGAAATAAAGGTGAGTGCAGGTCTCTCACAGCTCTGCTGCTTCCATTTTCCACAATTTGTGACCTGAATACTTGCAACCTGGAAAAGGGTGAAGGAGTCTCTGCAGGACTGACCTATTTCACTGGCCTGGGACAGTTTCCACTCATTGCAGTGGTTGGTTTGATGGTGCCACTTCCTTGATGACAATGGGAACCTGATCTGAACACAGTGTGGGCTTTGGTTTTGCATGGGGAGAACTCGTAGGTCTCAATGGAAGGTTTTGCTTTGCAGCATGAATATGAACAGTGTTAGGAGGCTGAAGGGCAAGCATCTCTGTGAGGCCTCTTCTGTGATTTGGGAGGCACGGAGAGGGGGAAAGGATGGCAGAGGGAAGCACAGAGTGCTGATGCAAGGTGGTGCGGTGTGGCACAGCAGTGCACGGTGGTGCAGCACCGGTATGCCCTGCACACCTGGCTCCTCCTGGGCCAGTGGTTTCTATGGCTGCGGAGGAGCAGGAGGCAGCAGTCACCCACGGTGCTTGGCTCTCCCCCCAAATCTCTTCGTCCCTTGCAGGTCGCACTGGCACTGAAGGCCCTGCAGCGGTACCGCCTGGGCACCGACATGTCGCTCTTTGCCACCGACCAGTTTGCCACCGACCCCAATGCTGCGTATCCCGGGTACCCCACTGGCAGTGGCATTGAGAGCACAGAGACCTACCAGAGTCCCCCGTTCACCGAGACCTCGGACGCCAACCCGAAAGGTTACCAAGTGCCAGCATACTGAGGGAGGAGGGCGTGCGGCCGTGTACAAATAGACCGAGTCCTATGGTGCAGTACAGTTAACCGGTTGATTGCAAATGTATTCAGTACCATTTCCTTAATGTGGCAAGTCAGTGCTGGGTTCCTTACTATTAGCTAGTTGTGCAGTGAATTCTGTACAGTGGTATTGGTTCTTGTCTTACCTGTCCAAGGGTTTTATAAAAGCAGTGTTCCCTCTAAGTCGGAAGAAAGAAGGTCGCTACTCCATGTGGCGGAAGAAAAGTCAGTACCTTCTTCGAGGCTTGTTTTAGCACCACTGGGCACTAGGTGCCACAGAGTGCCTGGGAAAGCCAAAAATACTTTTTCCTGCTAGAAAACAAGGTAGCTGATGAGTTGTTCATCTCGTTCTTCCAGAGCTAACATAGATGTGGCCTCATTGCGGTGAGGGGGGCTGCAGCTGGGGCGGTTGGTCCTGGCCTAGTCCCACTCCTGGTAGAGCTTTCATGTACAGCACAGAGAGGCCATGGAAAGTGCCAAATTTACAAAGAAACCAGTGGTGTCTGTGTTACTTTTATTTGTATATATTTATTGTACAAAAAACCACGACCAAATGGGTGTTTCAAACATAGTTCAGGGTGCGGGGGGACATGGGGGCACAGAAGTCTGGGTTTTATCTTGAATATCCAAATAGCTTCTGTGCTTCCATGTGGTTTTGGTTGAGGATACAGAAAGTTGTGTTTGAAACTTGCTTTGGAAAAGAATTTAGCAATAGTTGTCTGCTAATTAGAAATAGGCTTTTATCAGTGGAAAATATGGCGTGTTACAGTTCCACTTCATTGTGGGGTTGTTGAAGTTTGCCAATTTCCGAACAGTTCTGATTGGCAACACTGAACTCTTGCTCACCCTCAGACCCAGAGCTGCCAACACAAAAGGTGTGGGTGCCTCAGTGACTCAAATTCTAAGTCAATTAGGAAGCAGATTGTAACTTGTGTTTTTCTACTGGGAGCAGCCACCATCTGTCGTAATTGCAGCAAAATCCTCAGGTGTAAATGTGTGTGTTGCACTGCAGTCCCTGGTGATGCAGAATTCAAAGCGAGGATCGAAAGGACTCGGTGGGCTTTGAAGTCTGTTGTGGGGGTGCATGTGGCACACGTTTGCCCATCGTGGGAGAATAGAGTGGATGATAAACGCCTGAGGACGAGGCTGTTTGGTTTCCAGCAGCAGAATTACAGCCTTGTTAATACCAAGTCAATCTGAAAAGTGCAGCAGATGCTCATCAGCGTCTGAAGTGCTGGGTGTGCAGTGGTTGTGAGCAGAGCTGGGTGCTGCTGAGGACAGAGCAGGGTGGCTGAGCAGTGGGTCTGTCTGTGGCAAAGTCCTCCCGGCCCCCCTCCTCACCTGGCTGCAGGGATCCTTCGCTGCACTGTTGTTGCTGGCAGAGCTGTGTGTTGCCTTCTGACCTCACAAGCAATAGATAAATGACTGCCCCAGCTGTTCTTGTAGCAAAAAAATCCAGCAGTTTTTTGTCATCGTCATTAGCACAGCTCATTTCTGCTGCTAAATAGCAAATAAATGCATTAATTAATGAGCAGCAAACCTCATCACAGGCAGTCGTTATCAGTGACAAAATGCATAACTTGAATACCCCACTATTCAGGTCAGATTAAAACTTGCATTTACGGTGAGCGTTGGCTTTCCTGGATCTGGATCTGCCTGGCAGCACCCAGTGCTGATGGAGCTGTGCGGGCATTTCCCAGCTCAGACACTTTTCCTGCAGAGCCCAACCCTCTGTGTGTGGTGACAAAGGGACCTGGCATCCCTTACAGCTTTTCCTTACAGTGACAACTCCACAGCATCTCCCCAGTACCTTTGCCATCCACTCTGAAGTGAACTTAGTATTAGGAAGCGCTCAGCCCCGCTGCCAGCATAGCTGCTCCCTGCAGCAACAGGAGGATGCTGCACTGCTGATGGAGGAGGCACCTGGAGCTGATGCAAGAAGCAAGAAAGGTGCCCTGGGGGCGTCTGCTATCAGCCTGTGCTGGTTGAGGTAGGTGAGCAGTGAGAAATTTGTGCACTGAGTGGGGACACCCAAACCCCAGTAGAGTATAAGCCTAAGTTTAATTCTCTAACCCTTGTGATTTTACTAGAGCCAGTCTTGATGAAAATAAAAGGGCAAAAGATTTTAATACAGGGTACAGTAGAACTGTAGCAATATTTTCCTTAGAGGGAACACTGAAATTTTAGCAGCACAAACAGTACTTGTGTTAATATTTTAGTAAAATTATAATCAATTTAAATGTTTAAATTGATTGTATGTGAGATAATGTTTGTTCGGTACATTGTATCTTTTCTAACTATATAACTGTTCCAGAGTTTCCTTGTAACCGTAAAGAACTAAAGTTCTGTCTGACTGCGAGAAGTGTCCTGGTCAGTGGTGTAAACGTGCTGAATATTACAACATCTGAATGTACGCACCCCAGGCCTACATTGCATTTCTTTTCTTTCCACCCCTCCCACCCGTGGCTGTGGGACATGGATGCACATCCCCACGCCGTCCCTGACCTGAGAGCAGCCACTACGGCATGGGGGCAGCAGCACAACTGTGACTTCGTCCCCAGGCCGGGCAGCGTCGTTCTTCTCAAGGTCAGCTTCTTCTTGCAGTCATTTCTCCCCAGAATGTGTTATTATGTTTAAATTCTGCTTGGCGCTGTGCGTGAGGACCTGGATGTGCTGCACTCAGCAGGAGAGGAAGGGGCTTTGGTGCCTGGGTTTCCTGGCAGGGGTGAGGCAGAGCAGGAGCTGCTCCATGGCCGTGGTCTGGCTACTGCCAGAGAAACCTCCCCCTGCTCCGGGTGCTGCTGGGGCAGCAGGAGCCAGCAGACATCCCTCAGTTGGTGCAGTTTTTGCAGGTCAGCACAGTCATTCCTCAGTCTACATCAGGGTGGGAAAAAATGTAAGGTGGCACTGCGACACCTAAGATACTCATGCCTTGGAAACAGCAGTCAGCCACCTTGAAAGAAAAACATTTCCTGGTTTGTTGGCGACTGTTGCTCAGCTCCTGTGTAATTCCTCATCCCCCAGGCTGGTAGCACAAGGCCCTGCTGAATTAAAACCTTAATTAAGGAAGCGTGAGACATCAGCCCTCTCCCTGGCCATGATGACTCATGCCTACCCCTTGCACAGCGTCCTGTTTCCAAGCACTTTGCAAGGCCCTGCAGTGCTCCCACTGTCTGCTCTGTGTTACCAGTGCTGTCTGTTAACTGTTACAGCATCTTCATGATGGGTCAGTCAGACTGTGTGTGCAGGTATGGGCTGTAACAGCAGAATTATTGGATCCCTGCAGTATCTCATTCGAGGTTCAGACTGTCTTGGCATCACTCTTACGTACTTCTTTCACCCACTCTTTTTCTCTCTGTAAGTTCACTGTGGTACAGTGGACAGTAGCTGCTTTCCTTGTAACCCTGCAGACCAGCCCTTACAGACATGCCAGCATTTTGCTGCAAATCCATGCCCTGCTGGCTGCTAGCCCCATGCTGCTCTCAGAAGCCATTGTAGAGTCCTCCAGAAATCTTGCAGCTGACCAGGCTGCCCTCAGCCTCACGTGCTGACAGCTCCTGTGTAGTGTCAGGGCTGAATTTCAGCATAAAGAGTAGACTATGAGCAAGCCTGTACCTTTTCTTCCTGGAGATTTATTCTACCAGATCCTTGTGCTCAGTGAGGCTCTGTTGGGACAACACAGGCATTTCTCAGCATTGAAATTAAACCACATTATGGGTAGTTTTGTTTGTTTGTTTGTTTTTGCATGAACTTATACTTTAAACCCATTAGAAAAGGATTTGAAATAAAGACATTAATTGGAAATTGCTCCTGGCATCGTAAGCTATTCCGAGCAAGGTAGAAGTTTTGTTTAACCAACACTCAGCAAAATCATCTTCCCAACAATGTGCTTCACCATCTCCTGCAGTTTAACCATGTCCATGAGCAGTTGGATTTCACTTGCTGTTTTGGTGAGGCACTTAGTAAGATGAGTTTCCCATTGGGCAATCTGCAGGTAGCAGCACAGCACTGCTGAGTTCATGCTACAACAGTGACAGCTCTGGCATCTCTGCTTTTTCCATCGGCTGCTCTTTACTGGGGGATATCAGTCCCCTTCCCTCTCCTCCACAGCACTGTCCCATTCCCCAAACTCACATCTACTGCCCTTCTGCAGCCATGAGAGCAGTTGAATAGAATTAAGCCAACTGCGATCATTGTCTATTCATTAGTAAAAGTGTAGAATCAATATTCCTCTTTCTAAAAGCTGTGTAATATTTGCAGACTTCCTTTCAGCCTTCTTTGTCTTCCTGGGGAGAGCAGACAAGTCGAATTCCACTCTGTTTTATCCATAATGCTACTCTAGATTGCATTTAGAAGCTGTGTGTCAACCTCTCACCACCCATGAGGCTCAGACATGGCCTTCGCTGTACCAACTTGAAACCCAAGTTCAGCTGCCTGTATTTTGTTGCAATATGCATTTAAACCTCAGATTCTTTATAAGTTTTAATAACAACCAGGTACCAAATGTGGTTTGCAAATTTAAGTTCTTTTGCAGATACCTCTGTATGAGCAGACCGCTTCCACGAGTTGCAGTTGTCACTAACCTTACGTGGATTGTAGTATAAAGTGGACTGTGTATGGAAATAAGTTAAAAATGTTTACAACTTTTGTATATATATACAAATATATATAAAAAAATATCTTTTGGGAGAGCAATCTGTGATGATGTATTTTCAGTGTCTGTGTACCAACTGCAACTTATTTTCAATAAAGAGTTTAAAATGAATAGAAGCAGCCTGAACAAATTTGGTAATGCTTTATTTAATCGGGTGAGCACAGGGAGCAAGGAAACTGCATCGTCAGGCCAAGGAGAACCGAGCACCTCGAGGAAACTGAGAGCAGCACCGTGAGTTCTCAACCTGCCGGCTGGGAACTGACGTATTTGCTAACACAGAAGAAAATAAACTGAAAAATAAAGGGAAGACGTCAGAAGCTCCTGCAGAAGATACGTGCTTTGTTTCCTCTGAGCTTTTCAAACCCAAGGGGCAGTCAGGGGAAAGAACTGAGGATGCAGATCTGTTGCTGACTTGGGCAGCTGGCATCCAAGCTGGAGCACCGGTGTGTGGTGGCACCTGGCTCTGCTCGAGGCAGCGCCTTGCGCCACGAACACGGCAGCCTTACGGGTCACCACGTATTCATGCATTCTGTCAACAGCCGTGCAGCCTAATGCTCCTCCCTCCCTCTTTCAGGGCATGCAGTCTGGCCCCTGTGCTGAATACAACACATCCAGGAATTCAAAACAGTCTGAATTATTTAGAAAAAGAAACCGAAAGCACTTTGCAGCCTGACAGCAAGCAAAATTAACAAGTATAAGGCAAGGAAGAAATGCTGTAGCCAGGACTAGCTCTTCAGTAATAGACTGAGCTCAATTTCATAGAAACGCTTATATAAAAGCAGTGTTTTGTCACTTAAAAATTACATAAATTAATCTCAACATGTTAAAAATAACTAAACCTGGTCTGCAAAGATGGGCAAGAATCAGACGCTTAATTATAGCCATGGAAGTGCACTACAGGGAGCACGTGTCACTCCGTCACGTCATAGCTGCTGCTAGAGAAGTTATTTCAAATGATGAACAGATTCGGCTCCTGTTTTCCTAGAGGTGGAAGTTACAGATGGCAAGCAATGTGAGCAAAGCTACTGCAGACCAACATCACCAAGGGAGATACAGGATGTAAACACTCCATAGCCTGAACAAATTATCCTCGTTAGTGCAGACCACTGTAAACAGATAAATGCACTTGAAGGCACTGCAGATAAACATGGTCAGTGATCAGCAGCATTTAATATCCCAGTATGCCGTTGGTTGGAGCTACCACCATTAATACATCCAAGAAATAGAAACGTGGCAATCATTAAATAAAGTCACCGTGAAGTGTGCTTTACAGAAAGTAAAGCCTGAACATCATCCTTCTACATGCAGTGCTACAAAAGAAGTTTCTTTAAAGAACATGTTACATAAAAGGTCAGAGGCAACTTCAAACCTCAGGTTCAACTCATCACACATATCAGTCCAATTCTTCAAGTAGTAGAATTAATTCAGTTTTCAGACAGGAATATTCTTAGCTATACGAGCAGCCCAACGTTTACAGACACACAACTGGAACGGCCCTATTCACCAGTGAGTAGGAGCAGTTCTGCATCTCTGCACCCCTGACTGCTTCCATTTCTGCGGTCACAGAAACAGCACAAAAATCAGAATATAAGGGAACTCACTTCTGCTTCTATTCACTTCAGTGATTCAATATCTCCCCCCTCTGCTCCCACCCTTCCCTAAAGAAAGAAAACCCCCCAAGCCAGATGCATATTCCCCTATTGTGTCCCCAGACTTCAGATCAGAAAGTATTTTCTCAGCTATTGCATGTTACAGGAGAAAGGTGGCCCCCTGCCTGCCCACCCTGCAATTTTGGCCTAACTCTACTCAGGCATTTTGGAAGCTCAGACTTTGGATGTTAATTAGCTACGGCGCAGTCCAGTGATCCCTTTGCACAGTATTTATGAACAGCACTGAGGGCTCTCTAACAGTTCCCTGTGTATCAGTACTCAACTGGCACCAGATCTCAGCCACACTACGCTGTCAAACCTCATTCCAAAAAGTGCATATTCATAGACAGAAACTGTTTTATTGGTCTTCATAAGAGCTAACTGATGATTCTACTGATTGCTTGTAAGGAAGGGAACTCCTCATCCTCAATATGCAAAGCTTTATGAGTGACAATGTCCTGCTGCGTTAGCACTTGCTTACACGTTGGGCAGATGCAGCAGTCGAGATCAGAGTTGGAGTCCGTTTGCCAAACATTCTTCTTGTTCTTTTTGGATTTGTTTGAACTTTGCTTTTCCTTGATTCTGAAATCATTGTGAGCAGAAAGCAGTTCTTGTTGCTTAACTGTGTCTGGCAACAACACCAGCAACTCGTTAAAAATTTTCCTGAAATTATCTCCAAGCAGTTCTCGGCAACTTTTGTAATACTCTGCTGCAGAAATCAGACCCTTCAGTGAAAAGAAAATTGGAATAATTAGAAACTTCAAAAATAATAATCTGATTCATCTATAAAAAGATTCACGTTCTTCCAGGCCACACTACGTGCACTTTGCTGTGCTACAGAAGAGCTACAGTGGAGCACGCAGTTCAAAAAGAAAACCTGCATCTAGTCCACTCACCAACCACAAACAGAGGCACTACATGAACTGAGCTGGGGAGGATTTCAGGAAGGCAAAGGTTCTTGCCCACTCACCTGTCTGAATTGCCCAGAATGAGTTTTAAATTTATTGAACTTGGACTCATCACTTTGGAGGAATTCTTTAATGGATTGTATTAGCTGAATGTTCCTTTGCTGAAAGTTTTCAGGTATCAAGTATGTCCCTTGGCTGGATTTTGGCCTGCATTTGGGGGAAAAAAAGTAATGCAATTGGATACTGCCTCATATTACAGAAATATGCTGCAGACACACATTACATGATGATTCTTTTCTCCCTTTCTCCACTCAACTACACGTGCAATTTCTGCCAGCAGCACATGGATACAGTAATCCTACCAGTGTTTTGTGCTTCGTCTGAAGCTTCTATGGCATATCTCGAGATGCAATGTGTAAATAACTCCAACAAAAGGACTTTTACTTACTCTTTCAAAGATGTAGTGACAGGTTCGGAGATACTGGTGGATGGAATAACAGCAAAACCTGGTGGGGGTTTACTAACAGGCACTGACAGTCCTGGAGGCGGAGGAGGACTCTTTAATAGCACCACAGTGTTAAAGCCTAAATGAAAGCAGAAATGGGCAGGAAGTCAGAGCACATATCTGTGGCACCCACATACCAGCAAGTAAAATTAACACCAACAGTCTGACGTACTCTCCAGAAGCATCAAGAAGTAACAGTCAACAGTGCAGTCATCACTATTTCAGAAGAAACCTAAATATTAAAGAGGTGGAAATCTGTTGCCTTAACGTTTGGGTCAGGAAGTGCTTCACAGCACCTGATATGACTTTACAAAGAGAGAGGACTTTCAAGACACTGTTACTCAGGCTGCCTTGTAACTGCAGCCCAGAAGCTGTCAGTGCCCTGAAGTGCTTACCCGGTGGCGGTGGCATTCGAGCTGATCCTGAGCTCCCAAGAGCTGGGAAATCTTCCTGAGGTAAAGGGCATTGGTTCGTCACTGTGGGCTTTTTAAGGCCAGGGGGCTCTTTGGGTGTACTACAGAGTGCTAATGATTTTTCTGAATGACCATTCACAACAGCTGCAGATCTGTCAGAGGCGTGAAGAGCAGAAGCAGCGTTTGATGTCCGCTCTGCTTCTGGCAGCTTTTCAATACAGGACCTGGGCAATGAGGTCTCCTGTAACAGGTGTGGGGATGATGGTCTCTGCTTCTCAACCCCCATCCTCTTTTTCTTGCTCACTTTTGTGAAAGTCTGTGAGGTAGAAGCTGCCAGCAAGGACGATACATCAAACATTGTCGGTGTGTTCCTTATCTCCTGGGTTGTCAAGCCACTACTGCTGTCTTCATCATCTGACTGAGAGAGTTTATTGCTCTTCTTATTTCCTTTAGTGCTATTCAAGGAGTATGATTTTTTGGCTATCTGATTTACGCAAGGGTTGCTAATGGCTTTGACCACATTTTTACTGGAACCACTGTTCCATGCAGATGTGATGTTAGTTACTGTTTTATTGTTAGGCCTCATTTTGGACACCAGAGCTGGAAAATCCTCCTCTTGAAAAGCTGTTTTCTTTGCAGTCGCTGTGTACGTCAAAGACATCCCAGAAGAGACAGCGGGTGCTGCGGAGGATGACAAGCTTGGGAAATCTTCTTTAAGCTTAACTGCTGCTAGCTGAGCAGAGCTGCGAGAAAGGAAAAGTGCACCCAGTTACACCACCTCTGCACAGACAGCAAAACTCCCAAAACTCCACCAGGCAAAAGAGGCTCCGGGCCTGACTGCATTCTTCTTCAATCCATCACTTAGAGTGGCACAGCTGCCACAACCATTAACAGGATGCAGATACATAAACCGTGTCTGGATGGGTCTCTTCAAAGCAGTCTCACTAGCCTTGCTGTCTTATCTGTGCTGTCTTAGCACACCTTACCTTGACCAGCAAGCCATACATGCAGGCTTCTAGTACATCCTAGTGTCCACATCCTGCAAAGACTCTATTTATAGTTACCACCCATTTAACGAGATGATGAATTTAAAAACCCCAACAGCATATGGCTCCCTCAAGATAAGCTAGTGAGTTAAAAATGAGTGGAGTCAGGAATACTGAAAAGTTCCCTGGAACTGCACTACAAAAATAAAATAAAATAAAATAAAAATCAAGCTGCAAACTGAAGCAACAGCCTGTGCTGTTCATGCAGCAGCTGACACAGAAACAGGTCAAAGCAGAAGAGGAACTGAGAGAGGGGAGCACCTGCAGTTCAAGAGATCTATAAAACCAATTCTTCCAGAAACACACAACCCAAGTAAGTTTCTAAATCAGCTTTCTCATTGCTGCAGTCTTGAACAAACTTACCCTTGTAGAGGTCCTACTGCAGAACCAATTGCTGGAAAGTCATCTTGGCTTAAAGCACCATTAGCAGCTGCTTCTTTTGGGGTATTGACAAAAAGAGCAAAGAAATATATTCAACTAAAATCCAGTAGTTTCAAAGTGGAAGCTATCAATGAACACGACAGCAGCAATAACAAGTTCTATTTTCAGCAGCTGCTGATGTCATTAACCAACATTCCAAAAGGGCAGTAAGTCCACGTATCAACATTTCCTTCAGTTAACTACATTCACCATTATGACATCAGGTACGAGCTCCAGCATACAGGCAATTCATGGAACTTAATATGAGCAAAACACTGGTTGATAAGACAGTCTCCAGATGATTCCTTCACAACTGAGAAGCCAATGCCCCCAGCTGCCTGCTCTATGCTTCCCCCAGAGGCCAGCAATCAGCTGCCTGCACAGGGTTAGGATACTGTGACTCAGTATGCTGATTCTCCACTTGGAAAGCTGCTCCTCTGAGCTGTTCAACACCTCTGCTGCACAGATGCCCACACTGCTAAGCAATTAGCTCCTGGGCAGTCAGTTTTCATCAAAACATAAATCATTCTCAATTAGGCTTAGTCTTAAAATGCAGTGCTGTGAACTGCATCAGCTTAAATACAGACTGATAACAGCTTTGACACACACGCAGCAAAAGCTGGGCTAGCAGCAGGGTAAGATAGCCTTGCCTGTCATCCCCAGCTGAGCTGTACCCATTAGATAACCAAGCTCTCAGCAGCTCTCAGCTCATTATGAAAGCATATAAAGTTTGAGCAGGAACCCTGTTGTAGAACCAATAAAACAGTGGAAAAGGGATTTGGAGCAGCAATAACATCAAAACAATTCTATCAACGAGTTACAAACTTTTACTGGGACTAACTTAATCCCAAGCATCACAGTACATCAGTTCTTGCATGCTACAGTAGGAATATGGCAGAGTCTTAGATAGTATTATTTGGATAAACATCACAAATACTGTCATACCTTAACTGCTTGGTATTTCTACCCAGCTTCATTTTAAATCTAACTGGCTGTGCAAACCCCAGCCCACTTGGACACGTTTCACAGTGAGTGAGTGTTGCTGGATTAAGACTCTGCACAGCTCTCTCCTTATCCACTGGCTTTTGAGAACAATGTATGGCAATTCACACTTTGGCCAGCCTGAGCTCCAGACCCATCACCACACCCTGTGTCTCCCTGCAGCTGCAGAAAATGTTCAACACTGACCTGTAGCTTCACTTGAAGACTTTGGCACACGTTTGGAGCTGGGTACCTCCGAATCCCTCAGGTCCTCCTTTTTACCTCTACTGCTGCTGTCCTCTTTGTCTTCTCCCCGTTTCTTCTCTTCTTGTCGTTTAGCAGCTACAGATGCCCTGACTGCTGCTGCAACATCTCTGTCTTCTTCTTCCCTACAGGACAGGGCAGATTTTCTTGGTAAAAGAGCAGGGATTACAAAGCACCTTTGCCTTATACTCCACCTCTCACCTCTCGGCAGTAAGCTCTGATGACTGTCCCTGGCCTTGTGCTGCCACCTGCTGAGAAGGCTGACACAAACCCACTCTTCCCTTGGCTAGTGAGAAAGCACATTTTACCCGGGGATCTGCGAGTTCTGCTTGTGGTGGTAACAATCCAGGATAGAAGAAATCAATTGGAGTGAATTGGGAAAGACAGTACCACGGATGACAGCAGACACCCACTTCTCTTATTTTCAAATGTGCAGTCTTATCTGACTTATTAGACCAAAGTGATTCTTTGAAATATGGCTCATAACAAACTCTCAATGAATGCAAAATCCACATGCGACACCAACATATAAAGGTGTTTAGAGATGGACTTCTTCCCCAGTGAAATTACCAGTAATGAACCAGCTGACCATCCAGTGAGAAAAAGAACAAGAGAGGTGCAGTATGTAAAAAGCACTCAGGTCTCATATGCATGAAGAGACAAATAAATGCAAACTTTTATTTCAATACTTAACCCTCTTCTTTCTCCAAAGCACTCAGTCTGGCCACACAGAGATCTGTTTGCTCAATGAAAAGCACGAGCCTCAGAATAGGAATTTCACAGTTACCCAGACCAAAAAGTCCAATGAACTTCCAAATGTTTATCATTTACTTTGGAAAAATCCTTCTAAAAAGAAGCTAGCACAACCATAGTTGCTGAAATTAAGAACTCTGATTTCAGATAACCATGTGACAAAGATCACAGTGACTGCTTTCTTTGGCAAGTCCAGGAAGCTTTAACTTCAGAGAGTAATTTCACTTTCACCAGGCACGCAGCCAGCATACAGGCTTAGACTGAAAACTGGCTGTACTCTCAGTTAACAATTCACTACAGAAGCTTCCAAACTTTGTCCCTACCTCCTTCCAACCTGTGCACCAAAGCTCTGTTAATTGAAAAAGAACTAAGCAGCAACAGAAATCCACACAATGCTGTGCTACTCACCTCTTGTATCTCCAGCTGCCTCTTCTGTTCTGCTGACTTCCTCGGCCACCCAATCTGCCTGACCTTCCTTGCCTGTTGAACCTGTCAACTTCTTCATAATCCTCTCCACCTATAACACCTGAACAGGAGGGATAGTTATCATTCTTAAAGTTATTTCTGTAATCTGGGCACCATACTATACCTGAAAAAGAGCAAAACTACACTACTACAAATAAATCTATCTTGACTTCCTTCTGATGATTAAGCAGTCTATCAAACCTCCAGGAATGGTAAAAGTCTGTTCCACACGGAAAGAAAGTCTGCTTCATCCCCTCACTCAAAGAAAGGCCAACTCTGACATCACATTCATGATGCTTGTGGCTCTGTCAACTTCTGGTTATCTTCAAGAACAAACTTCCCCAGCCTCTCAGAGCCCTGGTTCCAGGTTTCTCCACCCTCTAGCAAAGAAACTTCCTAGCCAGGAGGTCTTCACCTGATATTTCTGCATACCAAAGCAGTAAGAATGAATACATCCCCAGCCATCGCAACACCCCCAGCCACACTCACCCTCGTTTCTCCTCTGGTGCCGAGGAGCGTAATTAAACTGCAGATCTATCTGCCGGTTCTGCCTGGCCTCAGCCCTGTTCTTGCTGTGGCAGGCTGTTTTGTGGGCTTTGTAATCGATTTCAGTGCGGAAAGCGTGGGTAAACTGCTCTGTACTGCACCGTCCCTCTTCACAAAGGAAATGCTTCTCGCGGAAGTGTTCACGAAGGTATTCGTAGTCGCTGCAGGAAGAAAAGAGCCTGAGCTGCAATTCTCCACACGTATTTCTCCTATGCTATATGATTATCCTTCACTCCATCTGTCAACGCGTAACATTAACACCAAAGAGGAAGACTTTAAGACATGAACTAAACAGCAAGTGGTTACTGCAGCTGCTGGCTTAAGGAGCAAAAGAGCCCACAGCCAACCTTCCTGCACTCCCACTTCAAGCACTGCTTTTCAGAAAACTCAAGGATCCAAAACTATTTTTCTAAAATGTAAGCTTTTTTTTCAGAAAAATAAAACTACTTCTGCAAACCTGTAGTACTCCTGGGCACCATCAGAGTCACAGAAGTGACAAAAGTAGTGGTCTCTTCTCAGATGTTTCAGCAGCTCATCGTTATCCAAATAACGCTCGTCACAGAATTTACACAGGGGATGCCCACGATGAGAGGTGTCATCTGGATCTCCATGGATTCGATGGCGAGCAAGGTCCTTACGAGTGTACCATTTCCTTTCATATGTAAAAATCTGGAGAAATAAGTAAGAATGGAATAAGCCAGGCTCTGCACAACTTGCCTGAAGAAGTCACAGATTTGCTTGAAAAAGATGCAATCTGACAACTCACAACTCAAATTTTCAGTGACTAGGAACTAAGATTCAAGTGATACATTTTGACTGCATCTCACTTACACTTCACTCACCTCAAACAGATCAACTTCACCCTTTCTTCTCTCCTGAGAACAATGCTGTTCAGTGAACAAATTCTGCACTGAGAGCCAATCTTCTGCCCCTACAAACACACAGGCTGTTTTGATAGAAAGGGTTCTGAAGACACCAGGAAGATCAGCATATCCTTGAGAACAGAACATCCCTTATTTCTTATCTCTTTAACAAGGAATCTTAACTCACTCTGGGAAAAGGTTCACTTGGCTTTGCTTGCACTGACGGACCACAGCTTCTGTGAGTTCAGAATTCATCTGCAGTGGGTATTAACAACACTGAAGCTTTCTCCAAAATAAAAGGATTTCTTCAATATTGTGAAATTAGAAGCCTACATATTCTACTAGTTTACCACTCTAGTGCTGCCTACCTAGGCTGCCTGCAGAAGCACCTCTTCAGCAGAGTTCAAAGGACACTGCAACTAAAAGAGGCTGCCTTGTCTTCCCCTTCTCTTGACTCAGCACTAATGATCAGAGAGTCAAATCAGTTCAGTGAAAACTAACCCTGCACAAAAGATGTCTTGGTCTTCATCCAAGTCAACCCTGACCAATCCTGGATCCTGTCCCTTCAGGCAACAACCTGCAGTCTGACCTGCAGGAGCCAACTGTGAAATCAGAACGTAAATGCAGTTCTCTGATTCGATATTCGATTGGTTTCAGAGAAAACAAATGTACAAATCCACATGTAATGAGTTCTCAAAATATGTGCTCGTGCATTAAATTCCCTCCTACAACAATAAACGACGCTGACAACTGTAGGACACAAAGGTTAGCAGCCCCAGCATTCATTGAGCAACAACGGCTGTCTTTGCTTGACACATCACTGAGAAATGCAAAAGAAACCCAAACAACAAAAAAAGAAGCCAGTAATGGCAGCAGTAAGATGAGCAGTTCTCAGGCTCAGTACTGACATGCCACTCAGCTTTCCACTAAGTGCTTCATCTTTGCATTTTAAACCAGCCCAGGTGTGTTCTGTGTGTGTACATCAAACAGCAGCAGACCTCCACTGTAGACACTCATGTTTCACTTTCCAACCAAACCAATGAGATACAGGAAATTCACTCTGAACAAATGAACAAATAAAATAAACAAATGAAATGTAATTATATTTCATTAAACCAACAAGATGGGTTCTCATCCTGTCCATGATTCAACTGTAAACGCTACATTGGCTCGGAGCTGAGAGAGAAATCCATCACTCCATGATGCACTCTGCTTTCTGGACCACCACTAATATTTTCTCAGTTACAGATTTAGCTCATAAAGTCATCGTAAGTCCTAACAGATATCTAAATCACTACAGTTAGAGCTGTAACAAAGCCTGCCTACAACTCAGGATTAACTTCCTATCAGACAGATAGGGTTTGGTATTTACAGGTATCGTGGGGGAGGAGCTAACCTCAGAAGCTTATTAATATGGTTGGGCTTAATTTAAAACACAATCCATTTAGAACCTCCAGGACTCTTTCATTAATCAGTTTATGAAAGAAGAAAGTCTCAGAAGAAATCAACTGACCTGACTGCAGGCAGACAGGAGAAACCTAAGCAGCAGAGTGGTGCTGTTCAGCATCTCCTTCTCCCCACCTCCACAAGTACTCCAGAAGGTCACGTAAGGAACCACCCCCTCCTTTCATCACATTAAAGCATTGAACCAACTCACCTTTAAGTGTTTAACACAGAGTTTGCAACAGAAGAGTTCATGCTGCTTTCTCATGTGCTGTTCCAGATCCGCAAAGGTATTGAACGGCTTCAAATCTGGACATAAAAAGCATTCATGCTGCAGCAGCTTCCTAAGGGATGAAGAAAGATTTGCTAAAAGTTATTCAGTTCCCTGCCAGTAATCTTTATTGAAAGATAAACATTCTGTCCACAGAAGAATTCTGCATTCTTATTGCTCCCCCAGCTGTTTGTAATGAGGTTAGCATTTTGTTTATTCCAAAGATACTTTGTCATCAGTCAGGAACAGAAGAGAACAAAGTTACATGGAGACTCCAACTATAAGAAGCCAGCTGAGCAGTCACCCGGTAAGCAGCACAGTACCAGCACACAGCCTGAGATGGACTGGAACACGTCTGTGCAACACATTCCTGCCTTCCTGAAGATTCAGATGATGTGGGCTATGCTCACATCTGATTTAGTTATGGTTTATACTGACAGCAACTGAAGTATATGATGAGGTGGGGAGATAAAAAAGTAAGCATGATTCCCAGCAAGAGCTGAAGGCAGAGCACTGGTCTCAGTGGGAACTCCCCCCCCCACTCACACTTGATTACTGTTCTGTGGGCAGTGATCTCAGCAGCCCTCCAGAAACACTACCATCAAAAGTAATTTCCAAGGCTGGTGTATAATTAATCAGAACGTGTTTCCAACTGCTTCTGCTTACAAAAACCCACTGCCCAACCTCATGAAATGCAAAGTATAAACATACCACAAAGTTACATTTTCACCTTTTTTCTTCCATTTATAACCAAGACCTTTGCAGGAAGAGGATGCTCTTCTCTTCATATGATGTATGGTGCAATTGGTTTTGATTACTCCTTATGTAATGCAGGGATAAATACCATTATAGCAGTAATTTTGCCTTTACTGATTTACACAGCAGCCAGGCAAGGAATGAAGAGCCTTGCAGCAATTTTGCCCTTGGTAAAGAAGCAAAAAAGCAACTTTTGTTGGCAGAGCTTCTGTGCATCCAACAGAGGAGCTGCTCCCTTCCCACCTGTGCTGCCTTCACCCCACCAAAGCCACCCGTGCTGCCCAGTGACCAATGGACACTGCATCAAAGTCACCATTTCCATAAAACCACACTTTTCCATTAAAGAAGGCACTTCTGGCCACGTAACATAGATAAAAAAGTGATGTTTTAGGGACAAATTACAGAAAGGATTCTCGTACTTACCTGTACAGCCCATAAACTTCTCCATCCATAAAATAAATGTCATACTTCTTCTCATGCTGCAACTTGTTTAGCGCTATTGTCGAGAAAGACGTGAGCTTCCGCCCGAAGACGACCTACAGGCAACACAACACAGGGATCAGAGATGGCACACATGGGCCGTGCAGTATTCAGGATGGCAGAGCAACTCCTCAGCACAATGTCTGTTTGTCAGGATCTCACCACAGCCAAAGGCTTAGACATCAGGGCCAGAGCTGTGTGTCACCACTGCTCGCTGTCCCCACAACTGTCAGCAACTGCGACTGCTTATCAGCTTCCAGCAAGAGCACCACGCAGGGTGAGTTGGACTTGCCTGGTCTTTGGATTTTGAACTACATTAGGAAACTCTTTTATGATGCTTGGCTCCCACAGGGCATAAATATCTCCAAGCAATGCAATCCACTCGTTGCCCGGAGCCCTGCGCTCAGCTGCCTCCTATCTCCCAGTAGGAGACCACACAAACAGCCTGCGAGGGAAAGGGACATGGCTCAGGGTGTGATGGAGAGACCAGTGCTTCCTCTTCCCTCAAATATCGGTAAAGTGAGGGAAAATGCTACATCACTTCCCAAATTATTTGTGTGGTGCATCCATTCTAAGAGAACCTGGTTGCCCCCACTGCTGCCCAGTCTGGGCAGTGCTGGTGTAGCAGCAGCCTTAATGGAACAGCTGTGATAGAACACAAGTTCAGTGCAGTCTTGTGAAGTCACTCCTCTACCCCTGCTGGGGTGAAACACCTCAGAGCAAATCTTTTGGTTTGAGCTTTTTGGCTAGGTTAGTTTTTAAAGCTTTCTTTACAGTGAAGCTACTATTAAAATACACGTTATACTGAAGAATATACATGCATATACACACGGCTCTCTGAAGTGCCAGGCTTAAAACAAAGCGACCACAAGTCTGAGATTTTTGGATAAATGCCAAACTCACGTTATTTTTAAAAAACATTTGTTTTTGTAAACTTCATTTCATTTCAACCTGAAGAAAGTTTCAGAAGGGAGGAACAAACTGCAGAAAAGCAGATTTTATCACTGGAGTCCATCACAGATTCCTGCAGCAGTTCCAAGGACAAACACACATGTGTATAACAAACACACTGACCAGTCCTCCACGCCTAACCCAAGCACACGTCAGGGTGACTTTACAGGTCAACAAGCAATCCTGCCTAACTCCAGCACAGCAATTAAACACCTCTGAGAGCACATATTACCATAACAAGTATATCCTGCTTTCTCCTTCATCACACAGTGCAATGCCAGCCATCTTTAAAGTTATTTCCATTTCCTCTGGACACCACGCTGTGACACAGTTCAACCTACACTGACCAGGACAGCATCAGTTGAGATATGATGAGATGTATGTGGCTCTTCTAACACTACACATTACTATATCTGAGTCAACTGTAATGAAAAGATCACTTTTAACAATTAATAAATGAGAGGAGAAGACGTCTTGATGAAGTGAGGTTCAGGCCACACAAATACACCAACTATTATAGAGCTGAAGTGCTCCCAGTCCATCTGCAACACTGAAAGCAGTGGTTTTATGGCAGCCAATCAACACCACGGATTGCTTCCTAAGAGAGGAGGTGTGCAGAGAGGTAATGGCCTTAAGTTGCAACAGGGGAAGCTCAGGATGGCTACTGGGAAACTCTTCTTCAGAATAGCAGTCGGGCATTGGCACTGCTGCCCAGGGAGGGGATGGGATCACTGTTCCTGGAGGTGTTAAGAACCATAGAGATGTGGCACTGAGGAACGTGGTCAGCAGGCATGGTGAGATGAGTTCGGGACCTCAGAAGTTTCTTCCAACCTTAGTGATTCTGCGGTAAAATCAGGTCCAAAGGAGATCTGTGTCCCTCCCTGCATGGACACCACTCGCGTGCCGATGAGCTCAGTTACAAAACCAAACCCAACGCAGCAAAACTACAGCATGTGGCACCCACCAACTCGGAGACCTTCAGGGATCTTCAGTCCCCGCCGCCATTTGAGCGGCACAAGAAGCAGCCAGGGTAAACACGCAGCTTTTGTCAGAGGGAGGCGGCGAAAAACCCCCTCCTCCGGGGCACCGCTTTGACTTCACCTCCACCTCTCTGCGATCTCTCCCCCGACGCAGCAGCTCTTCTCCTCTTGCAGCATTCCTCCTTCCCCACATCGCTGCACGCTCTTACAGCCATATCCCTGAGCGAAGTTTCCCCAGCCCCACAGCCCCACATCCCACCCCTGGCCCCATCCCCGCCGCGTGGCGACGCGCTGAGCGGCACGCGGGGCGACCAAAACCCGGCAGCAGTGCGGGACGGCGGGGCACCGCCTCGTTAACACCCGCACAGCGGAGCCCGACGCCGCGACCCCCGCCCGCCTTTCGTTTCCTCGGACCGCGAGAAACGCGGCGCCGCGCCACGCCGAGGCCTCACCTGGCCCAGCTCCTCCCGGCACACGGCGCAGTACCGCACTCCGCACAGCGCCCGCATCCGCACCGAGCAGCGGTAGCAGATGGGGTGATCGCAGCGGCCCAGCGCAACCACCTCCAGCTCCCCGCAGCACAGCACGCACGGGCCCTCCGCCGGCCCCAACGCCGCCGCTGCCGCCACGCCCGAGGCCGAGGCGGCCATGGCGGCGCCGACCCGCCGCGGCCTAGGCCCCGCACCACCTAGCAACCGCCAGCACCATCGAGAGGAAGCCTAGAGCGCCGCCCTGGACAGACCCCGCTCAGCGACTCTCTGCCCGACTGACGACCATAGAGATCCGCCTCCACGGCGCCGCTCAGGGTGGACCATAGAGTTTTTGCCTAGAGCGCCACCTCGCTCTCCCGATTATCCTCCGAAGACATCCGGTGCACCACCCCTCCTGGCGTCAGCCCGCGTCCTCCGGCGTGCGACCATAGAGAGCGAGGTCAGGGTGCCCCCGGCTCTTCCGGGCCCCTAGCTTGGAGGAGCGCCGCCTGCAGCTCTTCCGCGCCAGGGCCCCTCTCGCTACGTTGAGTTTCGGGTCGAGTTTTGGGTGGTTTTGAATGGAGTTGGGCTCTGTGATCCTTGTCCGTGCCTTCAAGATGTTCATAGAATCATAGAATGGATTGAAAAGGACCACAATGATTACGCAGTTTGCTATGTGCAGTGTCGCCAACCACCAGACCAGGCTGCTCAGCTCTGTGATTCTGTTGTGGTTTGGGCTCTGTTATGCCCTGGTGGTGCAAACAGCCCCATGGTGGATGAGTGAGGTCAGAGGCTCTGCCCTGTGATCAGATTTTATCTTAGAATCATCAAAGTCAGAAAAGACCTCCAAGGTCCCCAAGTCCAACCCATCCCACCATGCCTACTGACCACATCCCTGAGTGCCACATCCACATGGATGTTCTTGAACACCTCCAGGGATGGCCACCCCATTACTGCTGGGCAGCAGTGCCACTGGCTCACTGCTCTTTCAGAGAGGAAATGTTTCTCAATGCCCAACCTGAACCTGGGCACACTGTTGGCTCATGTTCAGTGGCGGTCAACCAACAGAACCAGATCCTTTTCCTCTGCACAGCTCTCAGCCAATCTGGCCCACACCTGCAGCAATGTATGGGTTGTTGTGGAACAAAGGAACGAAGCACAGGACCTGGCACTTGGCCTTGCTGAAGTTCAGTCTGTTCACCTCAACACATAGATGCAGCTCATCCAGGTCCATCTGTAGGGCCTTCCTACCTTCAGGCAGATCAACGCTTCCTTCCAACTTTGTGTTATCTGCGCGCTTACGGCGGATGCACTCAATGCCCTCATCCAGAAGGGGATTACGTAGGTGTCTGAAAAGCTGTGTGTAAGTGACAAAAAACTCCCAAAAATGTACACGAAAAATTACAGAAAATTGAATATTGCACACATTAGAACAGGAACACAAATAGATTGTATTTGTGTTCACACATACATTAGTTACAGTGTTTAGAGAAAAACGATGTTGTTTGGGTATGTGCTGCAGGCAGTGATTCATGCGTTCAGTATCTGAGTACATGACAGCTGCCCGGTGCTTCAGGAACGAGGTAATGGAGCTCGAGTTGATCATCGACACGTCAGGTTGTTGGCTGAGGAACCTGCGCTCCCGCACATGCTGTGAGGATTGAGCTCACCTCTTAAAGGTCGTGGTGTCATGTTGGTGCTCACAGAGCAGAGCCGCAGCCCCTCAGACAGAAGGGGGTGCTCCAGGAGCACTGAGAGCGGAGGCAGCGCGGCTCACAGCCGTGTTCCTCTGGAGGTGAAGTCGAAAAGCATAAATGCTATTTGATATGGCACAAGATGGTCACAAATTGGGTTTTATTTCAGACTTCCTTGGTGTCCCATCTTTCTTTCTCCTGGATTCCTCTGTGAAAAATCAGAGCAGATCCCCTTCAAAGGCAGGAATGCTGCTGGATCTGTCAAAAAGTCAAAAGAAAAGCCAAGGTCTTGGCACGGGGTGCTTGTTCTACCACATCATCATATATGTCACCAATGAGCATCATGGCTCTGCAATTAGCAAACATTCCTGGAGTCCCATCCCCTGAATCAAGGCCGCCATCTGTCCTGGAAATGACACAGTGGTTCCATTTTCCATGGGTCCCTCCTGTGAGTGGTGTTCGAGGGGCCTGAGGAGTGACCCCAGGACACAGCATGGTGGACTGTCACCCAAGTTACTTGGTGACACAACATATTGACTTCATGATAAAACATCTCAAAATCAAGTTACTTTTCTAGGAAGGGAAATGGTGACAAACCATATTAAATCACATATTATATGTATGATAAGTTCTTGGGATCTACTCTCGTTCATCATTGCTAGCTGAAAGCCCGGATGAGCAACACCTCCATCATTCAGATCTGCTTTCTTTTCACTGAATTCCTTGCCAGTTGTCTTAAAAGAGGGTCTTCATTTCTCTGATGCATAAATGATCATTTAACAAAACATAGCAAGTCCATTACAACGTGTCACGATGTTATCTTGTCCAGCAGCACTGAACAACATCTGTGCTGTAGAATAAATAAAGTAATATACGAGGTGAGCATTTTGGAAAACAGATCAACTAAGTAATTCCACATTTTGGGTCGTTGTGTACAACAGGTAATATTTACTTCCTCCTAAAGAGACCCATTTATCATACTTCAAAGTAGAGAGCAGATAATCGACACCGAAGTGGGTTTGGATGGGGCTGTATTAAATAATTAGGAATGGCCGAGAATGTTGGCTGCAATTACTTCAGGAAATGTACCCCCCCTCCCCCTCCAAATTAATGATACTGTTGGAAATGTTTTTGTGCCCAAACTGCATCACACCATTTTGGAGAGCAATTAGCATGAAATGAGATGGAGGCTGCCGACAGTAATGTGCTGTCTTAAGTGTCACTCGTCTGTGAAATTACGCAAGTACCCCAGCGCCGTGGCCGAGCTTAGGATAATAAATACACCTGCATAATTAGGCTTAAAAGTGATATTACTCATCACAACGAACACTGTGACAAAGCCACAGGGCACAACCGGAGTTTGTGCTTGGCAGATTCCAGCTCTGGGTTTCGTGGTAGGGACGGACCGCTGACGACTTCGTGTCCCTTTGCCAACAAGCTCAACTCCCATCAGCAGTACAAGCTCAGAGTGACTTTTCCTACTGATGGGAGTTTGCAGTCTCAGTGAGTCCTTGGCTTAAAGTGAATGCAGGAATCATAGAATCATAGCATCATAGAATCACCAAGGTGAGAGAAGACCTACAAGATCATCCAGTCCAACAGCCCACCTACCACCAGTAAGAAGTTCCTTTCTAATAGAGAGTTGTAAGGTGCAAGCTGGGGGCAGCTAAAGGCCTGCCCTCTACAAACACAATTCTAACAAACGTTATCCCCACACTTCTGGTTTCTGCAGCCTTCAGCAGAGCTCAGGCCTGCTTAACTCCTGCTTCTGGTCCTCACTGCACGGTTCTGCCCAAGAACAGGAACCTTTTGGCAGCATCCCTGCTTGTGCCACTGTGTGCTGGCTCTGTTCACGGGTGTAAAATGGAAGGAAAACCTCTGTGCCATCTCTGTGTCATTGCAGAAGATGCTCCTGCTTTCCTGACATCTGGAACTCCAACAAGAAGAATGAAGAATTGCTAAAAAGCCAATGCCCAAACTTTCTTTCCGAAGCCATTTTTCAGCTCATTGTCATTCTGAAGAATCACACTGCCAGCATGTGTGAGTCATGGGTGTGGATTAATTTATTTTGTGGTGCAAAGAGGTTTTTATAATAGTCTTTCAGTGGATTGAATCATTCTTTGCTGATGGGTTAAGGATGTTGGTTTATTTCTCCCTGGATTGCAGATGGAGTCCGGATCTGAGCACTGCGTGTGACCCAAAGCCATAAAGAGATGCAATCATATCCAATTAACTAAGCTTTGGTGTCTATTGCAAATAACTTGGTTGGTACTTGGCTCTCTGTGTTGTCAAGATGGTGGTGTTTTCTCCCAAAAATGAAGGGTTAACATTGATCTAGTGGTAGCTAATTTCCGTGCTTACTCCCTAAATATCACACGATAATATCAGAAGAAAAAGGCACTCTTTGAGTCATTTAATCAGCAATAAATATACTGCGGAATAATTGATAACCTGCAGATGAGCACAACAAATCCACTTTATTCAGAAGAGCAACAGATCAAATATTTATGACTTAGCACTAAAATACTGTCAGAGTGCAGACCTAAAGGTTATGCCTAAGATTAATTTCAGCCCCGCAGCTTGAGGCAGACGCGGTTCATTTGCAGCGAAGACACTTAGAGCACAGCACTGAGACACGCTTTCACTGGACAAAGTTTCTCTTCAAAGCAATAGCTTCCTCACTTTTCCTGCGTTTCCGACCCTTTGCTGAGCTTTCCCTGTTGGCTGTGACACACTGCAGCCTATTGTGCAGCATTTCAAGCCACACAGTGTCAGCAGGTTTGGTCTTTTTTTTGCTCTCCATTTGGGATCAAACGTGCCAACAGTTGTATCTGTGGGACCGACAGAGAGGCGCTCTGTTAGTTCCCCACTAGTTTCCAGTTTAATACCCTCGTCTGCAATGACTTTAAACAAGAGCTTGTTTTTGTTTGCAGGAGTTGGGTGGCAGAGAGGCACACACACGCTTCTGCCCTTTGATTTGCCAGGAGGCACAACACGCTTTGCACAATTTCAGATTTCACAAGGGAATTTTCCTCCAAAATCTATATTTGAGAACAAACATAATTTGGTAATACGAGCTTCTCTCTTCTGAAAAGCAGTGATTCCTTAAAGGGGGAGAGGAGCAGGGAGGGAACCATCCCTACAGCACAAACAGAGGTACATGCTGGGAAGCAGAGGTGTATTTTAAGGCATTTGAAGCCTGGTGGTAGGGTTTTCTTTAGCAACTGCTCTCTGGAGGATGAGAGCACAATAAGTGCAGCTAACAGAGACACAGTGCCTCGACGGGAATTCAGAGAACAGCGGGGAGAAGAGGCAGCATTAAGCTTTCAAGGTGAAGAGCCGATGTGCAAATTCCCAGAACAGAGTGAGGGCCCAGGGAGAGCTCAGCTTCCAACGAGCATTAGGGCAGCAAACATCCATGGACAAAGCAATGCAGCTTGACTGCACTAGCCCCATGGTTGCTTGTGCCACTGTAGCTGGTATGGAGAGCAGGACATTGCTTCCTTTTAGTGCAACACAATTTATCACTCATTTAATTCTGCTCGCAGTGGTGATCCATGAGGCTGCTATGTGCCTCCTTTCTGCTATCTCAAAGGGTTTCACCAACACAGCTCCTAACCCAGCATCACTCATGCCAAACTGAACAAGCTCCACTCGTACAGATTTGCTTACAGGCAAATTTGGTTCTCAGCTCCATGCCTTGCAGCTCTCTGCTCCATTCTATACGTACAGAAGTGCACATAGCTGCATGTGCAATCCAGCCTCATCTAATTAAATTTTGGAAAAAAATAGGAGAGCGCTTTGGGGTTGTTTGGGATTTGGTTAAGAGATCTCGGAGCTGTCAAAGTACAGATTCATTTCACAACTCTTCCCCCTTACAGTAAACATGCCTCCGACTGGAGCCAAATATACTCTGTGCATACATACACATCTGAGCATTAGCTCGCTTTCGTTATTGAAAATTACTTCCAGGAGAAAGACTGAATCATGGAATGGAGGGGGCTGAGAAATCTGCTCGCCTTAGACACAACCATTTGACAAAGCCTTTGTATTTTTTTCCCCTGCTCTTCTGCTGCTTTTGAGATTCTTGTCTTTGCTGCTTCCCTACTGCTTTTGAAGGCAATGTCACAGCACATCCTCATGACTTTTCATCACGATCGTCGGTGTTGCTGTGCCGTGTCCGCAGTGCTCTTGGTGGTGCCATGTCGTTGAGTCACATCAGGGCTGAGCCGCTCTGCGGAGCTGGGCCATGCAGAGCCCATGAGCCCAATGTGCCTCTGCCCAGGCTTTGTCTCCCATCACTGATTCAGTCAATCCCTCTCCATCCCTCGGTTTGAAGCAGAAATAAAGCCACTGACTCAACTGGGTGCCACTGACTCAACTGGGTGCAACGGGGCTTAATTACTCTCTCTACAGGGCTTACAATCTGCAGTGATCGAAGGTGCGGCAGTGTGAGCTCAGCTGCACAGTTTGAGGGAACAAAGAAAGTTCCTATGGCTCAGAGCCCCAAGTTCTATGCAACTGTGAGAAAGGGCTGCGAGAACAGGCTCTTTTTTTCAAGCTCAGTGCTAATGGACCCATTGTTTCATGTAAAGGTTTCTGCTGCTCTTGTAATAGTGTGTGTGACATTTGCAGCACGCTTTGTTCCATGAGCAAAGTAATTTGAGATAGTTTATTATCCTTTGGAGACTTTGCTGCTCGCTGTTTAACTTCCATGTGACTGGACCCTGGAAAAATCCCTCAAAATAGCGTGCAAGCCTAAAAATAGGGATGAATATGCTGTTTCTTAGGAATAAAATAATGAATGCAGGGCACTATGATAGGAAGAGCTGAAACATCAGGAAAAGCCATTTACTGCTTCCGCTTTCTCTCCAGAGCCTCCCAAGCACATGGGAGGTCTCAGCATTGAGCCGAGGTGCCGCTTTGCTCGCATGAGATGCTGCAGTTTGTTTGGATCTGTTTCAGGGGAACAAAGAAACAGTGTTTAGTCAGCATGTTCTGAATCACTGGTGAGAGGAATCACTTCCAAACTTGAATTTATTCTGTTGGGATGGAGTGGAGATGTGAGGAGTGGCAACTGTTATCCCAGGGTACCCATGGCTCCCACTCCGCATGGCTCATTCTGCTGAGCAGAACTCATGGGCTGATCCAGCGGTGAGTTCTGCGTCGGGAACCACCAGAGTTCACTGAGCCACAGCTGTGGGAATTGTTTCTTCTTGCTGTTAAACCACAGTCACTCAGGGTTGAAATAAAGCAGAAGTCGGTGAAGGGTGAGCAGCAGTAATTTGGTGCGAGGAGATGGATTGTGGGGACCCTGAGTGCTGGCCCTGGGCAGCAGGGAGTTGACCGTGCTCACCTGCTCTGGTGGGATCTGTGCCTCTGGTGGTTCGGGTGCTGAGCTTCACACCCCGCCTGAAGGACAGCTGTCTGCAGCAGCACTGCACTTTGTGCGGCCTCGGGGAGTGGCACTGACTGTGGAATAGAGGAAAAGACCAGAGCAGAATGGAATAGGGTACGATGGAATGGAATGAAACAGAACGAAAGGGAATGGAACTGAATGGGATGGAATGGAGTGGAATGGAATGGAATCGTGTAGGGTAGGGTAGGGTAGAACAGGTTGGAATGGAATGGAAAGAAATGGAGTGGAATAGGATAAGAGAGGACTGCACAGTGCAGGACAGGATAGGGTGGAATTGAATGGAATATAACAGAATAGAATGGAATCTTGTGGAATAAGATAAGATAGGATTGGAAGGGATTAGGATGAGATGGGATGGGTTGGAATAGTACAGAGCAGAATGGAATTGGAGTGAGATGGGATGGGGTGTGGTGGAATGGAACGAGATAAAATGGAATGGAATGGAATGGAATGGAACGGAACGGAACGGAACGGAACGGAACAGAATAGAATAGAATAGAATAGAATAGAATAGAATAGAATAGAATAGAATAGAATAGAATAGAATAGAATAGAATAGAAGAGAAGAGAATGGGATGGGATGGAATGGAATGGAATGGAATGGAATAAAGTGCAGTTCAAAGGGACCTTCAAAGATCATTGAGTCCATCTGGTTACTTCAAAAATTAATCAAAAATTAAAGCATATTAGTGAGGACATTGTCCAAACGCTGGCAGGCATAAAGCATCACCCAGCTCTCCAGGAAGCCTGTTCCGCGTTTGACCACTCTCAAGTTAAAGAAATTGTTGCCAGTACCCAGTCTGGTTCAGCTCTGTGCCATCCTTGCACTCCCTTCAGTTACCAGGAGAGGAGTTCATCACCTCTCTCTCCTTTTCCCCTCCTCAGAAGAGAGAATCACCTTTTGGCCTCCTTTTCTCCAGGCTGGACATCCTAAATTCTTGGCCTCAGCTTCCCAACCAAGATGAGTCAGGACTGTAGCTCTGCAGAGCACTCTGCAGCCAGAGGAGGACAGATTCTCTTCTTGCCTATATCCAAAATGAAACGTCTGTCATCCCATCGAACACCCACACTGAGATGCTGAAGAGCCCAGATGGCCAAAAAGTGTAATATACAGGAGAAGCAGTATGACTGAGCGTGCCAAAGACCCCATCAAAGGGCTGGCCTTTTAAATTGCCTTGTTTTCATGCTCGGATGAGTTGCTAACCTTCCAATAAACACCAGAGTCATTATAATAAAAATGTGGAAAATGCTACCATTAAACCACGCCGGTTTATTTTTCAAGTGCCTCTTTCTGGGACATCAAATTCATTTAGATCATTCTCAAAAGCCACAAATCCTGAATGGGTGCAGTAATGCGTGTGGTGGGAGGCGAGAGCACAACGTGCGTTACATCGGGTGGCGGCAGGGCTCCAACAAGAGCTGGCTGGGTTTATTGCAGGAGTTAAGGTGTGACGCTCAGGCTGCTCACCCCTCTTGCCCCTCAGTTTTGCAGATTGAAGTTCTGGTTCATACTCTGGTGCTTGAGCCCTGGAGAGATGTGGAACCAAGCACAGATCCGTGATCAGGAGGAAGCGGAGCCTTTCCCTCACAAAAAGATATTTTGGTCCAAAACTAAAGAAGAATCTTTCAGCAGCACAACCAGGTGGTTAGATCCCAATCCTCTTCACTTCTACCTATTTGGAGTAACTTCACCAGTGGTTAGCCTGAGCACTGGGGGAGGGGAGCAATCTTGCCTCAGCCCCCATGTTGTTGGTAAGTATGATGTTGGGGTTTACTGTGCTAATTAAGTGAGAACATAGAAGGGGGTGTTTCGAAAGGTCTTGAGATTGGCTTGACTCTGCTTGGGTGAAAAGAAGCCCCTGGAGTTACAAGAGTGACCCAAAAGGCTGACATCTTAATAGTGGGGACCACCTTGGAGCAGTGCAGCAGGAAACCTGCGGGCATGGTGAGGAAAGAGTTCAGCTCAGTTCCCAGGGAGCTTGTCAGCATGACACGTTATTCAAGTTATGCCAAAAATACGTGGAGGAGACACTTCAGGCAGATGTCTGGGAATGCAAAATTTTCTCTCTTGGTAGGAAGTTTGAGCCCACGTCTGCACATTGATGCAGCACAGCACAAGCTGCTGAGCTGCCTGCTTGACTGGGAGCAGGAGGCAGAACTCTGCCTGTTCCAGACCTGACATCGGTTGCTTGGGGCTCTTGATCTCGGGGTGAGAGGACGTATAATGGCTTTTTACTGAGGGAAATAAACCCAGCAGTGTGTGTTCCATCCTGAACCGAGGTTTGATGGCTGGGGCTGCGATGTGATTCTGTGTGCTGTACTGCTGCCATTCATTAATGGCTCTGCTGAAACACAGGAGCGATGCGGCCTTTCATCATCTCCAGAGCAATGAAAGTATGGCAAAAAATAGCCTGTCCATCTGCTTGGGATGGATGAAGCCAGGCTCAGTTCTTATTCTAAGTCCAGGTGCTTCCAGGAAGTTACGCCATGGATAAGTTTGACTCTCTGATTCCAGATCAATAACAAAAACATTTCCTGTTCTGCACGCATCTGACTTCTCATCATGGGAAAAGGCCAGAACTCTCCTCTTAGCAATTAGGAATTGTACTCCTTTCTGGAGGAGCACAGAACCTGTGTGTGCTGAGCATGTGGGGCACAAGAAAGCTTTGCTCCCAAGGAACTCCCAGCATAGGCTGGAAGGAAGAGGCTGGGAGCTGGGTAAGGGAAGCCTGCCTGCATGGGAATGGGTTGAAATAACAGCAGAGAGTGAAATAGGCACACGGGAGCATGCAAGATGCTGAGAGGAAAATGAATCAAGTCGCTGTTCCAAGAGATGGTTTAGACGTAGATCAGCATGATAAGCCAACAAACTGGGTAATAAACAGGAGGAACTAGAATTGCTCTGATGAGATAAATTTGACCTAGTTGGTTTTATTAGGGGATCTAGAGGGGAAAAGTCACCTGAGGGAAGTTGTGAAATTAGTGATGACAACCTATTTAAGAAGAACTGAGTTGCAGAAGAGGAAGGGCAGCAGCACTCACGAACCCCACTGCAAACAGCTGTGAATGCAGCAGAAGTGCAATAGGTTTTGGGAGGAGGAGCACAAGGTGTTCCATGGGAATCAGGTGTTGCAGTGGCTCCTCCAGGCCATGTCCCTGTGCCTTGCAGCTGGCCCTCAGTGAGGCTGGTGGTGGTTGCAGATCCCCTTTGTGGTTCCTCACTTGCGGTCAGTTTAAGATGTTTCTCTTCCTCCAGCAATAAATGCTGCTGCTGTCGGGCTGGTCCTGAGGGCGAAGGGAGAATGCGGAGCTGAAGAGAAGTGCACAGGGCTGTGGACAGATGCTTGGCACCATGCAGAGGATGCTTAGGGCTGAAGAGGGGAAGCTAAAATTCGCACGGAAAACCCCCAGGGCTGTGAAGAGGACCGTGGGGACGATGCTTGAACCATGAGTTGTATGCTTGGGGCTGCAGGGAAATGCTCACGGATAGGAGAGATGCTGGAAGCTGTAGGGGAGATGCCTGGGGATGTGAGGAGGATGCTCAAGGAGGGAAGGGATGATGAAGCTGCAGGGAGGATGCTCGGGGCGGCACGATTGGTGGTCGGTGCTGCAGGGGATGCTCACAAGGGACGCTCGGGGCCACGGGAGAGGGCGAGGAGGGGCGGGCGGCGGGGAGGAGGTTCGCGGGGCAGGGGCTGCCGGGGGGCGGCCGGGGGCTGCCGGGGCGGAGCCGCGGGGTGCCCCTCCCGGCTCCAGTATAAACCGGCGGGGAGCGGGCGCGGGGCTGCCTTCTCTGGGGCGCCCGGGGCCGCCGAGACGCCTCTTGCCCGCAGCCATGGCGAGGGGGCAGCTGTCGGGGGGCGCTTGGGGGGCTCTGGTGCTGTTGGGGCTGATGCTGCCGGCTGCACCGGCGGGAGCTTGGTACAAGCACGTCGCCAGCCCGCGGTACCACACGGTGGGACGCGCCTCGGGGCTGCTGATGGGCGTCCGCCGCTCCCCGTACCTCTGGCGCCGGGAGCTGCCGGCAGAACCTCCGCACCGCCCTGGGGGCACCGCGTCCGCCGCAGCCCCGCAGCCCCCGGGGAGCCTCGCGGGGGACCCTCCGCCACCGCCGCCCGTCCCCGGCCGCCTCCTGCAGCGCCTGCTCCGCCGGGGCTGGGGCTGGGGGGGGCCGCGTCCCGCACCCGCCCGGCCACCGCCCTCCGCCCGCGGAGCTCAGGTAAAGCCGGGAACCGACGGGCAGAGCGGCCACAGGGGTGCCGGCGTGGGGCTTGGGGCGCGGGGTCGGTGTTCAGGAGATTTGGCATCCTGGGTGCGAGGAGCGTCTCGCTGCCTTCAGCATCCCGGCATCGGGCGGTACGGAGTGAAGGGATCCCGCGGGACAGCCCGGCTCCTGATGGGGGGGGGGGGGGAGGTTTGCATCCCCATCATCGGGTGGGTGCAATCGTGTGAGTTTGCAGAAGTCTGTGCTGCATTTTGACACTTGGACCACGAGGTCCCAGCGTAGTGAGCTGGGATGGTCAGATCTGTTCAGAGAGGCTACGCTTGGATTTTAGGGTGAAAAAAGGGGCTGGGTGATTTCTGTGCCCCTGACTGGGGGATGGCATGCCTGCACCCCGAGCTGTCAGTGCATCACAGGGGTGTTTGTGGGGTTGAGGAGCTCCCAGCATCGCCCCTCCCAGATTCCCTCTCCCTGCCCTCTCTGCTTTGCTCAACTGCATGGGACTGTTTGAGGGCTGTTTCCAAACGTTAAACCTCTTTCCTCTTACGTCAGCAAGGATCCAACATCCAGCTGAAATCCAGGGATGCTTCAACATGTTGGATCAGCCCCAAAACACGTAGCCACATCTCCTTCCCCCTTCCTTTTTTTTTGGTGGAAATCTAGGAATTGTGCCTTTTTGGGAAAGTCCAGGCGTATCAGCTGTGCTACACCTGTGCTGCCCTGGTGAATCCTGGCTGGAAGCAGAGGCAGAGTGGTGCTGGGCACCACATCTGTGGCCCAGACCTGTGTGTAGGATGCATTGCTCTGATTTCATGGTAAAATCTCCTCTGGAGCCTTGCAGGCAGGGCTGAGCCCAGGACTGGGGTGTTCATAGGGTTGCTTGCAGCTGCAGAGCTCAGTCTGCATACACAGTGTCAAAGCGGGGCAGAAAGGGTCTGCAGTGATGGTAGGTGAGCTCTGAGCCCACAGCAGGGAGCACGAAGCGTGGGTGGTATATAATAATCATAATGTAACACAGGGTCCCTTTTCTCCTTGCAGCCTCGCCCGATTGAAGACATCGCTGCGCTGCGCTGAAGGCCGGGCAGGGAAGCTGCAGGAGCTGAGCAGTGCCAGCTGCCCACCGTGGGGACTTTTCAGTGGCTGCTGAGTTCCATCGGCGCTTCTCCGGCTGCTCTGACCTCTGAAAGCATACAGACAATTGCATTCAAAAATAAATAAATAATACACGTATCAGATTTTTTCTCACCCACTGTCCAAGTGCAGTGGTAAATTCATCTTGTTTTCAGGTCAATTTAGTGCTATGAACTTGGGGAGAAACCAACAGGGAAGATATTTATTTTGTTTATTTTTTTTTTTTAGATTTCTGTCCTTGCTTGTTTGCAATATGACACAAACACATACTGTTTGCTTCCTAGGATCTTGCCCTCATTAAACTGAGACTCAATCAAAGGAAACGTGTGTCATTGTGCAATCTTCTTATCCTTTTAGCATAGGTTGGTGTGGCTCAGCCAGGGCAGGCGCTGCAGCATTCTGGTCACTCCCAGATTTTTCTGACATGATTTAACTTCTCGATACAGTTTTTTGGTTTTTTTCTTCCTGCAGTGTTGTGGTGAATTACTTTCAGTGCCCGTGAGGGAGTTGCTGCCAGGCTGGGTGTCAGTTCAGATGTCAAAGATCGAGCCAGGACTGAGGATGGCTCTTGTGCTGGAATCCTCACTGAGTCCCCTCTCAATTTTCCCAGAGCGTTCAAGTTTCTGTTCATCACTATAACAGGATGGTACATGGATGGCACGAATGATGTGAGATTGCCATTAGGGCACTCGAACAAGGCTGTGTCTGCTGCACTGCCCATCAGGCATTGGAGCAGCCAAAGAGGCAAATTTCTGCTCTTGATGGAAGTGAGTGACAACAGGAGGTGAGAAATGCAAAGGTCAGTGTTGCACAGGGGATGCAGAGAGGGCGATGAAGGGTGCTGGGGTGGGAAATGTGGCTGCATCGTGCAGCAAAAACACACTGCAATGCTCCAATATTGGGGCAATCGCGGTGAGACTCTTGGTTAACCTCCAGCCTTCCACTACTCACCTCATAAAATCATTCCTCCTGCAGCTGTGAAGCATGGGCTGATTATTTCTCACCTGGGGCCACAAAGTGATTTCCTCTGTGCTCTGAAGAAGTCTGGGCCTTCCCTGGGGGTCAGCAATCCCAGCCAATGGGAAGAAGCCTTCCCAAGGTGTTTAATTACTCCTTTCCCACGGGCACTCTCTCCACGGGCACCCTCCTTTATGAGCAGCCTCAGGAGAGCTCTGCCTCTCTCCTGCCTGCAGCCATATGGGCTGTGGATGGGATGTGGAACCCTAAAGCTGTCCTATGGAGACTCTGAAATGAATTGCAGCCTCAGGGGTTGTGGGGAGGCTGTGAGCAGGAGGTGCTAGGTGTGTGCAGTGGCACACCACAGCTTTGCCATGCCATCTTGTGGCCATGGGGTGCTGTGAGATGAGGGAGAGCAGGAAGGAGGCAGGAGAAATAGGTCTTTATCCTGACACCATGTCCCCATACCACAGTCCCCGTGCAGAGCACAGTGTCTGCTCTCTGCAGAGTCCCTTCCAGAAACGTGAGGCCGTTTGCTATGGCGAGGCCCATCCCATAAGTCCCACAGGGATGGAGCTCTTCTGGGGCTCCTTGCGTGCCATGTGGGGCTCTGCATGCCCAGCCTGGCTCCAGCGGACACAGTGATGCTGCCACCCACCCCTCCATGCCAGTGGGCGCGTTGTGTTCCAGCCCTGCAGCAGACGAACCCTGGGGGCTGCAGTGGGCAGGAAGACATCCCACCCCACCCAGTCCAAGTCTGGGGCGGCTCCACTTCCTTCCCCGTTCCTGGCCTCTCCCAGGAGCCCAGCAGCATCCAGCAGGGCAGCGGGCACAGCAGGGCCCAGGCTTGGCAGGAACAGGCGGCCCAGGAGGAACCGCCACAGTCTCCACGCACACACAATGGACGTATGGCCCCATGTGCTCTGGAGGAAGAAAACTCCCCAAGGAATTTCCTCCCTTCTTAGATCTGCTCCTCGCCCTGCTGAGTTGAGCCTTGCTATGGTGTGGTGATGGAGGGGGTGGAGATCCCTGGGCAGGGCTGGTAGTCCCATTGGTGGCGGATGTCCCTGTGGTGCCAGGCTATGCTGGGTCCTGCAGCCCCTGCTCCATTGGGGCAGCCGTGGGGCTGGCCTGTGGCCTGTCCACACCATCGCGCTTATGCTGCTTTGGGAAACTGAAAGGCCAGAGATAAGGAGTAGGAGATGTACAGAGCAGGGAGATAACGCTATCTCTGTGCTTTCTGTGCTTTAGCCTATTCCAAAGTTGTCCAGAGTGCTGATAAGGATAGAGCTGCTCAGAGACATGACCAGAGATCTCCCTCAGCTGAGCCTGTGGGGTTAACCCACCGAGATTAAATCCAGGCTGAACCACCAGCATGGAGCTTCCATGCTCTCAGCATCCTGTGTCTGGATGAGCACCCCAGCTGCAAGGGGCAGGGCTGATCCCAGGACATCCCCCCCCAGCTCAGACTGCTTCTGTTACTCTTCCACACGTCTAACCCAGGCTCTGGATCCAATCCAGCTCCTATGACTTGAGATGCAAGGAGGAAGCAGCTCCAGTTGAGTGAAATGTGGATTAACACTGAATTTCTCTTCCAGGTCTGGCAACGACCTTGCAGGCACATTCCTGCCCTGGGAGTTCCCCTCTACACTGTTGATATTTCCGTGGACGTGGTCACCTGTGCTGCTCAGCTGCCAGACTCGCCTGGGGTGGGTGCTCTGGGGATGGGTGCATTCAGGGGTGGGTGCTCACAGGGTGTGTGTCCATAGGGTGGATGCCCATAAGGGTGGAAGCTACAAAGATGGGTACTCCTAGGGATGGGTGCTCCAGGGATGGAGCCAACTGCAGGGTCTGGTGCTGCTCTCCCTTTTATCCACGTCTAGCTCTGATTTACTGAGCTTGAAGCAAAGCAAGCAATTAGCATGGAATGGCTATTTAATAAAATGAACAGGGCTAATTGCTTAGTAGCAGAGCCTGTTGTTCTTGGTGCTGTGCCAAGCTGAGCAGGGTGGTAATTGCAAGCATCTGCATCAAGGCTTGGAAAGGCACTGGGCATCCCAATGGGCTCACTGAACCCTGGCACTGCTGTATGCCTAGGCCCCTTCCTGCTATGGCCTGCTGCACCACCTGAGGGCACCAACTGAATTCACAGCCCTTTTAGTGCCGTTTTCCCTGATTATAGTGTGCTGGAATGATATGGACAACATAACATATGGGGAGAGTGCAGGATGCCTTCCTTGGAACTGTATTTGAGTGTATTCTGCCTTACCTCGCAGATATCCAGGTACTCCTTGGATAGGGACAGATGGGGCTGGACTGACACCAGCCACGTTTCTGCACAACACCAAGTGCAGTCAGTCCCTCTCTGGCACAGCACTGATAGCTCTGTTCTCTGCTTGCAAATCCCAAAGGACCTGGGCAGATTCCCATCTGCCAGTTTGTGAAAGAGGCATCTCCCAGCTCCTGGGAGCATCACTGAGTTGTCTGGACTTTCACAACTCACAAAGCATGTTATTAATCCTCTTGCTGATTAATCCTCCTTCTATCCCTATCAACCTCACTTGTTTACAACTCAATAGTGCCACACACAGAAACCTTATGAAAACGAGATGATGCATTTCAGGAGCCTTCCTGTCCCTCCTGCAGCACAAATGCTTCACTGGGACTGCGCTTATTAATGGCCTGGGATAATTATAGCAGTGACAATGGGTTATCCACAACTGCCTGCAGAGGATGAGTGAACACTGTTGCTGACACCAGCCAGAGGAGGGGAGGAAGAGGAAGAGCATCGCCCCGGCAGCAGCTGCCAGTTCCAACACCAGAGATGCAAACTGGTTCTGATGTGTGCTGCTTGCAGAGGGAAGCACTGGGAGCCTTCATCACCCTCCTCCCACCTGCAGCAGCAGGACCAAAGGTGTGCAAAACCTGAACTGCACTGAAATTGCAGCCCATCATCAGCACTGGGACACCACCCTCCACCTCTCACCCCGCTGCCCTTCCAACAGCCTCAAAGGCAGGGCTGCAGAGCAGAGATGTGCTGGACGTAGGCAGACCTCCGAGCTATGAGACTGTCCTGCTCCTCCCACGCCGGTCTGCCCACATTGCTGCCCTGCTGCAACCTCTCGTTGTGGTGTGTGTGTTTCACATGGGTTGCACAATGTCGGCAGACCGAAAGCAAACAGAGCTGTACACAGGTGTAGTTCCGTGTAACTGCAGCACGCAGCGAGTGGGCTGCAAGCAGATGTCAAATGGAAAGAGCTCCCAGCCCTCCCAGCACAAAGGTCCCATAAATTTCCCCAGCCTCCAGGGGAATGCAATTAGGATCCGGATATTGGGATGAGTCAGAACACACCAAAATTTAAATGGAATAAGAATTAATCTGTGCAATATCTGCTGAATATCTGGGCTCCTGGGGTCCTGCTGCCCTTTGTCAGCTCTGCCTTCAGCTTTGCAAAAGGCTTTTCCAGAGCGGCTCTCACAAATCTCAGCATCTGTGCTGGGCTGCATCTTCTCACACCTGATGCACTCAGTGCCAGGACAGACCCCACTTCACTTCTCTACAGTTAATACAATTAATTTCTTTTTGCTTTTTTTGATGCTTTTTGGGTATAAGCCTGAAAAAAAGTCAACAAATTTAGGTCGCAGTTGAGAAAACGTTTACGCTCAAACAAATAAGCACTTGGGAAACACTCAAACATTTCATTTTTACCTCGTTGAAACAGTATTTCTCCCCCCCTTTTTACTTTGTAAGATACCAAAGCTTCCTAGAAACAATATTCAAAAGGGTTAAAACGTTCCACCCGACCACCCAAAAGATTTTCTCCCTTCTGTTTTTATTGCACTGAATAAAAACTTCTTTTGGTTCAGATAAACTTGAAACAATTCCTTCTCCTCCCTCCCTCTCTCCAGCGTTTCTTTCTTTTTTTTTGGTTTGGCCAGAGAGCGGAAAAATCAATTATTCGCACTCCTCTAAACTGATTAAAAAAGCTTCAGGACTCCACAAAGAGGCTCAAGGGAGCAGTTATGTTGTACAGCAGATAAAATGCTCTCTGGATTCTCCACTTGCCTGCAGCAGCAGCAGTGCTGCAGGGACAAACCCAACGGAGCTGAGCTGGCACCCAATGCACTGCGACCTCTTCGTTGTGTCCAGCACAGCCCCTGCTGGTGTGCAGCACCCGAACATCCACACTGCCTGCAGGAAACGTGGGTGGAAAGAGAAAAATAATGCTTTCTTTTAATTCTTTTTGGTTCGAACATCCCATTGAAAAGTGACAATGCAGAACTTCAGTAGAAGCCCTCTCCTCTCCTTCCTCTATAAAAATCTGCTAGGAAAGCAGTTGGGGCATTGGAACAAGCCCCTCAACATTGGAACAAAACCCACAGCACCAGTGCTGTGACAACAGATCTGGGTTATTTCCTCCTGTGAAAGCTCTCAAGGAAATGAAATCAGAGATGCAAAGGGGTGAAGATGGGAATCTCTGTGTTTCAGCACAGCTGATGACAGTGAGCCGAGGGCAGCTCAGCCGGGCAATGAGTGCAGCACAGCTCTGCTTCTGGAAGCTGGAGCTGGTGAGCCCTTCCCTGCAGCCTGGCATTGGGGGACACTAAGTTTTTGTCTGAGGCTACACATGGACCAAGATGGGGAAAGGGCTGGGGGAACCTCAGTGCCCTGCAGACACAGAGACAAGCGGGATGTGGGGAGGGCATTGGGGCAGCTGAGCCCATGGCGGTCCTTGGTGAAATAGCTGTGTGCCGTCTCAGAACTCTTACCCAGGAACATCCAGAGCTTGTCAGGCCAGCAGTTCTGTTGGTGCCCGGCTGGGCGGATCAGCAGACATCCCCAAAGGGCTCTCCATCTCCAGGCTGGGCTGCAGCATCCCCTCTCTGAACCCATCACATCTCAGCAGCTCTCTGGGAGCGAGGGGTCCCCATTCCCTCCCGTTCTCCTCCCGGAGAGCTGCGCTGCTCTGCGCTGCTTTCCATGCGTCCCCGTCCCAGGGGAGAATGGGTTATAGGGCTAGGGCCTGGCTCTGGCACTGCTGCGGTACCTTCTGGGAGTTCCTGCTCCCTACAGCTCGGGAGTCTCCGAGCGGCCCCGCGGGAGCCGCGGCAGCCAAAGCAGAGCCCAGGGAGGCCCCGCTCTGCGCTCCCCGCACGGTCCCGATCGACTCCGCTCTGAGCAGCCCCGGGCGGCTCCGATCCCCGACACCCCCGCTCCGCGGGCATCCCCTCACCACCCGCCCCCGGGACACCACCGGATCCGTCCGCCCCGTTCCCGGCTCCGCCCGCCCCGTCCCCATCCCCAGCTCCGCCCCTTCCATCCCCATCCCCGTCCCCATCCCCTCCCCACTCTCCGCGCTCCTGGGCAGCGCGCAGTATGGCCGCGCTGCGCAGCGCCCCGACCCCAACGCCGGCCCCGACCGCGGCCCCGGCCCGGGCCCGCCCCTCCTCGCCCCGCCGCCCCGCGCCCGCCCCGCGCCGCGCATAAAAGGGCCCCGCGGCCGCCCGCCCCCCGTCCGCTTCGCTCCGTTCCGCCGCGCGCTTCCGCTCGCCCCGGCCATGGCTAAGGACCAGCTGAAACCGCGGCTGTGCCATATGCTGAAAGGGGAGAACGGCTACGGCTTCCACCTGCACGGCGAGAAGGGCAAGAGCGGGCAGTTCATCCGCAAAGTGGAGCCCGGTTCACCCGCCGAAGCGGCGGGGCTGCGCGCTGGGGACCGAGTCGTGGAGGTGAACGGGCTCAACGTGGAGCAGGAAACGCACCACCAGGTCCGGGGCTGCGGGAGTGGGAAGGGGGGAGGAGGGGTGGGAGGAGTGCGGGGATCCCCCCCATCCCCCGAGGCTGAGCTCCCCAGCCGCCGTGCGGGCATCACCCCGGGTCCCATCGGAGCATCCCGTCCCAGTGCGGTGCCGGGGGTGCCCGGTAGGGTGGGTGACCCAACGCAGGTCTCGGCCTGTTCGGAGTTCTTGCAGCCCGGAACACCTCGTTCCCACGAGAACGGCCGTGTCCCCGCTGCAGGAGGATGTTGTAATCGCGGCAGCCAGGAGAGCGAGGTGGGAGAGCTGAAGGTGTTTTGGCATGGGCAGGGCACTGCTGTGTTATGCAATCTATGGCGAAAAGGAATCGGGAGACCCGGGCTTTATTTCCGGCTCTGCTCGGTGCTTTTTTCGGCCACTTTAGGCAAGCTGCTGCAGCCTGGACTGGGCAAAGATGCCTCAAAATCTACAGATAGAGCCCTGCAGATGTTCTGCGGTTTGAGTGGCTGAAAGGTGATAGGGCTTTGTAGGGTTTAGTATCTGCTGTAGGGCACGGACAGAACTGGAGGGGATCCAAGTAAGACGGGTCCCAGTTCTGCAGGAGGAGCTGCACGCTTCAGGCCGTGTCCATTTCTGTTTATAAAACCAAATGTTTGTTAAATAGTTCAGCACAGAGAACAAGCAGTGAGGCTGGGGCAGCCACTGCATGGCACCATGGTGTATTGGGTCCAAGGCTTGAGTGCAGGCACCTGGCATCTCTGCCAGTGATGCATTGTTGCACAGCAGGGTTGTGCCTTGTGCAGCCTTCGGTTCCAGCACTCTTTTGGGGTGTGTGTATGGGTTCTGAGTTCCACCTACAGGCATGGATACGGTGTTCTCCAGGGCAGAACCTTTCAGGGCACGGTGAGCAGCTCGGGTGCCTCCAATAAAGCCTTCAATTCCCTGCCCCGTGCTTAGATTCATAGGTTCCCATGCTGATTTTGCCTGTTTGGATAATCTGAGCCAGCTCTGTGAAAGCTGATGTTTGTCTTGAATGCGATTTCAAAACCACCCGAGGAGGCTCCATGCTTTGATCCTGCTGGGCAGCGAGGCGGGCGGCGCTCTCCTGTTGGAAAGCATTGCAGCTCCCCGCTGGAATTCGGATGCTGGGGAAAGAGCGATAGCAGATCCGAGGTGGCCTGCTGTGGCTTTGAAATGAGCAGAGGCTTCTTGAAGGCCAAAGGGAATAGGGGAGACTTTCCCTCTCCTGTTTCCAGCTGGTGGAAGAAGGATGGAGCTGTGGCATTACTGCTGTGGAGCATAGGATGGGGTGTCCTATGGGGCTGGGGCTGCTGGGAAGCAAACAGGCCCAGATTGTTCCTGCTGCAATGACACCTGTGCCTGAGCATGCCCCAGGACCTGCTCTTCTTGCCCAGCCAAGAATGACTTTCCCCAGTAAAATGCCAACCAAGGGTATGCTACAGGGTGGGTGATGCTGCTCTGGTGCATGAGTACAGCTGGAACTGAGCACTGCTGCAGTCTCTCCTCTTCACACTGTTTTAATTGCTGTCCTTGGACAAGTAACGCTTCCCCATGCACATCTGAAGCTGCAACAGGATGGCAATGGGAGCAAACAAGGCTTTGCTGTTCAGTGTAACTGTTTTTGGCTAAAGCTAGCTCTATAAGGAGCAGGAGGTGTTCCCACGGTGTCCTGTTCTGCCTGGGATGCAGCACTGCAGCCTGCTTCTGGTGGTGGGCAGAATAGTTGGATGCCACAATTCGGATCCCATGGCACAGCAAAACCTTGGAGGGGGCTGAAATGGGGCTGTGTGTGGGACACTTTGTGTCCTGTGGCTGTGACAGCTCATGGGGTGCCCACAGTGCTGGTGACCAAGAGCAGCCCCTTTGTGTGACTATGGCACATCCTGGGGAGTGTGTGGAAGCTTGTGCTATGGTGGTCTTGGGTAGAATGCCTTCTTCTTCTGCTCATGCATCTGCACCAGCAAAGCAAGCCCAGAGGTGACCAAGCTGTGCTGGTGGCATGGGAAAGCCTCTAGGTCCACTCTGGTGACACCAGAGCTCTGTGCGTAGAGGCACTGCATCCAGAGTGGAAGGGAAAAACTGAGCCTCTGCCAGCACCCTCTCTGGAGCTGCAAGGTTCTGCTCTGGGTCAGTGCTGGCTCCCAGGGTGGGAGCGGGTTTGGGTGGAGCCGTGGAGGATGTGGGGCAGGGAGCTGTGCGGAGCAGATCCAGAGGTGCCAGATGCAGAGCGGAGACTGAGCCGTCCTCAGAGCTGCGGGTCTGAGCCCTGGCCATGGCTCGGAGGCGGGTAGGAGATGGGGTGCTTTGCTGGGTGCCTGCTTTGCTCTCAACCCTGCTACTCAATCTCTAAGGATGTAGCTCCTGTAGGAGCTGGGGGCAGCTTGGCTGTCGTACCATGGGCAGTGCTTCATAGTGCCTGTGTTGGGTTGGGATGCTTCTGCTGTCCTGTTCTGCTTTGCTGTCCCAGTGCTGCAGCTGTTAGGAAGGACTTGGGGGCTTGTTGGGGGTCTTGTGATATGAGCTCCCCAGTGCTCACAGTGCAGTTTGCATGGTGCTTGAGTTCCAGTGGCGGTCTGGGGGTTTCCCGAAAAGGAGAGCACTTTGCTTTGTGCAGCTGCTTTGAGGAACATGCCCTGGCAACTGTGGTTTCCCCAGCGTGTGGTGCTTGGCAGGGACCAGCCCAGCTCCTGTGCCAGTGGCAGATCTGCTGTGCTACGTCGGATCTGTGTGACTTTTCTCGCTGCCAGTAGTGAGAACTACTGTGCTGCAATGGTGCCTGCAGGACCCAAACTCTAGGCCTGAGAAGGAGGGAGGAATGTGCAGGACTCTACCATTGCTTTTCTTGCATGCTTCCCCCACCTTTCTGCCCATCTGCACCTCCTACCCCCACACATCAGCTGTTTGCTCCCAGTGCCTTTCTGGAGATGTGCCCTGTCACAGGTGCTGGTGTAAGCAGCATCACCTGGTGTTGCACAGAAGTGGATCTGAAAAGGAGCAGATGGGTTTTCTGGGGCTCGGTGGAGCAGCAGCCTGCAGACAGGTTATGGCTGGGAGCCCTCCTGGTGTGGGGCGACAGGTGTTGGTGCTCGCTGGGTTGGTTTGCTCAGCACATGCAGCCATGTCTGCAGTCTATAAATTTCATCTTGGTTGTTGTTTTTTCATTTGCAGATACTGGCTCTGTTGACCTTGAATGGAGCTTGCAGGGGAGTAAATAAATGCTGGCTAATTGCACATTAGGCTCGTTTGTCACTTCTAACCTTGGCGGTTGCAGTATCTGGCTAGCCTGACCTAGATAGGGCAGGAGCTGTAAGGAACCCTTCTCTGCTTCAGGGCTTCCCCAGCAAATGCAGGCTGTCACAGGGCCATGAGAGGTGGCAATGTCCCCCTGCAGCAGGGGAGGGTGGCAGAGCTGTGATACCGTCCTCCTCTTCGTAATGAAGGCCTATGCAGGCAGCAGGTGATGCCCAGTGAGTTACCACCCTGAGGCTGCAGGCAGAGGGTTCTGGAGTCTTTTTCTGCCCTTCTCCCTCACATTTCCTCGATTATTCCCCATTCCCACCCCATCCTGCTGTGCTGTACTCATGTGCCTGCTCGACTGCCCTGGAGCTGAGCACAGCTCTCCACTTTCCCACGTGTGAGCTGCCCTGTGCTCCCCTTCCTCCCTGCTGGGCTGACACCGCCAGCTCCTTTCAGAGGATCTGTAGTCACAAAAAAAAAAAAAAGTGAAAAAGTGAGGCTGTATGAGGACAATGGTCCCATTCAGCTGTGCCTGGAGCTGGAGAACAGCAGGGACGGGCTCATCTCCTGGTGCTGGTTTCCCTTATCTCTGCTGTCCCATCGCACGGAGGGATGAATGCACGGATCAGATTGTTGCTTTCATAAATCTGCTCGGGGGATGAGGGGGGGTGGGGAGGGAAGGGGGGTCAGGATGCTGATGTTGAGAGTGCAGCAAAGGCAGTTGAGACACTGCATTTGTGCTCTGGTTCTTGGTGCAACCAAGTTTTCCACCTTGCGTCTGGTTCTCTGCCCCGTCCCTGGGTATGGGGGGAGAAAGAAGCCCCAGGTAAGGGGGGGAGGAAGGGGGGGGTAAGGGTTTGCAGAGCTCTTTATGCAGTGGAACTGTGCTGTCCCTGTGAAGGATGAAGCCAGGCAGCAGGATTCAGAATGCATGTTGTATGATGGAGCAGCACACTTGCAAGTGGAGCAGAGGGGATGATGTCCAGCAGTGTGTGTGCAGCTGGGCAGATCTATCATTTAGGTTGGGCTGGAAGGAATTGTCACTGTCACCCATGGCCGTAAGCTGTGCCATCGTGAAGGATGCCAAATCTCTGCTCTCCTCCCCTGTAGCCTATAGAGACAGCAACGGTTGTGTACCCTGCAGTGAAATGGAAGCAGCAGGAGAGCACCAATGGGCTGAGGGTCCTGAGATACAGCTCCCCTCCAAGAAGTGGGGAATCTTTGGGCTTCTGCTCACTTCTCCTTCTCCTTTGCAGGTGGTGCAGCGCATCAAAGCAGTGGAGACAGAGACCCGTCTGCTGGTGGTGGACAAGGAGACAGATGAGTACCTGTGCAGCCTGCGCCTGACATGCACAGAGGAGATGGCACACAGTGGGATCCTGCTGGGCTCCAGCATCTCGCCTTCCAAGTCAGTGGGCAGCGACAACGGGGAGGTGTGGAAGCCACAGCTGGAGCTGAGTGCAGGCAGCCTGCAGCGACACTCACACAGCTTCTCCTCACACGGCAGCAGGAAGGTGAGGGCAGAGCTGGTGGCATGATGTGTGGCTGGACAGCAGGATGTGTCCCATTGCAAGTGTGCTTCCCATCAGCAAACCTTCTGTATGTGGCTTTGGGGAACTCAGTGTGTCCCAAAGCTGTGGGTGAGCTGCCCCATGGCCTTGTTTGCTCTGCTGAAAGCAGTGTTGGCTGCTCCTTGAGGACCTACAGAGAGCAGCCAGACTTGGGGACAACCAGGCTGCCCTGGCTGATGTCGTTGTCCCTGTCTGGGGGCAGGCAGCTCATGCTGTGGATGTGATGAAGTTGTGCTCCTTAACTCAGTCTATTTCTTCTCTGTTACTGCTAGGATGGAGGGAACAGCTGGATTGAATGTGTTCTCAGCTTTTTGCTGAAATAGGAAGGAAATAAGCTCTTTTTCAAGTGGTCTGAATCTGGACTGTGATTCTGCAGTAAGCGCCTTTTATTAGTAAACTCCTTTTCAGCAAGGAAAGAATTTGAGGTGGAAGATGTCCAGTTTCCATGGCTGGCTCCCTGCTGGGAGGGCGGTGATGGCACAGCCTTGCACGCACAGATATGCAGCACTCAGCCCCAGCACTGCTCATGCATGGAGTGTGAACATGACAGTCAGCACCATGCAGCTGGCTGTCCCCACCTGAATCACTGAGGGGGTGAACCCTGCAGCCCTGTGGTGCTGCTTACAACCAGGCTGTGCAAGGCTTTCCCTGCTTCCAAATCCAGCTTTAGCACTTGTTGCCCTCAGGAGCCCCTGTGGGGTAACAGCTCAAGCAAATTCTGCATGGGGATGAGGCATAGAGCAGGCAGTGGAGTTATGAGTGGGGTTCTGCCTCTGACCGTTCCCCCCCTTGTATGAGCTGCTTGTGTTGGGCAGGGCTTTGCCTGTTCCTGGGCTGTGCTGGTCTGGGGGGCCGCCCTTCCTGGGGGTGCTTTAGGCTGTGATGTGAAGGTATCCTAAGGGCTCTGGGTGACAATGGAAGTCAGTGTTGTGGGACTCATAACCCCCTGGAGTGGTTGGTGGGACAGGAGAAGGGAACTGGGGAGAGAGGGGCTGCAGTGGGGAGGGCCATGCACGGCTTCCCAGGCTGGGGGTTTCCTATCCTGTCTCTGTTCCTTTTGCTGGGTGAAATCCAACAGTTTGTGCTGACGGGAAGTTGGGCGCGGGGAACGGGCTGGTCCTTTCCGGCCTTTGGGTTTCGGCTCCTCCAAGGAGAGGGTGGGACAGGGAGAGCTGAGCAGGAGGGGGGGTGCAGTGTGGGGGGAGAGCCTGGACCCCCTGTGGAGAGGCTGTGGGATTGGTGAGGGTAAGCGCATGGAGCAACCGCTGTGTTTGAGGCTGGTGGTGCCAGAACCCGTGCTGGCATCCAGCAGATGCAGTGCCCAAACAGTACTTAGTGACCTGTGGTGGCTTTGCTTTGGGGAGAGCTCAGTGGGACTGTCCCAGGTAGATACCATCCATGGGGACACCTCAGAAGCCATGCCTCCTGGAGCGTCACTGCCCCCAGTGGGGCTCTTTGTGGGGCTGCTGAGCAGCTCTGAACCTGCTGGGTGCTGGCAGTGGCTCTGCAGTTGTTTTGTTCCTGCAGCATCGCTTCAAACAGCTGAGTGCTGTGGGATTTCCTGTTCAAGGTCACTGCTGTACTGGGGCCGCAGGTGGCTGGAGCTGCAGGACCTGGTCTGCGCATTGCAGCCCGGCTTGCTTCAGGGAGGCAGCACCCTGCATCCTGCAGTGCAGCTTCAGACAGGCAGACGGCCCTGCAGTTGGGCTCCCCTAAATCAGGTCTGTTTAGCACCAGGCATTGGGCAGTTGTTCAATACAGCAAGGAGCAACTGGAGATGAGGAGGGAAATGTGGCAGCAAGGGTGTGATGCAGTAGGCAGGGTGGGCACAGCTCTGCCAGCCTCCCCCCATGCTTGTTTTAGAGCAAGAAGTGCCAGCAGCTCTGGGCAGTGAGGTTAAGGTGTGACCTGGTGTACTGGATGCAGTGCCTCCAGCAAGCACTGTAGTGCTATGAATAATGCAGCACCTATTTAAAATCAGGGAGCAGGGTGGCAGGGCTGGCTGCCAGCAGTGTGTGCCCGGTGGAGCACAGCACCATGGGGACTTAGGGCTGTGGTGCCACAAGGACTGCAAGGCCCCACTTCTGCAGTGCTGCCTCCCTTACTGCTGAAGGAGACGCACCTGAGTGCCCAAAATCTTCTCTAGAAGAATCCTGCTGTGAATTTGAGGTGCAGTTTTCCCTGCAGGCAAACAAAGCTGGTTACCCTGATGCCTCCCACAGGGAGGTGAGATGTGACTCCATCTCTGCAAAGTTGCTGTATGTGCCTGCTGGGAGCTGCTGTTATTGCAAAGGTGCCTTTGGGGCAGCACTGTTAAATGAAAGCTTGGGCTGACGAGGCAGCAGGGGTGAGTGCTGCAGTGCGTGGGCAGCTGAGGTCCAGGGCTGTGGTGTAGGGCTGCCTGTAGCTGTTGGGATTGGTGCCTCGCTGTTCTCCAGCTGTGTTTGCAGGAAAAACAAGAACAGCAAGGCCTTTGGGACGCGATTGGAATGGTGCAATTCTCTCATTGCTGTTCTTGTCTCACCAAAGCATGATTTGGGGATGCAAAGGGACTGCCATGACACCTTTATCATTTGCATAGCAAGCACACATCTTTAGTAGCTCCTGGCCTGAAGCAGCCTACTGTTCTCACAGGGGAATTCTTATGCAGGGGAATTCATGTCCAGGTGTTAAATAGGAATGCTGGGGCTGTGCTGCATGCTGGGTTTGGCTGTATCCCTGCAGCTGGGTGATGGGCTCAACGCTGCAGGCAGAGGTCTGGTCCCGTTGCCACACCACGCAGTCTGTGTGCAGTGCAAGAAGTGATGTGGGCAGTTGCTGAGTGCCCTCAGCTCTTGATACTGGAAATCCTGGAGGAGCCTGGCTATGCTGGAGGAGTGGTACAGCCTTAGCTTTGCTCCACAAGCCATGAACAGCTGGAAAATGGGTGATCTCTTTGGACTAGGGCATTGCAGTGACAGTGCAGTGTGCCACCAGCCCACCACGTACCAGGAGCAGCTGTGGGCCTGGAGATGGCTGTGCTGCTCCCCAAGGAGCACTGAGCCCAGGGGTCCTGCAGGTGTGAGCAGTGCTGACTTCAGGGGGGTAAATATTTACCCTTCTGTTTGGGGTCAGGAATAAGAGCTTTGTTTCTATTGCAAACAAAACTCTGCATTGCAACATCTCGTGCCGCCAGCTTTCTGCCGGAGTGCTGAGAAAGGAGTAACATAGCACAGATGTTTTTGGAGAACTTTGCCAATTCAGTTGAGGCCCAAAATTTAGGGCTTGTAGAATAACCACAGAGATGTAATAAAGCCTAACATGAGCAGAAGTGTCTGGAGTAATTATGAACTTTGGAGAGAAAGGAGGGGGAAAAAAAAAAGCAACAAAACTTAAATAAATGTGTGGCTTAAATTAAAGCACTTCCCTACAGCATCCTGTGCTGCTCAGTCTCAGTGGCTGAGAGCAGAGGGAACAGCAGGACCCATCCCTGGTTCCCCTGCCCAGGGCAGGTAAAGGCTCAGATAAACCCTCCAGCATGGAGCAGGGGAGCTGTGGCTGCATCACTGTTGTGTTCCCTGCTATTCTTGCAGCATCTTTCTGTGGACACTGCGGTAGTTGCAGCTTTATTTCTCCTTGAGTTTGCTTCAGGCTGCAGCTAGGTCCCAGCTTGGCGTGGTGTAGGGGTGCAGCCTGGCAGCAGGAGCACTCCCTTACAACCACCAACCTTACCAAGCCATTTCTGCTCTGGAGCTGCTGCATCAGCAATGTCCTTGGCAGTTTGGGTTACTGCTCTGCTGTGTGCTGTGGGTCTGAGATGGAGTGTGGTGTCCTATGCCCTTGCTGGAAAAGGGGAAATGGCTGCAAGGAGCCTGGGGGCAGCGCCCTGTGATGCTGGAGCTCAGCCCTGGGAGCTGAGGCTGGGCTTGCTTTTGGGATTAGCATATTAATCCAGTCCCAGAGGCAGAGCTGGCGTGTGGGGAAGCCGGCAGCCTTGTGCTAGTGCTGACCCCACTGCATTATTGATGGAGCTGTGCTCACTGGCATCGTGTGTCACTCAACATGGGAGCAGCTCCAGCTCACAGCGACATGGGAACTGGGGAAATGCACACAAATAGCCATTTTTCAGACCATTGTCTTCCCTGACCACCCAGGAAGGTGGTGCTTAGTGAAAAGGAGGGGGATGAAACCTGTGTTTTTGCAGACTACCTTCCCAGGAGCATTAGGGACTTCCAGGAACTGGATGTGTTTCTGCAGCTCTCTGTAGTGCAGCGCTGTGCAGGCAGCTGAGGGCCGTTTGGGTCTGTGCAGTTTGGGGCTCTGTCCCATTGCCTCGCTGGGGACAGGTCCAATCCCATCCTTGTGCTTTCCAATCTTCTCTGCTCTCCCCTTGAGCATCAGCAATCTGTTAACTTCTGACTTAATTTGTTCTGCTGTCAACTTTAGGCTGGCACTGTGGCATGTGAGATGTGCTGGAGTCTCGGACTGTGATGAACCCGCAGAGGAGAAGGGTTCCTTGGGCATTGCCTCAGCACTGGGAGAAGGGGCTCTGGAGGGCAACGTGCAGCTCACTGGGGGGGATTTTCATGCCGGGTGGTGCAGGAAGCCCATCCCCGGAGGAGAGCATCCACCCCGCGGCTGAAACTTCCTCCGGGGGATATTTTTAGTGAAACACAAAAGTGAGAGGCAGATAGAGACAGGAGGAGCTGCGCCCTGCCGAGTGCCTTTGTTCCTGGGGCTGTGTGCTCCCAAAGGGACAGAGGGGTCAGCCCTGGAGACCTGTGAGGGGACAGCAGTGCGGGTGGGTGAGCGCATCCTGGAGTGGTGACACTGCTGACACCAGGAGATGTGACCCTTCTGCATCCCCTGGGTCCTGCATCCCATGGTCCCTCCCATCTGCGTCCCTGGATAATTGGAGGCTTTCCTTCAACATGTTTTAAAACACCAATATCCAATGGGAGTGGCTCAGAGCGCAGCGTGCTCCAGCGCAGTCAGCCCTAGCCCCTCTTGCTCATGGGGATGCTCTGAGCAGATTGGTTTAATAACAGCCTGCTCCCTGCCAGTCGCTTGGAGGTTCTGTTCAATAGCACAGTTATTAAATGGTTTCCAATAAATTGAAATTGTTCTGGCAGGAGCTGGGCCTTCTGCATGCGCCTTGGCAGCAGTGCTGTGTCTGTGCTATGACTGCTGTGTCCCTGTGAGCAGTTTGGGGCCAGGGTGGTGGTCTCATTGTGGCGCAGGGGCTGCAGCTCTGGGGAGTGGCACAAGCTATGGAGCTGGAAGTCAGCAGGGCAGACTTTATTTATTAATTTTGCAACATGTTTCTTGTGATGAGTTTGTTTTCGTATGCAAAGCTGTCTGCTTTTGTAAGTCCTTTGATTTCTAATGTGCTCAATGCTTCAGAGCTCATTGCCTTTAAACTACACTGCTTTTGTGCTGTGTTACTTATTCCTAAGCCCCCACAAAATGAACTGTGGAGACCATGCAGTCGTGTTGTTCCTCCAGCACCATCCCCAGTGCCCAGCAATGCGTGCCTGGCTCCCGTGCTGGTGCTGCTGTGGGTGATGCTCTGGGCACAGCCCTGCTCCTTGTTGGTGCATGGGACTGGAGATTTGTTGTGACCGAGGGAGGCAGCAGGTGTGGGGGAAGGTGTCAGGGTGACATCAGTGCTTGTGGGGAGTGGAAACACGTGGAGCAAACATGCAGCATATGGTGGCTTTGTGGCACACATTCCTGGGCTGGAGGGGGCTGTGGTTTCTAGCTGTTGGGCAGGCGTGCTGCTTCCAAATGGGGGTTCAAAGAGCTCTCTTTAATCTGCAGAGCAGTATCCTGTGCCGATTGCAGCCATCACAGTGCACAAGTGAGACACCATGGCTGTCTCATTGCCTCTCAGTGTGTTTTGTTCTGCTCTTTGGTTGGGGAGACAGAGGCTGAGAAGTTCAGTGATTTACCCAATGTTGTAGGAGAGCTCAGCGCATTCGATTCAGGTCCAGTTTTGGCTCTCAGCACTTGGCTCTGTCTCTCGGCATGGAGCTTTCACAGGCAGTGGCCTCTGGAGGCTCCAGGTTGGAAAATAAGAGAGAAAAACTAAACTCTTAATCAGCACTGGGCTTCTCCTGGTCCATACGTTTCTATATGTAAGGAATTAAAACCTGGATTGTAGACATAATTATTTCTGGCAAGATCCATATTGTAATTTCATTTCACTGCTGCTCTTGCCTGTACCCCCCCCAGTGTTTTGGTTCCACTGCTGCATGCCCTTGAGCCATAGCCAGACTTGGAGCTGGGTTTTTGGCCAAGTCTCTCTTTTCCCACTAACATCATGCATGAGTCTGCTATGGGGTGAGTGCAAAGATCCATTAGCAGTGAGTCCTGAAAGCTATGCTCAAAGCAGTGTCTCCAGCAGGGAAAGGGCTGTTTCCTATGGGCACTGGTGCTGCAGCAGCATGTGGGGTGGCTTTGTGCACTCCTCCCTTCTGTTGAAGGGCACTGAGCTGTGCTCCCCAAGGTGCTGGAGTGGCAGATGGAGGGGATGGGGCTGTGGTGAGTTGGTGGGGTTCTGACACAGACCCTCGGAGCTGCCAATCCTGTTAAGTGCAGCCCCTGTCCCCCCAGGAGTCCCTGCAGCGTTATGTCACTAAACCCTCTTAGGGATTTACAGGGCTTAATCCCCTTGAAGAAATGAGCGGCACAAAGGGCAGCGGGTGGGCTAATCCCTGCTCACTACTCGGTGGGTTGACCTCCTGCCCCGGTGTGTTCCATGGGAATGGGACTGTATCACCCCCCAAAGTGCCTGATGGGGCTCATGGGGCTTCAGCTGCTCCTGCCATGCGTGGCATTCAGCCTCAGTGCTCCCCATCCCTGCAGGCTGAGCATCCCTCATGAGCAACTAGAGAGCATCCCAGGTAAAGCGGTTAATTCTGGCCCTGTGGGCGCTCACAGTTAGCAGGATTTAATTAAGACAAGCCCTAATTTGTACTAAGAAGGATGAATAGTACTTTGCCTACAAAAGCGCCCTGCTCTTGCCTGGAAGCTGTGTACGAGCACAGGGCTTGCACTGATATAGGGCCTGTGTGTGCCCTGGGGAGGGAATGTGTGTGCAGTATGCTGGAGGGGCATCCCTAAGACAGGAGTAAAAGCTGTCCATTGGTTGCTGAGCATCCCAGAACCCTGACCCTTCTCTGCCAGCCCAGACCGTGCCTGGGGGGCTGTTTTTGGTCCTGCTTTGGAGCTCTCATTTCTATTCTGCTCTTCCCACAGAGGCAGCCTGCAGCAGGGGGATTCAGAAAGGGAAAATGCTGTCAGCCAAACACTGGGCTGCTGGGAACCATGTGCTCACTTCCCCATGGTTATCATTGCCTGCAGCCAGGGCCCAGTGCTGGCACCAGTGGTTATCAGGGCTCCTTGTGCCTGTGCTGCACGTGTCTGGCATGCAGGGCTGTGCCACAGCTGCCCCTTATCTGCCTCAGCACGGCTGCCTTGGTGGTGATAAATGCTTGGTGCCTTGCAGCCTTAAAGGTGATTGCTAAGGTTGTTTCCAACCCCAGCCCTTCTATGATCTGCTGCTGCCATTTGGAGCTGGGTTTAAAATGAGGGTTTGGAGCAGAGTGATACAGCTGTATGGGAAGTAGCTTTGTTCCCCATCGTGTCAGTTCTCAGTTCAGTCCTGGGTCCCAATGCTAGTGACAGCTTGCATCCCTTCGCATCACTGCAGAAGAGGCTGGGTTACAGACATGGAGGAGGGGCTCTGTCAAAGCTTAGGATGTGGGTGGTGTGCCCAGCTCTGCTGTGGGCAGGTTTAGTGCAAAAGCCATGAGCTGTGGGGCTTGGGAAGGAGGGGATAGTTAGTGGGACATGCTGAGAGCCAGGGGCCTCATCCTGTAGGAGCTGCACCCCCGGATGTTTTATTGCATGGCTTTTTAAAACCAAAAGGCCTACCAGTGAGCTAACCCCCCGGCATGGGTGCTGCAGTACTGCCTTTACTTTCATTCTAAGGAATGCAGAGGATGTAGGGAGCCCTCCCCCTGCCCCGTTTCCTCCAGCGATCCGTGCCGCCTGGCCAAGACAAATATTAGTGGTAAACTATTGAACTTCCCCGGTGCTCCCGGAGCTCACAGAGCAGCGCCTGTTCCCCTGCTCTGTGCATGGGGCTGGGCACTGGGGCTGTGGGGTGGGCACCAGGCATGGGTTGCGCTGCAAACAGCACCCGTGGCTCTGCCTTTGGCTGTACCCTATGGCTGGGGGAGGCTGCATGGGGTCAATAGGGGTGGGAGCCCTGGGACGTGCCCTATGCAATGTTTTGCAGGCACTGGGGTTTAGCAGTGAGTGGCCTTGCGGTGTCCATTCATGGTGAGAGCCCCCGCAGCATGACGTGGGAGCTCTGCCATTCCCAGGAGGGTTTTCCTGAGCAGTTGTGGTCACTGCAGGGCATGTGCTTGCCGCGGGGCTGGGGGCATCATGGTGACACCCAGTGCTCCCCCCATGCAGTGGGAGCACAAAGCTGACTGGATTCCTGCTAATGACCGGGATTATTAAAGGCAGTTAACGGGGTCAGCATTAATGAATGATGCAGTGATTGCTCAAGACTTGGCCTTGGTGAGAAGCTGGGGAGTCCAAAGGGCAGCTGATGCTGTGAGGTCGGTGCTTTTACGGGGGTGGCTCTGGCAAGAGCTGTTGTCCCAGCTCCTCTGTCAGCAATCTCAGCCCACATGTGGGATGTGCTGGAGCTCTGCCCTGTGAGGTGGCAGGTCTGTGCTCCATTGCCTGCACGTGGAGAGGTGCTGGGGGCGTGGAGATGTGGTGGCAGTGGGCTTTGGGACAGAGTGGGATTTACGGTGGGTGTGCGAAGGATGTGGGAAAGACATTTTCCCCCTTTCCTCAGCCTGGCACAGTGCAGCCACTGCTCCTTGCCTTCCACCTACCCACAGACACAGCTCCATTGGCTCTGCTGTATTGCTGGAATGTCGATTCCATGTTTTTCTTTGTGAATACATTCCCAGCCCACAAGGACTTGCTTTACTGCCCTGTTATCCTATACAATTCCCCTCTGGAGCAGGGAGCTCACGGGCTTCTCGACTGTGTGTTTCCTTGGCAGATTGCACTGGAAAAGTTTCTCTCTCTGAAAGCAAACACGTGCACGTGGCGTTTTCTGTTTCTCTGTCCTGCCCCCTCCGTTTTTCTTCCACCACTGGGGCCAGCTGCTCCCTGCCAAGCACGCGCTGCTGCACCCGCCCCGTCGGGCGGGAATGCATGTGCTGGGGGAGAGGGGTTCCCTCAGTGTCCGAATCTGCTCCAGCAGCAGCCAAGGGGGAGGGAAAAAGGCTGCATCTTGCAGTGTCTTGCTGGGAAATTCCCCAACTAGAAGGGATTCCTGAGAAATGACATGGAGATTGCAGTGCTTGGCACTTGTATCAGCAGGGCTGGGCTGAGCTCATGGTGCATGGAGAGGATGGTGGTGCCCAGCATAGGGCAGCTGTATTGCTCTGGGCTCCCTATCTGCCATGTCCCTACTGGGGGACATCACCAGGGGATGCTGACTTTGCAATCCTTTGCGTGCCCTGTGCTGTGTGGGGATTTGTTGTGCTGGGGGGTGTGGAGAGAAGTGAATCCAGGCTTAACCCTGCTGCTTAGGGCATCAGCACTCAGTGAGGCCATGGTCTTGTTTCTTTGGCAGCAAGTTACTGGGAGGTGACACGTGGGTGGAAGGCAGGCTGCCAGCAGGATGCTCTCCCTATCATTCGTTCTCCCTGGTGTGAGATGCCCATGGGGTGCCTGAGTCTGGCAGCACAGTCACAGCAGGACTGAGGCTCCATCACTGCCTTTTCTTTCCCTTTGCATCCTGCTTATGTTCCCTCCTACTTGGCATTTTCTGAGGGGACCATGGGTGTCCTAGGAGGGGCTGTTGCCAGGTCTCAGCTCTGTGTTATAGCATGGTGCAGCTCATGTGAGGCCTGGGTGCTTCAGAACATGGCTTAGGGAGGGTGATGCACAGCGTGGCGCTGATCTGAGCGAGGTGCCCACTGCTCTCGAGGAAGCGCAGCATTTTGGCACTCCCTCTGCTCTCAAGAGCTGGCATGGTTGGGGCTGGCAGGCGCAGGGAGCGTTATCTTACAGCAACATGCAGCCCTGAGCAGCTGAGGCTTAGGGGCTTTGCGCTGAACCAGAGTGCTTGCGCTGCACATGGGTGTCCTCCTGCCTGCAGTGCTCAGTACATGGCTCATCCCATCCTTGCAGGGCTGTGCTCGAGGCCAGAGCAGGACCAGGTGAGGGACAAATCTTCTCGGGGCTTTGTGGCTGTGGGCTGAGCTTGCTGTCATTCCCCATATGCAATTGGATGGGGACAGTGCTGCCACCACTCTGACTTCAGTGCTTTCTCTACTGCATCAGTCCTGATAGGAGCTGGGACCTCACTCACCAAAAATATCCAAATTCTGCTATCAGCTGCAGCTTGGCTGTAGGTCCTGATGAGTACCCGAGTTGGATGCTTTCCACTGCTAATTGGAATCACTTTGCTGTCTGTGAGCCTGCCTGCGATGCTCGTTTGCTCCCTTTGTGCTGTGCATTGGGCAGCATCCAGCCGGCGCCGTGCCTCGTTTCTGTGCTCAGCGCCCGGAGCAGCACTGTCAGAACCGAGTTCCTGGAGCACCTGCCTGCTGCAGGGCTGCTTGCTGGAGGAGTGATGTTAAAGAAAACAGTGCAAATCTGTATAATGACTTTTGCCCTTAAAAGAATAAATAAATACATACATTTTTTGGGGGGTGCTTCTATCGCTCCAACCCAGCTGGTGCAATTGAGATAATTGAAGCAATTTGAATAATGGAAGCCATTGTGATACTTTGCAGAAGCCTGGAGCTCACGTTTGGTGCTGGCAGTGGTGTTGTGCTGCGCTTTGGGGCAGTGGTGGGGACACTGCATCCTGAGGTCACACTGCTTGTCTCCTCCCCTTTGAGATGCATGGTGGCAGAGATGTCCAGGCTTTGTGGTGGCAGCTGGCTGATTTGGGACGTTTTCAGATCTCTGCCTGTTTGCCCTCAGCGCTATTTTGGGCAGAGGGGCTGCAGTTTTGGGGTGCCATTAGCACTGCTGTATCCATTGTGCATCGTTCCTTCAGCAGTTTGTGCCTTCCTCTTGATGTTTGTCCTCTGGGGAATGCACAGAACTTTCTCCTGGCTGCAGTGTTGTGCTGGTGTGGGGAGGACGCTTTAAGGACAGGAGTTGTAGAGCTTCTGTCAGTCAGCTGCTGGGTCTGGGTTGCAGAACAAAGTAAGATTTTCACTCCTGGCTGTGGCTGTCTGAGCCAGGACACCTTGGGTGATGAGCAGGGTGATAATTAGGGCTATGGCTGTATAAAAATGGCAGCAGCGTGATTACTGTGTGGAGGCTGAGCTGCTCCTACCCTGGGGTTATTCCTGGCCTGGGAGAGAGCAGCAGTCTCCTGGCTGAAAAACCTTTCAATTAGAGCCAATAAAGTGAACCTTGTGGCTGTGGCACCTCTGGGTGCTGGAAATGCCACTTTCCTCCCCAAAGCCTTTCCAAGCAGCCCACACGTCCCAGCTCCTCCCCGGCACCACAAGGGGGGAACATCTGCTGTGCTTCATGGGACTGACATCCAACTGGCCCTCCCCCCTCCCCCCTTGTTATTTATAGCTTTCCACCAACATCTGGAGCTGTGTTTGGCTCTGACTGCCTCCAGGGCTGTGGGATGAAGCTGGGTGAAATGTGCGGCTGCAGGGAGCCTCCAGCACCCTGGGTTACATCTGGGACTGTCAAGGGGTTCGGGGAGCCGTGCAGCATCCTGTTCCTGTGCTTCCTGAAGCTGAGCAGCAAACCCCTGCTGATAGCAGGGGCAGAGACGGAGTGGACCTGGGGATGCTGTGTCCGGGGACCCTGTGCTGTTGTTCTACGTGCTGCAGCCCTTCCTGCTTTGGGTTTTCCCCTTCATGGCATCTCCCATTGTTGGTGCTGTCACCTGGGGTGAGAGCAAAGCAGGCAAGCAAAGGGGCCATTTTCTGCCCAAAACTGTGTGCAAAAGGAGAGGAAACGCCATGGGAGCTGGCTTGAAAGAAAGTATGTGAGCAATGCAAATTAGACAGGAGTGATACTGCCTGTGTTTTCTCCAACTCCACTGATGCAGAGGTGGAAAAGCTGGATGTGGCGCGGGATGATCTGCACTTGGAGGGTATCCATCTCCTATAGCAGTACTTGGGGATGGTGTGGCTGCACCAGATAAGCAGCAGTGACCCTAGCTGGGGTGGGTGTAGGGCTGGGGGCTCGTGCTGGGGGACCCTGGTACTGAGGAGCTCCATCATTTTGTCCTTTTTCCATGGGAATGATGTGTGTGTGCTTCATCCCCATTCTCCTGTCCAGGACAGCTCTGCATTCACACTGGATCCAATGATGTATTTCTGGAATAACCCCTATAGCGTGGCTTTGTAAGGATTTTAGCCTTTAGTGTTCACCCACAAAGCGTGAGCAGTGGGAGGGTGATGCTAGAGCAGTGCTCAATTCTGAGCATCCCGGCAGGGTGAGCCTCATTGCATGAAGGCATGATGGGTTCTGGGAGTTCCATGGGGCAAATGGGTTTTGTTGCAGGGTGGGATGCTGCTCCCACAGCCCTTGCTCCAAACTTGGGGATGGCAATGCTGAAACAGCAGGTGCTGCAATAAAATAATGAGAACTGGCAGCGCCTAAAGAGATTATTATTATTATTATTATTATTATTATTATTATTATTATTATTAATTTTCCCTTTTAAATTGGAAGTGTTTCATTGTTACTTAATGTCTTGTTTGTGCCTTATTAATGGAGCCGTCTTGCGCTGCTTCCTTCTGCTATGGTGGTGGTGTGCCTGGAACTGTGGCACTGCAGCTTTGTGTTGGTGCAGCTCTTATCTGCACGGACACATCCACACCAGTGGGTATGTGCATGGAGCAGCAATGTAGGGCAAATGTGACATCCATGGCTTTTTAATCCCGTGTATGAGATCAGTGGGTGCTGTTGTGTCTGGATGCCCCCAAAGAAGATCGCTGATTGCATGCAAGGAGGGAAATACGAAGTCATTTTTGTTGGTTTTGCATTGTGTGAGTGCAGCCGTGGGAAGGAGCGGAACTTTTGCAGGACTTTGGGGTCAGGTGGGAGTGTGGTTGGGGTGTCCCAAAGGCAGAACACCCCTGGAGCTCAGGAAACATCGTCCTAACAGGGAAATGTTAGCACAAGTTGTGAAGAGAATGAGTAGCAGAGCTGGCAGGAGGAACAGAGTACATCGGTGCAGAGAGCTTCATTGTGCTTGAGGCTGAGCAGGGGGAACTTGGGTTTGCTCATACCCAGAGGGGGGTTTGTTGGAGCCCCATGGGTTCCAGCAGCTGCAGACAGCCACAGCTGGGAACTCTGGGATCAGTGACAGCACTCAGGTCTTCCTGGGAAGTTCTGGAGCTGATGCTGGGGCTGAAATGAGAAAGATTTTGAATCATCTCAGTGGTGGATCTTGGCTTCAGGACACGGTGGTGAGAGCAGAGCGTGCCCATGCAGGGCACAGTGCTGGGTACCCCACAAAGCTGCTGCAGCAGTCCTCTTCCAAGCAGCTTCTGTGCAATTTATTTTAGAGATGAAGCTGGCAGAGCCCAGTGGCACTGTGCTCGTTTGGTGACTGTTTGGTGCTTTGGAACTGCTGCTGTAGCCACGACTCCTTAAAACTGAAGTAAAATGGCTCTTAAAGGTAATTTCTATGCCCCAGTAGGTGATTCTGGACGTGTTCCTTTCTGCAGCCTCTGTTCCCAGCGCTCGAAGCCCTGCGCATCCCTTGAGGTCACACCGAACCCGCTCCAGCATTGAATCATTTCCTGTTTTCCTCGGCTGCTGCAGAGCTGGAAGTGTTTGCAGATGGGTTGAACCCACAGTGTGGGGGCATGGGAACGCAGGGCTGAGCCTGCAATGAGCCCCGAGTGCTGCGCACCGTGTGTGCTGTATGGGGGCTTTCCTTTGGGGAAAATGTGTGTGGAGGGGTCACTGCCAAGTGGGTGTATAAGGGTGAAAGAAGCCCCGGGTGTTTCTTGGGTAGAAGTGCCCAAAGGAGGTCCCCACCCACCTCTACCATTTGCATTTAGCTGGGGGGTAGGGACATCTTTTCCAGTTTTTTTGTTTTGTTTTTTTTTGGCCAAGTTGGGAACATTGGGGAAAATTTCACATATTTTTATAGTTGTTTTAAATGAAAGGTTGTAAGAGGTCGTCCTACCGATAGATAGATAGATAGATAGATAGATAGATAGATAGATATCTGAGGTCTGATAGCAGGTGGGAGCAGTGTCGCTTTCCATGCAGATTTAAAATGGGAATGTTTTCCTTAAACCACAGATCAAAAAAAAAAACAAAACCCAAAGGCATTTCTATTTCTGAGCAGCTCCTGCCCAGGACATGGCTGTGCCGCTGTGCCTGGTGCACGAGAACAGCAGAAGGATAAAACCTGCTGTGTGCTGCTCCCTGTTAGCCCCAAGGAGCCGTAAAGCATTTTGCACGTGATAGAGGTGAAGCGCCAAACTCCTCACATGCTCCACTAATATTTGCAGTGACCTCAGCCTGGATGTGCTGTGGGCACCTGGGGCAGCACCGTGTGCAGGGATGGTGCTTCCTCTCTGCAAAAACCCAGCTGCTCTGCAAAGACATCTGCAGGGCTTTCCCTCTCTGCCCAGCTCAATGTTTCCATAGGCTCACTGCTAAGTGGCAGCAGAGCAGCTGTGCTGCGTGGCTCCAGGTGGGCACACAGATGATCCATCTCTGCACTGAGTGTGCTCAGTACTCCCAGTTATTCATGGCCATTTTTGAGCTGGTTGCAGGACAGGGCTGCCCATCCCTTGGTGTCCATCTCTGCGGTGGCCAAGGATGCAGCTCCAGATCTGGGCATCACCCAGCTTGCTCAGAGCATCCCCGCAGCGAGGGACCAGTAGCAAGGTGAGGAGAAAACCTTGAGCCATGCTGGAGTCACTGGGAGCCAGGCACGGTGCTGCCATCAATCAGTGCTGGGGGTTAAGGTGGCCGTGGGGTGGCAGCCCCAGGGTGGGGTGGGTGGGTCTGGGCTGCTGTTGGCTGAGGAAATGCATTTTTTGTTGTTGTTGTTTCAATTTCTCTGGAATGGTTTTGGACAATCAGTTTTCTAAAATAAACTCAATGAGAGGAAATCCATTTGTTAACCTGTCCCTGTTGAGCTGGAAGGAGGGGATGGTGTGCAGATATGTTGCTTCCTTCTCAACTTAATTCTGACCAAAGCCTATACATCCAACACAATATCTTATCCTCCCTCCTCCCTCCTCTTTCTTTTTTAAATCAGGATTTAAACGGACAGAAAGAGCTGTGTCCACGCCTCTGCCACCTGAAGAAAGGCCCCAATGGTTATGGCTTTAACCTGCACAGTGAGAAGTCCCGCCCAGGGCAGTTCATCCGCTCGGTTGACCCCGACTCACCAGCATCCAGAGCAGGCCTGCGGCCCCAGGACCGCCTGGTGGAGGTAACCCACATGCAGCATGGTGCTTTGAGGCCCTTTTGTTGGGTTTTTGGGTCCTACCAACATGGGTCCTCCTGAAGATGGAGTGCAGAAGGGATGTGATGCTTATCTGGGAAGTGTGATGCTGAATCCAGCCCCAGTCCTGTGCCCTTTTCCATCAGATCCATCATGCTGCTGGGCAGGGCAGGAGCCTGGAGCCAGGGAAAACACTTGGCAGAGAGATCTTAAAGCATAGGATTGTGAAAGATGGGGGGAAAAAAACCACTCTTGGAAGCGATTTCCTGTCCGCTTAGTGCTGAACAACAGAATTTTTGATGTTGCACAGAATCGCCCTCCCCTCGCCTTGTTTGTCTCTTGATGTTTTTACTGAAGAATGAGTTCCCCCATTCAAAGCGGCATGGACAGATGGACAGACAGCACTTGTTCCCAGCTGGGCACCACACCGTGCCCCCAGCCTGGCTCTGTCCCAGCACCGTGGCGATTTAATGCTGGGGCTGGGACACCCATGGCTGTGGTTAATAGCAGCGAGGGGTTTTGTTATTTATTTATCATCCCTTGGTCGAGTGCCCAGCACACACAAAGCAGCAAGGGGTGAGTTAGAGAGCTTGGAAACCTGATGCCCCCGCTTCGGCTCTATGGGGCTCTGATAAATAATCGATGCTCCCGGCCCTGCTGTACAGTGTTGGGGTGGGAGAGCAGGGGCAGCCCCCTTTGGGGTCCCCCTATGGGTCAGTGTAGACAGGGTGAACCCTAGGGTAGGAGTGGGGTGATGGTGGGGTGACCGTGGGATGCTGTTGGTGAAAGTGGTGTGACTATGGGGTGCTGGTGAGGGTGGAGCATGGCTACAAGCCAGGCTGGCTCCTTGAGACTCTGTCTCCTGCAGTCTAAATGCTGGCACTGCAGGGGCTGCGCCAGCCCCAGGCAATGGGTGTGTTCATTTCTGAGTACGAACAATGCCTAGAAATCACAATTGTTCCCTTTCTGCCTGGGAGGAGAAATCCCATCCGCTGGTGGCTCCCAGGTCGCGTGCGGTGAAGGGAAAATGAGTCAATACGTCAGGGACTGACAAGCACCGTGCTCTGCCTGGCCACTGGGACACGGGATATCCTCCCTTGTTGGAGGGGGACACCCAGATGAGCTCAGGCAGGATGAGGTTTTGGGAGCAAATTGAAGGTAAAGTCATTAGAGGGGAACCAGCAAGGTCCTGAGCACTCGTGTAGGTCGGGAGGTGGCAGAGCCTGGAGGCCCAGTGGAATTCAGGAGATAGAACCACAGAATCCTTTGAGTTGGAATGAACCTTTAAAGGTCATCTGGCCAACTTCCTGCAGTGAACAGATGGAGCATGTGCAGAGGTTTCTGGGGACGTCAGAGATGTCTCTGCTGCCACTTGACGCTGCTGCTTTGCAGGTGAATGGGATAAACGTGGAGGGGCTGCGGCACTCAGAAGTGGTGTCCCATATCAAGGCCAGAGAGAGCGAAGCCAGGTTGTTGGTGGTGGACCCTGAGACAGATGAGTACTTCAAGAAGCTGGGGGTGACCCCCACTGAGGAGCACACCAAAGGTGAGAGCCCGGTTCTGCCCCTGTGACTCACCAGGACACGGGTGGGATTTCAGAAGTGACAGAGTCATGTTTCCCTTGTCTCATCCCTGAGTGGTTTCCTGAGCACCACCCAGCTATTTATAAACAGTGAGAATACTCCCAGCCACAAAACAACTCATTATTTTTACACTGTGAATAATTAACATAGGGACTGGCTGCCAGAAGGTGGCTGTGGGGTGACGATGCTGTGGGATGTGGCAATGGGTGCAGCAGCACTCGGTGCAGGTGGTTCAGCTGTGGGGATGCTGTGCTGGTGGCACATCCCAGGGCTGCCTGGAGTCTGAGAGCAGAACACTGCTGTGGGGCTGCAGGGCGTGATGACCCCTGGCAGAGGAGCCTGAGGGTGCAGAGAGAATTGCGGAGAAGCCCCCATGTGCACACGCAGAGAAAGGCTTCACGCAGCAGCGATCACACAGATGTCTGCTGCAGGAATGTTTCCCTTGCTGCTGGAACCTGGCAGAGAAAGCAGTCTGTCCACTCCACACCCTGTCACCATCCAACCCAAGCTCGGTCAGGTGCTCCGTGGGAAGATTGGTTCAGAGAAATAGAGTCAAAGCGTTCTGAGAGGTGAGAGTGGTGTCAGATGCTCTGAGTGGGCTCAAAGAGGAGCGGTGTGAGCTCTGTCTGCTGGCACGAGCACAAAGGGGACCTTGTTCTCAGCAGCAGGGACACAGCCAGGGCGCGAGTGCCGGGTGCTGGCTCCCTGCTCCTGCACCAGGGGGATGGGGGTGTAGTGAGGGGGAAGTTGGCCTCTTCTCTCAGGTAACAGCAATAGAATGAGAGGTGATGGCTTTGTGTTACGCTAAGGAGGGTTCAGGCTGGATACTGGGAAACATTTCTTCTCTGAAAGAGTGCTCAGACACCAGCACTGACACTTACCACCCTGGAGGTGATAAGAACTGTGGAGATGTGGCACTGAGGGACGTGGTCGGTAGGCATGGTGGGATGGGGTGGGGATGGGCTTAGTTATCTTGGACGTCTTTTCCAACCTTACTGATGCCATGATGCACAATGGCTGCGGAGCTGTAAGTTAGAAGCCCTAGGTTGCTGCAGTTGCAAGCTGCTCTGGCACCGAGTGCTGCTCTTGCTTCACTGGGTGCTGTGTTGCACAATGAGTGCACACAGTGGTGTTCTCTGCTCGGCTGCTGTAGGCTGGGGCTGCTCAGGGTCCCACTGGGGCGACAGAGAAACACAGAATGGGGTCTGTGCCCGCAGAAAGTCTTTGTGCTAAGTATAATTCAGTCACTAACCCTGTCACAATTAGCGCATCCGTAGCACTGTGTCTCATCTGTCCCAGGCTGCCTTGAGCAGTGACTTGGTTGTGGGAACTGGCAACTCATCTGCATTGAATTTGCCATTGTATGGAACATTATTAACACAAATTATTGGAAGTGGGCAATAATGTGCCAAGGTCCATGAAAGGCAGCAGGATTGCTTGCCACATGCTGTTGCAACACCAAGATGCTGATTTCAGCAAAGAATGTTGGGCTGGTCTGTAAGATTTCCGATTAAACAATTCCCAGGAAAAATGATTTCACTGTCAAAAACAGGAATGCACTGGGAGTGCAGCTTAGGAAGTGGCATAGTCCACCTCCTGGAAGGGGAGTTGTGATGAAAACAGGGTGCAATCAAATAAGGTTGGGATTGCAGAACATGGTTCCGGGGAACACATGCTGGGTCTGGCTGAAGCTCCAGGGCAGGGGGCACGCAGGGCTTACTGGGGCCATGTTGGGACTGCAGCCCCTGTGATGGAGCCCAGCCCGGCAGTCCCCATGAGTGCGCTCACTGTTTCCTCTGCCTGGTCTGCAGGTGTGGTACCTCAGCCCATGACGAACGGATCTGCACAGATGCAGGTGAGTCCCTACCTGCTCCCGGGTTGCCTCAGAGCAGAGGGAACCTCTGAGCATTGCCGAGGTTCATTGAGCTCAATTAGCCGCTGCTGGCTAATTAGAATTGCGTCCTGCTGTAGCTTTAATTTCAGGCTTGCACAAGGCTGGGCTCAGCCCCTTTTGTGCCTTTTCCCCAGGAATGGCACCCTGCATGTGCCATCAACCCCGCAGGCACTGGAGTGCTGCACTGGGGGCTGGCTGTGAAGTCTGTCCCCACGTGGTTACTGGCTTTCATTGTTTCTGCCCCTGCACAACCTGAGCTAATGTTTCCATTTCCCACAGCTGAATGGAGGATCCACATCTTCATCTCACAATGACCTTCAGAGTCCTGGGAAGGAATCTGAGGTAAAAACCCCAAACACATGCTGCCTTCTTTTCCCATACATATGTACATGTTTATGCCATGGTAAAAACACATTTACATGCAATTTCAGTTTCAAATTGTAGGCTTAGGAACGCCTGCATCCACCCAGCAATCAATACAGGGAGTTCTGTCATGCCTTGCCCTGTAAATCTGTGTGAGGTGCAGCCGTGAATGACTGCATTCCTTCCCCTTCACCAGGGGTGAAGATGTGCAGTGCCACATAGCTGTGCTCCCAGCAGTGCTCTGCAGCAGGGATGCACCCCCTGAGCACCCAGAGCTGGCTGGGCAGGGGGGGCTGTGAGCTGCAGCTGCATTCAGGGCAGAGTCAGGCACTTGCAGGCTGGCAGCTCTGTTTTGCTCTGAGCATTAAATAATGCATGGCCCAATTGCACAGTGCATGTGAACCGGTTTGCATCTGCGAGCCAGAGCGAAGCTGGAAAGGTCCTCTTGCAGGAAGCACCGTGTGCGTATGCATTAGGGCAGCAATGCCAGAGAGCAGGACAGCCTTTGAGATGTTAAAAGTGAAGGTCTTTGTTTTTCGTGTTTGCCTGCTGTGCTTATGTGAGCATGTTGCATGCAAAGCACTGCACTAGGGCACTTCTGCAGGCATAAAGACCAGGAGTTGTATCGTGTGCCAAAACCATGGCACAGATGTGGTGCAGGTGCAGGAGCTTCACATTGCAGCTGCTCTGGTGCTCACCTACTGAAAGTAGCTCTGGTGCAGCACCCAGCAGGGTCAGTCCTTCTTTGCCCTGTAGACCCCAAGGAAAGGTGAGGGCTGGGATAACCCAGTGCTGCGTGTTTAGCACAAAGCATTTGGGCTTGCGTATTAACTGTACCCCAGGGTACAATGTGTTTGTCAAATTTAACCTATTACAGGAATTAGACGGGCAATGGGGGCTTTTGGCTTGAGGGCACGTTGCAGCAGTGGCGGTGACTTTAGAAAGTCACTGATTTTCTTCCCATAAAGCTCTTCTATCAGGCAGATAGAAAGCTGCACCCTTTTGTACAGTGCCCAAAGGAGAATGCACTGGGCAAGGCCAGGTGGGCAGGCAGGAGGCACTGGCTGCAGTGTAGTGATGAACTCTGTGGCCCTGCAGCTCCTGTGCTGGTTAAATCACAGACAGCACAGGGCAGGGGCTTTGACTTAGCACTGTGTGTGACGTAGAATATAGGATGATTGGGTTGGAAAGGACTTTGAAGATCATCCAGTTCCAATCCCCTGCTGCGGGCAGGGTAATTAGTGCACTGATTTCCCAGCCTTGATCAGAATTAAGAGCCAGTGTTCCAGGTAAGGTGACCAGAGAACACGTTCCTCATCCTTTGACATTAACAGAGCCTTGGGTGCACAGGGCTTGGATGCTGCTCAGTGGTTCCAACAGCCAGAGTAACAATTCCAATAAGGTCATCTGCTGATTCCATCTGTCCCTCCCTGCAGGATGGAGACTCAGAGAAGAGGGACCCGTTTGAGGAGAGTGGGCTGAGCCTGAGCCCCACGGCAGCTGAGGCCAAGGAGAAGGTGAGGGCCAAGAGGGTGAAGAAGAGGGCTCCGCAGATGGACTGGAACAAGAAGAGGGAGATCTTCAGCAATTTCTGAGCCCTGCTGGAAGCAGTGCTCATTGCCCTGCCCGGACGTTTGGAGGTGCCCGCAGCACTCCTGCAGTGTCCACGTGAGATGCTTTGTGCTCTGCTCTTCACTGGTTGCTTTTATGAAGCGTATTTTAAAGTCTTTTTTTTTTTTTTAATTGTTATTATTATTATTGTTATTATTATTATTGTTACTCACCAGCGATTCTCATAAGACAAATGTGACCAAAGCTCCTTTCCTTGCTCGCTTTCAGCCTGGATGGCTTCCCGCTGTCCCCATTCCTGCTGAGAAAGGACTGGAAGAGTTTCACTCTTGTTTCTTACCTGCGTTATTTAGGCTTTTGTTACTGTTTTTTATTTGGGGTGTTCTGGGTCTGCAGGTGTCCCAGGCTGAGCCCCATGGGATGTTCTGTGCTCCCGTGCAGATGGGGGCACCTCACCGTGGTGGAGGGCTGGCATGCCCCTCATGATAGGAAAACAGACAGAGGCTGTGAATCACTCGCTAGCTTTGCTATGGGAATGAAAGTATTCTCATTGCTGTTGTTTTGAATGAAACCCCATCTGTTTCCAGTTAATGTAGGGACCTCCCTCCCCAGCAGCGACTCCTGTCCTGGCCCTGGCAACCCCTTTTCCACTTCTCAGTGCTGCAGAGGGGGATGCACAGACAGCACAAACCCAGTACCAGATGCCACCAACCTCACGAACTTCACAGTGTGAGAGATGCTGCAGGGCTGAGTGTGTCACTGCAGAGCCCTTGGGGTGGGCACACTGAGCCTGGCCCCACTCCCCCTGTGCTCCTTGGCCACAGGGTCAGCTATGGAGTAAACTCTGGTTAGGAGAGGTTTGATGTTGGGGCAATTGCTTTGGTTTTGTGTCCTCCTTTTAATACCAGGAATGTTTTCAAATCCTCCAAATGTAAAGCATGACAGCTGAAGTTGTTTTAAGCTCTTTATTGCTTGCCTTTGGCTGTGAAGGAGGAAAATGGAATGCAGTGCACCACAGAGAGTCCGGCTGTGAGGTCTGCTCCCCCCAGCAGCCCTGAGCTCCACTGTGTGCTGGCCGTGCAGCAGTGGGGAGGGACTGGGCATCTGGTAAAGCCATGTTCCCCAGCTGAATGCAAATGGGCAGCAATAACTTGGGTGTTGATGACTCATCTAAACAAAAGACGAGGCTGCGACTTCACTCTGTTACTCCCCAGAGCTGCTGTATTACAAGGTAGAGGCCTTTGGATTAGTCAGTGCACTATGGATATTGCCATGGCTCTGTGTTTCCTAAACACTGAACTAAAAGGTGCCTTATACCACGTGCTGCTCTCCTGGCTGCAGCATAGGGCCAGTGCTTGGCTGCTGGCTGGAGGGAGCACGGAACCCTCAGGGGCAGAGGAAAGGATTTCTCTTTTATGAAAGTGCAAACTGTTGATGGGCTGAATAGGTTGGGAAAAAAAAAAAAAGGAGAGGGTCTGGTGCAGGTGTTGGATTATTGAGGATGAGACTGGCAGCAGGATGATGGCTCAGGATAAGGGGAGATTTTTTTTTCTTCCCCTCCAGGACTCTGCCATTAGCTACAGACCTCTTTCCTACCCCACTTCAAAGACGATTAGCTCCTCTCATTTTAGTCCCTGAAATATTTGCTTCTACAAGAACTAAGAAAGTACTGAAGGAGCCCCACATTTCCACGGTATGCACATTGTTCCCAGTGCCTGCATAGCCAAACCCCACAGTACTCTGCTCTGTGCAGGGCAGAGTGCTCCCCACTACACCAAGAACTTAATCTATGATGCACGTTAAGAGCAAAGACTCATTTGTAAATACCACGTTTCTCATACAAGACTGGACCACTGTAGTTAAGGGGGAAGGAAAAAGAAAGAACGTGTCGTTCTGAAAGCAGATCAAAAGAAATCAGGTGTGCAAATGCATACTGATAAGATTTTAAAATCTTAATCTCTGCTTAGTCCATGGAAATTGCTCCTGGTTAAAGCACTTATCGTATTTCTGACATCTTGTAGCTCAGTAGTAATTATTCAGTTCCTGTACATTTAACTTGGAAAAAAAAAAAATCAATAAAGTATAAGGCTGTTAGCTGTATTGTAAAAACATAATATACACTGTAATGTCAGTAATAAACTTTGTTTTCCCATGTACCACTTATTTGCTCATTCCTCATCTGTGTGGTGAGAACTTGAGGGTGGTATTACTGCCTTCTTTAGCACATTATAAACTTTGCTTCCTCCCTTGCTTGTTTAAAGTGTAGCTGAAATGATCCCTTTGAAGCTCTGCACTGAAGTCAGCATTGCCCTTTCTTTGAAGAACAAAACACACGCAGTGGTGGTGGTGGCCCTTGTGTCAGCTTCTGAGGTATGCACTAACCTGGATCCTGCAGCTACTGGAAACCCTGTCAGCATATTCGAAGAGTGTGAAGCTGGCTTTGTTACCTGCTGCCATGCTGTGCCTCCCCCATGACTCCTCTGCAAGCAGAACTCAAAGGTCACTTGTTCAGACTGTGGCTGCCTCTGACCCTAGCTTGTGACATCTCTAGCTGGACCTTACTGACCATCGTTCTCACTGCCAGGGCCAGGCAGGAGACTTAGCTGCCTGCTCTCAGCTGCTGGGCTGGTTGCTATGAGCTCACTGGTCACTGTGAGCTCTTCTTCCTCCACCCTGTGTTACAGAGATGCCAGCAAACCTCATGGGTAGAAAAAATAACCCACCACCTTTATTCAACACATATTTACAAGCAGCGGGAAGTCTTGCATTTCTCCAGCTGTTCCTGACACTGCACAGCCTGCTGCACTGTTGGGGCGCACTCAAGCATTCACATGGGGGCTGGAGCTGGCAGCACTGATGCAGCAGGACTACTGTGCTTTGAAGGACCCTTTTTCCTCTTGAGAGCTCAGCCACCAACAGCAGCTTCCACTCCCTAAGAACACTGAGCTGGCTGCAGCAGCCTCCTGTTTCTCTACAGTCACACAGCCCCATGCAAAGCACAACATTCCTACCGCTTGGCTCTGGGTTGAAGTGGCCTTCTTACTCTACTCTTACAAGGCAGCCAGAATGGGCTCTCAGAATCTCTTAGCAGCAGGGCATATGTCTTGATTAAGGCATTCTTTGCAGCGAGGATTCACAGGCAGGCAGGTCTGCTGGCCAAAGCCCACCAAGAGCCAGTTGATCTCCCTCCAGAGATCCCTGCAGTGAGAGAGAGAGTGAGCTTTTCAGTGCAGCTGCTTAGAGGGGTTAAGCAGCCCATGTTATTACACCGATACCTTTTGCCTATTTTCCCAAACCACCTGGAAGCTAAGGACAGCCCTAGCTCCTCTTGATCCCTCTGAAGTGTGGGGGATGTGGAAGGACCATCACATAAAGCACATGTGGTCATTTCTTTGTGCTAAGGCATGTGTCAGATGTGGAGATGTGACATTAGAATGTTCCACTTGTCAGTTGGTACTTGATACTGAAGATTAAGCATCACTGAAGGTCAGAATCCAACCATGGCCTGCTACTTCTATGGCCATTAGGCTCAGCAGGGCTCCAAACAGAAAGGCACCTGGCTTGTATCATAATAAGTTTGTCTAGGAAAGTGAGTGTGGTATCAAGACCTCCAGGTACTTTCCTGAACTAGTGCTGACACATTTAATAGCAAAGAAACCACTCAGTAGTTGAGATGCTGCTGAAACACCCTGAGAGCAGAGAGACATCTGCAGACGAGTTCATCCATAAGAAGGAGATCCACACTGCAGCCACTGAAAACGCAATAGGATTTACGCAGATGTGGCTCCTCTGTCTAGCACAAGGCAGAAGGAGGCTGGGGGCTCACACCTCACCTGGGCAGCCAGTCCTCCAGTGCTACCCGAGTTTCCTCAGGGTATCTGGTCTCCTTCTTCACCCACTTCAGCCTGTTTGCGATCCTGTGCACATGGGTGTCCACAGCTAGGAAGGGAGAGCCCAGAGTTTAGGTGGGAAACAAACATGCCTGAATGCAGAGAGCACAGCCAGGGCTGCCTGTCACAGCAAACCAGGTACAATGCCCTGCAATGGGCTTCCTTTGTAGCCCTGCAGGAATAGGGCAGGTGGAACACAAGGGGAAGCTCACTCACAATACAAACATGTTGGTTTCTTCCTAAGCTCAGAGCCAAAAGCAGACAGGGTGGGTATCTCATACCACACAGCTAGCAACACACTGACACAATCGTAGGCAGCCTTCCTACAAAGGTTTCCGCACTGTGATCTAGCAGGCACAGGGCAGCCTGTCCCAGGTTCTCTTCCTCCGGGTATTTCAGCTGCTGTTACGCAAGTTGCAATCTCTGCCCCTCAGTTTACCCAGATGGAAAACGCATTTCATAATACCTACTAACACAAGAGGGTTTGTGAGGTTTAAACAAATGTTTATAAAGTGCTTTGAGCTAAAAAGCTCAGAATGCAAAGTATATTATTGTTAGATCAGCAGCGATAAACCTGTCTCTGTGGCTAATTGGGCAAAACCCAGGAAATTGCTGTAAACAGGAAGACTAAGCCTTGCCTCCTAAATCAAAACTGAACACGCAATTATTTGGAAAACAGTTGGCTAGTTTGGCTCCCAGTGGACTTCCCTCCCCCATAGCAGGGAGAGAACAACAGACCCTGAACACTGTTGAGCTCTCACACAAGAGCCACATTTTGCACAGCTGACAGTCACCAGTGGAGCTGCAGGGGTCAGCTGCTGCCCGCACTGACCTTGGGTTGTGGCAGTCATTCATCAGGTGGCACCACTATTGACTTTCCCAGGGGCCTCCATTAAGCAGCAAATTCACTTGGAATATTAATCCATCCCCAGAGTCCTTGGGTTGTGCTGATCTTCCAGCCCCATCTGCTGGCTCTGCAGGGCAGCCCTTTCTCTCTATAGTGTATCATGAACCACTGAACTGATTTCAAGCAATTGGCACTAGAGACTAAGCTACACTTCTACCCTCCTAACAGCTTGCAGAAGCAACCTACCAAGCCTCAGGTCACCCTAAAACTACCTGCAAATCACAAAATTATCTCTTTCACTTGAAACCAATAAAATTTCAAAGTTCTATTTTACTGACACGTTTTTGGATGCCTACCCAATTAAGCAGTATTTGCTCTGCTTATCAGCATCTGAGCAGAAGGAGTGACTGCACTTGGGGATTTTTGCTTCAAATTTTGGGCAAAACAGTAAATGGGTCCATGCAATACATCCACTTTGAATGGTTGAGGATTGCACCCTGCATCCACCCGAGCACAACATACACTCTGCACATGACTCAAGTGATGCTATTAGGTTCCCTTAGGGTAGGTAGCTTGCAACGAGCCCTCTCTGCTCAGGGATGGATCATGGAGGATTCAGGAACAGAGAAATGTGGAAAGCACATTTTCAACCTACCTATCCCAGATACGCTGTTCCAAGCAATGTTCATGGCCAAATGGGCCATTTTGGGCCCAACTCCTGGCAGCTTCACCAACTCTTCCACAGTGCTTGGTATGTCACCCCCATAATTCTGCTTCAGGATGGCTGTTGTCTGCTTTATGTACTTTACCTTGTTCTGGAAAACCAAAGGGAAAAGCAGAAAAATCAAGCTGCCCTCCAATACAGGGGAAAGAAACAAAAACATTCCTTGGTGTGGGTTATGTGTGAGTCCATGTACTGGAGTTTGCAGAGAGGTGACAGAGATCTTAGATTTCTCTCTGAAAGCAAAATACTGAAAGCTGATTAGCTCTAACCTCCTCTGCACTCTGCAGGCATGGCAGCAAACAATCTTACTGTGAATACAAATCGCTAAAACCAGCATAAAAATACAGCCTTCAGCTTGAAAAAAATCACCACATGGCATGGAATAAAGGCTGAACACAGTGGGAAGTCTCAGACACAGGGCTGATTCACACCCACCTTCCGCCTTCAGCACTTACTTTCTGCACAGGTACTGACCATGAGATACAGCCTGCAAAGGCCAAGCCACCCTCCTTGTGTCCCTCTCCTGGGCTTCTAAGCAGTCCCAGACATAGGACTTTGCATGGGAACAGGGGAAGGTGGAGGAGGTTAATGCACACAAACGTTAATCCTGCACTTACTCTCCAGAATCCAACAGGATAAATGATTTGCCCAAGCGTTGCATCATCCATCTGCAAAATGCTGTCAACTGTGAGGCCACGCTGCCTCAGGCGGAGCATGGCAGCTGATGTCACCTGGTCCTTAGTCTGGCTAGAGAGCATCAGAGACAGCAGAACTTGGTAGCGCATAACCTGGGGGAAAGGAGACGCCGAAAGGCTCTCTGAGATCCTTTTGCAGCTGCATTCTCCCACCCGGCACAACGCTGCTGAGCCAGTCTGTGTGTTCCCTCTGTGTCCCCCATGTCCCCAATGCACAAAGAGCAGAGCCCTGCACTGTGTCCTTGCCTTGCTTTGTTTTTAGTACTGATGCAAATGCCCCCCTTCCCCACTGTTCCCATTCTGAGGGAACACACTGCCACTCCAGCAGGCCCCCATCCTTCAACCGGCATCCCCTTAAAGGAGAGCTGCAAGAAGGAAGAAAGCCAATTTGCACTTCTGTGTTGCTCTACGAGCACAACAGCAGGTTGGAGAGTTATCAGCTCTCTCACCTTCTCTCTGAACTGTTTTTCCTCTGTGCTACAGAGCCATCTGGATGAGCACCCTCCTTGGACTGCTGCAGAGACTTCTAAAGAAAGAAAGACATGCCTTCATGCTCTGCCAGCCAGCCCTGAAAGCACAGCCCTAATACGTTGTTGAGGTTTCCACTCTAAGTCTAAATTCATCTCATTTTTGCCTCATCCTCTGCTGTTGGTTCAAGCTGGCAACTCTCTGGTTTAAGCAGAGGACGAGCATATTTCAAAGCTGTGTTTGCTAGTTAGAATGGGCTAAATGAGAGCAGAGAACCCAGAACCACATCACAAGGACTGCCTGAAGGCACTGAGCCAAGCACAGGACAGCAAGCAGCTGGCTCTTCTCTGCCCACAGGATAAGCCAGCTCCCCCCCACATGTACCTGTGCCATAACCTCCTGCACGACTGATCTCTGCCTTCAGACTGGATGCACTCTGTATTTATTTTGCTGTTATGGAGATGCCCAAACCAGCACTATGCAGCCTAGTGATGCTCCTGGGACGCCATTACCTGCGGTGGTGCACTGGTGTCATAGCATTTATCCACTCCCATCTCATCCACGGGAGCATCTCGGTGCCTCCTCATCTCCCGGATGCGCTCCAGCTGCTGCCGCCAGTTCTCTGGCTCCCATGTGGGGCCAGGGGACTCAGGCCTGGGTTCAGCTTCATAAGCAATAGGGACTCTCCTTGTCCTCCTGCTGTACCTCGGGGCTGCACTGGGGACCCGGCCCCCTGCAAGAGGGAGATGTTCATGCCTGAAGCCAACACTTGCTGTCAGATACCATCACCTGCCCTACACCCAGTGTTCTGAGTGGAGACAAACACACCTTCCCCATAACCTCAAACCAGCAGCACCTCCTGTGCGGGCACAGCCGAAATCGGGAGCACCGCAAGAGAGCAAAGAAGGCCCTTACAGAGAGGCAGTGTCCCCACAGACAGATAACAGCCCCTCAAAACCCATCCCAAGACCCCTCAACGACCTCAGCTGGGCTGCTGCTTTGAGAATGGCCCAGACTCCGCCCCCTACCCCGTCGGACACGCATCTAGGCCTAGCCCCTACCCCAACCCTAGCACTAATCCTGACCCTCACCCTAGCCCCACCCCGTACCTGCCCTCGCAGCTCCGAGCCTCCGAGCCGCCCGCCCACCGCCGCCAGGCGCAGCCGCGCACATGGCAGCAGCCCGGTACATCCGGGACTACCAATCCCAGAATGCCCTGCGAAGCAGAAGGCACCGGAAGTGTCTCGAGGGACTTCCGCCAGAGGCGGGGTCGGCGCGGCGCGTAGAGGGGCCGGGGCGGCGGGGCCGGGCCTGCGGCGGGTGAGCGGCCCCGGGCGCAGGGCTGCGGCCTATGGCTACCGCCTATGGCTGCCGCGGATCTCCGGGGTGCCGGGGAGCGGTTGGGGTGCGGGGTGCTGGGTGTCTGGGTGCCTGCGGGGCTGCTACGGCGCTTGTGCGGTGTCCCCGGGACGCAGCGATGGGTGTCCTGACGTGGGGGGCGGAGTGCTGGGCTGACCCTTGGAGGGCAGGGTGCCCCGCTGTGCTGAAGGCCGTCATGCTTAACGTGCTGCGTGCTTTGTCGTGGAGTCGTGTAACATCACCGGTTGAGCGGGACCCATGCACTGCTTTTGGGTTGGGAGTAATGGAAAGCGTGTTAGAAAGGCTCCCAGAGCCCCCCAGCCCCATGCCTCTGTGGGCTGGTTGTCTGCAATGGATCAGACCGGGGCCCCGTGCAGCCTGGCCTGGAACGCCTCCAGGGATGGGGCACCCGTGGTTGAAGAGAGTGAGGACTTTGGTGCATGCCTGCCTCAAAGCGTGCGTGTCTGTGATTCAAAAATCAATTCAGTGGTGGTAAAATGGAGATTGCCATGTGCAGGCTGTGGTGGCGTTGGTCACTCAGAGCTCCCAGCAAATGGTTAGTGCTGTCAGGCCTGGGCAGCTCAGTGTTGTACTCGGCATTGGGCTTCTCTGTAAACAGCTTGAAACAACAGAGCTGTTTGTAAATGCTGCATTGTGAAGCTTGTTTTTTTTCACACTTAAAGACTCTGCTTGGGCCTCCCTGAACAGTCACTGCTCTGTGTTTGCAGGGGCTCAGCGCTGCTTTCTTGTCAGCTATGGCAAAGCCTCAAAGCAAGGATTCGGGGCTGAAGGAGAAGTTCAAGAATCTCCTGGGGCTGGGATCATCGCGGGGAAGTTCAAAGTCATCAGAGGGGAAGCAAACGGAATTCATCATCACTGCAGAAATACTCAAGGTGTGAGAAATGTGTATAAAGGTGTAGTCCAGATTGCTTGGAAGGCAGAGGGCTCTCAGTCAGTTGTTCTGCTTTCTTTGTTGCCATGTGTTCTTGCCTTTTTACCTTATCTCTCAATTCACTCTCTAGTGAAATGCATGTAAAATTCATGGAGTTAGAAGTTACAGTGTTTTAATTAAGTGTTCAAATAGTTTTGAGATATTTTATAGGGTGATGTTATTCTCTGTTGTGACAGATTACAGACTCAAAGTAAGTTCCTTTGCATTGATAGTCTGAGCTTGATAAAGTTTATGTAGTGGCAGTTAGTGCAAGCTGAAAACTATTTCTATTTTATGAAAGCTTAAATTTTTGTGGAAGAAAAACTCAGATAGTTCCAGAAATTGGTCTGGTCAGTCTGTAAACGGAATAGTTAGCAGACAGAGAGGGTGACATATAGAAGGGGGAAAGAGATTGGGATCTCTTACTGTCTGTGCTGAAGCAGCTGGACTTTTACCGGCTGGAAGCTGGAGAGAGACTTATGTCCATCCTTTCCCTGCCTCCTGTGTGCTCAGTAAATGCCACTGTCAGAGTTATTAAATTTTCTGAAGAAAGAAATCGAGTTGTTCTGTCCTGGAGGTGAAAAGCTGCTTGGCTCCAGATCTGGGAAGGTTCTCGTTTTGGTGAATCATCATGTGCTCATGCAAAAATGTTGTTGGAGAGATTCCTGAAAAGCTCCAGTGATGATGACTAATAGATAATTTTGGGCAAATGCCTTAATTCCTTTTTCAATGGCCCTGTAACCCTTTGAGAAATGACTTACTGTTTCTAGAAAGATAAACTGTTGGCTTATTTCTGCATTTTATTCCAGGAACTGAGCATAGAATGTGGATTAAGTAATAGGATACGAGCAATCAGCCAAATCTGTGAAGTGGCAAAAACAAAAAAAATTGAAGAGGTAAGTTTCAAAGTGTTCAGTGAGTGTTTGAAGCATAAAATGTAAACAACAACTCTTAGCCTACCATAAGAAGTTCCTGTAGTTCAGACTGCCTTTTCAAATTGGTAATCCCAGAAGCTACATGTTGTGCTGTCCAAACCTGTAGTAAGATGGCTCACGTGCCAAGGAAATTAGTCTTGTTCAGTCTGCCAGCTGTGGTGGAGAGAGCATGTAGCTGTTGGGCTTTATGCATGAAATGGAAGGATAATGCTGTAAATATTTTGGTCTGATCAGGACAGTTAACAGGAGGTGATGTTAATCCTGCAGGGAGGGCGTTTACTGGCTTCCTGTCCTGTTAATAAGCTACTTCCAATTGGCTTTAAACTTACCGTGTGTTTGGGTGAAGGTTTCTGCACAAATGTCACGTGAACGAGGAACTTCAGTGACTGGGGTGCAGGTTGTCATACGGGCCAGGAACTGGTGTCTCACATCCTTCACCAGAGCTTATGACAGGCAGGTGGGAGTGTCCCTCAAAAGGAGAACTCTGGACGTGAAATCCTGAGGATCTTGTTTATTAACGTGCAGTAATTAGTGGCTGACCTGCTGGGTGAAGTTCCTAGAAGAAGCTTACCTTTCCTTATACTGCCTCTCACGTTTGTTTGCAGCATGCAGTGGAAGCAATATGGAAGGTGGTAGCTGATATGCTCCAGCCTGAGCGCCCAGCTGAAGCCAGACATGCTGTTCTTCATCTCCTAAAGTCAATCATTCAAGGGCAGGTGAAAACAAACTATAGAAAAACCACTATACTTAAACTTGGATTTGTGTTGAGTATGAATGTGAAAAGATATTGGGCAGCCTTTTTCTACGACTTTCCACATTTCTTATTTTGGTGCTTTAATTTAAATCCAGGCACAGTGCAGCAAACTTCATACGGTCTGTGTCCAGATGTGTCAGTCCCAGTCTGCAGCAGTTGTTGATATTTCAGCATGTCAAAAGTGCAGCAAGTTCTCTATGAGATACTTTCCTAGTCTGGCCAAGTTAAGCATGCTGTGAATTCTTCAGATGTCACAGTGTGCTGTTCAAACATAAGACTGTATCTGACCAAAGTTCTACTTTGCTGTATCCTGTAAGGGTAGTGGGAGATGCTTAGGAAAAGAGTAAGCATCAATTCTGTTTCACTCTGTTTTATAAATGCTCTCTTGGCAGTGCTGTCAGTTGTGGTTTCTGTGGGTTGCTTTGTGTATTGGATGCTGTCTGTGTGGTGCTGGACAAAATAGCTTTCAAGTCTGAATGCTGATAAAGAAATGTTAGAGCAGTCCTGTGCAATTGCCAGTAGAGACAGAGAGTTGTTTTTATAGCCTGTAGAAAAAGAAAATGATGTCAAGCATCGAGTTTATTGCTACAGCTTTTGATCAGCTCTGGGCCTTCTTTAGTGACATTGTTATTTCTCCACCTTCTTCTCCTACCCCTATCCCCCTTCTTTTTTTCCTAAGGGTGAGAGATTAGGAATCCTCAGAGCACATTTTTTTAAAGTTATTAAGGACTATCCCTCCAATGAAGACTTGCACGAACGGCTTGAAGTGTTCAAGGCTCTAACAGAAAATGGACGATACATCACTTACTTAGAAGAAGAGTTAGGTGAGTATTTATTCCTCTTAACGTTTGCCTGTAATAAGCCAAGTGAGAGGCATCCAGCAGTGTGAGAAAAAGGCAGTAGAGATAACGCTTCTGGACAGAAAGCTGACTGTAATGATTTGTTTTCTCCCTACAGCTGACTTTGTGCTGCAATGGATGGATGTTGGTTTGTCTTCAGAGTTCCTTTTGGTTTTAGTGAACCTGGTGAAATTCAACAGCTGCTATCTGGAAGATTATGTAGCTGACATGGTCCAGTAAGTTTTTTTTTTTTACCCTTTAATTGTTTACAGGGCAAAGCTGCAGATTAATATGCAGATTAGTGCAATCTTTTTAATCTGATCTGGATCTCTTTTGTTCTGGGTCATATCTGACAATTCTGACAAATATTTGAGTTTTTTACAATGTTCAGATCCATTTTAGTTTAAAATGCTGCATGTAATTTCCTTGTTTCATATGATGTCTGCTGTTTTATTAACGAAGGCATAATGAGAGGTTATTCACGTGCAACTTTAAGCTAACAGTTTATAAAAGGTTGTACTGTCCAGTGTCCTTAGGAATGTTATAAAATGCCAAAGTAGGGAGAGTGATAAGAGAAAACTGCATGCCAATTTACTTTTTTGTTTTAGGTCTTTGTAATTTGCTTAAATCTATACTAAGCAAACAATTATAATTAAATGTTCTTTCTTAACAGCAAGATATGCATCTTGTGCATTCAGACTTCATCGTCTGTGGACATTGAGGTCAGTGGTTTGAGTCTGTCTTAATACTTCATAGTTCTTTGAAATTCTTTGAAACCAAATCTGTTAGGAACAAAATCAGGTCATCAGACTCTCATCCCAGTTTATTCTCATCTTAGAAGAGAACTAATACAGTGTTATGAAGTGTTTGTAAGCCAGAATATCTCTTACAACAAAAGTAATTTTATTCCAAAAGAAGCAGAGCATGCATAAGTTTGTTAAGCAAATTTTTAACGGTGGTTTTTATGGGTTACTTTTTATCCTGCATTAAAAAAAAAAAAAAACAAAAGAAGAAAGATGTATCTCAGTCTTTATTAACTTCCACAAGATTTCCTGCGCCTGTCAGCCTAGGATTTAACCTGCTTTATTCCTAAGGAAGTGTGTAACCATGTTATCTTTCTCTCTCGAAGATTTCCTTGCAAGTTTTAGATGCTGTTGTTTGCTATAACTGCCTGCCTTCAGAGAACCTGCCAGTATTTATTATCACGTTGTGCCGCACCATCAATGTGAAGGAACTCTGTGAGCCATGCTGGAAGGTCAGAACTTTTAATGAGTTCATTGTTTCTTCCTCGCAGATGAAGAGCCACATGCCTGTGGACGTATGTCATGCTTCTAAAAACAAACCAGAAATTAAATTGCTTCAAGCATCAAGGGCTCAGCACATTGTTCATGTAAATTCTGCCATTTGCATGCACTGAGCTGTGCTTTCAGCTGATATGGCAGGCTCCCTTCTCTGTTGTGGCATGGAAATGGCATGGAACACATTTATTTTCCATAAGCAGTTATGATTACCCAGCTGAATGCACGTTTATGGTCACGAGTGTTGTAACAGTTGGATATGTGAGCGTTGTCTTTGCACTTGCAGCTCATGCGCAACCTTTTGGGAACTCATTTGGGACACAGTGCCATTTACAACATGTGCAGGATCATGGAAGACAGGTAAAGAGGGCATAAAACAAAACCCTAGTAATTCAGTAGAAGTCCCACTGAGGTAAACTGGGGAGCCACTGACCTCAGTAGGACAGGCTGGGAGTTCTGGTTCTTAGAAGTGAATCCTTTTCCTAATGAAACTGCCAGAAATGCTCATTTTTCAGCTTTTCTGAATGTAGTTTTCCTTCATTTAAAAATAAAATCATGCTAAAAGGTTTTCTAGATTTTATGTTTATAAATTGCAATGCTCTAATGTGTACAGCTGGAAATTACGACGGTGTGTATTCCTATTGAGTCTTGTGCCCCAGAATAATCTGTCTGTTTGCAGAGCTTACATGGCAGATGCAGCCCTGCTGAGAGGAGCAGTGTTCTTTGTTGGGATGGCTCTCTGGGGTGCTCATCGCCTCAATTCACTCAAGAATTCCCCAACTTCTGTGCTGCCTTCGTTCCTCAAGGTAGGATGGGATGCTGGAGAAACGTTTTAATCATGTGTGTGTCTGGACCTGTACAAGTTTAGAGTAAAACTGTGATCCTCTTCACCAAAGGAATCTTTGTGTGGCTGAAAGATATCAGTTGGGTGATGTGTAAGGGAATAAAACAACAAAGCTTTTAGGTTTAAAACTGAGACTTCCTTCTAGGATATTTCTATAACTGTTGGCCAGCAATGCAAACTCTGAATTCCCTTTATTAAAAGTCTACATTGTGGATGCTAACTTAAAAAATAATAATGAAGCATAAACTTGCACTCTTCCTAATGTGTGGTACAGAAATCTGAGGGACAGTATCTTCAGAGCTCCCTTAAAATTTTCTCATTCAGGAGAATCAAGCAGGAGTTACTAGCTTTAAAACCTCACAAGCCCACTCTTCTAGGATAGGGCTGAATTTGGCAGTTGATCGACAGCTACTTGCAGGAGGGTGTAACTGTGCTTCATAAGAGTTCTTTGCTTTGGCCTTTGTGTGAATAGACTTGGGTGCATTTATCACAGACCTTCATGCTACCTTTTTAATGAGTAAGGTGTGTTTCATTTGAATTCAAGAGGGTTTCTGTCCGCTGTTTTCCAGTTGTTAACTGACTGAAGCACTTTGTATTCCAGGCCATGACATGTCCCAATGCAGTTGTATCTTATGAGATAGTTCTGTCCATCACCCGCCTAATAAAGAAGTATGGGAAGGAACTGCAAGCAGTAACCTGGGATATCCTCTTGGACATCATGGAGCGATTACTGCAACAGCTGCAGGTAAGTGTTGAGCCTATCTTGATGCACTTTCAATTAAAAGACCTTCCCATAAATATTTCTGCAAGTTGATCTCATTTGTACACTCTGGTGACCTTTGAAGTCAAAGGAAGGTTTAGCCCAATTCTTGACACTGTGCTTGTCAGCTGAGTTTTCTGTTTGTGAACAGTTGATATTTTCTGGTAAAGTGTAAGTCTTCCCGGAATGTTTTTATCTCTATTTCAGAGTTTAGAGAGCCAAGAACTTAAGTCCATTGTACATGATCTTTTGACTACAGTAGAAGAACTTTGTGACCAGAATGAATTTCATGGTTCTGAGGAGAGATTTTTTGAGCTGGTGGAAAGATGTGCTGATCAGAGACCGGTAAGACGTTCCCTGGTAGCTTCTTTATGGTCAGTTGAAACTGTTTTGTTACTTGGTACAGTTGAAAACAGTGAGTCCTGAAATAGCGAGTGGTTAGAAAACCTCAGCAAGGATTCACATTCTCATGAACCTTGTTCTTAGAGGGAGGACAAAAATGAATGTATTGCTTTTGCTTATACACTAAAAAAAATTCTTGATCTTTCCATGAAAGGAATCTTCTGTATTAAACTTGATAGCATACAGAGCTCAATCCATTCATCCTGCCAAAGATGGCTGGATCCACAACCTGCAGATGTTAATGGAGAGATTCTTCAGGTATGAAATCATAACTTTATGAATACAAGGTATTTTTGAATGTTTCTTGCCACCTTTCCCTGTTAAATAATTTTGTTTTCTGAAGTTCTAGTGTTAGTGAATGACTGCTAAGAAGTACAGTAGTTCCAGGGCACAGTATGTGAAAGGATTTGTTTAGAAGAAGAAAAACTTTCCACTGAGTTAAGTTCCCTTTTTTTCCCCCTGTCCTTTATTACCATTGGTTGGTGCTATTTCACTTCACTTAAGCAGTTACATGCTCCACTGCACAACACTCTAGTTCTGAGAGCAAACAAGACTTTGCTGTTCAGCCACGTGATTGTATGTGGCAGTCCAGTATTAAAGTAATAACTGTTGTTGAACTGGCACTCCTAGAAGTACTTCCATGCTCTAAAATACCATCATGTAGCAATAAAAAAAACTTAGGTCTCATTTGTGAAATGTTGCTGAGGAGCAGATCCTTCCTTCTGCTGTCTGTTTGGTTTTGAATTTGCTCACCGGAGTGCTTGCCCTTCAACGCTTCTAGTTTGGACTGAAAGTGGAAAAAATGCAGTTATAGGTCTTCAGTAGGAGTAAAAGCTGATTTGTAGGAAAAATCTGAATTGGGATTCTAGTTTCCATTTGTTCCTGAATCTGATCTTATATAGGGAGATATTGACTGAAGGCTGAACTGATCTCTAATGTTTATTGCTCTGACTCACAAAGTTTCTTAGTTTATTTTAGTTTTACTTTCCTTTTTTCCCTGTCCCCTTCCTCCCCTAAATAGCAGCAACTTTATTTTACTCATCTTGAATTTGCTCTTCCTGTTTTAGGAACGAAAGTCGCAGTGCTGTTCGTATTAAAGTTCTGGATGTCTTGTCCTTCGTACTGAGTATTAACAGACAGTTCTATGAGGTGTGTGTTAATCTGTTTCTGATGATTGCATGTGTGATCTTAAGGGGGTGGGCAAGGCTTCGATGTGGCACATTTTGTGTTGTCTTTTCCACTCAACAATGCACAGAATTGTGTGCTTTCAGCGTGACACACAACAAATGTTATTTCCAAATGTTTGTAGGAGGAGTTGCCTTTTAATTGTCCTCAGCCAAATAAAGGTGTATGCAAGTTGCAGCGTGAGGTGCTGTGAAATGTTCTGAGGGCATCATGGCTTATGGGTTTGCTTCCCTGTTTTGAAATCATTGATTTCATTTATGTTTTGTTTGGAAAAACAGAATTGGTCTGAGAGACAGAGTTGATATAAAAGTTTTGTGAAGACGTGAGGTTTGGGCAGGTCTGACGTGAGCAGATTGACTTGACTTGGTGCTTCCAGTTACCATCCAAGATAGAAGCTGTCTGAAAGAGAAGTTGCTCAAGAGCTTTGGGGATGTCTTCAGCTCCCTGGAATGTACCCAGAGCATGTCAGAGGGCAGGAAGGGGCAGAGTTGCTTCTTGGATTTCTTGAGGGTTTATGAAAACTTTTTGCTGTTGTATGTTTCCTGCCCGTCAGGAAACCAAGTCATAGAATTCCCTTAGCCCAGGTTCAAATAGACTGATGTCATCTGTAGGATAGATGAAAAGCCAAACACTAAGTCTGAGTTCAGCAAAAAGCCATACATATTTTGCAGAGGGGTGTAAAGAAATATTCAGCTGGAGGGAAGTGTAAAGATCAAGGCACATAACAGTTGAGAATCAAGCCCAGTACCAGTGTTCTTTTCATGCTGTTTGTCTCTTTAACATGCTTATTGACAAACTGACAGCAAAATGTCCAGGCTTATTCACGTCTGTTCTCTTGCAGGAAGAGCTGATAAACTTGGTTGTGATCTCTCAGCTGGCTCACATTCCAGAGGATAAAGACCATCAAGTTCGAAAACTGGCCACTCAGCTACTTGTAGACCTTGCTGAAGGCTGCAACACACATCACTTTAACAGCTTGCTCGATATCATAGAGAAGGTGAGGTGGATTTTGGTCAGCTGTCAGAAGCATCAGACTGGCTTTAGGCAGATCCTCCTGCTGTGGCTGAGACTAAACTGAATGTCATCACTTGCATAGGTCAATGGGTGCTGTAAAATCGCAGGGTTTTGTGGGATGCAGATAGTGGAATTGAACTTTAAAAACCTTATCAGCACCCATCCAAGCTACGTGACGAAGCTTGCAGAATTTCTGGCAAGGATAACTTGCTGTAGTCTTGTTTGACCTTTCAGGATAGAATTATGGAGAATTTGTGTTGTAGATCTCAAGTGTTCTGCTTGTTTTAAAAAGGTGGCTGCTCATTCTCTCTCATCTCCATCTGAGCTGGAAGAGAGGGATTTGCTATCATATTCAGCTTCTTTGGAGGATGTGAAGACAGCAGTTCTTGGACTTCTGATAATCCTTCAGGTAAATCTGGAAGAGCATTAAACAGATCCTCTTCCAAATGGCCTTCTACCGGACTGCAGCTTTTTTAGATAACTGTTTTGTTATTAAATGCTCTGTCTTTTGTTTTATCACTTAACATTTAACTCTTTTGGTCATTTATTTTGTTTTTGGGTATTGTGCGACTGTTTGCTAGATGTTTTATTTTCTCTTCTTTCCACTGCACAGCAAATACACAAACATTTTCTTGTGTGGAGGGCAGATGTGTTCATAAATTGTAGTAGAAGGGGAGTGGCTTATAACCTTGAATTGTGTTTGGACAGCATATCTTGAGATGCATTTTAAGCACTTGTGAAGAGCTAGTTGTTCTGGACTCTGCAGAAATCAGTTATTATTCTGGAATCTGCAGCAGTTGATCAGAAATGTCCTTTTATCTTGCTTTCAGGAGGCAGAATTAGCGACGTTCTTGAATTCTCAGTGCAGATTTCTGAATAACTAGCATCAGTCTGCCTTTAGATTGTGTTTCTGTTCCTCTGTAGACAAAACTCTACAGCTTACCTTCCAGCCATGCCACGCGGGTGTACGAGATGCTGATTCACCACATCCAGCGCCACTATCTGTATGCCTACAGCCTTGCTGTTGCTAGCAGCATCAGATTGCAGGTATGAGCAGTAACACATGCATGCTGTCTCTGAAAATCTTGGGATGCAGGTGGGAAATGTGTTATGTAGAACTTGTCAGAAGCAACATAAAGTGTTTCTTGGCTGGTACATGTACAGAAGTAACTACAGCATCCTGAAAAAAATCCCTTTGTCTATACCTGCAGGAGGGAGTTGGGAGAATATTCCACTGGCCTCAGTTTTCAGTTACTCTGTTGTCTTCTCTGTTGCAGGTATTTGATTTCCTCTTGATGCTTCGAGCTGACTCTCTCCACCGTCTTGGCCTTTCTAACAAGGATGGAGCAGTGAGATTCAGCCCTTACTGTCTGTGTGATTTTGTGTAGGTTTCTCATAGCATTCAGCAAGTGCTGTTTTTGGAACTGTTCTACATTCTTGCATGTGTTTAATAATTTATCTCCAGTTTGTCCGAATCATTCAAATCCTGATGAATCTGTTACGAGACAATTCTATAGTAACAGCCTAGAATGGTCCCAGCTAATGACTACATGCTCCTTCAAACCATTGCTCTGTAGAGCCCTCAGTCTTACGCATGGAATTTCTGTTTCTGTCACAAACACTTAACAAGAACATTTGCAGTTTCCTGCCTGGAACCAATTCTTATATTGAGATTTGATTCAATGATTTGTATAGATCTATCTATTCCAGTTTTATAGCTTGCTCTGATGTTTTTTGTGTAACATACCCCAGAATATGTTAAAGAGTGCATCACTAAAATTCCCAGTGTTCTGTTCTTTAGTTTACCTTATGTTGTTTTTCTGCCTTCATGTGTTGTAGAGAAGCAGAGAAGAGAGCTTCTGAGAAGAAGCCTGCTGGTACGCTCTCTCCACCTTCAGGCAGTCCCAGTGTGCCTTCCCAGAACAGCACCATTCGAATAGGGCATTTGCCATACTCAATGGTCTTTGGTGTCCTTCTGCAGTGCTTGAAGCAAGTATGTCTCCTCTTAATGACAGTTGTTATCTTTGTGTGAAATATGACAGATTAAAAGGTCTGGATAGAGAGCACTCTCCCCGAGTATGTAAATAATGCCTGAGAAGCAAGACTTTTAAATCCTCCTTCATGGGCATCTGAGTGTAACTGTGCAACTTTACAACCAGCAGTGGGAGCACTAGTTCAGCTCTCCAGAAGTTCAGCAAGACTTTCATTGCATGCTGCTTCACGTTGGACAAAGGCAAAAATGTGTTTGTTAAACAAAGATGAAAGAATTCATCCTGTTTCTGAAAGGGCATTTGGAACTGTAAATGTAAATTGCTTGTTAATGTTGGATTTGGACAGAGCTGCGTTCTGAGAGTGTCTTGCTCTAGAGGCTAATTTGTACTAGCAGTTATAAGGCTTGAACTCTGGCTCTGTGTGGTTGAGCTCTGTTGAGTCTGGATACAAGTCATCTTTCAGCATGCAGTGCCAATATTGCACCTAGAGCTGGATGAGAGAAAGGAAGTAACATGTGACAGTTAAATGTCATTTTTTTTGTGTAGCTACCATTCCAAGACACACGTCTGCCTAGGAAATGGCATGCTGTCTGAAATTTGATGAGTCTTACTTTCAAACAGAAAGAAAATCATCCAAAAATGTTCCACCCAAACTCTCTTTCTTTCCAGGAGACAGACTGGAAGGTATTGAAGTTGGTCCTCAACAAACTACCAGAATCCCTCCGCTATAAAGTGCTGTTTTTAACCTCTCCTTGTAACATAGACCTCCTGGCTTCTGCACTGAGCTACATGGTAATGCCACTTACCCTATAGATGTATAATTACCATATTTAAACAAATCCTTTGTTTACTTGCCACTGTTTTTGAGATATTTTTTTTGTTTGCTCGTTTGTTTTGCTTCAGTCTAGTAATAACAAGATTATCATGCCTGTTGCCAGTCCTTGCTCACCTTCTCTTTTTGTGGGGATCATTTTGGGTGTTTAGTAATCAGTGTTTTTCTTCTCTATGTATGTATTCTATGTGTATACATGTGGAAAGGCAGCTGTGGGCTGTGCCTTTCCACTGCCTTGTAGAGAGTATTCTTAATGTAAGATATCCTAACTTAATGTATGATGCATCAGCTCACAGACAAGAAGACGACCGACAGGCTCCATGGTACCCCAGAGGGCTTTTCCCGCACCGATTTGCACCTGGCTGTAGTCCCAGTACTGACAGCGTTGATATCTTATCATAATTATCTGGACAAAGCTAAACAGGTACAGGAAAAGCCAGAGGATGTGTTGGGAGCAGGGGCTGGGCCTTTACTGTAGAGCATTTTCTTTCTTTTTTACTTTCTGTCTGGTTGGTTGGTTTTACCGTTGTCCATCCGTACCTGTTCCCCTGCTCACTCACTGCTGGGTGGCTTTACCTTCAGCTGGAAGACCCTGGTAAATGTGAAAACTGAACAGAAAGACAGTATTTTCCATAAGAAGGCTCTGATACATCTCTGTGTTTGGTTAGAAGCTTAAGGAATAATTTCTAAAATTTCTATGTGGTTCAAGTTCCATCAAAAGATTTGGCCTAGAACATAAGCAGCGTTTCTTAGAGATCTGTGTTAGCGCATTTTCGATAGTGTGTGTCATACAGGCACTGCAGTGGTGGTGCCTTGTAAGCTGTTCTGAAATGCTAATTGAAGTCAGGAGGTTGGATGTTGCAGGTTTTCTCTTTGTTAAGACTCTTTCCTTTTTTTTTCCTGTTGTTTTCCAGCGTGAAATCGTGTACTGCCTGGAACATGGGCTTATCTACCGCTGTGCAAACCAGTGCGTCGTGGCGCTCTCTGTCTGCAGTGTTGAGATGCCTGACATCATCATAAAGGCGCTTCCTGTCTTAATAGTCAAACTAACCCACATCTCTGCTACAGCCAATATGGCAATCCCTCTCTTAGAATTTCTTTCAAGTAAGTTGTAAGGTTCTTCTGTGCTTGATCTTGCAGTTATAAACGTTTAGACCCGAGTGTGACTGTTTTGATTATTCAGATGCATCGTGCTGTGAGGGTTTATTGTTCTTTTGGTGATGCCTTTTCGCCGTCCTCGAAATGTAAATGTTTGGTTATCTCATTTGTTACTGTTTTTAAGACACTTGCTCATACTTACGCTGTAGCTGTAGAGGGTGGGAAATAGAAAGCTGTGCTCCCCCCGTTGTTTATAACATAAGCAGTGTGAAATTACTGTGATGTTAACCATGATGTTATGGTCAGCATGACTTCTATGTCAGCTGATGATTTAGAAGAAACAAAACAATTCAAATTAAGCCAAATTCTGGTATTGAATAGCTCGTGTTCAGAACTCACCTGTGTTGGTTTTCTTCTTGAACCATTCTAGCTCTAGCAAGGCTGCCTCACCTGTACAGGAACTTTGCTGCAGAGCAGTATGCCAGTGTGTTTGCCATCTCCCTGCCATACACAAACCCTTCCAAGTAAGTTTATAGCAAATCTGCTTCATCCCCCACCTCACCTGTAAGGTGAAGAGGCTAAGATAGGCTTTTCTGTAGTGCTTGAGTCTAGATTGTTTATGGAATATTGCTCATTTTGGTGGCTCCAAGCCTTTTCTGAAGGTGGACCATATTCACCTGGGACTCAATGTCTGTTTTTCTTAAATAGAAGTCTGCTTTTCTCTTTTTTTTTTTTTTTTTTCTAATTTACAGAAGGTAGAAGAACAGTTGTATTCCTCAGACAGACAAGTCCCTGTGTTCAGTTCTGGAATCATATCATGTTGCAACATTAAACTGTGGTTTTTGCCTCTCTAGGTTTAACCAGTACATTGTTTGCCTGGCCCACCACGTGATAGCTATGTGGTTCATTCGGTGTCGCCTTCCCTTCCGAAAGGACTTTGTTCCCTATATTACAAAGGTAATGGATACTACTGAATCAATCAGCATGCAATAAAAATGGTGACTGATGCTGGTTCAAGAAGTGTAATGGTTTCTGTATGAAGCCAGCATCTTTTTCAAAACCACATGCAAGTTCTTGTGCATTAGCCCATGATTGCAGTCTTTCAGCTGCAAGCCCTACTCATTCAAACCTGTGTCTGTTGGTCTCATTTGACAGGGTTTGCGTTCCAATGTGCTGCTCTCCTTTGATGACACACCTGAGAAGGACAGTTTCAGGGCTCGTAGTACAAGCCTCAATGAGAGGCCAAAAAGGTAAATGATGTTAGATTCCAGCAGGGTCCTGTGTTGCTCGGATAGTGCTCACACCCTTCCCTGAGTTTATTCTGAAGGAGGCTGTCTAGTTATCTGGAGTATGACTGCATTTAAGCAAGCCAAGTAAACCTCTTTAGGGAATTGGTAAAAGATGAACTGAGGTTAGTAAGAAGTTGAACTCAAACCAAGCTGGCAGTCTGATAGTACATATTAAAGTGTTGCTGTCTGTTCTGTAAGTTTTTACAGTTAAGTGTGAATTGTTTTTATTGTTAGTTTTTGGAAAGCAGCAGTTCTTTCAGGTACAGTGCTACCAGGGATGAGAAGGGTAGTAGAAGTAATAAAGAACCGTATTTATAGTGTTAACTTCTTTTAATAACTGATTGGCAGTGACTTTTATAAATGATTGCCAGGGAAATTATTGTGATTAGTATAAACTGAGATAACAGAATCTGTGTTTTTCCATAGGGATATCTATTAAGTCATTGTACATGACTAAATGACTGAAGGCAGATAGCTGCCTTGTGTTTGTGTGAATGGCTTGTTATTTCATTTGAATTTTGAAACCAGTATGTCAGTTTGAAGCAAAAGTTGATATCTGTAGAATTCAGAATGTACCTTGCCAGTTGTCTTTCAAAGTAACATTTGCAAAGATGGAAAAATATTGCTTGGAAGGCATTGTGGGTCCCTTCCAACTTGGGTTACTCCATGCTTCTATTATTCTAAGGCATTCAAAATTTATTCAATGTCCTTTTACCTAGGACATACCTAAATTGGTTCACTTAACTTGCTTCAGTGTTAATGTGCAGTAAGCATACAGTGGCATTTGAACCCTGGGGAAAGTGCCTCTACTTTAACTGCAAGGCTCAGTAGTGTCTTGCAATGAAGAAACACCACCCCTTCCCTAGTGCTATAGCTGTAAACCCTGTTTTGTGTTTCATCTCTCCCATCTCCTCTTCTTTCATTCAGAAATTTGGAAGAGAAGCCTTTTGACAATCGTCTCTCAAATTAGAATTTCAACTAATCTTTTTTTTTTTCCTCCAAAAACCTGTTTAATTCAACTAGGTTGGAATACTACTGTATCTAAAGGTTTTTGCTAGCTGCTGGATGGCCTCCCCAGAAATCTCTGCTAAGCAGTGTGAGCTCAGGCAGCAACTGAAACACCAGAATGGCAGCGATGTCTCTTGAGTCTGAGTTTGGATTCTGGTCAAATGAAAAAAGAAATAGCTTTGAGTAGATATCTGTTCCTTGCTTCAGAAACCTTGTGTGCTTGGTTTTTGCTCTGTAAGCCCAAAGAATAAGCATTTATTTGCTTTAAGTAGGGTACTGTGTGTTGACAGAGACAAAGATCCCAACGCTTCCCATGGCTGCTGAATGGCATGATGTTGGTGTAGGTGATAAACTCAGTATGGGCTTCTGCTCTCTGTGGTTACATCTCCAGTTGTGGCCAAAATCTCTGTCAGAGATTGGTAGGAGGGAGAGGAGGAGAAATAAATAGTAATCCATCCAAGTGGCTGTCTGAAATGTGATCGTTCACTGGAAGGACAGCAAGTAAATCATGTTTAGGAATGTTAATTGGCCTCTGTATTTTATGTACAGTGATGTAAAAAGCTGGACCAACTGTTATGTCCAGATTGGACTCAGCAAGGCATGTGTCTCAGCTGTGACTGATTGAAGTGCTGTCATCTCCCACATGTGCTTAGCACCAGACAGAGTGAAGGCTTACCTTTCTGTTTCAACTGCAAGTCAAGTAGGTTACTTGTGTGCCACCTGCAATAAGGTAGCTTGTGGGACAGAAAATACATGCATCAGCAGCCAAGGGAATGTTTGCCCTTCTCCCTCCATCCACACTGTGCAGGAAGTGTCAGTTTCGTTCAGATGGGCTGAATATCCCCCAGTGTCTCAAGGTCTGAGCCAGGGGACGCCTCTCTCTGACCCTGGGACGTTTTTGTGGTTCAGCTGAAGCTCAGACTCGGACCAGGCCCAACAACACAGGGATGGGCAGACAGATCCCTGTCTCTCTTTTAGAAGAATGCGCTGCTACGTGGGTTTGGAAAAGCGCTTTAAGATCTGGGGATCTTTGTGGAAGTAGTCAGTGTTTGTGGTGTCCTGAAGCAGTGAGGTGAGGTAAGAGGAGGTGGCTGAACTGCACGAAACATCTTGGACTTGAGAAATTTATGCCAAGTGAGCATTTTGATGCTTTTGCCTTTGTTTAACAGTTCAGTATTCCAACTGTCATTTCAATCAGCTTTTTTTGTTTTGTTTTGTTTTAACTTGTACTAATTTCATTTGTTTTGTAGCACATTTAAAATCTTGTTTTCAAAATGTGGTTTGTCTTTTTAAAGCTTTCAGCTCTGCTTGTTTGTACATTTTAATTTTTATTTTCCTTTTTTGGCATTTGTTTTATTTTACGTCACCCTCCGGGATCCCCCAATATTGACCCTGTGACCTGTGACCTTTCAACCTACATCCCTACAATGATTTCCTCCCTTCCTGTGACCTCTTTTGGGGCTTGGTGCTTCTCCAACTAGTAGTTTAAGACTAGCAAAAAATGCAAAGCAAGGCTTGAATAACTCTCCTCCAGTGAAAGAGCTGAAAGAATCCTCTGCAGTTGATGCCTTCCGATCCCGCAGCATCAGTGTGTCTGAACATGTGGTCCGCAGGTAGAGGCACTTTAAATGGGGAGAATCCAAGAGCAATTCAGCACTTGGAAATTTTACTGCAAGGGTGGGTGGTAGCAGGGTGGATTTGCATGTGGGATGCTTGCATGACTCTGCAATACAAACCTGATCTTAGCTACAGACTGGTTTTTGGAAAGGTATCGTGGATAAGCCGTGGCTTCCTAGCGCTGGCTGTCGAGTGGTCGCATCACCCCGTGTTGTGTGTGCCTGCTTTCCCTATGCTCTGGTGCTTTAGGAACAAATCTGTCTATTTGCAAAGTAAAGGTGGTGATGGAGAGGAAAAAGGAAAAAGAAAAATGTTGCATTCTGTGCAAGTGAGTGAAAATCAGAGTTAAACTACAGCTTTGGAAGCGGTGATGCCACAGGAGGGGCTGGTGGTACTCTGCTAACTGATTAGCAGGCCCTTCTCCCAAACTGAGAGCAGTGGTTCTGGATTTGGGATTTGTTTCTTGGCACAGCTGACTGAAGTATTTTGACCAGAATATGAGGTAATAAGAACCTTTTCATCTGTGTCTCCATAGAGCAGTTAAAGGTGAACTGTACTCTTAGAACACTTAGCCAATATGAAGCTACTGCTTTCATTGCTCAAGAAAACAAGTTTTAATCACAGAAGTTGATTTTTCTCCCATGAAAGATGAAATGGCCTGTGCTAGTTTTTTAAACCCATTTCTGGATCATTTCCCTTGAGTGTTAAATTTCTGTCAATAATACATTGGTTGGAAATCTGAGCTTGAAGTTTTGTGCCTCAATCCATAAGTATTCCTATCCACAGAACTTTGTTGCCTATATTTGTGCTTTTGACTATATGTCAGCCAAGAGAAGTGTGCTGAAGTGGCTGGATTGTGAATATAATTCTGGCACTTAATTCTGTGATGTCCTCATTAAACTGTCAGGTGATTTTCTTCTCTTCTGTTTTTATTTGAATTGTAGCGACTAAAAGTTCAGACGTTTAACCTTAGTGATACCAAGTAAGTCATTGTGTTGCAAAAATTTGGCTGCATCTCAGTGTACCTTTTCCTTATAATGGCATAAGGATTTCTTGTTATAAAAACATCCCAATCCAATGCGAGTTTTTAAAACTGTGTTGCTGATTTTGTTAATTGGAAGGCAGAATTGCTGTCTACTCTTCTGCCAACGTCTTGTTCGGAGTGCAATCTTTTTCTATTTCAAATTACATTTGATTTTATGTATCAATTGAACTAGTTTGGAGAAAAAAGTTCAGTAGGTGGAAGAGCTGCAGCAGAGGAAAAAGGAAGCCACAATGTTATAAAGTGAAGTCTAGAAAGATGCAGTTTATGGCTCATGGGCAACACACTGCCTGGGGAACTCAGCAGGTTGCTTATGTCACAGGATGCTTGCCCTCACTGTAGAATAGTGAGCTCCAAGCATGGTGCTGCACTCACTGGTTGCTTGGTGTCCTTGCCCATGGGCCTCCTGACATCTGAGGGAACTGGCCTCACTCAGCTGAATTATTTGAATGTTTCTCAGTCTCAAGATAAAATACACATTCTCCAGTAAAAATCTAGGAAGCACAACATGAGGGTGATCCAAAAATACTTTGTTTACATCCTGGGTTTACTGTCTGGCACTTCTCTGTTGGGGCACATGCATGTATTGCAGGTGGTTCTGCGTCCTTCTGTCTGCTGGGTGATGGGGACAAACATTTTGCAGTGTGATCTGTCAGCTGGAAATGTTTTCTTCCAGTCGGATACAGACATCCATCACTAGTTCCAGCTTGGGCTCTGCAGATGAAAATTCAATGGCTCAGGCTGATGACAACTTAAAAAATCTCCACCTGGAACTCACTGAGACTTGTCTGGATATGATGGCCCGATACGTCTTCTCCAACTTCACCGCGGTGCCTAAGAGGTCAGTGATGGGAGGGGTGGTTTGGTTTGAAGTTCGTGTTTCATCTTATTAGTGGAAAATTGCTGTGACATCCTTGAGATTGTGACAGGCCCATTTCTTGCAGATTCAAGCTGGTTTGTGTGAATACAAAGTTTGATGAGAGCAGTCCATTCTAGCTTAATCTTGTCCTGAGCCTTCAGCCATCCAGGGAATGCACTGAAGGTTGTGTAGCGCCCAGAGGCGAGCTGTTTTTGAGCACTGATTTGCCTTGCTGGATGGTCACAGTCTTTGTTACAGAGCTGGGTATCATGTCAGCTGGCTTCAAATCAAGGGCACTTTTTTATTGTGTTAAACCCTCCCAGGGAGACACATAGCTCAGACAAACCCTTACTTCTCTGTAATTTGTGTCCAGGATTGTAGTAGTAGTACTACTGTCTGCTGTTACTAAAGTCAGATCATCCATTGTCCTGATGGATAATGTGTTAATTGACTGAGGAGTGCTAAAAATGCCATAAAAAGGAGAAAAGCAGACAGTATCTCCTACACAGAGGAAATCAGCTGTCTGTGTAGGCTCTGTAGTCTGAGAGCTGCATTCATCACAAATGTGTTTCTAGGTCTCCTGTGGGTGAGTTTCTGTTGGCTGGAGGAAGGACAAAAACATGGCTGGTTGGCAACAAGCTGGTGACCATCACTACGAGTGTCGGAACAGGGACAAGGTCCTTGCTTGGCCTAGACTCTGGAGATCTCCAAAGCAGCACAGAATCAGGGTAATTACTGCTCCCAGTTCTAGAAATTTCCACCTAATGGCACTTGAATGGTTGACCGTCATTACTGTGTTTTGTTGTTGTTGTTTTTAAAAGGTTTTCCTGTTATTGTAAGGGGACTGTTGTATTTGTTCGTCATGACCAACTCCTCTCTCAGTGTCACTGATATCTTCTTTTTCCCCAGCTCAGACCCTGTTTTGCAAGTGAGACAAACTAAAGAAGCTCCAGCAAAACTCGAATCTCAAGCTGGGCAGCAGGTTTGCAGAAGCTCTCGCAACAGAGTCAGATCCATGTCTGGTAAATTCCTGTCCTGGCGTCTAACTGCTGGCTCTGTGTTGCAGGCTTAAGTGTTCTAGCACCTACTGCTAAACTCATTTGAGAATCTGAACTTGTCTGGTATTTAATAGTGAGCAGGTAGCAGCAGCTGTTGGCCTCAGCAGTGCTGGTATTTTTCCTGCTTGCCTTCCTCTCAGGAAAATTGGCAGTTGTTGTAAGTCTCACTGCAATAGCATTTGCAATGAGAATCGCCTGGATCTGTCAGACCTTATTGTTTATAAGAAACAGATGCAAGGTAAAGCTCTCCTAGTTTCCCAATATTAAGAGCAAAACTGCTAGAGGATCTCAACAGACTTGCTGATATTTTTCATAAATATTTTTTTGTATTTATGAAATTTCTCTGATATTTTTGTGTTCACTATGCTAGTAAGTACTTATTGTAAAGATCTTTAGTATCAGCTGAACATGGCTCTCCCTTCTGTGCCTGTCTTGCTAGGTGGTCATGCCTTACGTGTTGGTGCCTTAGACAGCACAGCCTCCCACTTTCCTGGTGGCTCGACTTCCCAAGGGACACAGAGTCCCCCTGCTCCTGCATCTCGGTCAGAGAAGACTAATCCTGCTCCACAGACACCTCTGCAGAAAGAAAAAGCAAATTTAGCTGCTTATGTCCCACTGCTGACACAGGGCTGGGCAGAAATCCTCGTGCGCAGACCCACAGGTATCGTGATCTGGGTATGGAATGAGGTCTTCTGACTTGCTGAGAAACTGGAGCCCGGATGAAAAGGAAAAATCCTTCTTTAGTGCAAATTGATCACTTTGATTGCTTACTGACTCTTTAAAGCAATTTATCTTATATTTGATCCTATGAAACCACTCTTGCTTTTAACTCCAAAAGACCTGTGAAAAGATTGGCGTGAGGATTTATAATTGTAGTTTATGAACTACTGCAGAAGTTGTGTATCCTGGTTTATCTGTCTGTAAGTAAGGCTGATACTGACACTGGTGTGTGATCTTTCTTGAAAATCTCTCTACAGTGTGTTTCATCTTCCCATGCTGGAGTTAAGATGGTTGAAGCTTATGGCTAGAGCAGTTGCAGAGTTGAGTCTGCTGTTAGGGAAGGAGTAATGACAGATGTTGAAGTTCATAATTCTTGAATACTGCAGTACATTAACTGGGAATTGTCAGTTTCAGCTGGAAGGCCCTTCCTGGCAAAATAACTGACTCAGTATCGTTAATTAAAATACCTGAGTATTTCACTTTTGGGAACCTGCTGTGATAATGAGTTTACCAAGGATTGTTTTCGAAGAGCTTGGGGTGAAGGATGAAGTACTGGGAGCTCCATACTGAAAATAAGAAGTCAATGGAGGGATCCTGCCACGTGTCACTGAAACTGAGAACTTTCACTGTTTGGATTTTATTTACATAATCCAAAACAATTTGTGCTTTTTTTTTTTGCTTTTTTTTTTCTTCCCAATGTGAGTTGTGAACTTTCTGGAGTGAAATTACTCAGCACCCTTCCCTGTTTGTCTTCATCAGGTAACACAAGCTGGCTAATGAGTCTGGAGAACCCGCTCAGTCCCTTTTCTTCAGACATCAACAATATGCCCCTGCAAGAGCTGTCCAATGCACTCATGGCTGCAGAGCGTTTTAAAGAGCACCGAGAAACGGCTCTCTACAAGTCCCTGTCTGTCCCCTCCTCCAGCTTGGCCACTGGGACAGCCAAGCCTTCGCTTCTCCAGCGTTCCAACACAGGTGAGAGATGTCAAGGCAGCTTTGTGTCTAGCATAGCTGCCACTAGGCTGTTTCACATCTGTTGAATTTATGGCAGATCTTCCTGAACAGTAAGTTAGTAGCTTGAGGAATAACACAGATGAGAAGGGGAATGGATTCTTCTCCTTGGGAGTTTGCAATGCAACATGCCCTACCTCCTTGCTTCTGATGTTCCATCAGAAAAGCATCTCTCATCCTTGAAGAAAGAGGGGAGCAGTGGAGCTTCTTTGGAGGAGTTACATCTTCCATGATAACTGCTTGCCAAATGGAAATGAACGAAGTCATGGATCTTTTGCCTTTCTTATTTGTTTGGGGTTGATCTGAGCATCCCATGTTTGGATAGACCTTCCCATGCAGCTCATCCATTTATGTTCAGTTTAACAGTTTTTCTGGAGCACTGGCAGTGCTGTGTTCATAGGAAGGTGCCCTATGCAGCCTTGCCAGCAAGGGCCATTTCCCACTGGCTTTTACATGTGATAGTAGAATGCCAGTACTATGGTGTATAGGCCTTAACTGGTGAGTTAAAAGAAGCCCCTAATTGCCATTCCTTTGGCAATCTGTGATAAAGTCTTTTGGGCCTTATTCTTCTTAACTCGACTTCTGCAGCAGACAGCCAGCTGTGACAAGTCAAGTGAATGTTCTGAAGGAGTTTTACTGTCAGACTGTCATGACTTAACCTTAAGAGGTTAGGTCATTCCTGCTCCTCAGGCTTTTCTGTGCATTTAAAAGTGATCTTTTGCCAAAAGCACATAGCTCAGGAAAAGCTCAGGCAAGTGTTCTGCGTGTGCTAGGGTATCACTGAGCAATTTTCTATTTCTGTAACTCAAAAGATGCATTTTCCAAAGAGAGCAGTTTGAGTCTGCATTGTTTGGATGTGTTTATGCCTTCTTATTCGTGTTGAAACCTTGCACCCTTGAAGTATCCCTTTGCATCTAGTGAGCTTATCCCAGCTTGTTCTTTCCTTTGTTTTTTAAATTTTATTTTTTTATTTTAATTTTTAAATAGGCTCTTGGTTACATTTTAAACTCTGTGCTTTTTAATTTTATTTTTTTTCATATAGTCTCTCCTTCCTTTTGATGTAGCTGCTCACTTGATTTCCCTTTGCAGTGGCCTCTTTCTCTTCCATGTACCAGTCCAGTTGTCAAGGGAAGTTGCACAGGAGCATATCCTGGGCAGGTATATTTATATATCTTTAAGGAAAAAAAAAAAGTATTGCCATAGAAGAACACCTCTGATTCATAGAAAATATATCCCTCATACTTCATTTTTCCCTTCCATGTCTCCTGTCTGTTCCCGGTCTCATTACTCTCAACAAATGGGATCCTGACTAGCATGAAGAAGTCCAAGCCAGATGCAACATTTGCAAGTGCAGATAATTTCTTAAAAATACCTTTCCTTTTAGCTGGGGTGAATTGTGAGTTGTGAGGCGCAGAGTGCAGCGGCCTCTCAAGTAATCATTTATTTTCAGCTTCATTTTACAATTGGCTCAATGCTTTGCTAAAGGCAAAAGCTCTCGCTTCTGAGAAGAGTATGTAGCATCCAATGGGACAGAAATCAAGTCCCGTGCTACTCAGTCCAAAATGGGACACAGAATCTGATAAAAGAAGCTGATGGATGTGTGTGTGCATACATTTCCTCCTGCCTTCTTTCCTTCAGTGGAAAACTCTCTGTAGAGCACCAGGGTATTCTTAACCACTGTTGTTTTTTGACTTAGGCCTCTTAAAGCATCGTAGCGATGCTGCTGTAAAATATTTTTCTATGTTTTTCCTCTCTGCTCATATTGTTCCCACCTACAGTATAATTAGCAACTGCTCACTTTATTCAAAAACACTGGCAATCTTGGCAGTAATGCAAGAGCTGGAGGAGCCTGGAAATGCTGGGTGTGTGCAGGTGTGTTCTGGCTTGGACAGCTAACCAGATCAGCACGTGTTTTGGTTGTTGGTTTTTGTTTGTTTTTTTAGAAGGTATGTGTGTGCAATGCTAACTCTTAATTGCTTCTTTGAAATAACTTTGGTCCTGCGACCTGAAATCAATCCAGGAAAAGCTGCTTTAGTGATTTCTTTTTTTTTTTTTTTTTTTTTAATTTTTTTTTTTTTTTTTTTTTTTTTTTATGTGTGCTTTTTTTTTTTTTAATTTGGAAAACAAATCTTGGCCTTTCAGATTGGTCCTCCAGTCTCTTGTGTGCGTAATGGAAAGCCTCCTGTTCTCCAGCCTTTTCCTCAGGACAAAAAACAAGGCCAGGAGGAGCCCTTGGTCACACTCAGCCCTATGGTCAGGGCACAGCCTGGAGTAGCTACAAGGTTAAATCTGCAAGTGCTTCCTCCACCGCAGACAGGGCTTCCAAGGAGCTTTCTTGTCAGTGTGGTTTGTTAACCATTTGTCTGATCAGATGCCACATGCAGGTTTCCCAGTATTGCTGCAGTGCATGTTTTACTCTTGCTCTCTTGTCCTTTCACATATCTAGGGCTGAATTAGTTTGCTTCTACTGAGACATACTAGGAAAACTGCCAAACTGCAAGGAAATGGCTCCTAGGAAAACGTCTTACCTCCTTCTAGGCCACTACAAGGCACAGGAGTGTACAAGAAAAACTTGTGTTTTGCATACTTGCATAGAACCGATGTCTTCATTGCTTGGATGATAATGAACTTTTAATACCAGTCTTGTATTTTCTTGCACCTCTGTAGTTCCTGTGTGTCCTGATAGCTGAGCATTGATGTACAAGGTCCCATTTCCTTCATTCTGTCCCCTACTTGTTCATCAGTGACAATTGGAAACAACTGCACTTGTTTTGACAAAAGCAGCTGCAGCCCTTTGCTGTGAGGGTAAGACGATCAGTGATTCTGTACAAAAGGGAAAGCAGGAGCAAGTGTGATAAAACACGAAATCAAAGAACCAGACCACTCATTCCATATGGCCTTCCATTGAGATCCCGTAGGGAAAAGGCTGGTGCTTGAGAGGAAAGGATGGGGGCCTGCTGGTCCGTGCCTCTGTGCAGACTTCAGTTCTTCTGCATTGTGTCTTGGTAGAGTCTGCGGTCGTGCTGGAGGAAGGGAGCCCCTTGGAAATGGAGCTGAAGGAAACCGAGTCCCCAGCTGAGTCTCCAGAGAGCGAGGATTTTGAGACATCATGTTCTGAGCAGATCCTGAGCGAGGAAAGGTTTGGTAAAGCCCAGGAGTCTTACAGCAGGGTAAGCAGCAGCGGCGGCTCCGCGCTACGTTACAGCCCTGTCCTCAGAAAGGTGTGAGAGGTGTCTGTGCTCTGCCTGGGGCTGCCTCAGTGTCACTGTTGTCAGCTGCTGCTCTGTGAATTAGGAAAAACGTTTGTATTTGTTTCTTCTTCCTTAAGTCGTCCTCGACCTCTAGCCAAGATGAAAAATCTCTGAAGTCAGACGAGCTGGTGGAGGGTGGAATTCCCATCGGGAGAGTGCTGCCAGCAGAGGATGGCCGGGCACTGGAGGAGCTCTCCTTCCAGCCCTCCCAGCCGCTCAGCAAGTCGAGCTCTTCCCCTGAGCTGCAGACTCTGCAGGAGATCCTCAAGGATGCAAATGGCAGAGAAGTGACAAGGAGGCTGAGCACGGAAGTGAAATCCAAATCTCAGTCTGGGAACCTGGAAGGGGAAGGACTGGGCAGTTGGTTGAGCAAGGGTGAGGACACCAGAGCAGTGGGCTCGGGGGGGTTGGATGGCAGTGGCCCCACCACCTCTCCACGCTCCCCATCTGGGCACCGGCCCAGGGGTTACACCATCTCTGACTCTGCCCCATCACGGAGAGGGAAGAGGATGGAGAGAGATGCCTTCAAGAGCAGAACTGCAGCCACCAATGCTGAGAAAGTACCTGGAATAAACCCAAGGTATATTGAGGAGCATGTGGACTAGATAATCTTTGAGGTCTTTTTCAACCTTAATGGTTCTACAGTTCTATGATGTGAAACTTGAGCTAATGAGCTTGTAATTGCTGGAGCCGTGGCTGGATTTGTTCCAATGTGTCTGTAGGTTTTATGGGATCTACAAAACAGTAACTGGTTAAAAAGATAATTATTGCTTGTCTTCTCAGGCCTTAATATAGAGATGTTGAACCTACTATCAACGAATTAACTTTGCAGTCTTAGGAAATATGTCTCCTAAGTGGTTCCCAGTTTATTCAGGTCACATAGAGTCAACTTTGCTGTGAACAGGATGAATTGCCCATCAAGCTGCTTGGGAAATGTCACGTGCAAAATACTATGAGAAAGGAAGATGATAGGAAATGGTAGTTTGAACTTCAGGTATTCAGTTTTCCCCCAGATTGTGTTCTGAGACAATCTTCATCTTATGAGGCGAAGATCGTTCTGTAAAGTGCAAGTGTCTGTACAATCATTTGTGCTGCAGGCTGGAAGTACCCCGTGTAACTGTGAGGCAGCAGTGTGTTCCTGCTCCTTTGTTACAAGTGAAGATTGCCTTTTGAATGGGGAATTTATGCAGCTGCCACTGTTTGACATGCTGATTGTTTTTTGTGACAGGGGTTTATTATAGGCCATAGGTAGTCAGGCACCCATTGGCTCTAGAAGATGAGTAATACTCTGCTAGAATTTTAATTGCCCCTATTTTTAATTCTTTACAGAAAGTTCTTACATACAGCAGGTCAAAATGAACTGAAAGTTTATGGTAACAGAACATGTTTTCCCCTCTCTCCCTTAGCTTTGTGTTTTTACAATTGTACCATTCCCCGTTCTTTGGTGATGAAAACAACAAGCCCCTCCTGTTGCCAAATGAGGTAGGCAAGGATTTTTATTATTATTATTTTTTTAAGTCTTGTAGTTAATTTTTCCAACCCCATGAACATTTTGGGGAGAGCAGTGGGTGCTGGGAGATGATTGCTTTTAAAGATGTGACAAATGTTTTGATTGTAGACGTTTGAAAAATCGGTGCAGCTCCTGGATCAAATTCCCTCGTATGACACCCACAAGATCGCAGTGCTGTACGTTGGAGAGGGCCAGGTGAGTTGCATGCAGGTGCATTCAGCATTTGGTGGTTCCATCTCGGCAGAAGGGCAGGCACTGTTACTCCAACAGTGAGGTTTGCACTGCTGCTGCAGGAGCTGAGCTTTTCCTTAGTTTCTTGTGTTAGAAATCAGTGCCTGTGTGAATCCCTTCTGGGGAGGTGGTGGCCTAATCACTCATGCTGATGGGGTGCTCTTTGCATTCATTGTGGGGCTCTGTGCTCTTGTTTCCTAGAGCAACAATGAAATTGCCATTCTGTCAAATGAGCACGGCTCCTATCGCTACACCGAGTTCCTGACAGGCTTAGGGAAGCTCATCGAGCTCAAAGACTGCCAGCCAGACAAAATCTACCTCGGTGGCCTGGATGTGTGTGGGGAGGACGGGCAGTTTACCTACTGCTGGCACGATGACATCATGCAAGGTATGGTATCTCCAGAAGGCAGAAGTGGAAGGCTGGTTTCTTTTAAGACTGAGCCTCTTTCTACAAACCTTTTCCATTCTGAGGGTGCAGTGAGGATGACCTGGGGCTGTGCTTTCCCTCTGTTATCTCTCTGAAGTCTCTGCAAGCCATGAGTTCAGGAGAGGTGCATACATGCCTTCTGTAAAAAAAAGTCACACCAGCTGCTGGAGCGAACCATGGAGGGCAGCACCAAAGAGTGGCAGGTGCAGATGCTGTGCTTCCCTGGCAGAGCTGCACACTGTTCTCTGTGCTCAGCTACTGCTGGAGCAGTCCAGTAGCACTGGATCCAGCTGTCACAAATGGGGACGAACCTGTCAAGGGAACACAGTGTGGTCTTTTCATTACAGTGCTGCCAATACTACTTTGTCTTTCAGGCAAATGCTGAGGTAAGCATTACTGCTTGCAGCTAAGCTTAGCCTAAGTGTCCTTCTGTTTCCTCTTCAGCCATTTTTCACATTGCTACACTGATGCCCACAAAGGATTTGGATAAATATCGCTGCGACAAGAAGAGGCACCTTGGGAATGATTTTGTTTCTATTGTTTACAATGATTCTGGTGAGGACTTCAAACTGGGAACAATAAAGGTACAGGATTTTACCTCCAGGCCTGTTATAAAACAGGCATTTGGCTGTAAAACCTTGATCTGATGTGTTCTTTGAGTACACAGTGATCATGAACTGAGGTTATTTGCCTTGGTGGGTTTATGCATGCTAGCACATGGCATTCAACAGAGTCATGACAGCTGCCAGTAACGTGTGTTTGACTGTTTTGTTGTTTTCCCATTAGGGTCAGTTCAATTTTGTGCATGTCATCATAACACCACTTGACTATGACTGCAACCTGGTCACACTGCAATGTCGAAAAGGTAGGAATCCCCCCAGCATTTCTTCTCAGTCTTTCCTTTATTGCCAGTGCAATAATGGACATCACTTTGCAATGTTTTTGCATTCCAAAAATAAATGCTTCCAAGAGGAACCCTCTGAAACCAATTTGCTGCATAGCAACATCTGTATACATTCTGTATCTTCCCCTATAGAGCAGCCAAAGGGTCAGCTGTGTTCAGTTGCAGTGTAAGTTCTGTCTGTCACAGTTGGAGCTGTGGTGCTTGGTGGGAAGTTATGAGGTTCTGTGATGCAGTCCTTCAGGTTTAGTTACTGGCAACTTTTTGTCTTCATCTTCTCTCTTAACTGACAAGAATTTTTGTTTTTCATTTAAAATAAAGACATGGAGGGGCTTGTAGACACGAGTGTTGCTAAGATCATCTCTGACAAGAACCTGCCATTCGTCGCCCGTCAGATGGCCCTGCATGCTAACGTGAGTACCCTGAGCTCCTTGGGACCTTCTGTCTTTCAGCTGGCAACTTCCTTCACCAGATATGAAGGAGACAAGAAGGGCTTGCTAAAGCAAGTCAACTTTCTGCCTCAGTTATTTGTCAACCTTCGAGTCAGTAACCTATAACAGGAACAGTTAGAGCTGTATTTCAGCTGCTGTCAGACTGGACTGAAACATTCAGTTGATTTTATTGCCATGGTTATGTTGATGTGCATTCTCTCTTTCCTTGCTTCTCCGCACTCTTCCCAAACCAGATGGCTTCCCAGGTTCACCACAGTCGATCCAACCCTACTGACACCTACCCTTCCAAGTGGATCGCTCGGCTGCGGCACATCAAGCGGCTGAGGCACCGGGTAAGTGAAGGTGTCTGCAGGGATGCTGAGAACTAATCTCTGCCTTACGAAGCGTTGTTACAAATAAGGCAGATAAAATCAGCTAACAGAACTTGACAAATAGGAGGAATAAAGTCTGTATGAAGATTAGAATCCAGCTCTTGTGGGAACAAGAAGTGTAGGGACTTGCGAGCTTCCAAACAGCTCCCCTTGCAGCAACTGCACTGGGAGCCCTGATATTTGAAGACAGATCTGCTTGTGCTCAGCGCTGCAGTAGAGAATGTAGGAAAAGCTGTACTGAGTAACCTGTCCTGCTCTGACCAAATGGAGTGTGAGTGTGAAAAGTTGCAGAGAACATGGAGCTCATCTGCTCTCATTTGGCTTTCAGCTACGTGAAGAAACCCAGTACCAAACTCCTGGCCTTCCCCTGCAGATGCACCCATCTGCTCCAACAAAGCCCTCTCCCCAGATGGCTCAGGACCCACCACCATCCTACGAGACCGGTCAGAGGAAGCGGCTGATCTCCTCAGTTGATGACTTCACTGAGTTTGTGTAGGTCCCCACGGGTTGGTGTGTCTGTTCTGGGATGGGTAAGGCAGTGAATGTGTTACACCTGCGTGCTGACTCCGTGCAGCTGCATGGACATAGAGAAGGATTTGGCACACACAGGGTGACTGTGCTGCTTTCATGTGGACTCGGCACTGAACCTTACTTACCAGGAGGATTGAACGTTTTGCTGCCCCAACCTGCCACTGCTGTCTGATGAAGACTGTGTATCCCCAGCAGATGCTCCAAAAGAGAACCAACTCCGCATGCTTTGTTTTTATTTGGTTTGAGCTTCTCTAAAGCTTCCATCTCTTGGTGGGAACTTTCTTGGCAGAACCTTCTTCTGGGCTCCCACAGCACCAGTGTCTGGTGGGGGCAGATGAAGTCTGATAGTCTGCACTTCATCACATAGGTGGAAGTTGCAAGAGTTGGGGAAAGTGTCACACCTTTATTGGGAGTTAAATACGAAGTATTGAAGCTCCAGCCATTGTTTCTAAGCAACCCAGAATCTCTGCTCCTCTCCAGACCCCGGTGCCTCGCGGCACTTGAACTCTACAGACAGTGAGGCTTCCTGCCAGTTCTGGTAAGGCTTAATCCAGGTTCTCAAGTGATCTGCAGGATGAACTGTTTAAATTACCAAGGATGATGTCTCCTTGAGTCAGTGAGCCCTTTTTGCTGCCAGAAGTAATGCAAAGCGGGGAGATGGGAGCGACTCAGTGGAGCAGCAGAATGGCAGAGTGCTGAGACATGGGCCACTGGTGATGAACTGCTCTGATCCACTGGGGCTGACAGTGAGGACTAAGGCCAGGTGTGATTTCTAGGTTCATCTGCAGGATATCCACCAATTGCAGCATCATCTCTGAAGGAGTTTTGCCCATTGCACTAACACACGAGGTCAGTATCTCCTCCTGGGACCTCAGCTGTTGTAGTTAACCATTGGTCCTCTCAGTGCAAGTGTGTACAGGTGGATTGGGATTATGTAGCCCACCTTGTGCTGAGATGCTCATCAGACACTACACTACCAAACTGGAAGACATCATGTAAGCTGGACTACACTGTGAGTACTTTATCTCCTGCTTCGTGAGTAAAGGGGAAGCGTGGCTTTTTGATAACAGTAATTACAGAGCCCTTGCAGTGGAGCTAAATGCAGTGCAATCAGCACATGGAACTGCAGAGCGACTGCCAAGGGAGCGAAAGCGAAGCTACTAACTGATGCAGGGCTGTTTGGGAACTCTAAGTGTATGTTGTGTTTTGAGTGTTCGTACGTAAGTCCTGAAGGAAATAAAGTATTTGTATGGTCAGTGGGTTTTTGCTGGCCTGGGAAGTCTCAAATAATAATGTCGCAGGCACTTTGCCTTTGTGTTGGCTGCAGACCCTTCAGTAACGAGCTGTTGTAGTTAATTACAGACCAAAGCTTCCCTAATAGGCCAGCTGATCAGAGTGTCTTGTGCAGGAGAGGCCAGTGAAGTTCTGGTCACAGCCAAAAGGAACAAGGCTGGGTTGGTAGGGATGGGCTCTGGTGAGCACCGTGTGCCCCTGGGCCTTTGCTGAGCTCTTCCCGGTAGCGGTGCGTGGGTCACTGTGCAGCTGTGGGGCTGAGAGAGCAACAAAAGCAATGGAGCCGGTCTGTAGCAGTCAGCTTTTATTTGACCTTGTCATTTTTTTTAAGAAACATCCCCACAGTTACAAAATACGGCATTTTTCTTTGCAGTAAATGCTGACCAGATGGTAACAATTGGCATATTGGTCACAATCATCTGTTTTTTAAAACAAAAAAGCATTTATATAGAGGTCCCTCCCACTCCCTTTTAAACTAGTGGATAGTTTTTTGTGGTTTTTTTGTTTTTTTTTTAATCGAAGCAGCTTGATACTGTTGCATCTTTACGAGACTTAAGACAATAAATAAAAAACCAACTCTTGGTGACTACAAACACAGAAATATACATTCAGGAGTACTTATTGGTTAGGGCTGTACGTCAAGTTTGTTGCTGCCGCCAGTATAACGCCATGCTAACTGCCTGCAGCAAAGTGTGTGTCTACGTGGTACCTCAGCTGTGACAGTGAAGGAACTCTGTGAGTGTTGCTATAGTCTGTACAAATAAATGCTGCACTGAGAACTGTGATTGCTTGGAAGCTGTCTGTGGTGCCCGCTGAGCACGCAGGCCCCCAGTGAGGTGTCTGGCTTATCAGGAAACAATTGTGTGGGTTCCAGAGCTGCTCTCCGTACTTCAAATGAAGGTGAGAAGTAGGGCAGTTGTCCTAGCCTGTTTCTGCTCCTCTTTGATTAGAAGAAGCACTTGGTAAGTCACGCGCATCAACTCACAATCACGCACACAAACAAAGCAAGTGGGGTAAGAAACAGCCACTGGGGAATGGAAGTCCCAGTGCCTCACTGGGGAGCATCCTTGTCCAGCCCACACTGTAGCTTATTCAAGGCCGTTCTGAGCACGTGGGTCCCTGCTCACTGCTGCCCCTCTCTTTCTCCTATTAACAACTTTATTTTTTTGAACATATTCAAACCACGCTGGGGGGAAGGGGCTGAGCCCTCTACTGTGGTTCTTGGGACAGCCCTTCTTTTGGCTCTTGACAATGCAAGAGATTTCCAAGACCTGCTTGGTTCGCTCTCCTCCCTGAACAGTCCCTCTGCCTGTCCCACCCACAGTGCTGGGGATGCAGCTGAGAACGGGTGCCTGTAGCCATACAGGGACCAGGTGCCTCAGTTCTACTGAGCTCCAGGCGCTTCTCTGCGACCTCTTCAGCCTGCCTCTTCTGTCCCTTTAGGAAAGCTTTCGGTTACTAACAGCGGTTTTCTCCGCTCCACGCTCTACTTCCTGCTCTGAAATCTGCCTTCACCAACCTTCAAGGAGACCAACAGGCCAACCTCCATCTCATCTCACCCTCAGGCTCCACACATTTGTTTTTGCCTATCTGCAGCCTTCTGCAACTTTCCACAGCCTCTTGTCCTTCAAGCAACCAAGTTTTTCAACAGCAATTTCCACCAGAGCACCCATGGAAGGGACTTGGGCAGGTGCACGAAGCTGCCAAGGAGCTTTCTGAACATCTCTGTTGCAGCTGGCCAGGGCCTTGCAGTGCTGTGCTTACCCACGGCACTCCCTGAAGTAACACTGCTGCTCCCTGGGGCACTGCTTTCACTCCCTTCAGCCCTCGTACCGTTCCAAAGGTACCCCACCGTGCTCTGCTCTGCCTGCAGGGACTGCCCCACCTCGAGAGCACACGCACCACATGCACACAGACACCCGAACCTTTATATACATGGGACATTCCCAGAAAGAAGCACTTGGTACATCCTTTAAATAACTCTGACAATAGTATTCTGTCTCCTATCTACATGTCTCAAACACGTTACCGATGCTATGAAAATATAGCAAACATACAAAAATATATACATTTAAAAAAAAAAAAAACAACAAAACACCATATAAATTACTTACACTATACATAATGTGAAATGGTGATGACAAAGTGAACACAGACCCTGGAGTGGCTGCCGTGGGGGTTTGGGATGTCTCTCTTTCTCTCTCTCTCTCCCCCAGTGCATTTGTGCTTCTCATCATGAAGATGCGGGGAGGTAACGGTGCAGCTGGGTGGCTGCATTCACTTTATCATTGCATTCTCATTTCAATTTATGATTTAAGCAAACAAACAAACAAACAAAAATACTGCTTTATACTGATATATTATCCTGTTCTTGTTAGATCGCATGTGTCGTCGTTAGCTGAGGAAAGCATTGTTTAAAGTGCTGGGCAGTACATACGAACAAAAGTAAACCAAAAAGAAATACATATACTTAGGTCAATACATTCCTTGGGTTAGAAAAGCCAAGCAGCCAGCAGCACACACACACACCGTGGGGTGTCTGTGCGTGGGGCGGGGGGCCGCAGCGAAGCCAGCACGGTGGCACCCCCTGCTTGGAGACAGCCAAAGGCGGCCCCGGTATCTGCACTCCACCTGGGACAGCAGGCAGGCAGCTCACTGCAGCTTGCAATGTCATTGGTTTTAAATATTGGGTTTCTTTAAATACAAATAATACCAATTTCTGGAGGATAAAAGGAACCAATACTGGAATTAACTGATCTGGGCATAGATATCATTTTGTCTATATCAATATATATTTATGCTTAAAAAAAAAAAAGGTTAAATATCTTCTTGAAACCTGTAGCTTTCCTCCACAGTGTGTCTGGTCGGCAAAATCCAAGGTCAGACCTTCAAGGCCAGGGCTCAGCTCTCCCCCTTTCTCCTGGCACAGCCAGCAGGAAGGGGAGACAGCCTTGGCCCACTCACCCTACACCAGTCCCCAATAAAGTGTCCTTGTGACAGCCGCCTTGCGCGGTCCATTTGCAGACGGGGCCGTTTGACAAAAGAGAGACAACTTTTTAATACTGCCTTACTGTAACCGGTATTTTCTGCACGCTGACCCCAACCTGTGCAGCCTTCCCCAGCTGTCCATGAGGAAAGGCTCAGCCTCTCCCAGTGAACCCTCAGTACTGGAAACCACTGGTGAGGAAATGGGCACAGCATGGAGGTTGGGGGCTGCACCAGCCCCGCTGCAGGCAGCAGCCCCATACACCGGCAGCAGCTCGCCAGGCTCCAGGCCTGCCTGGCAGGCACAGCCTGCCTTCACGAACCTCTTCCGAGGCTCTCTCTGCCCTCCCAGGGGCACTGCTCCCCATGATGCCCAAAGCACAGCTACTTGACAGTGGGGTGGACCCTATTCTTGGCTCGGAGAGGCCGCTTCTTCTTCACGGCCGGAGCCAGAGCATTGTGTGCTTTGTGCTGGGGGAGCGCAGAAGCCGCCACGCTGATGCCTCTGCTGGCACGGATGAGGCGGCTGGGCACAGAGCTCCTGCTGCCAGGAGAGTGGGAGGACAGTGGGAGCTGCGGGTCCGTGGTGGAGGAGGTCTCGGGTGAGGGCCCCCGCTCTGTAGTGCCCGCACAGTACCTGCTCAAGACATCCTCCGGCACCAGAGAGTGCCTCCTCTTGGAGCGGCGGCTCTGGGAGCCCTGCAGCTGGTGCTCGATGCGGTACACGTCCTCCGTCACCTGGTTGACCCGATCAAATTGGGCTAGCAGCATCTCAAAGAGGGAAAGGAGCCGCTGGAGGTCGGCGTCCACTTCCAAGCTGTCCCGGGTGCTCAGCACAAGGCTCAGCCCATCCAGCTGGCTGGAGGAGGTGGAGGCCCTGGAGCTGTCAGAGGCAGCGCTGGGAGTGGGGCCCCGGATGGATTTGGAGTCGCTGGAGTCCCGGGATGGAAGTGGTTCCATGCCTTCAAACCTCACCTTGTGGCGAAACTGGAAGGAGAGGACAGGGGACTCAGAGTGATTTCAGGAGCTGCCACATGGGAATGCTGTGCCACAACATCTGCCCTGCTTCAAATAGCCCCAGTGCTGCTATTAGCCTTTCCTGGTGGGTCAGGCTATAGCTCAGACCTGGGGACAGATCTCAAATAACATCAGCTGAAATGCTGGGACTGAGAACTGGCAGCCCACATCCCTGCAATGCCCTGCCACTAAACCAGCTCCTGGCCTCCAGGATCTGCCACTGCCAGAGGGGCTGAAGCATCCAACTGTCAACTGTAGTTGAAAGCAGCCAGAGTCAAAGCAGGATAAGGACAGTGGATGTTTCCCTATACAAGTCTGCAGCTTAAGATGTGCTACTTGACCCCTTGTCCCAAGCTGCACTCACCTCCTTGGCTTTGCTGAAGCCCATCCACATTTTCAGCCTGCGCACAAAGAGCTCCACCATCTCATAGTCCTGGGGCTCGAAGGCAGGGCGGTACAGCTCAAAGTGCATCTCCCGGTAGGTGTAGACAAGCACCACGGTGAACAGCCTCAGCATGATCCACACCTCCAGGATGATGTAGCTGGTGCAGAACAGGTAGTAGAGGCCAGAAGAGTCAGTCGGGTAGGGACAGAGGCTCACACTGCCCCGCACCATAGCAATGAGCAGCAGGAGGCTGCTGCCAACGCTGCGGAAGGACTCCGAGGAAGAGGAGAAAAGCTGCAAAGGAGACAATGGAGATATGATGAAAAGAGATCCATTGATGGCACAGTATCTCGTGACACTCACTACTCCATCTTGCAAAGCATGAGCTCTTTGGAGCAGCTCCTCAATCAGCTGTGACAGGGACTGGCCACAGACAGTGCATGGCCAAAGCCACCATGTCCCTGAACACTTGGCACAGCCTGGGCACTGCCCGTGCTGGGAGCCAGCTGAGATCTGCTGACAGCTGCAGCACAGTGAGGGACAAGGGGGTCACACAATCCTGGGCCTCACCCCCAACCAGCCCCTCTGTGAGACAAGACGGGGAGCGCAGGTAATTACCAGGAAGCCAAGCTGTGCGTACGCCAGGATGAGGACCACAAAAGCCAGCCCTGCTGCAGTCAGCTCCTTCAAGGACTTCTGAAAAGTCTTCCCAAACACGGACCACTGCCTGACAAAGCGCAGCTGCTGGGCAGCCTAGGACCAAACGAGAGGATGGTGTTACAACAGGCTCAGGTGATCTGCCCAGCACAGCAGAGCCTCTTTCTTGTTTTCCCTGCCCTGGCAGAGGAAGGGGCATTGCGGCACCACTTGCTCTCAGACTGCACATGCAGACCTGCAATGGGAAGGCAGCACACCTTAAGTCCTGTACAAGCACCATACCAGAGCCTAAGAGCTCAGGACGTGGGAGTGTCCTGCCTTAAAATCCCACACCTCCATCTCAGCCCTCCTTTTACACATTTCTCTTAAGGTTCCTGAGAGTCTTTCAAACACATCTGAGAAGTGCAAACTCTGGCAGCACAGAGGACATTCTAGTCCAAGGGCTCCTTGAGGACAAAATCATCCCACCAGCCACAGTTCTCCAAGGGAACTGGGTGCTGAGAGGCTTTAGAGACTCAGAGTGCTGCTGCAGAGGTGCACATGGGTGTGTGACAACACTGTCCAGCACCTCTGTCTTGCTATGGATGTGGAAGAATGTGGCAGGAACCACCTTGCATTTATCAGTGCCTGGCACAACAGAATCAGTCATGTGCATGTTTTTTACTTCAGGACTGCGCAGGAATGACAACCTGGCACAGGAGCAGAGGACACATCTCTGACCATATCCTGCATCCACCCAGCCCTCTCCGTACCTGCACCATCAGGAGGAAGAGGAGGGAGGCAGCCAAGGTGCTGAAGACCGTGTTGAGAAAGGCCACCTGGTAGAAGTTGGTGAAGACCTTGCGGTTGTTGAGGTACTTGAGCCACTGCTGGTCAGCCAGGGTGGCTTGGCTGAGGTGCACCACCACTGTGCAGGTGGTGAGGAGGATGAAGACCCACTGACCATAGTTGCCCCACAGGGTGAAGTAGGCCCTGCCTTCTTTCTTGATGGAAAGTGACTCAGACACCACAAAGTAGACCACAAACATCATGAGAAAGACCTGGGGGAAAAATGGAGAGGCTGTCATGGAGGGAGAGGGCAATACTGGGCTGCACCAGGAGACCCTAGGACAGTAAAAGCCCCATATATTAAGCTGAGTTCTGCAATCCTACATCTGCAGTGCACTTCTGCAAGTCTTCCCATGCCTTCCTCTCAATCACTCTGTCCTCCTCCTTCCTGTCACGGCAGCAAAGCTCCCCAGACCACATCCAATGCACCCATGACAGGGTGGCAATGCCCAGGGGAGGACTGCTCTGCTTGCATCTAGCCCTGGCCCAGTCAGCAGAAGGTTCAGTCTGATCCACCAAAGCACCTCTGTGCAGCGATTGAAAGGGAAGTGCCACACTCACCATCATGAGAAGCTGCAGTGTGACACCACTGCTGAGTCGCAGCAGTGGGAAGGGGCTGATGGTGACAGTGGTGACAGCCTGGCCTGCACCCAGGAACTCCAGCTGGAGGGTGATGGCAGCATGCAGGTCCACGCTGGGGTTGTACTGCATCAGCTCCACAAAGATGACCCGGCTCCTGGGGAGGTAAGAACAGCTCAGGGCCCTGGGACAACGCAGGGACAACAACCTCAGGCTTTGGTGCCATCATTTTTGTAAGGTCTTAGATTCTCTGTCCCTCTGGTGATGGTCTCAGTAATGCCCCTTAAAAATCCAGGAGATAGAAAACATTTCCTTTGCCCCTGCCACACTTACATGTTGTCGATCCAGCTGTGCTGCTGAAGGTAATTCAGCTGAGCCCTGCCTTCCTCCAGTGAAGTCCCCAGCTCCTGGATGTAACCACCGCTATCGTAGAAAGAGATGTAACCCCAGTACCAGACCCTGCAGAGGAAGAGGAAGCATGGAATGAGTGCTGGAGACTGAGACAGAACAGCCCCTAGCAACCACGCAGGGCACCAAATCAACTGAGAAGTTCTCATGTCTTTAGGACACAGGGCAGAGCTTTGTCTGCGGGCGCAGCTCCTTACCCTGTGAGGTCAGGTGGTGAATAGGACCACGTAGTTGTCACGTTCACAGCTGCCTGTTCCCAGCCAGCTGCATAGTCAGCAGTGGAGAAGCTGTGTGAGTCGATGCAGTTCTTCCTGGCAACTGTGCCCAGCCCGTGGAGGACATCCTGTGCAGTGAGCTGGCACTCAGCTGAAAGGAGACCAACATCACCACCCCCCATCAGCATCCAAATGCAGATAAACAGTGCAGGGCACACAGCTGAGCTTTTACACTTAGCATCCCCCTTTTTCCCAAGCCCCCTCCATTACTGTGTCCTCAGTCACACCTCCAAAAACAACAAGAACCTCTCTCTTCAGTGTAAGTCTCTCCATCCTCATTTAATCTCTGATGGCAGCAGAACCAGACACACTGATGCATGTGCTGCAATGAGAAAAGTGCCTCGACAACCTACCCTGCCTCACTCAGCCCCTAGCTGCACCCAGTCCCGGCCATTTCCTCCTCCCAGGGAGTGCCACCCCCCAGCAGGTGACAGTGAGGCCCTGGGCCATTGTCCCATACCTTCCTGCAGCCGGAGCTGGCGCAGCCGGGCCACCCCCAGTGTGGTGCTGTAGCTCTCCTGACCCGACTGGTTGTTGTAGAGGTAAGGAAGGAACACTTGCGACATCCAGACCCAAAACTGATCTGATCTGCAAGAGGGAAAAGGTGTGAGAGGCAAAACTCCTGGGGCAGCTCTGCTAGGGCAGCCTCTCTGCATGTCTCACCAAGGATCTGGTAGTATGAATTTCACCTGGAAGGGACTGCATTTTGGATAGTAAACTGGGCTGCCTTCCTCCCACCTCTGTCAGCAGGCAGGGACATGACTTCCACCCACCGTGAGCTCTGCTGGGGTGGGGCAAGGGGAACTGTTATTTGAGGGCAAAACCTAAAGGTGAATGGATCTGTTCTCCTTCTGAGTTCAGTGAAATCATTCCCAATTCAGGCTGCAATGAATCAAAACTTCTGTGATTCTGTGTGACAAGGGCAAGCCAAAGCTGCTGGCACAGGAGAATCGAGATCAGTAGTGAGAAGGGCTCAAAGGCATGGTTAATCCCAGGCAGCTGTCCCAGGGTCTTTCTGCTGGAGTTTACAGCAATGTGGAAATGCAGCTGGGAAATTTTAACCTAGCTAAACCATGTGTGCAAGAAGAAGGGAAAGACTCTGCATTTCTGAGAGATGTTATTTTTGGTTCTCATGACCATGTTTATGACCGAACCTTATTTTAAGTTGTAGATTCTGTAGACAGAGCAAACTTGTGTCTTTTTGACCAGATACAGAAAGACCAACACCTGTAACTCACACAGCAGAGGTATTTGAAGTTCCGATATGTTAAAGCTCTCAATCCTCACAGTTCCCTCTGCCCTCCAGGTGAGAAGTAGAACCATGGGGAAAGGCAAGGACCTGCTCACTGCCACTCTGTGCCCATGTGCAAATTTATTGTTTTTCAAGCAATATTCCATTCCCCTCAGTGCCCAGGACTTTTACAGTTACCTCTTGATGCGGAGGAATTCACTGCTGCCCAGTTGCTGCTTGATGGAGCTCTGCAGAAGGAAGGCCCTGCTGTTGCGGGTGGCATCTCCATAGTTGGTGAGCAGGATCACCAGCAAGAACATCATGTAGATCAGGAAATTCTGGAAACAGAATAGAAAGGGATTGCAGCCAACAGCAGGGTGGGACCTGGTCCCAGTCCCGGTTCTGCAGCAAATTAACGCTGTCCACTGATTGCTGGCTGGCATGAAGCAGGATCAGAACCCCAAGTCTTTCTTTTTCCATATGGGAAGCAAATTAAAATGAAACCCAGACCACAGACACATAACAGTAATTTTTATTATATTTTTTTTCCTCGAAGAGGCCAGCCCAGCACCACATGTTTCAGTTGATATGCATTGCACAACCTCCCTGCAGCAGCTCCTATAGCTGGAAGTTTGGTTTGTAAAAACAGTTAAGGGAGTTTCCATCCTTTAAAGAAATACCATACAGTTAAAAATAACTTGACAACTCTACAGCAGCTGTGTATTCCCACCACTAGTGTGGAGGAGAAGTAATGGACAATCTACAGAAATTGAAACTTCTGCTCCTAGGTGGGGTCTTCTGTTTCACAAGACACTGTTAATGAATTTTCTTGTGCAAGTTGGTGCTGCAAACTTTGCCCTCTAACCTCAAACACCCAAACATACCAAACCAAGGATGTACAGCCAATCCCCTTACAGCCCTGCTCCCCACACACCTCAGCTCTCAAAGCTTCAAAGAGAAGATGAATGTCACTGTCTGCCTTCTACAGATGGGAAAATTGAGGCTGAGACTTCTGTTATCTCAGGAGATGACAGCTGGATTGGGAGAACCCAAACAAGGGTGTACCTCAACTGCTGGAGCCAATTACCCTAGACATCAAGGAACATGTCTTACCTTCAGCATCCTGTGCAGCAGTTTGACCTTCCTTGCCTCCTCCTTGGCCTGGAAAAGGGCAAACCCCTGTGGGGGTCGAACTTTGCTGATCTTCTCAGAAACATGCTCAACAAATGGATGCTCCACCAAGGTATCATCCTCCTCTGGGTGCAAGCGCTTGGCAACCAGTGAGAAATAGAGGGCTTCCAGCAGAACCTGCGGACACAAGCAGTGTCAGGGCCTGCAGAGTGAGCCATGCCATCAGAACCACCGTGGGCAGCAGCTCTTGTTTGCCTTCCAGCACAGCCACAGACAGCAGGCAGAGCCTTGGAGCAGCTGGACTACCTCAAACTGCCACCAGCCCTGCTTCCCCTAATGCTGCTATCATGTCTACCCTTCCCCCTGCACAGCATTCAGTCCAATTAGTGTCTGATACAACTTGATTAGTAACTGGACAAGATGCTAATTACGGCTAATACATGCACCTGTACAGATACATGCTTGTGTAGCCCTTTTGATTTCCTTACCTTCAGGGGCTCCCAGACCAAGAAGGATGCCAGAAAGCTGAATATCCCTGAGATAAGCCACATGAGGGCAACGCTGGAGGAAAAGCCCACCCCGATCCAAACGGAGACCCCCGTGGAGGTGGCAAAGAGGAAGAAACTGATACCATGAGCCAGATAGGAGCACCAGGATGGCAGCAAGCGCTTCCTGAATGTTTGGTCTGCAACTGGAAGGAGAGAAAACAGAGTCACTGAAAATGGATACAAACAGGCACACGAAAGGCTGAGAACATCCCTCATCCCAGCAGAGAGCTTGCCACCAGTCCTGGGTGAGTTTGGAGAGATCATCCCAGGCATCACCCACTCAGCGGGAACAAGGGCAGCATATTGAAACACAGCCAGCCTCAGAACAGCAGCCCCCTACCTGCAGGCAGCAGGATGGGCAGGAGGAGGAGATGGGATCCTGACTTGGGCAGAGGGGTCAGTTCCCTACTTTCCATCAGGGCCCCAGGAATTTGGGAATGCCCAGCCTGAATGGAAGTGCTGCTGTCAAGACTCACGAAAAGCCACACAGATCTGTCACAGTGGCTGGCCTTCAATCTGCTGAGCTACTCAGCCTTGGGGCTTGCTTGGGCACAGCTGCTTTCATCCACCCATGCAAACCATTGCTGGCATAAAGATAGAGCAGCCATTCATCAAGCATGATGAACTGATGGATTTTAACAGACCCAGGAGAACTGCTCCTGTGTCCAATTTTCTGTGCTGCAGCCTGCCCTAGAGAGGCTATGCCTCAAGAAGCCAAGAGCTCACACTATGAGAATTGACACAGCTTCTCTGCAGGATCTGTGCAGGGCACCCAGCCCTCCACAAGGCTTGACAGCTTGTCTGCTGCATTGTGCAACACTCTCTGGCTGGCTGTTGTGCTGCACGACCCAGTAGGAAGCATCTCTTCTCCTCTGCTTTTTTTTGTTAGTCAGTTTGAACTTTCATTGGCATTTGCCTCTTTCCCCTCTGGTTATGTACAGAGACTCTCACTCTCCATCCTTATGCAGAATGAATGAACTGATGTCTGCAGAGTAATTGAAGAAGCATCAGGCTGAGCTTCCCTAGGGTGCATGTTATGAGATATATAACAAAACAAATGGTGTTCTGTGGTCTGCTCAAACTCGGGCAGGAAATAGCAAGTACAACCCAAGCTTCAGAGCAGCCTCTCCTAAGGCTCCTTTGCTAATTACCTGCTCATCCCTCCCAGCTGCTGCCATGTGCAAAGTCCCCTGCCCATGCCCACCGCCCCTGCCTTTGGTGCTGATGGTTGGCACAGCCATGCAGCCCTGGTACCTGTCCATGTCGACTTAGCCGATCTGCTCACTTCCCTGGGAGGGGCTGCCATGCTTTGGCCTTTGTCATTCAGTTTCTGCATCATGACCGTCTCCACCTTCTCCCCAAACACACTGGAGCTGCCAAGGCAAAGGGGATGCACTGGTGAGCAGTGGAGGCTCTGCCCCAGCTGGTGCTGGCTCTGCAGTAAGCAGGCTGTTGCAAGAACAGCAGCCCCGGACCAGGCAGAAAAACTGTCTGCCTTGTTGGAGGGACTCTACTCCCCAGTACTTACAGGCCTGAGATCAGATCTGTTTCAGCCCTCATGTACGGTCCTAGGTCCTGGGAATGCGAGATGCCACTAGCTCCATCTGCCAGTATCTGCCTTATCAGATCCTCATCTGGGGAAACAGAGCAAAGAGCACTGAGAGGAGAACAGCACGCAGTCCCACACACTGAGATGGTTCTGTATCACTTAGGCTCAGCCACACTCATGGAGCCAGTCAATACAGAGTAGAAGGGCCCTTCTCCCCCAGAGCAGCTCTCCCTTCCTTCTGGTTTTCTAGCTCCTGTCTATCCCCACTTTGTGTTTGTGAAATCTGACATGAAATTCCTGGTACAGGAGGGCCAAGTTCTTCTTTTTCAGACACTTACACGTTTCAAGACACACAGTGGCCATGCAGCCAGTGAAGAAGTACTGCTTGTGTGCAACATTCAGATCCCAGGAGAACCTCTCCTTGCTCCCACTCACTTCAAACTGACCCACGTCACGATTTCTGCTTCCCCAGACTGAAATCCCATTTCCCCAGAAAACATAACCCCCCTTTTCTGCCCTGCAAATTGAAGCCAGGTAGCAGTCTGTTATTCCAACTCCTCCAAACCTGAGCCAGGACTCCCAAGGACCGGACTGTCCCTCCTGCACTTCCCCGTGACATTCAGATCCTGGCACAGAGCAATGCTACACACCTGAGGCAGAGAAATATCTGGGCTGTCCCTGATGAACACCAAGTGACAAGCTGTCCTCCTCAGTTGCTAGAGGGGGCTCGAGTCCAAGGTGACGGCTGGCCCGGCCTCGCTTCAGCTTCTGAATGGTGTTGCCCATGATGGAGGGGTCACTGAGGAGATCTGGCCAGCTGAGCAGGGCCTCGCTGGAGGGCCACCGCACGAGGCTGCAGGAGAACAGAGGACTGGCTCAATCAAGTGTGTATGAAGAAGGGAAGCATGAGAAAGGAAACTGTGCTAGCGGGCAGGCCTGTCTGAAAGTGGAACCGCCACAGTCTACCAGCACATGGCTGCACTGAGACCTGCAGAGTGCTTTGGGTAACTGTTCAGAACAAAGGTGGTGATGGATATTATTTTCCACCCCTTGGCAACAAGGAGTTACCAGCACTTATAAAACAAGCCATCAGAGCTCCACTGCTTGCAGGCAACTTTCATGGCCCCCTATTCTCCCTCCCAGAGCAGTATGTAAGCTGTGAAGCTGTTTCACATCTGCAGGCCTGTGGCACTGGAAAGGAGGAAATAATATGTGGGAAACTCAAAGCAGAAAACAACACTGAATTCCTCCTTGCTCTGACCCAAGAAGCCTACTTACCTTTTGGAGTCCTCCAAAAACAGATCTGTTTTGGTTTGCTCGGAGAAGGCCTGTGGAGGAAGAGGAGGTACTTCAGGCATGTGAAACTTGCTGGCGCCTGTTACAACAGCAGGTTGCTATATTGCTTCAGCAGGGGTCACTGAAAGCCTGGAATCACAGCCACTGTGAGCCTTGGTCCCACACCTCCTGGACCCTGTTCTGCTACAGCAGAATGATGCCCAAGCATGCAAGGAGAACCATACTCTCACATGCAGAGCTGTAGCTGTACACAGCTTGTGCTCAGTGCCTGTGACTGACCTGAGCAAAGATGCAGGCGAGAGATAAAGGGCTGTGGTGTCCCCTACCACCAGTGCTGGTCAGTGGCATCTGAAGTGGTGCCAGCAGCACCTTCAGTTCTGACACTGAGTGTTGGATGCATGCTGTGTCAGTGCAGGGAGCCCACAAACCCATGCAGCCTGTATGGCTTTCAGGTATGGAGCAGGTTACCTCTGCCCGGAGCCCAGGAAAGGTGGGGAAGGAGCTGTCGAGGACCGAGGAGTCCAGGTAGTTGTCAATCTCCAAGGACTGCTGGTCTGAGTGAGTCACGGTGTGGTTGATGGAGACCTACGAGAAACAGGAAAGCTTGAGAGGAACAGGGAGGGTTGGAGGTGACAGTGTGACTGCAGTTTGGAGTTCTGCTGCTTAGCACATTTTTGCTGCCCACCACTCCACTGGGGAGCTCCACATTTGTGCACAAAGGGCTGCCCAGTGGGTCTGACAGAAGGCATGTCCTTCCCTGCTCCCAGATGCTACTGGCCACCGCCCATTAGCATCTGACCTGCTCTAGACATAAGTTCCCAAGTGTGCAACGTCCTGCAAAGCAAGGAGTACTTATAGGAAAAAAAACTATCAGACACATTTGCTGCTCATCAGTCACCAAGCAGCAGGATGCAATACTTAATGGAGCTGCTAATTGTGTCTAACTAGTCATTAAATCCCCAACTAATCCTCCCACAGCTGCCTAACCACAGCTCTGTTCAGACAGCTGAGTTTGTACCCAGGGCAGGTATTTCATTAGAAAAGCTTGACTGAGCATCTGTCAGGCTCCTACCAATACAACCAAGGATTGTATCTTTCAGTAGCATTTAGGTACCTAGCACGTATCAAAATCAACACCACATGCTCAAATAGCTTTTAGAATCTGACCCTTTGGTAATTGCCTGGGCACTGACAGAATCCAGTATCACAGAGCAAACATATTGGGCAGTGATCTCTCCTTCTATGGTGAAGGCCTGCTCCCAGCCCAACAAGGAAACAGAATCTTGCTAAATCCAAGGCTGTGTGGAGGGTGCAGGGCAGTGCAGAGTCAGCTGGGAAGCAACAAGTTGGAGAACTGATGCACAACAAAGTGCAGAGTCCAGGCCCAGATAAGCAAACCTGGTGGCAACACACCTGTTTGTGCAGCCTGCAACTAATTCACGTTACCTTGGCACGAGCCATCCTGAAGAGAAATAGAATGACCAAGTAGAGAGGGTAGACCACCACGCTGGATACCAGACCAACAGCCACCGTGTCCACATTAACAGGGATCAGGTTGGAAACAGCCCCACTGCTGCAAAGAATCAAGAGAGATCAGAGATTGGTGTTAGCAGGAGCACTCAGGATTGCCAGCCATGCAAACAACAAGAAAAGAGCACAACTGAGCACTTCAAGTGTGCAGAAAAAGAAATGGGCATTGACTGTGCTAACAGGAAGGGAGGAAATCTGATCAGGCTCTCCTTGGTCCTCAGTAGCCTAAGTACCGATCCCACATTCTCTGCAACAGAAAGGGCAGGCTTGAGACCACAAGCAAGGCCCCTGTTTCCAGTAGATGTAAGGTCTGTTCTGCCCTACATAGCAGGAAGCACAGAGGGGCCCCAAGGAGGTGGGGGACTGGCCAGAGCAGCAAGGGGCACAGCGCACCTGAGGTGTACATTCCCCACCACGCCGTACCACACAGCATTGGCACAGAGGAAGAGGAAGATGAGCAGGGAGCAGCAGGTGGCTCTCTGGACGCGGGTGAAGCGGCTGCGAGGCGGGCGGTCCCACATGGACAGCCAGACGTGCTTCTCAAAGAAACCTCTCTGCAGCTCTGCTATGAAGATCCGGGAGAAGCTCCTCAGCTCTGTCTCACCTGAGCACAAAGAGAGAGAGGTTTCAGCAGCACAGCAGAGGAGAGCCAGCTGGGATTGGCATTGGCCCTCCTTGCAGGCTGGCATTCAGCAGGTATTCACACTGCATCTATACGGTCTCTCTTGCACAACTGGATCCTGGCCATGGCTTGTCCTGTAGTACAAAGTACCCAGCAAAGCACCTGGCTGCACAAGTCATTAGCACAGTCAGACAGTATCAGCATGCAGGCTTGCTGCTGTGGGCATTTCCTCAACAGTGAGAGCTGCCACACTGCCCAGTCACCCCAGCCCCATGCCCAGGAGCTGAACACTCACTGGCAGCATAAACCTCCTTCTCCACCATGCCATCATTCTCTTCACTCTCCACTGACAGCCAGTCGTTCACCAGGAAGAAGTAGCTCTTGCTGCTCTGCAGGTCCCGGACAATGACGTGCTGCAGGTACCAGGAAGGGCTGAGTCCTAAAAGTTAAGGGAGAAAGAAATGTGTTTCATGGCAGATGTTCCCTGCATGAACCTGCAAAGCAAGAGAGCAATAAAAGAAGCTCCTGGTCATTCCTGGCCCTTGCACCACTCAGATCAGGGCCCAGCCCTGTCCTGTGATGTCTGACAGCTGCCCCAGCCCCATGTGCCCACTCCCATCTCACCTTTATTGTCATGCCAAATGCGGATGCGCCAGATGCTGCCCAGATTCCGCTCTGTTGCGATCTGAAACACATCGAGGCTGTTGCGGTGGAATGCATTTTCTCCATCCAGGTGTCTGTGACCACTTTTATTGTCTACACCATACAGCGCGATCCCCACATGTGCCGTGGTGCCTGGCAAAGTTAACAGGGTTCAGTTAAAGAAGTTCACCCAAGGTAATCTGCTTCCCAGCCCTGCCTTCCTGTCAAGGACTTGGGACCAGATGCAGGGGCTCCTTCAGAGGGGTCACCTGGAGACTCAGGAGGAAGGAATGTGCTGACCAGAGATCCCATACCCAGGCAGAGTGTTACACACAGCATGGAGGGTAGCTGCTTGCATTAGCCTGGTGCATGGACCTGCCTATTTGGAGGGGACTGAATCTGAAATTCCTTGACTTGCTAACACCCTAATGGAAGGAAATGTTTTCTCCAGTTTTTTTTTTCCATTAAGCAGTCAAAAGACTTTTCTTTGACTTTTCTCTGGTAGAGGTTGCTAGATGCTCCCTAGTCCACCTCTTCAACCTGGATGGTCTTTTGGGCGACTTCAGAACAAAGCTGCTCTCGATGAAATCGCTGGTCACTCTAAGATCAATGGGAACACATTTCCAGCAGTGATACGGTGGCATTCTATGTCCACTGTAGCTTTCACCTCCCAGCTCCCAGTATTTCCAAGCCTGGAATTATGTTTCTGGCTGCTCTAGCTACAAACCCAGAGTCAGATCAGAAAGCAAAGCTTTCTGCCTTCATGTTGCTGAGAAAGATTCAGAGCAAGAACAAAACAATGGATGAGAGTGGACAGTAAAATAATCAATCTAAAATGCCCGCAAGTCTGGATACTTCTGCAGGACAGGACCAGCAGTGAGGAACAATCAATATCTCTTGGTTGTTCCTGCAGGCATGGTGAGCAGTAAGGATATTTCTGTACTGGGTGGTTCCCTCTAGCAGCAGCCATACTGACAGCAAGAGAAGAGACAGCACGCTTTTCTCCACAGTTCTTGACTGTCATAGAAAAAACCCAACATTTCAATGCTGAGGGGAATCCCTGAGCAGACTGCTGCTCAGTGCTCCACCAACCACCAGCTCAGATTTGGGCCCTTGTGGAGGGGAGATCTCAAGGAATTACACAGATGACACCCCTGCAATCAAGCACAGAAGTCCATAGTCTAACCTGATCCTCTGCCCCAGCCAGTTTTCACCAGGATCTCATATTTGTACAGCCCATTCTTCCCGCAGAAGGGAATCACCCCAACTCGGTTAATGTCAATCATGTCCAGCTTGTGTACAATCAGTGCAGCCACTGAGTAGGTCACAAAGCAGACAGCACACGTCAGCAGAACGATGTAGTTGAGACCTGAGCCTGGAGCCTGAAAGAAAAGAACCATGTTGAAAGTCACTCTCCTTCCCCATGAGGACCCCAGGAGCTGTGCTGCCTCCTTGCTAGCTATAATCATCACTCACATGCAGTACCACATACAAACAGAGACCTGTCCCCATGCAGACTGTGTGGTCAGGCCTCACTTGCTCACAGTCCCTGCAGAGCATACTGCAGCAGTCAGCTGAAGCTTGCTGTAGCAGCTGCAGAGAGCTTTCTACTCTCACCTACGTCACACTGACAGAGATGGAAAGAGCCTGAACATCCCTAGGAACCTGGGAGCAGCTGGCAGGTGCAGACTCTCCAGGATAGAACAGTGCTGGGTGACAGCTGGGAGGAGCATTTGCCATCTCATGAAAGAAGTGAACACTACAAGGTGTTCAGATTAAAGAATAAAACCATCTGCAAAGGTCTGTTTTTAGCAACAGCAACTAGGATTCATGATCAGAGGACACAGCATCCCTGTGAGCTGTATTCATCTGGAGTTTTCAAAGGCACTCAGGTACGTGTGCTGGTCTGCCATCTGGGAACAGGCCAGCCAACATCCAACCTGAATGTGAAGCTGATGGGATCCCAAGATTTCTAGGTGACAAATTTGCTAAGATGTGACAATGCCACACAGCATCTGCTTTATTTTACTCACAGGAAAGATGAACTGGACCGAGTTGGGTGGGACAAACAGACTGGCCCCAAAGGCAGTGAGGTGCTGGGTTAAGCACACAGCCTGGTCTGGCCTGGTCTCCTCCAGGGGGATGATGCCTTCTGTCTTCCACCGTTTCTCCCGCTCACTGAAGTACTGGCACAGGGAGGTGTACAACCCCAGAGTCACCTCCACTGGGGACCAGCTGAAATGGTTCGTGATGTTGAAGTAATACTTCTGGATGGTGTCATCAGTTCTGGAAAAGGAAAGGACAGCAAGAAGACATTATGAGCCTGCTGGCTGAAGAGATACAAATCCATTCTGATGGATCAGTGCCCACCCCCCTGCAGGGACAGATGAGGAGAAAAAGCAGTGAGCACAGTATAATCTGCACAACTCTCAGACCGTACGAACTCCAGAGCTACACAGATCACTAATTCTTCTCCACTCTTCCTATTATTTCAGTACCTGGGAGCACTACGTTGCACATCCTCTTTTCTTCTCTGTGCTGGCAGCTTTGCACGGCTCTCCCGCCCATTCTTCCCTATGTCCCACTGACCCCCAGGATACTTCCATAGCAACTGTGATTCTTGGCTGTGAGCAGATTTGCTCGTTAAGACTATTAATCCCTCTTTGAGCATGCTGTTACCACAAGCCATGGAAGTTGTGTCAACTTACACAACAGTGGCTCCACTCTTGCTCCACCTATTCCCAAGTTGCCTATCTGTGTTAGATAATGCCTAGGAATGGCTCCTAAATAACACGAGGCACGAACACACACTCCCGAGAAAGGCAGCAAGTCAGTAACTGAAGTTACAAGAATGATTGCTTTGATAAAAATAAGAGTTTTACTGCACGACCGTGGGAATGAGTCCCAGCATACTACAAGCAGAAGGCAAGCAGTGGGAAAGGGAGCCAGCTCATGAGGGGGCCTGTGTTCTCCTCCTGTGTTGGGAAGATGAGCTCTAGAAAACTGAAACTGTGAAGGCTGCACTACAATTCATGAACTGGACTAACAAGCATGGTGCTTTGTTCCAGGAAAGGCCTTCATGAGATGCAAGAAGCAGTCCCTGTATCTGCAAAGGTCAGTGTGAGTCACTTGGGGCAACAGATCTCTTAAAGGTGGGCAGCTCTGGGAGCGGGGAAGAAAGTCTGGACAAGCAACAATCAAAGACTCTGTATCAGCTGGTAGGCAAGTGAGCACAAAGAAGGTCAGCAAGGGGAAACTCAGCACCAGGATAAACCTCAGGTGAAAGGCAAACCACAGAGCACTGAGCTGCTTTCACACCAGCAGCAGATGATGTTTGGGAAGGAGAAAGAGCCAGGGTGAACAAGGTGCTGTGTTGGAGTGTAGGAATGGCAACCTGGAGCTGCCTGTCCAGGAGAGCTTTCTCCTCTGAGCACAGAGGAACACTGTGGACAGCCACAGCAGCCTGGCAGAGCAGTCTGGCATAACTCATGGTAAGGCCCTGAGCATCTCTCACATACATCCATAGGGGGTGTGGGAGCTGTGAATGGCAGGGATTACAATGGAGGATTCTCTTACAGTGGTGAAGTGAAGAAAGTGTAGAGCTTGTGGTCACTTCCAGACAGGGCCTCCAGGCTGATTTTCTTCGAGGCAGTGCAGTTGTGCTCATTGGGCTCTGGTTCATGGTGGAGATAGGCCATGATGAACGGCTCAGGCTCACTTGCAACGTAGCGATCTGCATGGAGAGGGAGAGAAAGAACAAAAAGTACTTTATAAACAGCCAGGAGAGCTCAATCACATGCCTGCTGCCAGCAAGGGATGCTCAGCGAGGAATATGAGGAATGCAGAAAGTTGGGAGAGATGCTTTTCCAGACTGCAGTCTCTGCAGTTCAACGGATTCCTAAGCAGGAGGCTCTGGATACCACTGGACCTGACCCAGAGAAAGGGCAAAATCTCTCCAGTGTTAATGTGGCTCACAAAAGAGCTGGGAAAAGCAAAAGGCTTCTCAGTGTCACAAGCACAAGCAAGAATTACACCAGGGACTGATAATGCCCATGACAATTGGAACCTCAGCAGTGCAGCACTCACTGATCTGACACCTCCTGCCAAACACATCCCTTGACACAGCCTTCCTTTGCTGCAACACCCTGCCCCCATCTCCCATGGAAAAAAACAAAAAGCAAATTGCACAGAGGGCTGGCTCAGCCTGAGCTACCATTCAAGACTTTGTAAGTGAGCCGGAAGTGCAGTCCTGCTTCTCGAATGTTGTTCTCCATAGTCACAATCAGGTTCACAGATGTTCTTGCCTCAATGACTTCAGTGCCAGCAGACAGGTTGTCGGCATCTGTATTATTTGACACCATTACAGTGATGGCTCTCTCTGAGTCCAGGCTGCCAATGGGGATCTGCACTCCATTGTGTGTTTGAAACTCCATGGAAGCTACCTTTGTGGACACAGTGTAGTTGCTGATGTAACCAAATGGGAAAGGATTGGAATCCACTTGGAACATGACTTGAATGACATCCGTCAGGTTGGAAAGGGTGGTGTTGAAAGCCTGGGGGATGGAGAACTGGCAGTTTGGCATGTTTTCATAGCAAAGCAAGTTGAAGGGATCGGACCTTTTGCCTGTGGCCTTAATTTCTCCTCCCACCAGCTCAAGGGGCTCTTCATTCAGCACTCGAGACTTCATGAGGATGCGCATCAGGCTGGAAGACAGGTTGTAGGCTTTGGGAGCTAACAGCAAATTGTGGGAATCTGCAAGCAGTTCCTGGGGCTTGGATTCTTGTGAAACGGTATTGACAAGGTGAATTAAATCGCCTGTCAGAAGAGAAACAAGAGCACAAACAGAGGAACTGGTAAACAGTCAGATAACTGCAAGAGTCTAGATAATATCTGTCACCTTCCCAAAACAATCAGACAAGTCTTTCCTTACTGTCATCTCACCGCAGCTCTACACTGTGCACATGACCTTCCACACTGGAAATGTTCAGTAGCCTGTGGCTAAAAATAGAGCTGCCAAATCCTCCTGCAGTTTCTCAGCTCATCTACAATGTTTGGTGGTGAAGACTTAATCACCACAGGCTTTATTTTCCTCCTGGGAATTGACTGCAACAGCAGATTGGGAAACAGTGAAGGGATGGATAAATCAAGCACGTTACTAAGGTTTTGCATTACACAGTGCAAAGCACTCAGAAATGTATGATGAGCAGTGCAAAGAAGGTATTCTGCTTCCCACTAGTAATTACACTGGAATTTCCATACAAGATTCAGGGCTGTCCCAGTGAAGTTTGGTACTCTCCTTGCTTGCAACCAGGAAGGCAAGCATCTGGAAGCCATATCTGTTATTCACTGTTTATGAAAGTAACAATTCCCTAAAGTATTGGTGAGTTTGTTAACAACTCTCATATTCAAATATCCACAAAGACAGTTGCCAAAGCTAACCCTGGGAAAAGTGCAGGGAGAATAAAGCAATGGGGGTGCCATGCTCTAAATCTTAGACACTATGTCCCTAAAATCCTGAAAACGCATGAGCTTCAAGCTCTAATGGCTTCAATCCTACAGAACTTCCATCAGTCTGCTTTTGCCCAGCAACCTGCACAAGCAGACCTGTGCCCTCAGCAGTGCCTGGTCAAATATCATCTATTCTTGCATGAAAAAAGCCAACCTGTGATGTTGAGGATGTTGTCAGCAATGCCAGTTGGTGTCACAGTGCCCTGGGTCATTTCTCCTTGCAGAATGGTCATCATGCTCTCCAGTTTGTTCAAAGTCCTTGTCAGGCAAGACTTGCAAACCAGCTCCTTGCTTACCACCTGCAAAGGAAAACTGTCTGATTTCAGCAGGAATGCTCAGAGTGAAAGAGGAAAGCAACAGGGAAGTTATGCTGGCTCAGTCCTCCAAAGACCTGAGAACATTATTTGCATTCTGCAAGTTATCCCTGCTCTTTCCAGCCCCAGGAAGGTATCTGTAGAGACCAGAGTTGCTCTCTCCACACTGAGGGATGCCAAGAATTTGTTGGTGTCTCTGGGAGCCTTCCATCCATCTACCCTCATGTTACAGTTTGCTGCTGTACAGGCAGACACGCTAGGAACTGATGGAAGATGCATTAGATTGGAAAGGACAACAAAGAGCACTCTGAAATTTCCTTAAGACCATTTGTAAGGGCCAAGCATGTCTCCTGCTGTTGCACCTCATGAGCACCCCTCTGGGGCCACTTTTCCCAAGGAGCTGAACAGGACGCCTCCATAAACTCAGCTGTCTTCAGTAGAAGTAAGATTTGGCCCTAACTGAATCCACTGCAGTATCCAAACACTCCTGAAAACTGTGGGAGGGATCCTGCCACTCAGGCGTGATGGATGGCCCTCCCTCTGCTCCCAGATGTGTCCAAGAAACAGAATGTTCTAGCCATGGCCTGGAGCTCCCAGCACTCTTAAGGGCTGGATGGGAGGGACTGAGGCAACACATGGAAGCTGTTACCACAATCCAGTTCCTAGTTCTTATTCATCTTTTCATTTTAATCATCATAAGATTCAGACGTGATTCACCATATGTTTTGGTAAAGAATCAAAACAGCATCTGCAGGTCTAGAACTCTCCTGTTTTTGCTCATATTTGTAAGCTATGAGAAGTGAAGATACTCTAAGTAAATCAGAGATAGCAAGACAGAGCGAGATATCCAGGTGGTTGGGAAGAAAGGAGAAACTACTTGAAGACTGAGTTTATTTTACTCTATCCAAGAGAAATTCATTCTCATTTACCTGTAGGTAAAACCAAAGAAATATCACCAGTGATTGACATTTCCACAGGAATGGAAGCCTGTGAGCTCTGTGCTGGGAACTGTCAACCATTCGGGAAATTCTAGATTACTGTTTTTACAAATGCTTCGTTCCAGCCCAGAGCAAACTAATCCTAGAATGTCAGCTTTTCCCATGGAACAAGAATTCTATTTCTAGACTTAGGCTTCCACAGCAAGACCAAGTCACAAGGCAAGAGCATGTGTGAGAGACAGAAACAAACCAACGTGGCATCAGAGTGGGATACCCTGAACCCCAAATCCCTGAGCAAAGATGAACAGAAGGAAGTGATTTTTGAGGTCTACAGACTTCGAAATAGAGAAAGGAGCAGAATGGGGACTCTGTGGGTGGCATGCAGTAGTCTGTCTATCATTTCAATGACCACCCATTCGCAGTCAGCAACGTTGCTGACCTGGCTGGGAAGGCAACGTGCAACCAATGCCAGGGTACCTGACTGCGCTCCCAAAAAGCAAAGGCTTGGGAGGGCGGGGAAGAAACAGCATGCCAGAGCAGACTGGCTGAGCACCAAAACCCAAGCACATTATATAACTGGGCTCTCTTCCCTTTGCCCATCTGAGAAAACACAGAAAACCACTCCTAAATCCAAGAGGCAGCAGCCCCAGCACCAGGGAGCTGAAATTGCTGGCTGGCCAGGGAATACAATGCTTCCAGTCAACAGCAGAGCAGAGAAGTGCTTCTAATCTTGTATTGTAGAAATAAGGCTGGAAGGAACATCAGTCCTTGGCTGCTTCCCTTTCTCAAGGCAGGTCTGACTCTACTTGAGTTATTCCTGATGGAGACCAGCTTGTCCTTGGAGATTATGAGCACCCCCCAGTAATTTATTCCAGCACTTCTCCAGCCTGCTGAGGACTTTCTTACAGTCTCCATCTGCTAGTTAAGAGAGCTAGTAAGCTGCCCTACCAGCACTGGTATGGAGAAGGAGCACAGAGTTCCTAGGTGTCTTCCAGCACACGAATACATCACCTTATCCACGCCTGCTAGATCGGTGGCATGGCAAGGAACAGAGCTGATAACACTTAGGATATCTCCACTGAGACCCTAATGATGTCAACAAATGACACCTACTGTCCCTGTGTGGTCTGTGTGTGGGAGAAAGGGGAGGAAACAAAAGAACTGAAGAGCATCTAAGCTGCTCCTGGAAGAGCAGAAGGTTGGGGGTAGTGATAAGTACGTACCGTGCACTGAGCCAGCGCTGCTGAGATCTGCTGGATATCATCAACTGTGTTCACATTCAGTGAGTTCAGGGTTTCTGTGATATTGTTGCGAGTCCAAGTCCGGAGTTCAAATTCATTCCCAGTCTCAGGTTCCAGAAGCATTGTCCGCTCATACTGAGGAGGATCAAAGCAGGCAGAGTGAGGAAATGCATCAGGTTGTTTCAGAAGCTGATGAGCTGCACTGAATTCACCTTTCCTGCACTCTACATCTCCTTCCCACCTGTTTTTCTCCCCAGATGATGATCTAATGAGCTGGGTTTTCAGCAGAATTTTCTCCAGTTCACAAGTGTGCTCCAAGCAATTACCTGAACAGCCTTGCACTTGACAGCTAAGTAGCACAGCAGTTTGCTGTCCCTACCCAGCAAAGCACAGTGCCTGTGCTCATGGGGATGCTGAGGTGGAGAAGGGCTGCCTCAGGGAAGCATGGAGGAGGTGGGAGAATTCGAGCCAATATTTCTGTCTTTAAATTCAGTGTTTACACCTGAGGCTAGCAGCAGAGAGGAAAAATTATCTGAAAATGAAAGCTGCATGATGGAAGTCCAGACCATTGCCTTCCCTGGGACCACTCTTTTATCTTACAACACCTTAGCTTTTTCTGGTCACTGTGTGTCTGGAGGCTGTTACTCCTTCTGATGCACAAAAAATAACTCCATCTCAGCTCCCAGCATGCACATATGCTGATACACACATAGAAAAAAAACTGTAGCAATAGTCCTTTTCCCACATAGTTGTACAAAACCTGTTCAAAGAACATTACTAGCAGTTGCAAGAGCTTCCAGAGGTCCCTCTTGTGCAGAGTGCTGCTTTACCTCATTCAAGATGGTGATGAGTGCCAGAGAGTACTCAATGACCTGTTGAGGGTCCCCCTGTTTCACTAAGCCCTGGAGCACTGTGTCTGTTTGATTGTAGAGCCAGTAGGAGAGGCTGGGGAACCCTTCAGGTAAGCCAATTTCCATGGATCTGCCAAGGAAAAGAGTCATTTGGTTGATGTGCATATTTTCAAACAGGGCTCGGAGCAGGGAGCAGAATCTGCCCGTTAGCTGGGAAGGAAAATAAAGGGGAAAAAGGTTGTTAAACAGTAGTGAAAGCATAACTAACACCTGCCCTGGTAACCCAATCTCCACTGAATGCAGGAGCTCCACAAGCCTGAAGCTTCTTAGCTGGGGCAGCTCTGCAAAGGTGGAAGTAGATGATGCATGGGGGTGCACTGAACTCAGGGGGAAAAATTCAGGTTTAATTTGATGGAGCATGAAGAGCAGCTAAATAGGGCCAGTGTGCTGGGAGGAGCTGCACTATTTTTGGCATCACTCTCTGGGGTCTGAGGAACAGCTGGGACACAGATTCTCCTCCATAGGCACTGCAGAACTACACACTCCTCAGGAGCATGGGACTACAGATCAGCCTGGAGAAGGAGCAGGCACACAGCTACACCAGGGAGCATTGAGAATAGCTCAGAACACTGCCTGAAGACTCATGGGCATTTGTCACCCGCATGGAGCATGCTGGAAACCATTGGATAAGAGATTTTACAGCCCTGCTGAGGCTTGAGCTGCAATCCCTTTCAGCCTATTCAAACTTATGTGCTCTTCACCTCGGCTACAGAAATTTCCCCTGGCTCTCAGCACAGCAAGACCACCCACAGTACCTGTGCTTGCTGCTGCCAACTTCATTGGTGGGCTCTTGATGCAGGGAAGGTGGCAGAGCACGAATAGGTCTTCCAAAAATATGATGTTGTGCCATAATCAAATCAAAGTGCCATCAGGAAATTAAGTGGAAGGTCAAGAAAGCAATAACTTTAGGGAAAAAGGCTGCCCTTTTAGAGATGATCCACAAAGACTGGGGCTGTCTGTTGCAGCATCATCTCCTGTTTGTTGAGACTCATCTGGAGATATCTCACCCAGAAAATGCCGAGCCCTTCAAAAAGGGAGCTAGCAGTTCAGGCACGAGGCAGTGATTCGGGAACTGTGTGCAGACTCAACCCAGCCCCTCCCCAGCCTTACTGGTTAATGGCCACCACGGTCGCTCCCAGTTGGTCCTGAACGAGGACTGACACAGACACCACGAAGCCACTCTCATGAAAGCCCGGAGGCAGGAAGGCGCTGTGCTCAGCACGGCTGCCTTTGTACACACAGAACTCATGGTAGTGCCCAGCGCGGTGGCGAGACGCCAGGAGGATGTACACCAGTGGGTCCTCTGCACTCTCCGTGTCCCGCCAGCCTGCAAAACAAACCCAAACACACTCAAGGGCACTGGGGAGCTGCTGTCACCACCCTGGAGCCCTCGGCTGGGACAGCTTAAGGACTCCACCAGGTTGGACAATGTTTTCAGGGCTTGCAGTGTAAAGCGCGTGGCTCCGTCAGGGCTTGCTGCACTGGGCTGAAACCTAAAATTCCCACCTCACCAAACATGTACTGATTTCATGATCGTTCTGCATCGCCCAGCCCAAAGTCGCAGCCACAACACAGGGAATCTACTGCTGCTTCTCCTCTACTCTAACTGTGCATCAGGGAGCAGCCTTCCCAGACCCGGCAGAACTCGTCATTTCCTCTGTGGCGTGGCTTCCCAGTATTTGTGCACAGAGAACATTAACCTCTAATCTTATGGGGAAAGAAGGCTTTTGGAGGCACTTGGCACTAAACTACAGACCATCAGCCAGGCCATTTTTCCAAAGCTGGATTCTTTGTTGCTGTCTCTGCAGCTGGTCGAGAAGATAACTGCTGATGGGAATATCTAGCCCATATGACAGAGATGGGCCCAGTGCTTTGTCTTTGCTCTTCACAGATCTGTGAGACTGTTTTGGGCATGTATCCTCTTTCTCCTGCCCTTGAAACACCACTTTCTTCCACAAGCACTATCCTGGCTCATCTACTGCTATTCAACTACATGGGTTAGGTGTAAAAAAAGTGCCTTTCTGCCACTGTAATTTCTACAGGGTGCCGTAATTTGAGCACACAGAACTGCTCGTGGTCCAAGCTTAGGGGAACAGTGAAAGAAAGGTCCACTCCTGAACTCACATCTCACTTAAAATGTCCTGGGGTATGAGCTAAGGGAAAACAAAACAACTGTGGGAATAAAGGCAGCTGGTAACTCACGAGGCATAAGAAAGGGCTGGCAAGTGCCCAGCACACTCACCTGTACACTCAAAGTGCACCTTTGCCATCAGTGCCCTGAGCGGTCCTCTGGGAGACAGCTGGCAGGATCCATTGATGGGCGGCTGGTTGGGGAGCAGGTCAATGGAAGCAAACCCTTCCTCCCCTGTTGTGAGGTCTGTGATGTGAAGGGTAAAAGTATAGCCCTCCCCATCCTTCAGTGCCCCTTGCCTCAAGACCAGGTTCATTCCCGTATCACCAGTGGAGGTAGTTTTTTTGTCCAGGATGAGAGACTTGTTTTTAAAGCTGTGCGCTGCCCATCTCTACAGAGATGAAGAAGGGAAAGACAGGAGAGGTTTTGTTTAAATCTGAAGTTATGTCCCTAGAATGTTTTCAGATTGAGTCTCTTATAAAAAGCAACAGATTTCTAGTGGGAGCGTCTGCCAAATTTGCAGTTGATAATTCAGCCTTAGTCTCGTGTGCTACGGCAACAAGAACTGGAACTTTTCCAAAACGTCTGATGGGAATATTTCCACTGTGAGATCTACTGTAGTCTCTGGGATTACATCACCCTCCGACAGAATATTTCATAATACAGAATACAAAACACAGGAAATAAATTAAGTACTCGTGGAGTCTCCATGGGACACCATGTTTTATGTGCTGTAAGCTGAATGTGTCCTGGACAGTTACTGTTAATAGCACAATTGTGATAACAAGAGGACTGCTGAGAGAGCCAGCCAGAAAATGCCATGCAGGTACATGCTTGGCATGCTGGGAGCAATACAGCTTAGCACACACAATGGGACTTCCACTTCTAAGACCCATTTCACTCAACAGGTTGCAGAAATGATGCTTAGTGGAATCTATAATTAGAGAGCACAAGGGACTTAGGGAATCAGAACAGACTGAACAACCTCTGCTTGAACAACCAGAATAACGTGTAACACACCAACTAGCAGGGAGAAGAAAATGCTTTACCGATCTCTCGGGGGAAAAAAGTGCCCTTGTGTAAAAAGAGCTGGTCATTCATGGCCTGGGCTAAGTCAGGACTTGTCCTTAGTAGATGCAGGCAGACACTGATGTAGAAGTGATGGGCTGTGTGTTCCACAGCCTCCAGGCCCCCAGAGCAGACATCTCCATCAGAATGCAGCCAGCACAACCCTGGGGAAGGGCATGTTCTGACAGCTTGCCAGAGGACCTGGTCGTTCTGCCCTGTCCTGTCTGACTGTCCCCTTCTCCCTGAAGTCTACCAAATGCAAACCAACAACCAGCATTGCTGAGCACTTTACCCCAATCTTGGAGTCATTGTGGCAGTTCTGGCAGGTCCCCTCCAGGTAGACATAGGAGCTTTTGCTTACTTCGTAGACAGACTGAGCTTTGCAAGAAACACACTCCAGCGATACAATCGGGACTCCTCCCCTCTTGATAAATACCTGGGAAAGCAAGAGGCTCCATCAGGAGATCAGAGATGCTGGGGGACAAGAATAGAGACATCTAACAAGTAAACAGACATTGCAGCACCTGGTTTTCAAGCAGGAGATGCTCTGCACCAGCCCAGTATGTGCTATGGAAACAGCAGAAAGGGATTCCCAAAGAAATTCATGTCAGACATAAGCTACATCACTTTTCTTCCACCACTAATTTTTGAAAGCCACACAATGCCAAGCTGGGCCAATCCAGAAGATTCTAGGTTTACTTCATTTATATATTTAAATATAACTCATTCTCAAATTGCCCTGAACCCTGCTTGTCCTTTAGGGTGGGAAAGATGCTACCTGATGCACTTCGCTGTTCTGACCATCTCTCAACAGCTGTCAGTCCTACAAAGAAGGGATCTGTGTTGCAGCTTGGAGGAATGTAAACAGGAGGAGGAGAGCCTCCATTTTAGTGCACATTGAACATATGGTGAGCACCAGCTCCAGGAAGCAACTGCAACTCTCCTTTGTTTTCTGTTGGCCAAACTCTTGGCCTTATCTCTGCAGCTATGCAGTGCCTGCCCTGAGGGACTGCACCTTTGTGCAGAGCACCCAGGAGCACGAGTGCTCTGCACCATAAGGTGAATATATCATGGAAACACCTGCACCTGTCTCTGCCATGGGTCCTGGAAAGGCTGCTACGTGGGAAGCATCTACAGCCCAGAATAAGAGAGGGCTGAGGGCAAGCCAGAGAGCGTGAGTTTGCAGAGGACATTCTTTGCTGTGCAAAGCCAGCACCTGCTCCCTCCAGGATGGCCACAGAGGCCGCCTTCCCAGTTTCTGCTCTGATCTATGGAGCTTGGTGTTGTAGTACATGCTGCATCCCATGTCTTGACCCCTGGGCTCTTGATTGCTTTGTGTAAGCATTTCTGACACTATTCATATCCCTGAGAAACAGAAACGATGGCAAAATTAGCTAGATGCAACTCCCACCATGCATCAAATGCTTTTTGCTCCGCAGATGGAAGAGCCAACTTCTCCAGAGAGCTGGGGCTAACATCCCCATTCTTTGCCTAAAGTCATTTGATCCCCTAGGAAACGGGGCTGTCCAGCATGGGACAGAGCCCTCTTCCCCAGCATAATGAACATTCCAAAGTCAAAGAAAGACAGTAATGAAGACATTACTCAGTATGGCAACTTTTAAAAGAGAATAAATATTCCACAGCACTGAGCCGGAGTGCATCGAAGCTTCATTTATTCCTACGGTATTCGCAAATTTCCTATTAAACTGGAATCATTGTTTTGCACTCATGCATGGAAACCAGATAGTACGGAATGTCCTTGAAAGACTATCAATTCAATTTTTTTCTTTTTATCCTCCAGCTTTGGTTTAAAACCCAGGCAGTAAGAATTTCCACTTTCAGACTAACTGTATCTCTAATTGCCAAACACACCATGATGAATGTTACTGACATAAACCATAGCTGCTGTCAGACTGCAGATGCATTCAGTGTTAGGTTTAATTTGACATAAACAACGTGCACTTAAGAAATCCTCCCTTAATAACATCCAGAAGGACAGTGAAATTAAGGATTAGCATTTAGGAAGCAAAAATCAGGGAAGAGCTTGGTAATCTTCACATGAAGAGCCCAGGACTGCGTATAGCAGTGCAACAATTACTGACCACGGGATCTTTTGTGTTTTCCCACAGCAGATGTGTTGCTGCAGACCCCTGCTCCCAGGAACCGCAGCCAGCTCAGGGCTGGGCCATGAACACCAGGGCTGTACAGTGAGACTAACCCAAGGTCTGCAGGAAGGAACAACAGGGACTTGGCAGGACAAGAAAAAAGTGCTGCGTAAGGTGAATATATCATGGAAACATCTGCACCTGTCTCTGCCAATGACCAGGACAGGATTGCTTTCGTAGCCCCAGCAATGCCCTAAATTCAATTTCCCCTGCATCTCTGAGGCACTCCAGTGCCTTCCAGAGCACTGAGCTGAACTGGAACTGCCCCTGGGATCAGGCTGGGAAAGCAGCAAATGGGCACACACAGGCAGAAAGCAACAGAGTTCTGTGATACGTACGGTTTGATTTGTTGCCTCGGGATTCATACCCTCCTTCCAGACAGTGAGGTTGAAAGTATACTCCACATCTGCTTCTAATACAGCTTTGGGAATTGTGACATTTCCTCCCTTGGCACTGAAATTCAGAGAGCACCCTGCAGCCGAGCTCTGCTTGCAAGGAGAAAAGAACTTTCAAACCCTCCTTGATACGGGTGTACATCGGGTTAGTCCACAGCCAAAACATTCAGGTCCACACCAAGCCCAGTTACCATCACAAAGCTTTCTGTGCAATGCCACCACCAGGGTGGGACACACGGGGTGGTGTGTGAATGACAAAGCGCATTAACCTACTCTTCAGGTTAGTATGAACACTCCTGCATTGCTTCCAAGTTTCAGATTCTTAATTTATAGCAACTGACTCTTCCATCAAATACTTCATAAACATTGCTAAACAACACAAATTAAACTTGAAAGTCTCATCCACACATATTTCACATATTTTCACTTTGTAAAGATAGAAAACAATAATCTTGTCCAAGGAAAATAATCCTGCATTCAGTTAAAACATTCTCCCGATGAGAATCGCCCATGCAAATGTTAAGGGCACAACTCCCCTGCCCCTTATCCACTACAGCATCACATCATTTCAGTGTGAGGGTGACAGGCACGATGTTTTGGCTTGTGCCTACTCCTCTAAAGTCTAACTGTTGCTATCAGACATCTAACTGTTCACAGAAAAGAGACCAGAGTCCTCCACCCTTTGGACAGCAGTCAGCAGCTCTGTGATTCCTTCAGGTTATGGAAGATGTTACACTGAACCTGAAGCAGAAGCCAAGAACAAAGGAAGCAGCGAAGTGAATGCCTCTGGCTTCCAGTGCAAATGTTTCTGAAGCACACAGGGAGGGTGTGCAGTGCTGAACTACAGTGGGCTGCATTGCACAGCTCCTCACAAAAACTTCTGTACCACTGCTCTGAGCTGGGAATTGGGTAATATTTGCAACCCTTCTTCCCAAGCAGCTTTGTTAAAGATTCTCACAATAGCTCCCATTGACACTATTTCAACACAGATGCTAACACGTATATACTGAAGCTGACACACAGTCAGAACTCCCAAATGATCACCTCTGTGGCTGTGCAAAAATGCTCTTACCTTCGAGGAGAACGTACAAGACCACTGGTAAAACAACGGAGTCTGTTCACCATCATCCAAGTTTGGGTCATAGGATTTCTCCCCATCCAAGATTAAGTCTTGAGTGTTGGACCATACACGGTATGACCCCCCATCAATGATTGGGACCAGCTTACTCGGTATCATGGTCACATTGGCAAAGATGCTTTTGGACAGTGGAGTATCTCCAAAGGAGACAATGAAGACAAAGCAGTAGCTCCCAACTTCCAGGGCAAGCTTTGGTATAACAAGCTGCGGCCTGTTCACATCAACGTTTGGCAGATGGATCCTGCTGGAGTCATCCAGGTGCAGACAGCTGGGTGCTCGGTATATCTCCCATAGGTGCTCCGTCTGATACTTGATGCATCCCCGCAGGTCGAGCTGTGCCTCTAGGTAATTCCTCTGGGACCGCTTCATCACCACTTGAGGGGGCAAGGCCAGCTCCACCTCTGGCTCCTCACATTCCAGCACCTTGACGGTGACAGTGAGTTGGGCTACGAAGAAGCTGATGAGGTTGGTGGCATTCACCTCCACCAGGTAATCCCCAGGGCTCAGGTAAGAATAGTTGGCCACTGCAACCCTGGTCATTTGAGTGGAAGAGCCGTCCCCAAAGGTCCACAGGAACTCAACACCCCTGCCACTGGGCATCACTGATGCTTCAAACAGCGCTGTCCTATTGACAAAGGCGTTGGAGGCAGTGAGGGAGACTTGGAGTATTGGGTCTTGGACCTGGATGGTTCTGGTGATATTGATACCTCCCAGGTCATTGAAGGCCCTGAGGTGAATCTCAAGCAGCCCTGCAGCTTCTGGAGTGTAGGAAACACTCTCTCCTGCTGCAGTGACCACGGAGCGGCCCTGCTCCTTCCACAGGGAGAACTGCCAGGAGAACAACACCCGAGAGCCGCTCCCCACCTGGGCACTGAAGCTCTTCTCCATACCCGTGGGAATGCCTCGCTCACAGCAGTTTAGGAGCCTGATATCGCGGACGGCCTCCAGAACCGAGATGAGCACCTGGGCATGAGCAATACTGATTTGGTTTTGCACTGTCACTGTCACCAGATAGTCGCCACTCTTGGTGAACTCATGCGTGTACTTGGACCCATTGAGCACTACGGAATAGTCCCCACTTATGCTCACCAAGTAACTCACAGAGGTACCCGACGACATCCTGATCACAAAGGTGACCTGCTCACCTGGCTCTACCACCTTCTTGCTGGCAATAACTTCCAGTCCTTGAATCCTGTCAAGCACAGAGATATTCCTGCTGGCTACAGCCCAGCTGATGTCATTTGATGCATTTAGATAGACTGTGTAAAACCCTGCTGTGGGGAACATGACTGCCACGGACTGGCCTGTCAGTGTGCCATTCGGTACCTCCCAAAGCCACGTCACTTCAGTTCCCTTCTGCAGCTCTCCTTCAAAGACCACAGTGGAGCCTGATGAGACATACCTACAGTCCAGTTCTGCAGTCCCTATACTCAGTCCCTCTATGACCTCCTCTACATAGATACTAATTGTTGCGTTCGTTGAATCCAGCTTGTTTTCTGCTCCAATTACAACCTCCATAGTTCCAGGGCTTTGGAAGGAATGTATGATAAAGGATTCAGATGTAACAGGAGAGAAGCCATCCTCCAGGTACCAAATATACACGATACCAGTGCCGCTGGTTACGGTGGCACTAATGTTAACAGATGTATTAACAGCAACTGGGTTGGGGAAGGCATATGGCTTTAGAAGACCAAGGCTTTCAATGAATTCCAACGTCTTGTTGGCAGTTGCGCATCCCAGCATGTTAGTAGCTTTCAGATAGACAGTGTAGTTTCCGGCTTCTAAGACATTCAAGGAGAAGGTTTTCCCAGTGGATGTCTGCACAGCATTGCCATCTTTTTGGGCTATCCAGCTATAAGAAATGTTTGTTCCCTCTCTCACTACCGCATGCAGATGGAGTGTTTTGTTAGTTGGGAAATAGAGATCCTCCACCAGGTCACTGCTAACCACCTGCAGGCCTTCAATCTGCTCCAAGACGTAGACGTAGATACTGTCCTGCAATGAGCTGATCTCATTCTCTGCAGTCACAATGACATTGAATGTGCCCACGGAGCGGAAGGTGTAGGAAATTGTGGAGGAGCCTTGGATAGGAGTGCACCGGTCACAGAGGATCCAAGAGTAGCGGATGGCACTGCCAGCTGCAAGCGTGGCCACAAAACTCACTGAACCATTTAAAGGCACAATTGTCCTGCTGGCATTGATGGTAATCCCATGTAGCCGATGTTTCACTGTGACGTCCATCCTGGTTTCATTAGTGCTCACATCATTCTGGCCTGTCACACTAATAGTGTAATGGCCAGTATTGTTGTAGGAGTGGGTAGTGAACTGACCAGGCTGGGTAATGCCATCTCCAAAGTCCCAAAAGTAATTCACTTTGGTTCCATTCATGCTGGCAGAGAACAGGTAGATCTGGTTCAGCTCTAAAACCTTCGTCCCATTATATTCAATCTTTGCTACCCCAACTGGCTCCTGGACTTCCACAAACGCCGTGTCATTGTTGAAAGAGACATTGTTGGAGACGGTCACTGTAACCAGGAAGACCCCTGTGCTCTTGTAGTTGTAACTCACTTCAGTTCCACTCGACCTAGTGGACTCATTGTTGCCAAAATCCCAGCGATATCGGTACTGGTAGAGGGGCATAGCACTGACCTGAAAGCTGCACTCCTCACCAAGCCTCACAAACTGCTTGGAAGGGAGGAGTGTGACATTGACTATCTCTGGCTCCACACAGACACTGGTGAAATAATGAGCCTTGTTAAACCTGCTTGAGAGAGTCAGGGACAAGGGGAATGTCCCACTTCGTGTGAAGTTGTGCATCACTACAGGGTCCCCGCTGATCGTGACATTGGATGAGCCATCTCCAAAGGTCCAATCAAAGATGTATTCATTGGGATTCCCCGTCACGTATGCAGTGAGCTGCACATCTGGGTGCTCAAGAATGCAAGAAGTAGGGTCTATTTTGAGTACTTCCAGGACAAATATCCAAACAGGAACAGTTTGGGAGACAGAGTTCACAGGATTCACAGCTGTCACGTTCACAGTGCAGTTGATGTCCTTTGTGTACACGTGTTCCACCACTGGCACCTGACTCCTCAGCACCGTCCCATCCCCCATATCAAATATCCAGCTGATACTGTCTCCAGTCTGCACTGAAGCATTAAGGGTTACAGTTGCACCCACCTCTGCCACCTCATCTGCTGAAACATGGAGCCCAGTTATCTCTTCAAACACCTGGTAACACTCAACTGTCTCCACGCTGCTTATGGTGTTGTTTGCTGACACAGTGATATTGTATACCCCCCTGCTGGAGTAGCTGTATGTCACTGTAGACTGGCTCTCTGTCACCAGTGAGGACCCGTCCCCAAAGTCCCAGGTGTACAAGACACCATAGGGAGATGGCAGCGGAATGGCTCTGAAAGTGACCGAACGGTTTACAACTAAAACATCCTTCACTGTTTCTATTTGCACATCAACCAAATAACTGTGGACGCTAACTGGGGTCAAGCAGGTGAGGTTCTCAAACTGATTTGACACTTGAACCACCAGGATGTAATCACCTGCATGGGAAAAGAACAGAAAAAGAACAGTGATGAGAGCAGTGCTCTTGAAACAGCATTTTCAGTGCCGCAGCAGAATGGGAATGTGAGGGGCAGTTCCAGGGAGATGCTCTGTTCCTGCACCACGCACACCCTCTGCTTCCCTCCTCTGTTCCAGGACAAGCAGGAATCACCAGGCCATGCAATGTGGCAGTTTGCTCAGGAACAACGTAATGACTTCAAAGCTACTGTTTTATTTGAAGATGCCTTGTGACGTATTGAAACAAAAACATTTGAGTTCTTTCTTCCCTAAAGAACCAGCCTGAGCATACCTGGGTATTCATAGATGTGTGACACATTGTGCTCAATTATAACCTCGTGGACACTGGGATCAGGAACAAGGAAAGACTTGTTGTAGGGAGGTGTGAACTGGTATGTCTCCTGGATGCCATCTCCAAAATCCCACCTGGAGAAACATACAGACCACGTTGCACTACACCACAAAAGCCCCAGGCCTGAGTCTTTCAGGCATTAGGTGAGGGTTTTCAGAAAAAAACACAGCAAGTGTAACGCCAAATATCAAAGAAGTAGCTATGCCAATGCTGCAGAGCCATGGCTGTCAGAGGAGCACAGCACTGCTAAAAAGAAGAGATAGTGAATATTGAAGCAACACAGAAATCCTTTAAAAGAAAATTATTTCAGGCTTCAAGTACAGTTCCCAACCAGTGAGACTGAATCAGATTTCCAGGAACTACCTAGACAGCAGATGAAGAAACGGACATTTGAAACCAACTATCCCAGGGAGAAGAAATAACACAGGAAAGCTGGTAAGCCATGCACAGCAAGATCCTACGTTCAGGCAACTTGCAAAGGACTCACAGGAACATAGCATCCACAGCTGAATCAACCTGAACTCTTGCTGTAAACTCCACGGTGCTGTTCTGAGGGAGGACCGGTGGGATGCCCAACACAGTCAGGTTCTTCATCTTATTCATCATCTCCACTGTGACATTGTAGTTGACTGTAAAGTTACTGACGTGGTTGGAGGCGGTGAGCTGGGGAGGACAGTGGGACAAAGAACGCACTTGGAATCTCCTTGCCATGATGCCCTCTCCTCAGAGTGGGGCTTCACCGCGTGGAAGAGATCCCCCCAGGCAGGCAGCAGGTTAGGCCAGAGAAGAGTAGCCTGTGGGACAGGGAGGCAGAAGCAATAGCCTGAAAGGCTCTGGAAAGCAGCATAGACTGGAAGGTCACCTATCTGGCAAAGCCACCTCTTGCTAGACCCACACTTTTGATGCTATACTAGTCCAAGGAAGGACTTGTCAGCACAGTGCAGTACGCAGAAAATTAGTGCAAATGTGCCTTCGAAGCTAGGGCTGGTGTCTCTTCAGCCACTACTCACAAACATATTAAGCAGCCTTTAGCCAAACCAAGACTTTGCATGGCAGTACGTAGCAAGAACCAGAAAGGTGTTCTGGCCAGAGATAAACTCCTGTTCCACAGGAGACACTTTCCTCTGTCTAGACTTTTTGCTTTATCCTTCTTCTGGTGTTCCTGACTGCACTAGAAGAAAGTGGACAGGACAGACACCAGAAGAGCTCGTGGCAGAAGCTCTGTCTTGGCTATGAAGATCTTACATTTGAATTCTACCCCTGCATGGTTCAGCATGCGCATCTCCTGCTGTGGGGCTTACTGCCTCATGCTTACCGGGAAGGAATAAGGACAGATGTTCAGTGATCAGAAAGGAGAAGATGGAGAAAAAAAGGAGAAGGCAAAGGTAAGAAAGACGGAGAAGTCAGCAGGAAAGGAAGCCATAAGAAGAAACTTAGTATGTGCATTTGCAAGGAAGAGCAGATGAGCTTGTTAGGAGCACAGTGAAAATCTCCTCAACTCAACTGGAGCACATGGCATGGACCTGCACTACTGACAGCTCCTGACTGGGACAGGCTGTCTGCAGAAAGCTCTGCTGCCTTCTCTCCCTGCTCCTTTTCCTGCTTAGCTTGTGGGATGAAATGGAAACCCAGGATTAAAATGGTATTATGGTATTTCGGCTTACCGAAAGCTTGTACACAGCTGGGCTTTGGTAGATAACGTTGAAGACAACATTGTAAAAAGTGAAAGATGGTTTATCATCTACCGTCCATCGGAAAGTCACATCTGACCCGGCTTCCATCACAGGGACATAGCTCTGAAAGGCATGAGGACATTTTATACTAGTGCAAGGGAAAAGCATGCACACTGCTTCCCAGATCTCCAGATGGACTGGAGAAGGAGCAGAGCCAGACTGGGAGGCATCACACACCCATAAGACAGTGCTCTCAGAGCATGACACAGGTGCAGGATCACCTGTGGCTTTGCCACTGACAGAGCAATGCAGATCCCGACTCCATAAACCAAAAACAAAGCTGGGAGCAAAAGCTGTATTTCTTGCTCCCACATCCTAGTGCTCTGCTCTTCTGATCAGGTCTCTTTCTTGCTGGCTAGAAAACTTTCTGAAATCTTTGCAGAAATAGCTCAGCTTTACCTACACCTGCAAACTCAATCTCTGCCCCTAGTCCATAGATGCTGCCTGTCCCAAAAGCAAAAATAGTTGCCTTGCACCAAACAGTGCCTTACTCCTACAGTGCCTCCTGAGCAGGGAGTGTGAGACTTAACAGGAATTGCAGGCACAGAGTTCTGCCATAAGCAGCCAGAAACTGAACACAGTGCTTCACAGATAATGACGGGCAGTTTTTAAACAGGTTCTGAGGGCTTGGCTATAGTTCTGGGGATGAGGAATTTGAGGGGAAAAAAAGACCGAAGACATCAGAGCAAGTCCAAGCCCCTGATGGATGGATGAAACATGTCTCTAGCTTCCGTCAGCTGGTGTAAAGATTTAGTAGAGCAAATCAAAATGGCTAAAGGAATAAACTACCTTGACAAATCAAAACAAGGTAAGCACTGGCCTCTGATAAATGCATCAGTTTTCCAATCAAATCCCTGGGAAAATGAGAAGCCAGTATTGCCTTTGCCGGAAGCGCTGCCTTACCTCTGAGGGAATTAAAGTGAGCATACAGCTGAGCTGCTTCCCTGCCAGAGAGCATGAGTGGTTTCTGCCACATGCATGTACCAGAGCAGTGCTGACTGCATGGCTCACGAGCCAGCATTTAGCAGCAAGCAGTGCTACGCCCTGACCCCGTGTGGAACAGAGCCTTTGTCCTCCTCTTGAGTCAAACCCACACCACGAACGGTAAAGGCTAAAAATGACTGAGTAGAAGCACCAGTAACTACTCACCACTCTTGTATTTAGCAGCACTCTGCTCTCAGGGTCTGGGGTGGCCCTCAGCCCACGGATAGGCTGTTCCACTTTTATTGTGATGGTGATGTTCTGGGAGCTGATGGCATTCTCTGCAACAAGTATATGGGTACTTGACCCCTCCTTCAGGCCACTCAAGCTGACCATAGCAAACCAGGTGTCATTGTTCTCTCTGGCACAGTCCGATGTCAGCGGTGCAATAGTCAGTGGGCAGGCCCCTTCAAAGGGGAAGGTGTGGTTTTCTCCCAGCCAGCGTGCCGTTGCATTCATTCCTGAGGAGATTTTGACCACCAGGGTGATGTGGTCGGATGGTACATACACCTTGCCACCTTGAGGAACTGGGTGAACAACACGCAGACCTGAAACCTGGGAAGCAACCCAGAAATTGCACGACAGATTGGCACTGAAGATCCCATTGTCCACGCTGGCGCTGACTGTGTAAAGTCCTGGATGCGCTAGCCCTGCATTCTGGGGGTTGATTATTGGGACCAGCTGCTCCTTGGCATAGAGAACTCGGAGAGAGCAAACAGTGTTATGGATCCAGGTGGCACTGATGGAGCTGGCAGGGAAGCCAAGTGCCCAATCCGAAGAGTTTGTTCTAAAAAAATTGGTTCTGAAAGGGGATGTGGTACTTGGTTGGCACTGGAGGAATGAGCCCACGCCTGCATTGTGCTGGATACTCAAGACATCCATGGCCCTCACAAAAACATCATCTTTGCTGAATGTGACCTGCAGGGAGAGGAGACATTTTTGGTTTGCTGCATGAACTTCAGAGCACTCAGCACCTAACTCTTGCCTGGGCAAAGCTGGATCTACTGCCAAGAGGAAACTCACAGAAAAGCCACAGATCCAAACACTGCATGCAGAAGCAATTCACCATTCTGCTCTCCTTGGCCACTTTGAACCAAGTGTTCTAACATGGAAGACAGCTTTATGCTCTATCTCCACTTCTCAAGTGCAATGGGAATAGCCCAGAGCATCTGCACAGTCTTTTGCCTAACTGTACTATTGTTGTTACCACAGGGAGTTTGCAGCTTACAGAAAAGAAGACAGAAAGTGGTGGCACGAGCTCTGTGCCAGGCCTGCTAAGTATTCCTGCTAAGTATTCCCTGGGTAAGCCATTTCATCTGAATGGACTTCAGCTTCTCCATCTGCAGATTGGGATAAATTCTTAATTTGCCCAAAGCATTCAGAGAAAACTGCCCCACCTACTCACTAGTTACAGCAGCTAATAAAGACTGACCAGATAAGGGGAAGAAGGGCCAGCTGGTATTGTAAAGAGAAATTCCTTGATGAGTTCGTAGCTGAGCTGGCTGCCATTGTGCTGAGGGGATGCAGGGATAGGGCTGCTGGCAAAAGAACTGTTGATACATTCTGTCGCGTTGCAGCAGTTGTTTGCTGATGAGCACAAATTAGTCAAATGACACCACTGGAAGCCAGAAGGACATTCAACTAGAGTATAGTTTCCATCGTCCTGTGAAGTAGGAAATGGTTCTGTAGCATTTTGTCCCTTCTGGTACTCTGGAAGAGGTGAAGAGAAAGCAAAGATTACCATTTTAACAGGCAATACTTACAGTGCAATTCTATTCAGCTCCAAATTCACCATATTCTTCTCCCTGTGACTGATGATGACTTCATCATCAATGCTGCAACTGCAATGCATCATGGTGCTATGCAAGTCAGAAGAGTCCAATTTTACTGGAAAATTTCACAAAGGCACAGAGTTTGTTAAAAACAAAGTTAGTCTCTTTTCCAGGGAGAATGCGCCAATTTGCAATCTAAGAGAGATCTGTGTTCAAGTGAAAGCTAGTCCAAGCAAAAGCAGAGCTGGCTTTGACATTGAAAACACATTAAGTAACTTTTCTTAAATTACTGTTTCCATGTTAAAGTATCAGTGTCAAAAAATACCCTTTTGTAACCAGCCAACTATATGGCTATAGCAAAAAATCTGCAGCAAAATTAATTGTTGCCAAAACTGTGAGTATTGAGCTGTTGTACAAGGAATACAAGGCTTATTAGATCATCTCATCCATCAGGAACAAATGGCTCAAGAAAATATTCTTCCTCATTAACCTGTGGGGCCAGATGGACCAGAACACATTCCCTTTAGACGTATTATGTCCTCCCAAACCATAGAAATATAGCTCAGAAGGTTAATTTCCTTCTACACACATTTCAAACACTCTCATTATTCTTGATGCGTGGAGACAGGTAACATTGCCATAAGGAACTACTTGGGATCTTTGTGGGAAAGAAGTATCATTCTTAAGTTGCAGGTGCTGGTCAGCTTAAACTAAACAGAGAAACACAAGGTCCTGTATTTCTATAGCTATCACCTCTGCATTTGATGTCTGATTCAAACATTCTGCTTTAAGTCAGAGCTGGTGGACAAACGCGCCTGAACCTGTTGTCACACAAAGGCCCAGGAGAGCAGGAGAAGCTGATTAGTGATAGCCATGAGGAAAACTGGATATAACCCAGAGCTTCTGAAGAAGAAAAGTGTTCCTCTGTTTTAAGATTTCGGTCACAGAAGCAATGGGAGAGGAGACACTTCCAGCAATGCACTCAGCTAGCAGCCAAGGGGAATTTGTCCCTCTGTACCAACACTGTCACAGATGCAGGTCACAAATCTGCAATCCCCACTGTTAACCCACCTAGACTAACCAGACTACCATAACTGACGAAGAGTCATTATTTAGTTGCATACTGGTCATGAAACCATCAGCCATTCACAGGTCATTCCTTTTCTAGGACCACCTCTCCATCCAGAAACCTCTTCTTCAGCTGTGCTGGTTGGCTGCAACAGAACAGCTTTGATCTCTGGCTTTGTTCCACGCAATTGTGGCTCTGTCCCTTTCTAAACTGTCAGGTTGATGTAAAGTTCATCCACTCAGCTTCTCCCCCTGTTCAGTTCTCCAGGACACCTACTTCTAAAAAGCAATCTCAGGCTGTTCAGCTACACCCACAGATTCTGCACTTGAGACTCTTCAAAACACAGAATCAAATCTCTAATCCTTTAGGGCTTCAACGTTTCTGCTTAAAGACAGAGCCACACACATTCAGATTGACATGGCCCTCAGAGCTCCTGCTCTAACGATACCAAAAGCATTAAGAAGAGATGCCTCACCTTTTCCATCCACTGGTCTATGCACCTGAAACCTCATTTGAACGGGCTGATGCAGCTCCTGTGTCACAAACTCCAGGGCAGACAAATATCCATCGTGCCTGAATGCCAGCTCAGGGAACACCATCACCTGCAAAGTAAAGCAAAGCTCTCACCTATCTGCATCTTCCTGGACTCTCCTTGCAGCAGTAGGATGAGCAAATCCTGCTTACCTCCACAGCTTGCAGTGGAGATGACAGCGTATCTTCCATCATGTTTTTTGCAGCCACGTGTGTGTCAAACACAGGGTCTCCCACAAAGAAGTTTTCAGCATTTAAGAGAACTCCTGTTTGCAAAGGAAGTATTTGAAGAAAGCCCATGAGACTCACTAGGGCCTGAAGCTATCCTCCCCATGATGCTCATGTTTGTTCATTCCACACAACAGAACTAAAGCAGGGCTTGGTCCACTCAAAAACCTGTAACTAGAACTTTAATAGAGAAGCAATTGCTGTCATGCTGCAAATACCATCTTCTTACAGGTATAAGCAGCAACTTTAACTACTAGGAGCAATGCCAACACCCCATAATTTGCTTTCAATGCACTCCCCATATCCCCTGTCCCCCTGGACCTCATGGGAAATGTGGCCAGGGCCAGCTGGTTTCCATCACTGGCAAACAGCTCTGGTTCCATCACAGTCAGGTCAGGTTCTGGGGACTGAGCACAACCAGCTGATGCTGTTCCTCACACCAGGGCCAGTGGGCTGTCTTCCCAGATCTGACTTTTCCTTCTTACCTAAATCACACCCTGTATTCACTGTCCTTCCCACTTCTCCTTACTCATGACATCCCCCTGCTGCATTAGTTTTTTGGAAGGTGGGAATGTATTTTCCATACACCTTGCTGTACTGGGGAAGTGGCTGCCCAAGATGCAGGAACTGACTTTTCTCCTAACAGCCTCCCTGAAACAGGGTCCTTCTCAAAGCAGTGCAACAGACCACCACTTGCACCATCTGTCTCTGGAAACAGCCCTTATACCAAATTGCACAGGGCCAGATGAGGAAAGTAGGTTGATGTTGACCAAGAGGTTAACAGATGCTGATATATCTCTTTCGGCCTTAATTTAGAGGACCAAAACTGACCCTTTGTTTTAAACCCAACTTCTATTCTTAACTTCTAATTCTTCCAATTCTATTCTTAGCTTCTAATTTTCCATTATTCTGTATCTCCCAAACCAGATTTGGGATGCTGTATACATCTGCACACCATATTATACACCACTTAAAAGCACACATAATAATCTTCGAGGCCCTATAGTCTCTTAAATCACAATACCCCAACAATCCACAGATTGCAAGATACCACAGAAAGACAGCAGAAGACATCATGGCAGGACGGCAGCTCGGACCTATGCAGCAGCATAGACTCCTCAAATAACAGAGAGACGCTCTTTCCAAAGCTCTGCATCAAAGCTTCACTCCTTTCTCCACTTACACTGATAGCAAAGATTGAGGTGGGCCAAATTCTTCACAATGGGAATATTGCTGTTGCTGCTGGTCCCACTCGACTGGGGCAATGGTTTGGACAAGCATCGCCTCACAGCCCTATTTTTCCATGGCACATGCTAACAGACCTGCCTGCCCACGATGCCAGCTGAGAGCAGGAGAGAAGCAGAGCCCACCTTTTGGCTTGTACTCGCACACATAGCTGTGCTTGGCCATGCACAGGTCTGTGTTACACTGGCCTGTTGGGCCCATCCGGACACAGTGATCAGCATTTGATGGATGGGGTTCTCCTGGAAGCCAGTTCTGACAGCTCTCTATATTAAATCCTTCGCCTCTTTTCTGTGCTTCAGTGCTTGCAAAATCATTGAATCCAATCCAGACATCAAGGCTCCTTCAAAAAAAAAAAAAAAAAAAAAAAAAAAAGAAGAAGAAGAAAAAGAAATAAAAAAAGGGGGTGGATTTCAGGAAATCACGAGTATTAGAAAGATCTGGGACAGATGCCATCTATGGTTCTCTATGAAAATAATAATCTTAACAACAGCTCCATCCGGGTGTCACAGGCTGCATTTAAAGGAGTCTTTTAGTTACTAAAAGATTTCAGAATAAATTTTGCCACCAGATGGTACACCGTCCTCCTTTCTACAAACTGACCTCTGATCTACAGGTACAGAAAGCCAACTGCCCTCTGATGTACTGAGGAGAGAGCTGCACCAAAAGGATCTGGATAGAGCCGTCAATGCCAACAGTACAATATGCTACAGTGAAACAGAGCTGGGAAGGAGAAAGAGCTCGTGGGGATCACTGTGCAGCTGATTCAGACCCTTGGAAATCTCTGCTCTTGGTCTTCAGGTTGAGTCACTCCATTCCCAAAGTGCAGGTTGCTCACTCAGGTTACAAGATGATCCAAGGCTCCATCAGCACCACAGAACTCATGACAAACTCGTAAGCACTGATTCATCTCAGCCACAACTGGGACAGCACAAAGTATCAGAGGAGGCTACTGGAACGTGAGAACTGGATGTAAGAGTCATGAGGTTTTGTCTGAGAACTTCCCAGGACTCCTTCCAGTAGCACACATCTGCTTCCTCAGGCTAGAGTAGCTTCTCTCAAGGAACACGATGTTTGTTTGCCCTTATCAAGTCACAGCCTGGTTTCCCCACTCATAAGGATGGGGACTGGAAGGGCTGACAGCAGTTTTCCATAGCTGAGCAAACACAGCACAACACAGATGAGTGGGTTTATCTGCAAATTAAGAAGCATCAGCAGGTTAACTTGAACCTCAGGCCCCCTGTTAGAAGAGTAGTTTGTTAAAATAGCCTGCCTGCATTAGAGTTTAAATGACCTTCACAGATACTTTTAAGCCCGTTTTGTTGTGAGGAACGTTATGATTCTAATCAACTGTCTGAAGAAACCTGCATCTTTCAGAAAGCTTTTGTTTCGTTTTCTGGAGACCTGTGGAATTGGCCATTGGCTGATTCTCCACTGCAAGTGGAACTAATACCTGGGCAGGATTAAACCTCAGACAGTGCCAGTTATAGGAGCTTCTGCTCAACTTGAGGGACCTTCGATGCAGACATTGGGAGATAATAAACTGCTCAATCACTTCTGAAAGCAGAAATGCAGCAGGGGGCAAGCAGCAGTGGCCAAAACTCTGCAGGGAAAAGAACTCCATATACAAGAGAAACTGCCAGGACCATTTTAGGAAAATGACATGTCCCTTCCACAGTTGGAAACTGGCTGAAACCCAGCAGAGATTCTGGTGGAAAGTGCTGAGTGGTCTTTCATAGCCACAAACAGCCTGGACAACTGTTTCTAATCGCACCCAGCAGAAAGTGAGGCATTTGTTCCACATTAACTTCTGGGGGGAACAGCCTCAGCATGCAACCTTCAGAACCCCCCTGCTTCTTCCCCACAGTCCCTCCTGCATGCTTCAGCCCATTCCACATTGCTGTGCCCCTCTGCTCCGATGCACGCATAGCCTGGTACAGCTGCTCTGGAAGGAGCACACAAGGGAGACAACTGGTGTCTCTACCACTAGGCTCATGCCAGATGAAATGATTAATGAGGTCATGCTGAAAAACGACAACAAAAATAGCTGTTCTGTGAATCAGTAGTTTTCATTGCAAATAAGATTAAAAAATAAATAACTGCTGTGCTCTGCTCCCGAACCACTGGCAGAGGATTAGGGAGAATGGCCTAGGAAACCGCCTGCTTGCTGCCATCAGTAAAACCCAATAGAGTTTTTCCTTTTCTAATTCCAGCTATGATCTAAGTGCAAGTAAACAAAAAAAAAAAAAAAGGAAAAGGCTGTCTGGATTGCTTCCCATCCTTGCCCCATGGGCTGGCACATTACCTAGCAGAGAGGAACAAGGGGGCTCAATGGAGAGTGCAACACCCTTCTTTGAAGGAAAGTGTGGGTGTTCCTCTAAGGAAGGAACGAGCTGCCTCCCTTGGGGAAGCAGGATGAGAACAAAGTCTGAGGAGGCCTGAAAGGGGAGAGGGGTTCTCTGCACACCGAGAGGAAAATGGGGTCCCATGAGGGGTGTGGACCTGGAGCACTCTGCTCCTGGAGGAGGAGACGGGATCATTTCAGCATGTACTGCTCCTGGGGAAGTCACCAAGCAATAGGAGCAAAGGAGAAAAGAGAGCGGTCCTTGCGGTGTGTGCTCTAATGGGAAACAGACTTCTGCTTCTGCCATTTTCCCACAAGAAACTATGGATTCTTCATGTTCCAAAAACCCGCGGCTTTCTTGATTTGTCTTTTATCACCAGGGAAATCGCATCCTGGAACTGTCTCATTCATGTTTATCTGAATGGATTAATAAAATAAATAGATGAAATAAAGGGGACTGAGAAAGAGAACAACGTGGGGCAGCAGCTGGGAAACAGCTTGGGCGGCTCGTTCTCTTCTGAGGTCTCATGATTTCCTAGTGCTGCAGTCCATCAAAAACCTTGCACGCAACGCCTGATAAATCAGCGTACCGAGTGGCCAGGACAGACTTCTCTTCTCCAAAGCAGGGATCACATTTGTGATCTCAGCACTGAGCTCAGTGCAAAGGGAACAAGGCAAGGACACACTCTTGGCAAGAAGGGCTGTCAGTTCTCAAGCAGGCCCATCCAAAGACAATATCACAGCAGCTACTCCTTTCACGAGTAATTCCTGGGTCACATTTATTATGTGGCCATCTCCAACCTCTGCACCTGAGAGCGCTGACAAAACCTTGCCAGGCCCTACTAGCTTTCCTGCTCATTTTCTCCACATGCTGGTTGGTTGCATAAAGGGCACTTGGAGAAGCCCATATAACCAAAAGCCGACACTTCTCTGCTGTCTATTTATTAGAGTCCGAGTCCTGATGTGTAACAGATGTTTCTGGGGCCAGAGAGGAGCACTGCTCCTTCTCAGGATGCAAAAGGAGAGGGGAAGTGGTCTGGGCTTCAGTCAGCAATCGTGTGTCCAGGAGGATGTGAGATTCCCAGGCAGGATTACAGTACTGGCTTGTGCTTGGCAAGAGCAGCTGCTAGTCCCATACCATGTCACAGTGTCCCACACCAGATGATCCAGCTGTGACTTTGCTGACCATGAGAGCTCGTTGTAAGGTCACTTTCCAGCCCTGCCAGGCAGCCAAGCACCCTGAGGACACCAGCACCTGTCTCTCTACTATTCAGGCTAAGTCTGCAGATTGTGCTGGACCCTGGGTGGAATGTCTGCTCAGCTCAGCCCTGCCTGCTCCTGACCCTGCACTGAGCCTGATCAGAGGCACCCACAGGTACTAACACAGACTGCCAGGTGCTCACCAGCAGCAATCCCACAGACACCGGTTCTGACCTCCTGTCTTTCTCCCCTTTCCTCTTCTTTCCTCCACAGCCTCTAAGCAAAGGAGTTAAGCACAGCAAGGGCTCTAATCTGCCTATTCCTCCTCTTCGTTCACAGCCTTGCCCTGTGCTGTACCACACTCAGCTTGGACCCACATCTCCTTCCAGCCTGACTGCAGATGGCTGCCTGCTGCTGGGCTCTTCCTTCTCTAGGTTCAAATCCAGAAGCAGGTAAATCTTAACTCTCACTCAAATCTTAACCCTCACTCTCCTCACTTACCTGATAACGTGAGTGACCAGGAAGCTCTGGATCTCGGGACTGCTCACAAAAGCCAGCTCTCCATTGCCATACTCCTGGCAGTGCTGCTGGGCCTCCAGCCATTCAGCCTTCTCCACCACCAGCTGATAGCAGTGATTGTTGGCCGGGAAGACAATGCCATCATGGGGACACATAGGGTGAACTGCTGCATGAGGTAGAAGAACAAAGGCATGATGCTCTTCCTATGGGCCCAGACATTTCAGTCTGGAAAGCAAGACGCCTGTCCTGTCCTTGATGCCACTAAATCCCATTCAATGCTGAACTGTACTATTGACACAGCAAAGCACTGCTTGGTCAGCACAGGCAAAGCACAGGGGTGAAAGGAATGGCCAAAGGAGTCATCCCTTCCTCCTCACCAGGAAGAAACAGAGAGGGTAGCCCTAGGACCCAGAGCCACCCCCTCCCTTGCCCAGCACCCACTGGCCTCCTAGACAACTGTGCTTACCTCTACCAGGCTCTCCAGACTCTGCTGTGATTCCATATAGCACTGTGAGGCCAGTGCCACCTCTGTTGCGGATCCTTATGTCCAGACTCTCGTTTGTCTTGATCAAGGAAGGGCACTGCAGTTCTAGCTGTTGGGGTGAAGCCACCACTTCAATTTCTGCCTGCACATACAAGACTTTGGTGCCCACAAAGAGGGTGGCAGTGACATTGTATTGCCCAGGTAAGGCATACGTGTGGACAGCTACATTTCCAGTGGTGTTGAGAACCTCTGTTTGGTCCCCAAATTCCCACATTAAAGTGCTGACAGCAATTGGAATACTGACATTGAAAAGCACAGCCTGGTGTAGGCTATACCGGGGCTTGAGTCCTACGAAAGACACAGACAGCTGTGCCTGGAAGGGAAAGTGGATGAGGGATGGGTCACCGCAGGCCTGCCCAGATGAATGCTCAGTGCAAAACAGCAAACAACTGGAAGAAGAGTTTGGTTCGTGGGCAGTACCACACAGACACTGCCCATGGGGGCTGAAACCTCCATATTCCTGGTCTTCAGCATAACAGAGGGCACTGCAGGTCTCCTCAGTGAGGTTCCCAGGGTGAGAAGATGTGAAGAGGATGACAAGTTCAGCCTCACCCGTGTGGTTGCTTGTCAGACATGTAACATATTGAGCTCCTGGAGGAGAGAATAGAAAATTCTTTTGCAAGCTGACACTGAAGCCATGGCTTTGATGAAACCCTGCAAAGGGACACCACCCAGGACACACCACAGGACATGCAGCTGCTTTGAGCTACCCTAAAAGGAGCCCAAAAGAGCCCAAAGGTTGTACCAAGGCTTGGGCTGGTGCAGCATATTTCACTTCCAGTAACAAACTGGAAGGTCAATGCTGCACAGTCTGCAACTGAGTGGCGCAGAAGGACGCATGTATATAATGTGTACAGATGTACAGAAACAATGTGTGCCTGGCTGCAGGGAACACAAAGTGCACGCATGCATGGACACACAGGCATGCACAATGATGACAACCACAACAACACCCTTCTCAGAGCAACAGCTTGTCCCTGCAGTTTGTTTTCCCCCCACCAGCTTGTGAGGGATGGGACACTGCCCTGCCCCAAGCACATATGCATGGCCCCTGCAGCACGCACAGCCGCAGCCCAGCTGGGACAGCCTTGCCTCCTATCCAGCTCTGCCCACGCAGACCAGTCACAGTTGCTTGTGTGTTTTTGCTTGTTGCTACAACATTTCCCCCCAAACATCTCAACAGCCCTGGCCTTGCGTGATCTTCCCACATCGAATCCATCCAACTGTCCGGCCTTGCTCCACGGCCTTCCCGCAAATGCTAAGCCATTTTTCTTAACAAAAGTCCCTTGTGAGGAGAGCCATGACATGAGAACTACCTTGTTTTTATCACCCGTCTGGCCATATTCTTTAGCTTGTTAGGAAGAACTGTAGCTGGTTGGCTCTCCCCAACCTATCCTCGTTAGACTGAACTACCCCAGAAGACAGCCTGACATGATTGTTTCCACGCTAACCTGAGGTACATGAAGAGGGGAACACCTCACTATCAAGGGGAATAACAGCAGCAGTGAGTCCAGCAGCAGTCAAGCAGTGTACTGCTGGAGTGCTGGGTGATTTGTGGGGAAAGCAGAACAGCCACCTGCTAGGTTTGAGCTCCTGAGGAATGTTGCCCTTTGCTGGGCAGTTCAGTTAGCTCCCCCCAGCTCCCATTCCCTGCATCAAAGGAGATGTCTGATGCTGATTGAGGAGCACTCTTTCTACCTTTTACTCAGAGAGATGGCTGAGCACTTGGTGAGGATTGAGTTTTTTAGGGCTGCTCCTCCCCACCTGCCAAGCAACCAGTGCCCCATGTTTGTGCTGGCCAAGGCAGGCAGAAACATGCACCAGGAGACAGGGCAGAGTTTATACAACTCCTGACATGGAGCCCTGTCATCTGCAGAGATCCAACTTATCATGTCCTCAGGTCCCACCAACTGTAATGATATTCCACTGCTTAAAGTCAGATTGTTAACCGCTTGAGAGAGTGACAGCCTAAAGCGAGAACCATCTGAGGGCTGCTTGGAGTTTGCCACCCTTTCAGTCATCTTCCCCACCAACGGCCCTTACCACAAGAAGCATTGATGAACGAAACACTGAAGAGAGAAAGGTTTGCCACCCCAGGAGGGTGTGCGCATCGTGTGTCTGATGCCTGGATAACGGTCACTTTTCTGTCTTCCACCCAGCGGGGCAACCAGGAAAGTTTGCAGTCACAAAAAAATGGATTCCAACTTAAGTTTCTGTAACAGGGAGATCAGAGGAAAGTTACGCCTTCACTTGACAACGGGAAGCATGTGCTAAGTGCTAATTACAGCAATGTGCAGATCCCTCACTGTTCCCATCTGCGCAACTCCAGTGAAATGCTTCGGAGAGTACTGCTAGGGGAGCTAATGAATAGGGAATCAAGCAATAATTAACATGATTTTTCTAGAGGCTAGAATTAGGCGAGTACTCCAAGTACTTTTTTCACTCCACAAATAATTGTTGCAATTAGAAGCAAATTACAGACACAATCTTATATTTAAAATAGCCTGCCATCTAACAGCCACTGGATGTAATGGCAGCCTCTGCAGCTAAGGGAGACTATTTACAGCTCCATTAAAAAATAGTGAAGAGAATAAAACTGATCTGTCAAAAAAGAAATGCAAAGTCAATGATAATCTTTCCATGTGGCACTTTAATGAAAAGATGGAAACTTTAATTGCAGCTAAGCTTGATCCAAATTACAGCCTTTGGCACTCAGCTGCGAACAGGACAGAGATGGAAAGATGTTTGTTTAGCTGACGCCAGCTGGGCTGGGCTGCCGCAGGGGCTGAACCCAAGATTTTTATACTAAAAGCACCACTTTGCAGGCCAGCCTCAGCAGGGACAGGCTCACTTGGACACAGCAGGGATCCCTTCTGTCTCTCTAGTGCAATTTTCAAGCAAAAATGCAAAGCTGAAAATGCCCTTTGTGCCTTGTCTTCATGGAGAATGTGTAGCTGAGCTTTTTTTCTTGCTTGCTAAGAAACAGCAGAGGGTTGATTCTTTGGCTCCAGACACAGAAATGTCATTCTGTGCTGTGATTTTATATACCTCTCCTGGAAATATGTGGTATCCCTTTGAAACATATCTTTCCCATATCAACACAGATTTTAATTACTTCAGTTAAAAATCATTATAAGCATAAGAACCTGAATTACTCAGGGAGAAGATCTTCAAGGGCCTTCTCATGACTTTGACACACGTGTGGCAGGTCACTGTCCTTTCATTAGCTCCCCTGGTCCCAAGGTGTGACCATACAGCAGGAACAGGGGGGGGTGTGACTGGAGATAACAACCTCAGGAGAGGTGGTGTGGAAGAGTAGAGGAACCAAGAGGGTGGCAGCAGAGGTTTGAGGTATCCAGGAGACAGAAGCGAAGTCTGAGAGGAGGTTAGGCACAAGTGGCACCAACAGGATCCAAGAGCAGGACACAGCCTGAGGAAGAAACAGGAGAGAGTCTAGAAAGCAACTGCAGGGGGTGTAGGAGGAGGAGGAAGCAGCAGCTGGAGAGAGGAGAGGTAACACCTGGGAGGCCTGGTAATGAGAAGGTGGGAGTCAGTGCATCAACTCATCCCTCCAGCAGCCAACCAGATTTAGGCTTCCTGCACCAGCTCTGTGCTTCCTAATGCTCAAAAGTTTTGAGAATGACACAGAGAAAGATGAGGTTTACTGCCAAAAACTCACCAAGGAAGCAGCTGGCAAGCAGGCAGGGCTGGATGGGTGAATGGGCACTAAGGGCTTTAGTTCCCTCATTAACACAGATGGGAAAGTGTGTGCCATTACACGTGGTGGGGATGAGGTGGGGTATGCGGCCCAGATCTCCCTAAGGCAGCACTTAATTCCCAGGGAAGGTCTCAACAGGGAACCAGGAAACAAAGAAACAAAAACTTACATTTCACTTAAATTAAATAAATTATCAAATATTCCTTCTTCTAATGTAGAAATCTTGTTGTGGCTTATATCTCTGTTAAAAAAAAAGGAAAAAATTAAGTTTAAAAATTGTTCATTGTACTGGTAATAACTTCCCAGCCAATAAAACATGATCAACCTCAGTCCCAAGCTCTGCTTGGTGGCCACCTGCCCTCTGATCACTCCCAGTCTCAAAAGCCATGCACATACACTGGCAAAATTTTCTGTGAGGCATTAAGTGGCAGAATCACAGGGTATATGAAGTTGGAAGCACCTTCTGGGGGTCATCTGGTTCAAACCCCTCCTCAATCCAGGCCAGCTGCAGTGGTGTGCACAGACCACATCCAGACAGCTTCTGAGCATCTCCAAGGGAGGAGATTCCAAACCTCTCTGGGCAGCCTGGTCCTATGCTCAAGTCCAGCTCTAGCATTTCAAGTCCTCCAAAGAGTCGTTTTCCTTCTAGGAGATTTTGAAATGTAATGATGGTAGGCTGTCCTGGCTATCAGCTACCCAGGTTGAACCACCAAATCAGGTTTGGGTGCTGGCACATTTTTGGATTTGACAATCCATTTTTTCTTAAAATACATTCAACCTTCTCTAGGAACCAACAGTAAGTAGTAGTGCAAGTCTACCTGACCAGCGGCTCAACCAGCGAGTGTGCTAATGGTCAAAGCTCTGCTCTCCTCCTGGACCACTCAGTCTGGGCAGTTTCCTCAGGGTGCTGGGAGCAGTGGGACGTGAAGACAGGCCTTTGCTTCACCACAGCTGAGTTCCTCAAGGTCCCACAGCCTCAGCACCCAGTTCCCTCTGAAGTGGGATCTGGACAGCGCAGCTTTACCATCATTTCCCATTCTGCAATCCACCCCGTGATCGATACCACTTACTCTCTCACCTTCATCTCCCCTCCACTCAGTACAGCATGCCAGATCCTGCCTGATTGTGAGCACCAGGCAGCAAATCAGCCCTCACTGGGCTGTGCAGCTGAACGCCTCGAGGAAGGAGGCCATGGACACATACAGCTGGGGCACAACGCGAGGTTGACCAAGAACAAGGCTTACTCATGACACGTGAGCATGTCATGATACCAGCCCAAACGTGCTCTGCTAGCTGAAGGACTACAAGTGCGCAGCATGTACTTACAATTTTGCCAGAGAAGTCAGGCTTCTCAACATCTGGACATCTAAAGCACTGATCTTGTTTCTGGAAAGATCCCTAGAGAAAGAAAAAACAGTTTTCAGCTTTTGTTCAACTTTTTGTCATTTCTCCATCGGTGGAGTTTAGAAGAGCCTCTCTCCAAACTCCATCCAGACTGCAGACAGAAAGGTTTCAGTGTGTTAATGTGGAATGGTTCTCCCAGCCAAAGAAAACACCTCTCCCAGCTACAAAGCATGCACTGCTCCCAGCACTGTATAATGTGTAGGGACAGACTGGCCTACCACTATACACATACCATTCTACAGCATTCCTAGAGCAATCACAGGTATAATTAATGTATTACTGAATTTGAGGTATACCTCAAAAAATTATTCAATTCTAATACGTGTTCAAAGAAGTAATCAAGAGGTAATGTGGACTAAGTTAGCAATGAACTTATGGAAAAAAAAAAGAAAAAGAATATGAACTTCCACATCCACCTCTAACACCAAAGAACAGGAAATTAATCACAAAATTGATGCACTCAACTTTTAATGCTTAAAGATCTTTTTTAAGATCTCTCTGAAAAAGCTTACGAGAAGCAACTAAGAATATTTTCTGGTTAAAATCAAGCTCAATTTTCACAATAAAATGAACAAAGTTTAAAAAATCTTTAATTCCCTCCCCATAACACCAACATCCTTCAATTCATCCAATGCAAAATTCTTTTTGTCATCTGGTTCAGTTCTTTCTTTTCACTTCATGTCCTCTTTTTCAAGCGTAAGTTTAGACACTCAGCTAAGAAGTGAGATTTCACTGATCAGTCTCTGCTTGTTCCCTATAAACTTCAGCCCCTAGTTTCAGATGAATCTTCTTTGGTTAAAGTCACTGAGCAGTACCAATGCTCTTCTTCCCAGCCCAAGGCAATGGTTCTTCTCCTACCAGGATCTCTGTAGGATGGATCTGGACACATGGCTCAGCTCCTGCAGCCACACTGCACAGAGTCCCAGCTCCCTCCTCACCTTTTTCTCCTAAGAGCACCTCTCATAATCTCTCCTTCCTGTCTCACCTCTTATTTTTGTTCCCTAATAAATTAATTCCTGGTTTGATCTGATATTTAATCTATCTGAATGAAAAGAATTAAACCAAACTGGCAGAAAAATGACTTATGATTCCAGGAAACCATGGGGATGAGTAACAGGGATGGATGTCTCTTTAAAAGATTTATTTTTCCCAGTTTTGCTGTCCAGGAGCTCTTTGCCAAGCTGAGAGTGGATTCAGAAGAATACATCAGCAACACCAATAAAGAAGGCCAAGAAATGTGCAAAATAAAAGCTCGACAAACACACTTAGAAAAGCGAGTCCACCAGCTAAGCATGCAGCCTGCACAGAAGGCTCTGGGCAGGTGAGCAGAGCCAGAAGCTACCATCTTTGTGCTGAGCTGTGCACATGTTGGGCATGGGGTGACCCGGTGTAACAGGGAGAACATTCTACTTCTCCTCTGAGACACATGGAAACAGCCCAGTTAATTCTCAGGCACCAGACAGAAGGAAGCAGTTTTTCAGCTCGGATGTCTCACGCCTTGGCCTTCCTGCTCCTCACTCAGACAAGAGAAATTCCAAACCCAACTGCCTGCTGCTACAAAGCCAGGGCAATAAGCATTGGGCAGGGAAAGGTCTTCAACACTGCAATAGCACTGGGAGCCATGTGGTGTCCTGGGACAGCCCCAAGCCCATTGCTGTCCCTGCAGCTCCCTCTGCTTTCCTCTACCTCCCATCCTGCTGCTTTGCAAGGAGGAAGCAAAGGACTCCAACAGAGCTGCCTACTCTTCTCCATCCCCCTGCAGTGCATGGAGGGCCCCGTGCTGAGCCTTTCCAAGCTCTTCACAAATATCCCTTCTCGTTATTTCCATTTCACCTCAGAGAAAGCTTTCAAAGCTTCAACCAAGGGATGAGCCGTGGGCTAAGAGCCCAAGCCCTTGGCTCCTGGGGTCAAACAGCTTCATCCATACCCCACAGCAGACACAGGACCAACCTCACAGCCTGAGCTCATGTCCCGACCTGGTGAAGATGCTGATGCTCTCCATGGGACAAGTCACTAGAGGGCAATCTACAAATCAAAGCCTAATACCTTTGCTATTTTCCAACCTTGCCAACACGATCTGATGAAGAACCAGTATAAAACCTTTTGGCTTTCCACCTCACCAGACCTCCACGAGGAGTCTGCAGAGAAGCCAGGCTCCTGTGGACAGCCCAGCCCTGCAGAAGCCAGGAGTGGTGGCGGGTGCCAGCGACTGCCACCTCCAGCCACCTGCTTGCCTTCTCCTACTGTTCCCTCTCCAATTTGTATGGAAAATAACATTATACCTTCCTGGCATGGGAAAGAGGGCTGTAAACCAAAGGAGGCTAAAAAAATAAAATCAGGATAGGAAAGAACTACTCACCAATAAAACCCCAGGCATGGGCTGTGGGACAGAGCTCAGCCTCTCGGTGCCACAAACTGCCACGACTGTATTTTCCCAGCCCACTGCCAGGTTGGAGGAAATTCAGAGCAGGTTCAAGACAAGGCTGAAGCCATCAGAAAACAAAGCTCTCCATTGAAAGGCAGCACACATGCTGACTGCTGCTCTGCCCACGAGGAGAAAGAAAAATTGTGTTTAATTGTGCAGCACGTGGCACCAGGAACACGGTGTGCTCCTGGAAGAAGGCAGCTGGAGGCCAGTCACAGCTTCCTGATCCCATCCACATCTGTAAAATGGAACTGTGTGCTACCAAAGGGGCTGGGAGGGCTCAGCCTGCTCCTCTGAAGAGCTCTTGAGAGCGGAGGCATCAGAACCCACCACCAGTGACTATGGAACCGAGCACGAGCTGTGTGAAAGACGCCCCTAAAGAAAGCTCCCCATGCAGCTCCACAATACCTCCCAAAATACAGACACATTTGACATATGTGCTGAGCAAAGGAAGTTTTGAGAAAACTTCTGGAAGCGGGCTCACTCATGTGGGGAAGGCGAAGCTGCGGGTAAGGGAATATTTGGTAATGAGGGCGTCAGCCTGAACCTTGGGAGCCTGCAGCTCCATCCCAGCCCTGCTACCAATTCCTGCCTGAGGCTGGGAGAGCCACGTGTACTGCAGGGAGAGAGGCGGGATGACGGCAGGGACAGCATCCACCTCACAGATGGTGTGCAAGTACTCACCAGTCCCTAACAACGCCAGGGACATCCTGTGGATGGAGCTGGACCACTTCTGGGAGTTAAACACACCGGGCACCTGTGTACCCCAAGCAGCAGCTGCCAGCATCCATTCACAGAGCTCCAACGGGCAGGAGGCAGCCAGGGAAGGGCAGCCTGGGGAGCCGGGTGGTTATTTCTGCAGCCCGTGGTGCACGGGCTTTTTTTTGGTGCGCTGCTGTTTTTTTCTTAATCCCGCAGAACATATAATGTTGAGCAGGGTATAGCACGCCTCCGCCTGCCAAGCCTGATATCATGCTCTCATTATGTCATTTGCGGGCCCGCTCTGCCTTCATTTCACAGAAGAAGGGAGGGAAGGGAAGGGGGCAGTGCTGGCTTGTGCCTTCCGCAGCCCTTTTGGTGTGCGGAGCCCAGCCAGCACAGTAATGGGAAAAGCATCCACAGACAGGGAGAAATGTCTGTGCATAGAGGAGCCTGCGTGCAGGCTGGGGAAAGGCAGCAGCAATTCATCAGAAAGGGAGCTCCAGGCCGATAAGCTCCAGCTTAGCTAAGTGCTGGAGGTCCGTGGAGCTCCAGAGGTGCTTGGGCAGCCTGGCACATTTGTGTTTCCATCCAGTGCATGCAGGAACCTCTGCAATGGTTATGAAGGGGCTCACAGCAGTGTGAGAAGGATAAAGCATTTGGCCTTCAGCACACCATGCACACCATCCCACAGTCACGGGAAAATCTATCCCCCAGCCTCACTTTAGTCCAGACTGCGTTTTAACAGCAGGAGCAGCCACAAGGATGGCAGAACCCACGGGATCAAAGCAGACAACGCTGCCTAACACCTTCCTCAGCCAATAAGCTCCATCATTCACGTGCTTTAACAAAAAACCACTGCTCCCGTTGGCTGGTTTAAATCTGCTAGACAAATCATTTCACAGGACACTGCCTTACTTTCTGCTCTGTAAATGATGAATAATTGCTCTTATTTATCTTCTCTGTACCATTCCTGATTTCAGAGGCCTCTCCTGGATTACCTCAGCCCTCATTTACTCAAGCACAACTTCCAGTGGAATAAGATCCCCGTTTCTGACCCTAGCACTCTCACTCCACACACCTCACTGCCCCCAGACACACCAGGTGCTTGGGCTGACGGTCCCCAACACCCAGGCTGCAGCATGCACACCTCACAGAGTGTGGCAAGTGACAGAGGGACACAGGAAACAGTTTGTGAGACACAAACCACTCCTTCCTTAGCAGCAAGAGGCAGCCCAGCCGCAACTGGGCTGTCTGACGTGTTACCATGGCAAACGCTCTGCTGGGCTCCAGGAACACAAGGCAGCACAGTACCCCTTGCAACAGTGCTGTGCCTGACGTACATAATAGACTTTCCAGAAAAGTGGAGGAAAAACCCTATGTGTTTTTGCATGCTTGAGCCAGGAAAATTACAGCTTTTTTGCTGATCTGATTCCTTTTTCACTTCGAATTTTGGCTTGCACCTCTTCTAGGAAGCACAGCAGAAGTAACAGCACTTTGTGTGCATAGTGAGGAATAGAGATTCATGCCACAGTGGCTAAGGAAATGTAAAAAAAAAGAACTCCGGCTCTCTCATGTGCAGAGCTGGGAGCGTGGGGGAAATGCTGCAGTCCTGCACTGAGCACAGGGGCATCCCAGCCGCTGAACTGCCCCCAGGCACATCGAGCTCCCAGTGCTTCTCCACAAACAGGAGCAGAAGAGCATATGGAGATTTTCATCACCAGGTACTGGTTTCAGTTCCTTGTGTGAGGCTAGGAAAAGAGGGCTTCACCCTCTGCCCAGAGCCATGTAGCAGAGAGGCACTGCAAACCCACACTTGTTGCCCCTGAGGCTGCATATCATCTGCACAGATCACCTTGCAAAGAATAGCAAAGCTACCAGAGATAGAATGAAGATAGCAGGGTCCAGGGAAAAGCTCATTGAGAGATGCTGGAGGTCCAAGTAGAGCTGCTGCTGCAGCTGGCAGGCAGAGGGGAGCACCCTGGCCTCCACAAGGCTGTCACAGCATGATGACAATTTATTTGCTCATTTTGAATTTATGAGTTTCAAATGCTGGCTCAAGTCTCAGCTCTCTCCAAGGAATTTGCCCCAAAAGACTTTTTCACAAATATTCATCTAACAAATAAATGTTTCTCTTCCCACAGCAAAATCATAATTGTTGATATGAAAATGTAAAGCAAGGATACAAGCATTTTTGCAATGTTCCGTACACTTTGTGCTCTCCTGGGAGAACTGCAAAACACTCTCGCATATGTCCTTGCAAGGCAGCTCAGCCTGGAGACAGCGAGGTTCGACTTGAGTAGACCAAGACACGATGTCCAGTGCTGCAGGCCCAGGAGCACACAGAGCAGCCCTATCTCTGCCTGCTCCTGCTGCCCCTCTGGGTTCCTTCCCCCTGCAGCCTGCACAAGCCTCTCTCAGAGGCTCCAAGCTGCAGGAGTCAATCCTGCTCATCCTTTTTGCACTGGGCACAGGTTATTGCAGATGCTGTGGAATGGCATGGAACATACCCTGCAGCTCTTAGCACAGTGGGTGAGCTCAGGGGTGAAGCTGAGCATTGGGTGTCTGGGTTCCTTAAGGCAGCCCAGGAAAAGGGGCTGCAAGAGCTTCAAGCAGCGCAGAATGGGACTAATCTGAGCTCTGCATGAAACGGAGTTGAGCTCGGGACACCCCAGGCCCAGCTGTGCCCTCACCCTTCCTGGCTGCTGTGCCTGCAGCTTGGGGAAAGCTTGGGGATGCAGTGCTGCTGAGCACAACCAAAGGCATCGACCTCCAGGTGGGAGCTGTCTGAAGCACAGCTGAGACCCAAAGAACGGCTCCTCGCATCCCACAGCCAGGGAGCTTTTCTCAGACTTTCCCAAATATGGTTATAAGCAGGACCAGGGATGAAGCCACTCGAACAAAGGGGATGTGTTACCTCATGCAGTGATGTCATGTTCTGGCAGTGCAGCCCGTAGGCGATGGCATCACGCGCTCCATCCCTCCGCTCCCCAGTCAGGAGTGCTGGGTGGGGGCCTTGCACACACGAGGCTCCCAGGAACCGGAGCGCTGCTGTCTGCACAGGGACCCACAAGAACTGCTTGATTTACAAGCTATTTTTAGGCTGTGACTGACTTCATCTCCTTGTTCCCAACATTTAAACAATGGAAATGCATGCAAGGAGGGGCACTGGAGAGTCCCCAGGGCCTTGTGCACTTGTGGAGACCACTGCTGGCACTGCAAGTGGAGCTCCCCTCCACCAAGAGGTGACTTGAGCTGATGTGCAGTGAGGTTTGAATATCACTGAGGAGAAGGCACTCGGCCCTGCCTGGCCTCTGTAACATCACAGAGAGATCAGAGCAAAGAAGGCTAAGTTTGGGAAAGCAGCAACTCAAATATTTAAATAAAGTTAATGTCCATAATTAGTGCTGCACATAAACAAGCTGTCTGCAGTTTCAGCCAGCTAAATGTCAGCCCTGCAAATATATGTTAGTTTCACGGAAAGTTTGCAAAAAAAAAAACAAAGATCCATCAAAACAAAGCATCTTCCCAGCACACGTGGCACAGCTCAAGCAAGGAGACAATGCTGAAGCCTGCAGCCCAAGTCCAGCTGCTCTCCAAGCAGATAACCACTTCCTTCCCCAGAACACCTCCACCCAGGGGAGCCCCAATGCTCACTGGCACCACGCATTGGCACATGGCTCCTCCACATCAGCATGTTCAGAGCCCCATGACATTTCAGTTTACCATAGCATGCAAGCCCTCTCTAAGCTGCAATTTAAGAATTACACAACCGAGCTACCAAGTGTTTAACCTTGCTCACAAAGTGAAGAGTTTCCAATAAAACTTCAGGCATTGGTGATAGTAATTCACCATCGGGATATAGGATGAGGTAGATGATATTCAGGTCCTTTTCTTTTTTTTTTTTAATTCTATTTGTATTTATTCTAATGTGAGGCCTTCGCCTTAATAGCCATCCTTCAGACAATAACACAACACCATTCTTTTCCAGCACTGCAAGCCCTGCTGTACACAACAACGGAGAGCCAAAGGCATGCAGGCAGCAGTTGAAAGAGAATCATAAATGTTGGAAAAGACCTCTAAGGTCAAGTCCAACCTCCAACCCATCACCACCATCATAGCCACTAATTCACATCCCTAAATGTTGAATTGATAGCAACAGCACATTGCTGCGCTGGAGCAGCCGAGGCAAGAGGAGCACAGAACTCCAAGAAAGTCTCCTTAGAAGCACACGTCTGGTTTGCAAACACTGACACAATACGAAAAAATATTTGCATAGCTCGTTCCTTGGAAACCTTCTGGGGAATCTGTGTTCAGCATCCCAAAAGGAGGAGTGAAACAACTTGAGCATCAACTGCTGTGGTGCTGCTGCAAAGCCATGAAGCAGCAAAAAGGGGCCTTTTTCGGATTCATATTCGGAATAGTCCTTATTCGGAAGGACTGTTGATTTGATGGGAGCATCACCTCCCAGCCAAAGTTACCCATGCGTGCTAGGCAAAGCAGACAACCCAGACCCAAAGCACTGAGAAATAGACAGGGAAAGTCCAAGGGCCAAGCACTGCAGAGCTGCCTGCAGCACGACAACCATCACTGCCCTCTGCTGACATCCCCTCCGCACCCTGCAGTACCAAGGTGCGCTCCCTGCTTCTGACCTGCTATCACCAGAGCAGCACAGACACAAGGGAGAAGCAGAGCTAGCAGATTCCGTGGTGGTCTCCTCATCAGTCACTGCCAAAGGGAGGGCCAGAGAGGCCCCAGCCCAAACACACTGCAGGGCACAGGGCAGCAGCTGCCTGCAGTGCAACCACCTGGCATGCCACCATCCCGTGTGTCGCAGTGTCACCCTCCTGGATGTGTGAGCAGAGTCACTCCTTCCAGCACCAACAAGGCTGGCCCAGTAGCCACATCTCTGCAGTCACTTCCCACGGGTGATAACGTTCTCTCAGATGCTTTCCCTTTTGTAGCTGACAGTACAAATTTGTTTGACCTTTAGCTAACATCAATCTCGAACAGACAAGCAAGTTTTCCAAGTTTCCTGGGTGGCTGCTAAAGAAAAACATTTTGGTGTGCGTTTTAACCGTGTCTGTCAAATGATTCTCACCTCCAATATGTTTTCCCAACAGCATTTTCACACATTTAAGATGCTCCCTGCTCCAGGCTCTCAGCAGCACCCTTGGGCTCCGAGCATGGGCTGCCAGATGGAGGAAGCTGAGGTGGAGAAGGGATGAGAAGCAAAGCACGGGACCACACAGTCCGGATGAAAGATGCTGAGCCCCTCACTCATCTTTTCTTCTCCTCCAGGCAGAAAACTCTGGGATTTGTGGCAGTCACATTAGCATTTGATATATTTAAAAATAGCACAAAGCAATGGAGCTGCTCTGTGAAAACAATGATGCTAAGCATAACCACAGAGTTCACAGCCCACTGCCTGCAACAGACAACCCACAGACTGGAGAGTCTGAAGAAAAAGAGAAGTGCAGCATGCTCAGGAGCAAGACTTGGCTAAACCACGGCTGCAGCGCGGTCCGGTTTGTGTTTTCCTTGCAGTCCTGACGTTGTGCCTGCTTTCTGTAGTCTCCTAAATGAGGGACAGGCTCTCCAGATGTACTGCAGCTCTGGGACCTACACAGTGCATGAGCTGGTTTCAGGAAAGAGAGGGAAATGGGCCACAAAGCCACTCACCTTTCCCTTTTGGTATTCTGCTTCTTACACTAATGCAAAGCAATGAGAGCAACTCACATACTGCAAGCCACAGGACTGTGGCTTGCAGTATGTGGCAGTATGACTGAGTACAGCATCACTGCTGCATTTTGTTTGCCCCAGCCTGCTGACATATATGCTACAGAGGCACTCAGCAATCAATCTCTGAGACTTCGCTGCAACGCAGCTCTTTGGGATGACTCCAGCTTGCTCTTACATTCTGAAGCCAGTATTTAATCCCTTCGATATATGTGTTGATTTCTTTCTTTCCAATTCCTGACAAATATATGTTGCTTTGAGTCAAATACCTACAGAAGTCATATGTGTATTACATCAACATCGTCGTCTTCATCTACTCCATCTGTAAACTCACTTAAAAGGCAGACATTCATGAAATCTATTTTCCGTAAGTGAATATTCCATGTTGGTTGCCACTAATGACACTATCCCCTTTAACTTCTAGCTTCTGTCCATGCTGTACACTGCACTGTTTCTCCTCAGGCTATAAAATCAGGACACCAGGTTAACAAACACTTGCACCATCCCATTTACCTTCTGTTAGCACTGGTATCATGCTCATTTTGCTCCAGTCCTCAAGAATCTCCCTGCTGCCCTAAAATTCCCTAAAAGAGAACATTAATAGCCCACAGGGCTCCTCGGCCAGATCTTTAAAAATTCTTGGATGCAAAATATCTGAACTTGCTAGTTCAAGAAGGTTTAACATTAATAGCAGCTGTTTAACATCCTCTTCAGTTACTGTTGGAGTGGAAAGTATTTCATCATCCTCATATGATACAAATACATCACATGGCTTTTTTCCAATTAGAAAACAAATATTTACTGCCTTTTCTGTATTTTCATTGATAATTTGATCACGATTGTTTACTAACAGACCAATATCATTTAATCCCTTTAGTTCCCAATATAACTGTGCGACTTCTTCAGTTTTGCTGGCCACAGACTCTTCCTTGTATTTTGCTTATCAGTGCTCGATAGGCTTGTCTTCCAAGCCCATACTTGTTGCTATCAACAGTTCCCTTGTGTACTCATTCCATACCTGCCTTCATGTATTCTCCCAGCTCCACTGCGTTTTTATGCAGGGTACAGAGAGGCAAAGATAGCCCTGTATTAACACAGAGGTGCACAGCAGAATCAAGGCAGACCTCATCACCAAAATCTTAACAGCCTAAATGAGGTTCTCTCTAGAAGTGCTACAAGCCCCAGAAGACTGCTACAGGCAGGGTTTGGTCCAGCACCCATGCCCAGCAGACTGGTTACCTGCAGGATATATGCACCCAACAAGCCAACATTTTCATCGTTCTTTCAATCCACCTCCAGCAAATGCTAAGATGTAGCACTGTGCAAAAGCCAAGCTGCACACACAGTACAGACTGCAGAGCAGGATCTGCAGCTCCAGGGGCACAAGCATTGGGCTGCTTGCACCCACAGGGCTCTGAGCAACATTCCCAGCCCGGGCACAGCTCCACAGGGTGCTGTGTGTGTCTGTTTGTTTGTGATTTTGTGAATAGGGCTGCTTAGCACGTTGAGTCCTCCCTGTGGGGATGATGTGTTACAGCGGATTGGCTCTCTATTCCCCGAAGGAAACATCTGCACATTCCAGACACATTTTGTAACGGGAGTGAAACCCATCCTTGAAGTGAAATTTTACAGCCTCCACAGCGCAAAATAACGATTGCTGGCAAGAAGCAGTGGAAAAGTAATGTTTAAAATATTATTACAGGGAAGCGGCTGCCAGAGCCTCAAATTAATCACTTGGATGTGTCTTTGGAGCCGAGCGGTGCGTTATGTAACGCCGGCCCACCTCCACCCGCTGCTGGCCCTGCTCCTCAAGCAGGGGCACCCGCACCCTGCCACCAACACCAGCTGCATCCCAGAAGGGTCAGCTTCAAGGAGATGTGGCCTCAGCCAGGTTTCTTCCAGGTACCCCCACCTGTATCATGAAGGAAAACCCCAGCATACAAAATGGTCATAAGCCAGGTAAGGCAGCACTGCAGTTGTCTGTATGGTGTCCTCTCCCTTATCCTGTAGTACAATGATTCATAATAAGCAAGAACAAAAATAGGATACAAATGCAACTGACATACTAAAAAAAAAAAATGTTAAAAAAAAAAACAACAAAAAAACCAACCCTCTAACTGAAAGCAGGAACATAAACAGCAGTGGATGCAGACATATCTATGGGGGAGGTAGAAACAAAATGTTTGGCAGTCTATACCAACAGCAAGAAGTGACATGAGTACAATGAGGGAAATGAGTCCTGTGCTACAGCAACAAGAGAAAAAAAGCTTGCAGGTCCTCAGGAAGTAACACTCTCTAAGCAGTCACAAGGCAAGTGCATGCTCAGGCTGCAGGTGGGCTGGCACAGATGCCAGAACCACACAGCAGGCACGAGGGAGATTTTGGGTGGCCCCAGGAAAGGTCCAGATGCTGCCGGGCTGCTGTGAGCCTTGCCCAGCTGGGACACAACAGGCTGCTGCTGAGCCTGGCACAGGAGTTTGGCTCTGCAGATGACAGCTCATGGAACCCTTGTCTTTTTCCTCTGCTTCTGGCTAGGCATCCAGCACCATGGTGACTTCTGAAACGTGGGCAATGGATTCAGGCCTACAGCATCTCTTCTGCTCCTGAGTGCAGCTGCCATATCCAGCAACATCACCTGGGCTAGTTCCTAGAGCACATCCGCTTTCCTTTCCCAGCTCACTTCCATGCTCCCTGGATTCCTGGGGGTCTAAATATTCAGGTTTGAACTTAGACAGATACATCCATACACAGACAAGGAGACAGACAAACAGATATTTCGCCCCCAAAGGGGCTTTCTTATTCAAATCTGTTTTAGCAAATGCATAAACAAATTAATCCAAGGCTGTTGTTTTAAATGCCTAAGCATGTGCTTTGTTAAAAGATCCAGGCAACAGTTTTGCAGGAGTTGCTGTGTCTAATCAGCTAAACACATTAGAAGAAACTATCCAAATACACATTTAGCATTCTGGTCTGCCTGACTCAGAATCAACCTTACAGGTTTTCTCCACTTAAAGGACGAAAAGCAAATCTGATTAGTTAAGCATCCTAAACCAAACATCCTAAATCCTGAGCAGAAGCAGCACACGTGGCAGCAGGTGGGCTGCACCTGGAGGCTTCCCCATTCCACTGCATCTGCTGGAGTCTGAGATACTGGCATTTCCATCATTCCCAGGGATAAAGGGCTTCCAGCCTCCTGCTTCGCTGTAAACACCTCTCTAGCACAAGGACAAGGTAATTTCAAAGACAGGCCCATGAATCCCTATTGGAACACAAACATCCGAAGAACTCATTGAAACAGCAGCTTCGGTTGCTGTTATGTGCCATAAATCACAGGGCATGATAAAGACCCAGAGCGAGTCTGCTCAGCGACTGTGAGGGCAGACAGACGGCAGGAGAAAAGGGGAATGGTCTACAGAAGGCCCAAGGACATGCCTTTCCTTAATCCACGTGTTCCAGTGCTGTTACTGATATGAGCTCCCCCTTTATTTCTTTTTCAAAGGTGGTTGTTTGGTTTGGAGGGCTCGGCCCTGAGTGTTTTTGGAATACGCTCCCTACAGATCCTTAAACATCTTACTTCTGAAAACAAAAAACAATCAGAACCCAATATAGATCTGCTGGGTCCAGGACAAAATGGATTTGCGTGTTTCTGGCATTAATAATCTGTGTGGTTGCATTGCTTCCTTTTAGCATTAGAAAGTCTTCTGCAGTGCAGCCTGAATATTTTGACTCCAAAATACACGGATGTTCAGAGGCCCCAAAGTAGGCATAAAGGGAAATTAGCAGCTTGCCTGGGCCCAGTAGGGCCCCAAGCTCTGAGGCAGAGCTGCCCCCTTCGTAAGACCTTGCAAACTGACATGGGAAACAATCACCAGTTTGTTCTCTGCACAAGCTGGCAGGAAGCACAGCTCTTTGCCATCACAGGGAAAGGGCTGGCAGTTCCTCCTGCTGCTCCAGCACAGGGGATGTGGTCACTGCAGGCTGCAGCACTTTTTCCTCTCCCTATCTCTGTATTTGCTATTGGAACTACAGAGCGTTTGGGCAGAGGAGCCCTTGTTCTCTTCATCCTCAGCTATCTATTGCTCTTGGTTTAGGTACAGAGGTTCAGCAGAGACAGCTGACCACAGGCTTCCCAGGAAGATGGAAATCTTTCTCTTGAGGCTCTTCAAACACTCAGGTCAGATCCACCAGCCAGCAGCAGTCTGGGGTTCGCTCTGGTCACTGCCCATACTTCATGCTTCAGCAAGAAGCGAGGCTCTGTGTCTGCAGATATTACTGCCAGCACAAGGGAGGTCCTCCCCAGGTCAGATGGTGTGCCTGGCCCAGAGGAAGTGATGCACATTTCTGACTTGTTTCTGAATTCATGTGCACAGGAGTCTGCTCGGTGTCCTCCTCTGAACCCCTCCTGGTTTTAGCACTCTCTGAATTCTGAATTTTAGTCACACTTCCCTTATCAGAGAAGATGGACTTTTCCCTGATGAATCCACTGAAACACCAGAATCGCAAGCAATTTTAGAACAAATCTTGGCGAGAAGTGAAGGGCCAAATTCATCCCTGACGTCAACAGCCCTACCCCCCAGGGATCCACTCATTTTCATGCGCTGTACATGAAGAGATGCTAGCAGCTTTTCAGCGTGCAAAGGGTGCGGATGTCACAGCTGCCACACCAGCAGTGCTGAAGCTGATGATCTGAGCCCGACACCGCAGAAGGAAACGTTTGGATCTTATGGGTTAAACAGGAGTTGTGCATCAAACTCTCTGCCTGTTCCTTGGAAAATTTAAACTCTAGATAGGAGACTGCCAAGACTTTAACATGATCTGCTTGTGAAGAATAGCTGTCCACACTTCTGCCAAATATTAATGGCTGATAAATCCACAATGCAGCAAATCTGGGGGTATACGGAGTGGAGACCAAAGGACAGATCCCTGGAAAGAGCTCTGGAAGAATACTCCAGTCCAGTCATCAGCTTATCCTGGAAAGACACAGCTGACCTCGAGGTAACCTGCTCCTGCACTGCTCTTCTCAGCTCAGCTCTCCCCCTCAACACGGACTGCCCTCCACCTGTCCAGAGCCACGAAAACAATTTACCTCTGACCTCTGGCTCAGTCAAAGCCCTCTTGGGCTTGCCTCTGCTGGCTTTAGCTAAGCTTCTGTGCTGCTTTACTGCAAGACCTCCAGCAACTGCAACTTCTTCCTACTGCTGCTGCAAAGAAGGGCTTACACTGCAGCCCCAGAGTGGGCAAACTGGGGCTGCGTTCCAAAGCCACCAACTGCTCAGAAGGCAGGAGATGAGCTCTTCTGAGGAAGAACTTCTGTACTTCCTTGGGGAAAGGCACTGAAGGCCCTCATCCTTCACAGCATCCACAGCTCAGTGCCAGGCCCAGCCCTTGCCCTGGCATATATATATATACAGTCAGCATATGAAGAACACATCATCTCTAGAGCATCTCTTCGAACTCAGCCTGAGCAGAGGCAGGAGGAAATCACAGCAGTCATTCAATAGACTTCTTCCTTCTGTTCCTGCAGACTGCTATCTCTGATCAGCCTTGGAAAAGAGGTGGCTGTCCTTAGTAAGTAAGTAAGTCAGATTTGGTCTGATTTCGTTGTTGTGAGAGAATCACAGAGAGGATAATTTCATTCATTTCATACTACAGGTTATGTTAAAGGGAGGATCACTACAATCTGTTCCTTTCCCCCACATGGCTGATGCCTACAGCCCTTTTTAAAATCATTATTGTGTGAAATAAACTGTCTAGGGGAAAAAAAAAAAAAATGGCCTTGCAACTCTGTTAATCTTCCTAATGATTTAATACCTGTGAGTACTACTGGGAGGTATTCCTTTCCTGATCGCATTAAAAGCTCTCCTATTAAAAGTCTCACCACACTTTGGCGTCTTATTGTGGATTATTATTTTTTTTAAACAAAGCCAATTTCTCTGGAGAATGAGTAGGGGTTTTGCTCCCACTGTCCCCTGTGATTTTTAAAGACTTCTAAATGCCTGCCTGGGGGATTCCAATAAGTCCTGGCACAGATCCTCCAAATAGTAGCAAAGCTAAACAGGGTATGGCTGTTATTGTAGAGATCACTCACTGCCAGCACAAATACACAGACTGGGCCACTCAACCTTTTACAGCAGGAAAGTCACGGACAGTTGATGATTCACAATCAGCATTTTTCTACTACTACAGCCACCCTTTTTCTTTAATTATTCTTCCTTTCTGGCAAGCGTCCCTTCCCTGCAGTTTCTGTGATGCTTTTTCCCCCCTGATTTCTTAATCATACCAGGAAGAACAGGCAGGAGACATCCCAGAGCCCACAGTTACATTTATGCATCTATTCAACACGCCGCATACCGGAGCCCTGGTGAGACATCCCTGGCAAAGACTGCTGTGATTCAGCTATCTCAGAGGTTAAGCATTCCAGGTGAACAAGACCAGAATAAGGCCTGTGAAACACCTCCATCTCTCTCCACACCTCAGAAGAAGGCTGACGTGGTTTCATGGCACGTGTTTGTGCTGTCTCTGTGCCCAAGGGTGAACCTAGGGGCATCCTATTCCACATAGGTTCCTTTTTGTCCTTTTCATTTGCTAAGCCAAGAGATGCGTCCTTCCCAGGTAAATGCATTCATGCACATCAAACAGCAACATCTGCTCAAGGACTATGTGTTCTCCCACAGGCACTCACCAGGACCAGTGCAGACTCAGGGCAGAAGCCCAGCATTGAACCCAGCTGTGGATGCATGGCTTGCCCACCTCTCCTCCCCCCACTTCACAGTGCTGCAGCAAAGGGGCTTTCCCCTGGAGCTGATTCTTGCACTCAGAAATTCTTCCTTTATTATTCATCTGAAATCTTCCCCAATTCGGGTTTTTTCCAAAGTTCCCAGAAACAGGTCTCTGTTGATTCACCTCAGCATTCGCTGCTGGCTAATGTCCACTGCACATCACACACTTATCAAAGCACACAGCATGAAAGGAGAAGCAGGCCAGCAGAGGCCCTACAGGGCCCATGTCACTGGAGCAGAGACAGACACCATTAAAAAAAGGCCATCCTTTCCATCTCATAGATTTTTTTCTACTGTAAATGAACTATTTTGTTGTTGTCACATTTTCTGTTAAGCACAACAGCAAACCAGAGCAACTCCCCTGTCTGACGCAGTGCTACTCAAAATGAAACACCAAAGACACAGACAACTGCTGTGAACCACGGCTCAACTTATTGATCGCATTAAAAACGACTGTCCCATTCTTCATAAGCTGAAGACTGAAAAAAAAAAAAAAAAAGGAACAAAAACATGAGGGTGATTGCTTAAGAGGGTGTTAGTGGTAAATACAAACCACCAGTAAATTTACTTTGTTTAAAACGGAAAGAAGAGCATGAATCCAAGCAATGCCAAGCCCCCGAAGCACTAAGGGCAGAGGCCATGGATGAGCGGAGGTGAGCAGCTTGCAATCCCACACTGTGTGGTTGGCAGAGCGGGTGTCAGCATGCCCAGTGCTCTGCCCTGAACAGGACTGGAAGGCTACCAAGAGAGGCCTGGCACAGCAGAACGTGTAAATTCAGCCTGATTCCTTCTCAGGCTCTGCGCTGAGACTCCAGAGGGTTTCGGTAAACATCCTTGGTAATATTTGGACACCGCAGCAATGTCAAGAAGTATTGCATTCATAAATCAGACCTTACATCACCTCTGCTGGCAGAAAGAACATCTGACCACTTCTCGAGCCTCAGACGGCATCATCGTTTCTCAGGATTTATGGTAGACGCTGAGTTAAGCCGCATCTTTGGTTTTATGTTAAATCACCTTCTTGCCAAGGCTAAAAATTGCTCCGTGGTGTAATCACAAACTGAGGCAAAAGAGGGAAATAAGAAATTTCATTCCCATATAATAATAATACGTTACGTTTCCATAGCACCTCTCTGCCTCTCAGATCCAAAAGGACATTACCAGCGTAACTCCCTGAAACCCTCTGCACGCACAGGGATTATGTCATCCACCACCGAAACACCACTGCTACTTCATGGTGCAATCCAACACTAAAGCAGAGCTAAGTTGGACAGAAGAATCACCAGTGCCATAGGAAAGCAATGCCACAGAGCAAGCCCAGAATCCTCCCTCAGCCTGCTGATGTGAACCTGACCCACTGCCAGGTGCCAGTGATGCTTTCTGCTGGTGAGATCAAGCCCAGATCCTTCTGTGACAGCAGCAAATGCCAGAGCATCAGGACTGTGCCATCTCCATTCAGGTCAACAGACGGACAAACAGACACGTTGTGTGCATCTGGGGGAACAGAATGGCATGAAATGCTGCTTTCCAGCAGGACAGGAAATCACAGTCCAGGCACCTATGGTCAGAAAAGGCCCTGAGATCTGTACGAAAAGACAAAAACTGTCCTTTGTTCAGCCAAGTCATGCTGCCCAATTGCACCAGCAACAACCCACACTGATTGCACCCCTCTCTCTCCACAGAACAGCACCTTAGACTTGCTGGAAGCTGTGCTGTGTATTAGTTGGTGGGTACAGGAAGACAAAGACCCTGAGGGTTTTCCAGATTCCAATTTTCCAATGCCTGTCCCTTTTACCCCTTGGAAGGCCGTCAGAGAGCTACTGTCTCCCTCAACATAAAACAAAATTAGAAGCATGTAGGGACCATAAGTATCACAGAGACTGAAGAGGGATTTCACACAGGCAGAAGGACTGAGAAATGTGTGACGCAGAACTTCCCAGCCCAGCACACACGTCTGATCTCGAGGCAGTCTGAGCTGCAGACTGCCTTTGCTCCATTACTCCTTTCCAACATTTTCCACACCCTCCTGCCAAGAAAACTCAGAGCTGCCTGCCATGTCTGGCAAGTTCTTCCTACTGCACAGTCCCCACAGCTAGTGCAGGCAGGCACACAGCAGGACATCTGCAAAGCTCCGTCCTCACTCTGCACCAAGGGACTGCAACTCCTTCAATACCTCTAATAGGAGACAGTTAGGGAGCCTGCAAAGCGTGCTATGAGTTTTGGGTCCTCCACAGGCAGACCAGCTCCCCAGATCCCATGGAGTCTGGAAGCCTTTTGCTCTAAGCCATTTGTGAGTGCTTAGAGCTTGGTTGAAAATGCAAGAAGGGGTTGATACCTGTGACTGGCGTTCTCAACACACAAATACAGATCTCCTGACCTCAAATGCCTGAACTCTTCCCAAGGAAAAGGGATCGGGGAACAGAATTTGCTGATCTTTACCATTGTGACCCGACCCGTTTCTTGGAGTCAGTCCAATACACTGATCAGTCTGATGCCCAGGACAGTGGCACAGCCATTCCTCGGTCCCACGGATTAAACTCCTTACAATCCAGTTAACTTCAGGGTTTTGTTTTTGTTTCTGTTTTTGTTTTTTTTTCCAAAGAAACCCTCTCTCAATGGCAGTATCAGAAGAGGAAACACCTTCAACTTCAAACACCAAAAGAGGACACCTCCCACAGCTGCCACACTCTCGGTTTATGGGTCTTCTGTCAAAACATTTAGCATGAATTTCATATATTTTTATTACATTCCGAATCATCAATTATTACACCACTTTTAGGATGCCACCTGGATCTCAGCTCCTACACTCAACACAATTTCAGCAAATGAAAATCTGCATCTGAGGTGTCTTGTATTTTTTTTCTTTAATTTCCTGCTGTATGAAATATGAGGAACAATAAAGTCAAATCCTTGGAAACAAATGACAATTCTTTAATGGGGTAAAAAAAACCACCAACAACAAAATCCCAATGCCTTCTAGCCTTCTTGTGCCACAGCTACTATGAGTATGGCTGCTCACAGAGGTAGAACAGGCTCCAAGTCCGAACTTCCTTGCTTTTATGGGTTTAAATTGGATCCCACTAGGTGTTTAAGGCCATTGTTGATCTGCTAACGTGTTCTGTAGCCTGACTAACACCGACTGGGTTATTTTTCCCTCTTATTTAGCTTGGTTTGGCTCCATCTGCCTGTCACGGCAGACAGCAGAGCAGAACAGAGCAGCACAATCCCAGGTGAGTGATAAACAGTGCTCTGGATGTGGGCACAACAGGGATAAGAGCTCACCAGCTATTCTGTTACTGAAAGGCCATAGGGACAAGTGGTGCCATCCCTTGATTCAGTGAGGCCAGCTGCAACTGATACAGCAGGGAGAAACAATAGCAAAAGGACAAATAGTGACCACAGAAGTTGAAGGAGGAAGGTGGCTGCCCACTAATTCATTGCTCATAAAACAGCTGCAGTACCTTGGCTATATTAGCCAGGCCCTTCTGCATTCGTACCAGTGCAATTAAAAGCAATATTTAGCAACACTTTGCCCAGTACTTTTAGGAGATCAGGGGTTTTCTTGCCCACTTCCACCCTCCCTCCCAACCTCCCCCCCAAAAAAAAAGTCACCATCAGACTCTTGGTCAGTGGCACACACTTAACTGGCCAGTCTGGCAGCAGGGACAGGCAGGCCCAGGAGACAGGTTGTGTTTTATCCAACACCCTATGGAACCAAGATTTTCCCCTATCAGGAAGTGTCTTTCGCAACTGGCTGTCTCTAAACCCTGGATTTTGGTGCTTTCTGAATTCTCCCTCCATGACCTCTTCCCTCCCCTGCCAGACTGCGGCTTCATTGCAATGCAGGCAAACTGGGTTGGGAACACCATTAATAGCATGGAAAGAAATGGGAGAGACTTCCCAAGAAACACAACCACAGCAACAGTTCCAGGAGCCCCTCCCTGCACAACAGCAGCTCCCAGAGGATCCTGGAAGCAGTTGGCATGCTCATCCTACCTGGAATCTGAGCAGAGAGCTCCAGCACTGCAGCCTCCATGGCCAGCGAGCTGTCAGCCCAGAAAGCCACTCCATGGGCAGCTTCTTGGACAAGGCAGGAGTGGAGAGAATTCAGATAGAAAGGGAAGCAGAAGCAAGAAATCTCATCCCGCAAAGATTTTATATAAGGCTTTTCAGCCATTTGACAGGCAAAAACAGCTACTTCAGAGGCTAGAAAATGAAAGCTTTGGATACTTGAGAAAAGCAGAGCTCCCAGAGCAGCAACATCTACAGAATCCACTGCTGCACTCTGACATTGTGCCTGTATGAAAATGTTAGCTATGAGAAGTCTCAAAAAAAAAAAAAAAAGCCACACAATCCAGCAAATTAAATCCACCCTTTTCTTGCAATCACATACATGTCTGCCCCAAAACTACAGCTTCTGGCTCAGATGTAGGGAAAATAACCATAGCAAAAGTTCCCCATCTAATGGCATCTGTACTTAGTTCTTTCTTAGTTCATCCACTGCACTTCAAAATGCTTCCTCTGCTCTCCTGCTAACTACACTAGCTAATAAGATGCCACACATAGAGTCTGGGTAGCTTACAGTGAGCAATTACTCTTTGCAATTTCAAGTAGGAAACAAGCAGATACAAAAGTAATCAGTCCATGTCTAGTATGTGCACACCCCGAGGAGCTGACAGAACTCACTGGTCTTGGCAGTCAAAGGCTCACAAGCTCTACCAGCACAGAAATCTAAAACTGTTCTCCTACCTAGTATGCAGTTGAACATTTCTTCCTATTGAATACTTTGTGCCACTTCAGTTTGGTACGATGCATGAAATACAGCCTGAATCATCGAGCCCCCTGACTGCAGTCACACATTTTACAGACACTCAGTACTTCTGAAGAAGACAGCAGGTCTGTCACTGCTGGGCATGTCACATCACCAACTCCACAACCAGTCTGTGCACAAAGAAGCAAAAGCCAGAAGCTCAGGAACAGGATTTCTCAAGGTCTGAGTGGTGTCTGGAAGGTGAATTGCAGCTGGAAGGAAGGAAGGCAGACTCAGATTCCTGGATGGAGGGCTAGCTCCATCTGGCACAGAAATCAGCTCAGCCTTGGGTTACCTACAGATTAAATATTTACCTCTAAACAGCAGAAATGTCATATAATCTATCTGACCACATGATTAATCCCCTAAAAATGACTCTGATTTTGGCTGCCTGTTTAGCAGTCCCTTACCAACCTCACCTGACTCCTTACCAACTCCTGTATCTGCTCCATGGTACGAGGCTCCGAATGATCATTCCCCAAACCCACTTCTACCCAAAAAAGGGGCTTAGAGGATGTACTGAGCTTAGTCATATGAGGACGAGTGGGCTCCCTAAGCCTATCTCCTGGAATCATGACATTAAATGATCATCTTCATTTTTTTTCTTTCATTTTTCTTGATTCCTTTTTTTTTTTTTTTTTTTTTTTTACATCCTCCAAATGTCTCCTACACGGGACTTTAGGCTCAAGGCAACATTTGGCTTTCTTTTGGGTTATTTTTAATCTTGAGATTTATGAGAGGTTGGCTGACTCATGTTTTGGCTGGCGGAGCCAGACTCTTGTGAGTAACTGCATCCTAGCTAGTTTATTAAGATAAGTTTTCCCACTTCTGTTTGAGATGTTGGTGATGGCACTGACTGATGCAAAAAAAAAAAAAAATAAAAACCCCAAAAAACACAACCTAGCTATTTGCCTTGGGTCTCACACAGGTGAAAGGCCAGACATTTCTTTCTTCAATCTCCATCTGTGGCATGTGCACCCAAACAGAAAGGTGCAGATATATCAAACTGACCAGCACTGTTCAGCTCTATCAGTTCGTTTAAGCGTCTCCTCCCACAGGAGAGCTCCACCTCAGCAGAGAGCAAGAAATCCTACACACACCAGGGCTACTGTGACTTGTTAAGTATGGTTTTGTTCCACATACCCCCATTTCCTTTCCAGCAACGCACCAAAAAATTACTGAGGAAAGAGTTTGTAGCTAAGGAATTCTGTGAATGATTAACTCCATCCTGCCGATTAACCATTGCTCTCCATTCTCTCATGCTTTGCAGAAACCCCACTTCCGGGTAGCAAAGCCATGCCAAAATCTGATATCCCATTGGTTTTGCTTGCAGAATGGTCAGGTGATACGGACGGTTCTGGCTTTGAGCTAAAACACATTAAGTGCAGTAATGATTAATCCTGAACCCCAGCGCAAACTCATGATGAAACACTGTTCCTCCTGTCACACCAAATTTCCCTAAATGAATCCTGCTTCCTGGAGGTCACAATGGAGGAACGCTCTCTGCTGCAGAGGTAGGCCCACCATGCACACCAGGGACAGGGTCTGGAACAAGGACAGCTCTTTTCAAGGTAGCAAAACAATACAATGACTAGGTATTGCTCTCCTCACAGCAAAATGAATCACAGCTAAGCCATGATGTGCTACATTTGAAACTAGGACAAAACAGTGAACACAGCTCTCCTGCTTTGAAGATGCTCCGGAGTAGAGAAAGCTAGATGTAAACCTGGATGAAGATACATATCTCAGCAAGCATACCCCTTCATTGTACAGTTCTATCCAAAATACAGCAAACTCCCCTTACCCAACACAATAAACCATAGCTTTGTAAATAAATTACAGACTCCAGTCCTGCAGTTCATACTATGTTGTACTGCACACACAGCAGGACGCACTACTGCTTTTTGTTGACCAGCACATTTTGGGAGTCTCTTTTGGACAGGAACCACTGCTTTGGTCGGCCCAGTCCAGCAGCTGTTTCCCAGCTGAAGCATGCGCACCCCCAGCAAGTCGTCCCACACTGTGAGATCTTCATGTCAGATTGGCCCCACATGCACGTGCAAGCTCACGTGCTTATCACACTCAGCTGCACCTCAGAAGAGGGGGAGGGCTCAGGCCTGGCTCTGACACATGCTGCCTGTGAGACCCCAGGCAGGTCTCACACTATGTGCAGACAGCTTTCAGTCTCAGCCAGCCGTAAAACAAGATGACTTCCCTTTCCTCTTGCCTTATCTATTTCTGTTGCAAGGATCTTTGCATATGCCCAGCACTACGAGGTCCTGCCTGGGACTACATGTACAAATAACAATTTTCAGAGCTTTGGGTCTTTTCTGCAAGCCCACACATACCGTGCACAGTACAAAGATACAGATGAATTTCTGCATTTTAAATTGAGCTTTACATACAAAAGAATGCCAGCACTGCTGATACGTCAGGAATTTACTCCACCAGCTTCTTCCTCATCATAGAATCACAGAATGGCTTGGGTTGGAAGGGACTTCAAGTATCACCAAATTCCTACCCCCTCTGCTGCAGGCAGGGCCACCAACCTCCACATTTAATAGCAGACCAGGCCACCTACCCCATCCAACCTGGCCTTGAACACCTCCAGGGATGGAGCATCCACAACCTCTCTGGGCAGCCTGTTCCAGCACCTCACATAGACTGGTGTAGGTGTAGGTAAGAGGCAAGAAAGCCTCATTGTACTGTTGTCATAGCCTACAGTGCAAGAAAATGGCACCCAACAGAGGCAAAATGGTGCCCAACTGCAGCAGGTTGCTCTGGGAGCAGCCTTGGAGGCTCAGCCCAGGCCCTTCTCTCCACATAGAGCAGTGAGGCCCACAGACATGGCTGTAGGTCTGCTGGGTGGGCGCAGGATGCCCTGTGCCAGCAACATGGCCCTGGCCTTGCACAACCATCTCCGCATCTGCATCCTGGGGCTGCATGGCTTGGCTGCTCAGGATGCTGCTGGTGAGGAAAACTATCCCAGTCCTTTCCCTGAGGAGCCTGCAGAGCACATATGTGTTCTCAGGAGCTGGCACCCTGGACTCAAGTCACATTTGGGGCTGGGATGTCTCTGTTTGAAAACCGATGGCACTGGATTGAATCTAAAATAAAATTGAGCAGAAAACCAGACTTTTCTTTGTTCAGCTGCATTCAAAAGAAAAAAGATGGTTACAGCAGCACGATGAGATCCAGCTGGCTGCTATACCTGCCACAGGATGTGGAGGCAAAGCAAAAGGCTGCATTCTGGGGGTGATGGCAAGGTGAAGCAAAAACAGGGACAGGAGGGCAGGACAGAGGTTACAAATAAACCAGCTAAACAAGCAAGCAGGGGCGTTTTGCTACCCTGCCTTGTGCCTTGCTCAGACTGCAGATTCAGCATCCCGAGCGTTGATACAGGACAATGTTCTGCTGCCTTCTCACAAGGATGGCAGAGCACCAAACAAGTACAAATTAGAACCCCAGGGCATTTATCCAGCAGCCAAGCACTTAAGCCCTCCACAAGCACTTAATTCACATAAATAACCACTACAGTTCTCCAGCAAGGCCAGGAACCATCAACCTCATTGCTCTGACAGGGGAGACGGAGTGCAGCAGTCAGTGACAACCCAGCCCACACAACCAGGGTCTGAGCTGAAAATAAAAGAAACATGTCCCATGTCCCCATGTTGCTGCTGTAGGACAGCACCTCCTCCAGCAGCCCAGCTCTCTTCCCAAATTAATGTATGCGCATCAATTCCCTGATTGTGGAGAGGAGGACAAAGATGGCAACAAGGCCTGGCCTTGTGTGTGCTGTACACAGCTTTCATGGCTCCTGCAGAACTTGGCAATCCCAGAAACTGCATGGCAAGCCAATGCACAACACTCCACTTCCACTTCCCTACTCCATGGGAGTAGACAGGACGTGAGGTCAACAAGCACAGGGACAAAAGGCCTCCATGTTGCTGATGGGACCAGCCACCAGCAAGAGGAGAGGAGCTGAGGCAGGCCTGCATGCCTTCAAGCGATCCAAGACACCCCAGTGACTTGTAAACGTCCTTCCCAAGCAGCCTGAGAGTTTCTCTGCACTGGAGGAAGCTTTGTGTCCGGTGGGAGATTCATTTCCAAATGCAGTTTCCTCTCTCAGTTCTCTACAGAGTAATGGGATCAAGCTACAGATTTGGAGGTGTCACAGTCAGTCCAAACGAAGGCAGAAAGTTGCAGAGGGCTTTGCTGGCTTGCTGTAGAGATCTGATGGCCAGCTGTAATTAACACTTCAAATGATTCAAATTCTAAATTATGCCAGAGGGTAATCCTCCGTTCTGACTGAGTGCATAATACGGGTCATGGCACTCCAGTACTGAGCTGAGGCAATGCAACTTACATTGGTGGACATATTAGATGCAATATGTGCACGTAATCAGAAACTAAACTGTCCATGGATAGTGACATTATTATCCTTACAGTTTACTCTCCTGAAAGCACTGTTAAGGCAACAAATGCTCAAGCAATGACTTATTGCTGGATGCAATGAGAGCAGGGATAGCTGTAAGGGCCAGCAGCCTCATTGTTCAGGCTTTGACTGTAGCGCTACTGAAGTTGTTTTGTCTTATATGAAATACAAAATCAAGTATGAATGATGCTGTTGGGACCCCCTGTAAAAATAAAGTGTGTCTTCCATCCAAATTAAAACTCAGGAACTGTATTCTGTCAGTCCAGCAGAGCCACAAGGACCACCCAAGCTTTGTTTCTCCAGTCTTGTTCTGCAACCTGCAACAGTTTTACCGAACAAAGTGGCAGCGGTTTGTCGTTGCTTTTTTTCCCTCTTTCTTAAGGAAAGCCATTACTTTGGTGTTACATTGTGTCCCCAATCTACCACTTATGTTAGCTACAGTGAATTCTCCTGAGTACCCAACACAAAGACTAACACAGCCCAACACTCGGCCTCTCCTAGCTTTCATGTTACTACCCCAGTTTTGTCTTCACTAAATATTGAAGACTTCCGATACAAACTTTGCACTGATCCATGCAATCAGAGACTGCAGATCTTGACAGAGTTCAGCCCATAAAGCCAATCACTTGTTTTCCCTCTGTTGGAATAAAACAACGTTCCCACACTCTGATAGAAACCTTTGATCTGCACAGATTTAATTCATTACTTATGAATCTCTGGCCAACGTCACTCTGTTCATTTTAGTGGCTACTTTTAGTCGCTTCCTGGATCTAGGAGGACAGGAAACCCTTATTAAAACACAAACAAACAAAAAAGCAAAAAGAACATGTGAAGTAGATGAGGAGGAGGCCTGGCTATGGATCCATCAACTTGTTGCTTACACAACATTTCTCTCCTAGAAAACCACCAAGGTAGCAAAAATGAGCCATCCTCTAAAAGGTCTGATTGGGAGCCAAGATATTTTCCAATGGAAGCTCTTCTCCCAGGGAATCGTCCTGCATCATATTTCTATGACAGCTTCATTTTGTTTCAGAAAATAGCAGATGATTTCTTTTTAATTGTGCTATGCTTAGGTGCAAGGGCAGTTTCACAACACGAATTGCTGACCTGCTGAAACCATTACCAATTTCGGAATGGCAGAAGGCATGTTAATATCTCAGAGCCAAGTGCCCACATCCAAGCTTATGCTTTTGCAGGATTGCCTGGACCATCTGCATGTCCTAGAAAAGACCTGTCTCTTGGCTGTATCTGTACAGTGCCTAAGCTACGAGAAGTGGTGCTGCAGTAAAAAATAATAGAAGTGCAGGTTGACTTTTCTTTCCATATCCAAACTTCCCCTTCCAAAAACTCACTCTTTCCAGAAGGCTTTCCAAGCCTTTTTGTCTGGGGAGGGGTGCAATACAGCTATTCTGGGGCCAGTTCTGTGCCGCGAGTGGCACACAAACACTGGCTGCACAGGCTCAGACTGAGCACAGACATTTCTAACAGGTCTCCACAATGCTCTTGTGCAAGGAAGTATCTGTCAATGGCAAAGCACTGTCCTCAAGCCCCTGTCCTCTTCTTTGTGACAACGAAAGCCAGCTTACAGACGTGTCTAATGAGTCAAAAGCACAGCTGTGTGGAACAGATGTAGCTGCAACACTTTTCTCGGAGATTCCACTCTGCATCTCATTGAGGTTTCCAACTGTACCTGCAGCTCTCTAAGCCCTGGGAGAGGAAATGTGGCACACGGGCTCTGTGCTGGGAGCACTCACCGCAGGATGGGGCCCATCATTATTATTCCTATCGCCCCACAGACTGCCTGACACTGGTTGAAGAGCCTGGCTCGGATGGTTCTGCCTGCTCACAAACACCTCCACACTCTTTGCATGTGAAAGCCATTAAGCAATAGCACAGAAGCAACTCATGAGGCAAAACCCATCAACATTCCCATTCTGACGGCGCGCCGGTGTCCGCTGCCAGCCAGACACGGGGTGCTGGTCTAGGCTGTGTGCAGGTGCTGCTGAAGGATCATGTGCTTCCCATCAACGCTAGCAGCAATCCCGACCAGCATGTGGACACCGGGGAGCTGAAGAGCCCTGAGGGCCTCTGCCAGGGCCTGCATGCCAGAGCTGATGTCCTCCTGCTGGAAATGCGGCATGGGGGAGCATGAGCCGCGGGGATGGGAATTGAAACATCTGTTTAATCCAAGCCACGCTTGGAAAGGCTAAACTGCATTCAACTCTTAAAAGGCACCCAGCCCAGCTGCGAGGCAAGCTGATGAACAGAGGAGTACAAAAATAGCCGCTTGTGGAGTGCTCTTTCAAGCAACACGAGGTTGCCCTACAAAAATAAATACACAAAGAAGAACAATCGTGTTTTTTTTTTATTTTTTCAGAGGGACTCGTGAGCTCCCATCACTGCAGTGTGACCCCAGGATCCCCCCGACTGCCTGTGCTGCACTCACAACACATTCCTGCAGCCCGACAGCTGGCCACTGCGGATCCACAGGGTCACACGTGGCTCCCACATGAGGTCCCCAAAGGGCCCGGACTCGGAGGGGCTCTCACCAACCTGACCTCCACCAAAACCCGCATGCTTTGGGCCATGCTCTCTCCACCCCCTTCCCAAGGCGTGGCTTTGAGAGAGAAACTAAAAATGTTGGCCAACACAACGCTTCGGCTCTCGCTTTCCCAGGCTTAGCTGTTCCCCAGTCCCTCCCTCAGGAGGACTCAATCCACACCCCAGATTCTCTTTTTAGAGAGCCACTCCCACCTCTGCCTCAGTCGGCTGGAACAGAACCTCTTTAACCCATTCCCGGCACTGTCCAAGCACTGACCAAGCAGCAAAACTGTTCGCAGAGTCCCATCCAACCCACAATGAAAAGGAAGGAGAGGCTCCTCTGCCCGCCTCAAACAGAGCTGCAGAGAAAACTCAGTTCGCTTCTGGGATCTGCCAATTCCACCTCCCTGCTCGAGGAGCACTGAGCAGCAGCCAGGGCCGATGCTGCCAGCAGATGTTGCAATGGAAGCAGGGAGGCGACGGTGGAGAATCTGTGAGCGCCGTCGGTGACGCCCGCCGCAGGAAGCGGGCATGGGCTCCAGCATGGGCTGCAAACTCCACCCTGCAAATCTGAGTTTCAAACCAGTGATTAGAGCTGCCGACTTCATCTCAGACCTGAGCCAAGGGTGGGCTTTGATACAAGGAGCTCTCTGCACGGGGGTACAGAATGCAGAGCCCAGGGTGGAGGTAATGCAGGGCACAGCAGTACCTATGCACCCTGACTGAAAGCAGGAGGCTCATTGCTACAGCTGAGCATCATTCCTTCAGCCACTGCTACCAAGCCAGCGTATCACACCGGCTTCTCATTAAATTAAAAGAGACGCTGCACTGAAGGCAGCACACCACATCTGAAGCCTCCTCTCTGATCTCAACTCACTGAAGTTTTTACCAGGCTTGATGCTGGGGAGCCAAAGAGACGGGCTCGTTCCTAACCTGAGGGGAACTGTTTTCACTGTCAGATGGCAGGAAGCAGCTGACTGAAGACATACTGCTTCGCTTTGTTTTGATTCTCTCCGCTTAAATGCAGTGGCAGCACATCATCAAAACTGCAGCAATCTTTTGGGAGAAGAGAGCCGGAAAGCAAGGACAGAATCTGTCTGCTGGTCACAGCTCCTATAATTCACCACAAGTGCTATGGATTGTCAGCTTGCATGTTGCTGAGGCTCTTCCTGATGATAATTATCCTTAAAAAAATGGGAACGGTTATAATCATGTGTTGCTTTTGTTTGTTTTTGTTTTGGGTTTTTTTTTTTGTTTTGTTTTGTTTTTTCCTTCTGTGCTGTTTGTAAAGCAAAAAACTAATGCTATGTTTCAATTTGATATTTTTAGTTTTGGCAAAGATGTCAGCACAGATTCACTGTCTAAAAAAACATCAGCTTTTTGATGTGAAAAACAAGTTCATTCTTTAACGCATGTTACAAAGTAAGGCCCAGAAGGCCCAAAGTGCTGGGACAGGCAGCGGCATAGAGGACAGCACGGAGGTGAGTCCAGCCCCAGTGCAGCTTCCAGCCCTGGTGATATTCAGGGGAGATTTAGACTGGATACAAGGAAGAATTTCTTTATGCTAAGGGCAGTGAGAAATGGCACAGGGTGCCCAGAGAGGTGGAGGTGCCCCATCCCTGCACACAACCATGGTCAGGTTGAACAGGGCTCTGAGCACTGATGGAGCTGTGTGTGAACCTGCTCAGTGCAGGGAGTGGGACCAGACAGCATTCAGAGCTCCCTTCCAACACAAACCACCCTGTGATGCTCGAATCCCCAGCCACTCCTGGCCATTGCACGCACGCTTTGCTCTCAGTCCTCAGTCGCTGCAGCCCTGAGAAACATCTGGGGAAACACAGGACAGATAAAAGCAAGGCATAAAATGAGGCCAAACTGCAGTGATCAATCAAAAGACAACAAAGCCTGAAGAAATGAAAAAAGGATGACGCAGAGACGTAGTGTGAAAACCACAGTGGAAACTGCAGCATGACGAGAGATAAAACAAGGAATTCCACTAACTAGCAAAAAAGAGAAGGGGCTTTAGTAAACCAGATGAGAGTTCCAACCCTGCCTTCTGATGCAGTGATTTGCTCTTTAAATGCACAGTATGTGAGAGCACAATGAGAGTAGCTGGGAGAAACCTGAGAGAGACTTGGTAAAAAATATACCGGATTTCAGAGGAACCTCAAACTATGAGGTGGGCACTGACACAACCTTCCCCTCTAGTAGTACCACAAGTCATCACACTCCCATAACCTCCCCAAAGTGAATAAGAGCTCCCAGATTCTCCATCCAACCCAGACCTCATGCTGCTGAGATGCCATTACAGAGGTACTCTGCTAACACCAGACACCATTATGCTCAGACAGAATGATACAGAATTGTCTCCTTGTTTGGAGCTTTAACTGCACTTGCAATCACTCCAGTGATCAGTCCTTTCCCCGGGCTGAATGAACCTTGTTCGCAAAATATTTTTCTAGCACCTCATTTGGGCCTTTTTCCCCCTTCCAAAATTGCTTACAAAAGAGAAGCACAGCCTTGTTTTCTCTGGGAATATGGCTTCTTATGTGAATGGCACTCCAGATTAAGTTATTTTTTAATTAATCTGTTTTCCCTTTGTGGGCTGGACACCACGGTACAGACACTCCACTGCTTGTGGTTATCCCTGTGCTGGATTGCAGATTTAATTGGATTATTTTTCTCCAATAGCTTTTGAAGACACCTTGAGCCTTGAAAAAGCTTTCACTGCCTCGTGTAATACTACCAGCACCTACAGTCACTGCCAGCTCCTCTGATTTCAAGTAGTACAGCCCATAAGTTGTAAGATCTGTTTATCCTTAGGTTTGGGCAGTGCAATCCCGGGGCTTACCATCAAGTCTACAAAAACACCCCGCTGGGTTTTGGATGAAAGTCACAATCCCAGATCTGCAAAGCTTCAGCAGCCCCTCTGATGCTGCTCTGCATTAGCGAGGGAAAAATAAAGGACTTTCACTTCTACAGCCTTACAAATGGAGATTCTTATCTCCACTCCAAAACTTCCACGATGCTAACGATGTGTCAGAAGCAGTCAATATTTGCAAGGGAAAGTCAGAAAATTGTTATGAGATACATTCCTGGCTGAGGAACAAAAGGAGCATCCCACAAAACAGCAAAGTCCCACCGTGAAGCAAAACCCAGCGCCTGAAAATGAAGCATTTGAGAAGAGCAAAGCATTCCTCAGCTGGAGAAGCTCAGAAGTGCAAAGCTTTGTCCAAAGAAGTGCAAAGAGAATTTGGCTGCAGCAGTGGGATGGGGTTGGTGCCCTCCAGGGCTGCCTGAAGACACTGCCTGCTCAGCACGTGGCTGAGAGCAGTGCTGCGTATTGCCCTGCTTGTGGAGGTGCTCCTGAGCTTACAGAAATGGTTCTGCCCAAGTTGGCATTTTCTTACTGAAAGTTGTTCTGCCTGTGATGTGCATAAGAGAAGAACTCATTTCCTTGTCCATCAGAGCTGTGGGATCACAGTGGTCAGCATGACGGCCAGCACACAGCTACTGCACAACTGGGAGCTTTGGGAATTCCGAACTCTGCTTCTCAAAGGCTGTTTTCATTTCAGACTAATTAAAAACTCACATGCTGCTGAGATATATATTTATATTCTCCTCTAATGAGAGAGCCAGCAGTAAATTGCTGAAAGCACAATTTATGTGCTGGTGTTCAATAAAAGGAACTTGAAGTACATGATAAAGCTGATCACAGAACTGCACCATAAGCCGGAATGCCCCTCACCCAACCCAAGCTCAGCTGTACATCCATCCTGCTAATAATGCAAGCACAGCTGTCCTTACTCTCATGCCAGAGGTAGAACAGGGCAGGAAACTTCTCCCTGAGGGAAATCTACAGGAGCACAACCTCACCACCCCCAGAATATCACCAGCATGCATTCATTACTTGAGGTGCACGATCAGCTGTGCAGCCCTACAGGCTGCCAGCCATTCCTCAGAGGCAAAGAAAAGCCGCATCGTACCCCCCAACTCCAGCCTGCAGCTTCAGCCGATTCCCCCTTCCCACACTTTGTTTTGGGGACTGGTGAGAGCTGAGTGGCTAACTTCAATTTGTTACTGTGTCACAGGACCTAACCCAAAATGTCCTGGGAGCTTTTACAACTCAGCTCCTCCGAACAACAATAAGAGCAGCAGACTCAAACAAAACACGGTCTCAAAATTAATAATCCTAAAAACACAGACATAACCCCAAACCCCTAACAAGCCAAATGAGCAACTTCATCACAGCCTTCAGAAAGGAGCAGCAAAGCACTGGCACGTCCCACTCCTATTATAGGGGGACTTCAGCTGCACAGCTGACAGCAGATAAGATAGCATCAGGGAGCCCCAGATGACACCAAACCTTCCCCGGCTGGGGACTTACTGCCAAACAAAAAATAAAATACCCATGGCTTTGTCTGGAAAACCCAAAGTATGTCATGCATGTCATGTAAAGAAACACTTGGAAATGCCTCATGTGCTGTGTTTACAGATGTGTGTGCTTTCCTGAAGTTACTTGGATCTGTAACCTAATGCTTCCTGTGCTGCATGCAACTTTTCCTATACTTTTTATTTTATACTGACAGTACAAAGCAGACACTCAGAAAAGCAGGTCCTCATCCTACTGAAGCCCAGCAGAACTCTGCTCCTGTGAGATCCTTCCATCATGCCAGACTGTATCATCCCTCCTGCACCAATCACTCACAGCTTTCATCTCCTCAAGAAAAGTTACTCCCTCTAGAAAACAAATTTAGGTTCAAAACAATCCTCCCTCCCCACTCTGCCATGACTCTGTTTTTCACATCATACAGTAACTTTATGGCTCTGCATGCAGACCGCACTGATGCCCTGTATGGCACACACCTTTCTGAAGCTCCAAAGCAACAAAGTCAGTATTGCGACACGAGCATCACCCATCTCATCTGAGAGCTTTCATCACCAAACTTTGACGTGAACTTGCTAATTGAGTCTCTTAAATCTGCTGTTAACAGAGCGGCGTTGAAACCACATTCAGCTGCTCACGTCACAACACAGCTATTTCCCTCTGTACCCACCCCCAGAGCAGAACAACACCTCTGGGGCAGCAGCATCCCAGCTCTCTCGGATGCAGCCACAGTGCAAAAGGCACAATTAAACACTAACTAATTAGTGTCCCTGTGCCTTCCTGATAGCAAACCTTTTCCTCCACGGGGAGCAGTGCCTGTGAGTTGGCGTGCGCTGTGTGCCCGTGGGTGGCTGTGATGGGACCCACGCAGCGTTACAGCATCGGGTAACCCCGATGGGAAACCCCAGAACCGTTCTTCAGGCACAGAGCCCAATGCACCCCCACGACCACTCTCGGTGGAGACCCGCGTGTCCCACACCCCGGAGTTGTTTTCCCTTTTGCGTGGCTTGGGCCACTTCTGCACATCTCTAACGCTGCCACCTCCGCACGCCAAACTTTCTCAGCCGTCTCCATGTTTGTCTCCGCTGTCATGCAACGGGTCTCCAACAAAACGGCTCGTGGACTCACGCAAACGCCGCGAACAACTTCTGGAAAGCGGCGCTCCGTGCCCGCCCCGTTCCCGGCCCCATTCCCGGCCCCGCGGTACTCACAGAGCCGTGGCGGCGGTCGGGACGCCCGGAGGCCGCTCCAGGCCCCTCGCGGAGCAGTTGGCGACGCAGACGGCTCCGGGCCGGCCCCCGGAGCAGGTACAGTCGGCGGCGCAGGGCTGGCAGGAGGGAGCCGGAGAGGTCCTGGCGGCCGCCAGCCCCCCGCACAGCAGGGAGCAGAGCAGGCACCAGCCCGAGAGGGGCAGCCGCGCCGCGGGGACGCCATGTTTGCGCTGTGTTCCAGTGTCTCCATTTCCAAAAGGCATCTCTTCCTACGGGCATGGCATGGCCCCGGCCCGCCTCTCCCCCGGCCCGGCCCGGGCCCGGCCGCGCCCCGCGCTCGGCTCCGCTCCGCGCTCCGCTCCGAGCCGCTCCGCTCCTCCCGCGCCGCGGGGCTCAGCGCATGGCGGGCTCCCCCCGGCGCTGCGGTGCGCGCTGCTCCCGCGGCGGCGCCCGGCCCGGCCCTTGGGCTCCGTTCCCCGCGCTGACAGCCCCGGCCCCGCTCCGCTCCGTTCTGCGCTCCGCCCGGGCCGCGGCCCGCCGCCTCCCGCTCCGCCTCCCGCCCGGCGGAAACCCGGCGCCGCTCCAGCCCCTCCGCCCGCCCCCGCGGCAGCCCCCGCCCGGCCCCGGCACCGCTCCCGATCCGGGCTGCGGCGAAGCTGCGGGTGCGGGGAGCGCTCGGCACCGCTCGGTGAGGGGTGAACGGAAACAGCCGGGCTGGGGCGCACGGGGGAGGGGACCGCTCCGGGGCCGCTGCAGCTTTACAGTATCGGATCTTGTAAGAGCCGCGCGTTTGGCATCTGCAGCGCGGCAGCGGTTCAGACAGGTGAGGAAGGCACGTACTTCGCAGGGCTGCTTTGTAATGCTATGCGGAGGTCAGCGGATTCCACGTGCCGCTCGCCCCCTGCACACCGTGGTACTGGGACGGGGCGTGACTCAGGCCGGGCCAGGGCCGCTGAGATTTGCACTGAAAGCTCCTCCGTGTGAGGGCTGGTCCCAGGTTATCGTAGCTAAAATAAGCCCATGTACAAAGGGAGCAGAATTCCGTCCTCACAGAGGGTCTCCCCCAAACCAAGCCCAGCCCCATCTGTAAATAGTGGAGAAGGTGTGCTAGCTGGAAATTTCACAGGAGCCCTAGTTGCTTAGTGCCCTTTGCACCTTGTGTGACATGCACAGAGCATCAGCCAAGGGGAGGAAGCCTGAATAAAACACAGAAAGGATTCTTGCTTTTGAGCTGCTTTCAGTGCCTCATCACTTTGGATACCAGAGCCATTGGCCCGTGCCCGGCAGGGAGTTCTCACTGTAAACACAACAGATGTGTGCCGTAGGGTGGAAGAGTGGCAACAGGCAGCGCGCTGCTGGGGGCGATGGGAGGGATCTGGGGGAAGCAGCGCGCCCAGGGCGAGTGGCTGGGGCAGGGAATGCGAATGGAGGGACAAACCCTGCACAGCCCGAACCAGGCGCTACTCTGCTCTGCCTGAATTGCCCAGAAAAGACACACTCTCCTTGGGAGAGATTTGTCAGTCCAGACGTATCTTTCAGCATTGCGCCCATCGACTCTTTTCTTTATGCGACTGCATTAATTCTCGCAGACCTTTGCACCTTTAGAATATTTGCATGTAACGCTGGAGTTGAGTGTGACAACATAGGAAATCTCTTTGGCTCAGCCCTGGTATCCATCCCGCAGGAGATGCCTGTGTGCTCAGTATGAGCCATGATCTGCTGATATTGCACCCTTTCAGCAGCCCAGTGCCAAGCAAAGGGCATTTGGTTCTTTTGAGAGCAACTCATGGAGCCCAAGGCTGGTCTCCTTGCAAAGCCTCCTGCTGCTGGTGCTGCTCAGTGCTGGGGATGTCAACCCCTGCGTTTCACAGTGAGTGTGCTGGGAGCTGCAGCAGCATTGTGTCAGTGGGGCCAGATCTTGAAGAAATCTGCCTGGGAGCTTTCAAGGGAGAAACCACAACATGAAGGAGTGGGACGTGCTGCAAGCATCTGAAGGTGCGAGCTGCAGGGAGGCAGAATGTTTTTTTGGGGCAGTAACAGAAAGAGGATGGGAACCTAAAAGCCTGAGGATACATGAGGGTGGGGGGAGGAGGGCTGTGGGGACAGGCCTGTATCTCCTGCAGGATTTTTTTTTACTTGTGTGACTTCAGATGCTTTGGATTCCCTAAAGTGCAAGGACTGATCCGTGAGCCTTGCATCTGTCCTTATCCCTCCAGAGCTGCTCACTTTGCTCTGTCTGTTATGATGGTCCAGATCCTATAAAGTCCATAAAAGCCTGCTGGGTTTTAGGTACATGCATCATCCTGTTGAAACCAAAGGAGTGACAGCAGATTGTATTAGCTGGCTTCTGGCTTTCCTTATCTAAATGCTACACATACCTTATCTCAGAAGCCTGACAGCATCTTATTTCACCCCTTGGCATAGCACTTAATGTATATGAGAATTTACTTTCTGAAAACATTTTGTGCCTTTTGAACTTGAAATTGACTTGAGGGACACATCATCGTCTTTTACATGATGCATCGTGCCCCAAATAGCTCCATTTTTGCTGCCTCCTCACGTGACCACTGCGTATTTGCTTCTGCTCTCTCAGCTGCAATTTGCTTTCTGTTTTTCTTTCCTAACCATTGGTGCAGGCAGCAATGTCCGTATTTCTAAAGATAACAGCAGGGAGAAAATGTCCTGTGTATGGATGGTAATCAGATTAGGTGGCTAATGTAATCCAGTGGATGTAAGGAGGTTAAGGGCTCTCCCCCCAAGTGGGGCTGCCAAGCTGCAACACAGGCAGCAAATGGGGAAATAATGGAGCGAGTGGGGAAGAAGATGGCAAGTGGTGATTGAGTGGCAGGAGAGTAGTTTGTTCACACTGAGCTGTAATTTCTGATCTTGGAGGAAGTTCTCAGCACTGAGCTGGGATGGAGTTTAAAATGCAGCCTGTGGAAAATGATGGGAGTGGAAAATGCTATGGGGTGGGGAGGCTCAGTGCAGGGCGTGCTGTGGGGAAGGGATCCTTCTGGTTCCTCCCACTGGCAGGCGGACAGAGAGTTTCCCAACACTGTTTACTTGGAGTAGAATTAAAACCCAACTAAGAGGGTGCTAATTCTCCCCTTCCATCCCACCAGCAATACAGGCTGAATGCACCCAGAACATCTGCAGCAGCGCTTCTTTTCCATCTTAACCGATATTCCTGCATTGCAGGAGGAGAACAGTGTACCCTCAGTACACACCCAGGCGGGGAAGAATTGTCACGTTTTCTTTTAGGTGGGGTATGAGTACCTCAGAGGAAGCAAGGATACTATTTTCTCTGAGCAGAAAGCAGCAGTTTCCACCCCTGCAGGTTGCCAATGTGAAACACTATGGCCAGTCCCATGAGGAGGAACCTGGAGTTACCCCAGCAGAGCCATCACCTCCCACCCATGTCCACCTCCTGCAGCCAACACAAGCATTCCCAGCTGTTATCCACGACCCCGATGACTGCAGCCACCTCCTCATGCTCCGCTGCCTTTCCTCCAGACATAATATTTTCCTTGCCTGGAAGGTCTGGCGGAGAGGACAGCTGAAAGTCAAAACTTCATTCTATTTTATATTATATTTGCCTCTACCAATATCCATTCTATCTTTCTATTTGAGCAGAGATCTTTAGCTGACTTCAGAGCATGTAGCACATCTGCTGGCTCAGTGTGCTGGTGTGGCAGCATCGAGACCTGCAGCTGAGACAGACTTCCTCATATACCAGCTGTTAGATGTAACACCTCACAGAGAGGGCTGAAAATTAAAAACAGAGAAGCTGCCAACTCCACGGTGTCAATTCAATAAATACCAGCCTGGGAACCTCCTCTGTGCCCCGGACAGCAGCACTGCAGCCCCGAGCCACAGGAAGGCTCTGGGAATATGGAGCATCTGGTATCTGAGCTGTGAGCAGTGGGGCAGCAAGGCAGCCTGGATGTGAGCAGGGGTAGCCTGTGGCTGGGGAGATGGGCTGCTGGGCTGCTGGGCTGTGGAGGTGCTTGGCTACAGTGATGCTGGGCTGCTCAGCTGATGGGGTACTGGGACGCTCAAGTACTGCAATATTTAGCTTGTTGAATGTTTGACTGTTGGGATGCTGGAGTGCTCAACTACTGGGATGCTCAGCTGCTGGGGTACAGGGATGCTTGGATATTTGGGAAGCTCAACTACTGGAATGCTGGGACGCTCTTCCGCTGGGCTGCTGCGAACGCTCCCCGGCAGGGTTTTGTTTCGGGCCACGCGAAGCCCCGGAGCAGCGCAGCGGTTCGGCCGAAGCTCCGCTCCCGGCGCTGTCCGTGTTCCCCTGGCGCCCCCTAGGACCGCCCGCCGCGCTGCCGCTCCGCTTCTAACCCGCCCTCCCCACCCTTCCCCTCGGCCAATTAAACCCAATCAAACAAAAACAACAAAAAGCACTAACCCAAAAACGGGGGAAAAAAAACAAACCCAAACTGTCTGTAAAATCAAACACAACCCCACACGGGATGACCCAAGCAGCAATCCTCCACTCCCGAAGGCTCCTGGCTTTCACACCAGCACTCACTTTGTACGGGATGCAAAGGATGAGAACAGGATGCCCACAACGCTATGGGATGTGTGGGCAGTGCCCCCAGCTCATCCCTGGATGCCTGAGACCCCACCAGCTGTATCTGGGGCGGTGCTCTCAGTGAGACTTGAGGCTCAGTGTTGGGTTTTGGCTGCATGAGGATGAGCCCCCGTTGGGCTTTTTCTGGATGATTTTTGTGGGTGTTTTCAGCTCAAGAAGGGAATTTATTCACACCGAATGCTTTCATCCATTTGATGGAGCATGAATGCAAACCAGAGCTGAGCGCTTTCAGCCACGGTGCTTTCTGCTCAGGATCCAACTGGTGGCACTTCTGGCTTTATTCACCAAACGCTCATTCAAAGCAAACAGAACTTCAGGATCCCTCTCTCCACAGGGTTTGAAGTTCCAAGTGACAGGAATTCAGGGAATGATGCAGGGGCTGCCCAAGGGGCCGAGCACTGCTTCCCCCCAAATTGCTGCTGCTCTGCTCGTTGCTATGGCAATGCTGATGTCTGCGCACCATCAGGAGGCACCGCGGTGGTGTTGGTGTTTTTAATTGAGGTAAGTTCAGCTGGGTAAGCAGTCAGCAGGTGGCTGGAGATGCTTGTTCCACACCCCAGGAGCTATGGGAGGCATCTCCTCTCTTGTTCCCTGCTCGTATCGCCCTCGCTTGCCTTTCTGCATAGATCATACCCACACAAGCACAAATGTCACCCAGGAGGTTGGTGATGCTGCTGAGCATCCCCAAGGCCAGGTCTGCATGGTGCTCACACTTGTGCCTCTGCCTTTGAAAACTTTAGAAAATTGAATTATTATTTTTTTTTTTAACAAGGATTCAAAAGCTGCTCATTTGTAATGCAATGATGCAAAAGAAATAGCTGTGCATTAATTAGTGCTGGTGAAACTGAAGCCAGAGGGCAGCCAGCAAGAGGCACAGAGGCAGAAAAGTGCACTCAAAGCCCTCAGGACCTGCTGGGCCCTGGGGAAGGGCAGGTGCTGGTGGCCTGAGGTGGCTCCCAGCACAGCTGGCAGGGGGACCGTGTGCTCCAGCCTGGAGGAATCACTTGGCAGTGGTGATATTGCCTCCAATTGGCTGTGGCTGGTTGCAGTTGGCTGTGCCTTTCACAGGCAGACCTGATGGCTTCCACATGTGCTCAGCTGTTCAGATGTGATTAGTCCCTCTGATTGCAGGACAGCTGATGCAAATGTAATTGCCTGCAGACAAAATGTTTGCAGAGCTAGGACAGCCCTTAGCTTTGCTGGGGAAAAAGATGTTTCCAGCAATAAAGAAGAAACACTTTCAAACAAAGCAGGAAATTTAAAATCACAGTAAGCAGTAGCAGCAAAGTGCTGACTGCATGAATCCATCGCAGCTGATTATGTCACAGAGTTAAGGGCACCTTCATATGCCTAGCTCTGGGCTGCCTGTGCTGCTCATTCACTGTCATCTTCAAGAAAAATGCAATTGCCCAAACTCACAAGAGTTCTGTTAATTGAAAACACTCAGCTTGCCTCAAAAAGTGTTAACAAACCCTATTAGCACATGTCTCTGCACCTTTGTAACCCAGGTTATTAATTGCTTGGAGAAATGCTGCTTGCTGACAGCCATGGGCAAGCATCATTGCAAGTGTGAGAGAGGACAAGCAGAAAGACAGAAGCTATTGATTTGGGCTGATAAATACTGCTTGGCCTCAGAACAGCACACTGCCACTGCCTTGCTCTGATGGATGGCTGAATGAGATGTGGGCACGGAGCTGCATCTCCTGGCACACAGGAGCACAGCTCTGCCCCAGTCAGGGAGGTGAGGCTGCTTCTCCCTGATGCACAACCCACTGGCCAAGGCATGGTGCAGAACAGCGAGCAGCAGTGTAATGGCTCACTCCAGTAGGAGCTCTTTCCCAGCCCTGGCACTTAGCACTTCACCTACTGTCTGGATAGCAGCTTGATGAGCCTCTGCACACCCCTGTGCTAACTTATTACTACTGCTTATTGTTTTACAGGGCCCCAAGGAGTGCTGCACGTATCACTGAGCTGTAGCTGGCCCCAAGATGACTATGGCCTCATAGTGCCTAAAACATAGTGTGCAAATGTGAGCTATGGGGGTTTATCTACTCAGTGCTGATGGTGAGATCCTGTGGGTGATGAAGCACAAAACAGCCCTCAGTCTGTCCTCTCTCTGACTCACATGTCAGAGGATCAGAGAATACCCCAAACTGGAAGGGACCCATGATGGTCATCGAGTCCAGCCTCTGGCTTTGCACAGGCCTACCCAAAATTCAAATAATATTTCTGGGAGCATGTGTTCAGAGGATGAGCAGCCCCTCAGCACTCACTATGCTGTCTGCATCCAGAGCCTCGGCCATCTCTGCACCCTTCAGTCATGGTGCTTTCTCCATTGCTCTGCACCCCTCCTGCATTGTGCACCATCGCTCTTGCGCTCGCTGTGCATCCGTGTGTGTTCTGCAGCACCCTGAGATCTGGCAGAGCACAGCCTCAGCTGGGATGAGGACATGAGCACCACAAAGAAGGCATGAAGCTGCTGCCTGCCCTGCTCCACATGCTGCAAACCTACCTGCGCGTGGACTGATAAAGCTGACACTGTGCCATGTCTGCACACTTGCTTTTGAAATCATCCCCACGCCTCACTGCAGGATGTCTCTGTATCTCACTACAAACCACCTTAGATGGTTTTAAGCGGAGATATTTCTAAAATATTTGATGTCTGTGGCGTATCTGAGAAGCATTTGAAATATACTAAATAGCTTGGAAGTATCTTCTGTCTTGGAGGCTGAGGGTTTGTTACTCAGCCTGCTCTCTGTAGGACACATTTCAAAGGACTTTTGAATGTTTGACTTCATCACATCTGAAAGCTCTCGTGGGTGACTGCTGGAACAGAGCCAGGCTGAGGGCTCTCGTGTGTTTGGTGCTCTGCTGGCTGAAATCATGGCTCGTTTCTGTCTTGGCACAAGGAAAACTAATTTCCTGGCCCCAGCCCAGACTTGCTGGGACCTGGTGTGGTTGCCCTGGTGTGCTCCAAAGGGCTGGGCTGGCATGGTGCAGCATGGTGGTTCCATAGGGATGCTGATGGGGTGGTGCCAAGGCTGCTCTGCTGCATCCCAGCACTGCTGGTGGTGATGTGGGGCATGGAGCTGTGAGAGCAAAGCCCTGCGAGGGCAATGAGGTCTGTGCATGCTGTGAGCTGCTCATCCTGGGGACAGCTTCCACATCGAGTGCCATGAGTGGGTAACACCTGGTTGCCCCTCCAAGGGGACGAGGGGAAGCAGTGCCCCATTGTTGGCAGCTGCACCAATGGGTTCCCTGCCCTGCTGGGGGAGCAGGGATAGAACCTAGCACCTGGTTGGTGGGTGACAGTCTGAGCTCAGCCTCTCGGCTGCTGGGTATGGTGCGTGTGCTTTGGGGGTGAAGGAGGGCTCAGAGAGGTGGGCTAAGGATGGAAACAGAGTGACTGTGCATAGGAGAGACAGCAATCGAAGTAGCCAGACAGAGGAAGGAGGTCTGCAAAATAAGGCTTGACTTGGCAACAAAAGAAAGTGGAAAGACAAAAACAGTCTCCCAGCAAAGCATTGGAATTTAACTTTCACAGCTGCAAATGGAAAACAATCACTTCCCACACGAAAATAACTGATGGGCTGCATTGACGAAGAGATGTCTGAGGAATTTCAATTAAAAGCCAGTGACGCTGACAAAGGCAATGAGATTGAAGTGTTCAAAGGTAAGTGAGCAATGGGGAGGGAGGAATAGTAAGTGGCAGGCGGGGAACAATGAGTGCTCAGCTCTGCGTGGGCTGGGCCCCTTGCATGGAGGCAGAGGGAAAGCGCTGAGCTCTCAGTGTTTTGCCCAGGTTCTCTGTCACTACTGCACCACGGCAGCACCATGGGCAATGTGTTGGCCTTGTCACCATGGTGTTACCTTTGCCTGGCTGCTCTCCTGGGCCTCCCATCTGGGTGATGTTTGCCCTCTCTTTCTGTGACTTCTCTTTGGAGTCAGAGCTATGTTTGCTCTTCGCCTGTAGGAGCAGAGAAAGCAGGGTGAGATACCAGGCCTTGGAGTAGCTGGGAGAATTGAAACTTGGCTGGAGGTACTGCCATAGGTGATGGCAGAGACAAAGCTGAGCCGCAAGCAGAGCATGGCAGGAGCCTGCATCAGCTTCTCTGCAGCTTCCAAGCCAGCCAGTGAAGAAGGCAGCAGACATGATGGAAGAGCACGTCCTTGTAAACTCTCTGCCACAAGGACAGCTCTACTCCACCTGAGCCAGTGATGGAACCAGAGACCAGCAGGCTCAGGCTGCTGGAAGGGCACTGCCAGCACCCCCAGAAAGGAGACCATGACGGTCTCAACCACAGCTTTGGAATTTGCCAGCAAAGGCTCTGCCTGGGTCTAGCAGGAGGCTGAGAGCTGTGGTCCCTGTGTGTGCTGCAGCACGGCAGAGCTTTCGGGCTGATGGTCCTAATGGGGTTGTGCTGATCGGCTGCCTTGAGAAACAAATCCACTTACATGGAGATGCATGGGAGAAACAACCGACCGCTGCCGGCCCCACTCAGAGCCTGCCAGATCCTGCAGCCCTGCTTCCCCGAGGCACGCCGCATCTCCAGGCGTGTGTTGTTCCATTAAGCTATTTTTAGCAAACACATTCCCCTTATTTCAGCAGCAGTTATCTGATTAGTTCCTGTAAGTATATGAGGAGCAACATTTCCAGGCATGACTGAGAGCTGTGAGCAGGCTGTGCCTCTTCACATGCATTTTCTCAAAGGGAAAAACTTGCTGGGGCTGCTCCTCCTGCTGTGCTCCCATGGCTCCGTGGCTCCAAGCGCCGGCATTGCATGCAGCCAAGCTCTGCAGCACGCGACCTTTGGCAGAGCAGCAGCCAGCAGGCAATGTCCCCAATGCCACCTGCAATAAGGGACCATCCCTGTGCCACGTTGCTGAGATGCAGCGGCGATAAGCAGCTGTCTTTGTTTGCTCTGAGCATGAGACTCTTAAAGACTTCCATCGTCATCAGCTGTAGTGGGGATGGGGGAAAAACAAAGTCTCTTTGCTAACGTAGTGCTGGTCCCAGGGAGTCTGCGCACCTTTCCAGCCGCTTGGTTGCTGCATGAGGACAAGCTAAAAATCCCATGGAGCCATTGCTAGCTCCACAGCATTGTACTTTGCTCCCTCCACCTCTATTGACCACAACTGTACTGGAAAATCAGATTATAGAGCAAAGCCTTGGCACCAAGTCTGCTCTGCCAAGTCAGGTCCTCCATCTCCTGGATGGATCATGGCAGGAAGAGGGCGAGAAGCCTCTGCTGTGACAGCTTTATCTCCAGCCTCAGCAGAAGGGAGCCCAGAGCTCTGCAGCCATGGCTGTGTGTGTGGCTCAGAGCGGCAGAAGGGGATCTCAGGGGGAACTGAGCCCAACTCATCTCCCCCATCCATGACAGAAGCTCTCAGAGCTCTGCTCTCTGCCTCCTCCCTCCGCAGTGGGAATGTTTTAAGAGAGCAGAACAGGAATTCACTGCAGCTTTAAATGCACTCAAAGCAGCTGTTCTGCTGCACGCAGAGAAGCACTGCCCCGGGGGCATTGCAGGTCCGGGAGGGGAGGAGAGGATTTGGGCTCACTGAGGTGCCCACTTATGCAGCTCAGCCCTTGGGGGCACCGAAGGTCCCAAAGAGCAGCGCTCACTCCGACTGTAGCAGCAGTACAGTGTCACCATGGTGCGCTCTGGGCTCTGCCCATGGCTCACGCTGGTGTGAGCTCCTTTGTATTGGCCATCAGCTCCTCTTGGGCTTGTGCAAGCCCTGTTACTTATTTATGCCTTCATTGTGTGCTTGCTTGGCTTCTCACCAGGGAGATTTATTTTCCTCTCCTGCTCCTATAGGACTGCTCGAGCCTCCTTCTGCAGGAAGGATAAGGCTGTGCCGCTGGAACTCTGTCACACAGCTAAAGACATTTATTTCAGTTGAGGGAGTCGCAAGTGCCTTGGGTGACACTTCATTTGCAGCCAGAAAGATGCAAAGTGTTCCTCACTGAAACCAGTTGCTGAGACACCGAGGATAGCACAAGTTGCCAGTAGAGCAGACAGCACCCGCTGCCCCCCAGAGTATGCTCTGCCACCCCAATTTCTATGCCTGCTCTTCTCTTCCCTGTGCTTGTCTCTTGCCCATGGCTCTGCCAGGTGTGGAGCAGTGCAGGAGCTCCAGCTGCCGGAATATGGACCCAGACCCAGAGAGCAGCCGCCCCCATGCACTGCTGTGAGACTGGGGTATGCAGCAGATCAGGGGCAGCAGGCAGAGCGTGGAACACAGCACTGCACCCACATGAGTGAACGCGCCCATGCTGCACCCCTAGAGCACATGTGAGTGCGCAGTGTGCTGCTCCTTTCGTGGGTGCGGATGCACGGTGCGCAAGCATCCTTCGTGGGTGCAAACGCACGGTGCATTGCTCTCTTCGTGCCTGCAAACGCACGGTGCTGCTCCCTCCCTGGGGGCAAACGAAGGCCGCTGCTCTCTTCGTAGGTGCAGACTCACGGTGCGCTGCTCCCTTAGTGGGTGCCCTCGGGCCGCCCCTTCCCGCACTTGTGAGAGCCCGCAGCTCCGCTCCCCTCCCGCACGAGCACCGCTCGGAGCACAGCGCGCGGCGGAGCGCGGCCGGGGAGGAGCGAACGGGCGCGGAGCGGAGCGTGCCTGGCCTTCGCCGCCGCCTCCGCGGCGCTGCCATTGGAAGCGGGGCCGGGCCCGGGGAGGCGGCGGCGGTGGCGGTACGGCCCCGCGCCCTGAGCGCGGCCGCGCTGCCCCGGCATGTCGCGGAAGAAAGCGGCACGGAGCAAAGGCGGCGGCTCCGCGCCCTCCGCCGCGCTGCCTCCCCCCGCCGCCACCGCCCCGCGGAGCCCCGCGCCCGCTCCGGAGCTGCCCCGCAACGGCGGCGCTGCGCCCGGGCGGCCCTCGCTGAGCAGCAGCGGAGAGTTCTACGACCTCACCTTCAAGGTGCGAGGGGCTGTGGGAAAGGGACTGCCCGGGGAGGGGCGGGCCGGGCTGGAGCAAAGCGTGGGGTGCCCGGGGTCGTGGGGGGGGGTCCGCGGGGCCGTGCCGTGCCGTGCCATTACGAACCGAACCGTGCCGTGCCGTGCAGTTCGGAGCCGAGCCGTTCCATTCCACGCCGTGCTGAGTGCAGCAGCCCTCCCCGCGGCCACCGGCAAAGTTCCTCGGAGATGGGGTGGCCGTAGGGCACCTACCGTCGTGCCCTCACCCCCCCACACTCCATGCTTTGCCGCCCGCTAACCGCTGCCATCCCCTACTCCACATCTGCAGGGCTCAGCCCCACCACCCGACCCAAGGCTGTGTGTCTGGTGGCTCTGAAGGAGGCTCCGTGGAAAGCCCTCCACCAAAGGGCTCCTGCTCAACTTTTGCAAGTGGTGACAGATGGCTTTCTGCTCAGACTGGTTACCATAACCTTCTGCTCCCTCTTTACCAAGATAAAGAATTGGGTTATAAACCAGGATGACAGTTTCTTTGCGTCGCATTGGATCTGCTCTGCCTGCTGTTGAACTATCTCCAGCTTGTGCTTTCCTGTAAGGGCTCAGCTGGCTCCGTCTTGCTGCTCTGGGTTCTGGCTTGTGAGCCAGTCTCATTTCCAACACAGCTCTCTGTAACCCAGCATGGAGCTCTAAGCTACAGGGAAGGTGGTGTTTGCTCTGGCGAGGTCCGAGTGTTGGTGCGCGGTGCCAGGAGCGCAGCACCTGCGGTGCAGCCATGGCATTGTAAGGATTTGAGATGTAGGTTCAATTCTTTGGGAGGCAGTGGTTGCTGGTACAGCTGCAGCAGCAGTGCAACAGCTGTGCTGATATGGAGCTGACCTCGTATGGATGCTGCCCTGAGCTCAAATAAACCCAACCATGCCGGGTAGCAAAGGGCTCTGCTCTGTGTCCGGGTGTTCCTCACTGATGGATGCTATGCTGTGTTTGGTGCCAGCCTAACCTAATGGACTTCCCCTGCTCCCTCTGCTGAGCTGCCCCACAGACAGCAGTAGCCCCCCAGGGCAGGCATGGGTCTAGTTCCTGCTGGCAGAGCTGCTGGGGGGAGCCCAGCCTCAGTGCTGCTGGGAATGGTGGGCTCAGGAGTGGGCACACTGGTGTTGGAAAGTTTAAAAAAAAAATCAGCTCTGCTGTTTTGTACTAAAATTTTGCACACACACACACACAAAAGACTTTTTTCTCTCTGTCCCCTGGATCCACACACGTACATATAGGTTTATCTGAGCTCACTGTGTCATGGCTCTCAGTAGGGCAGCAAGCAGCTGCTGTGGGGCACCCCAGGAAAAGAGCCGGAATGAGCCCCAGAAGAGAGGCATCCATGTCTGGGGCTGTCTCCGTCCAGGTGGAGTGGCAGAGCCCATGGCACTGGTTGGTGCTGCTGGCTCCTGTGTGGGTTTGCTTTGACCCAGGGCAGTGCCTGTGTTGGAATGGTTGATATTTGGTCACAGGCTGACAATTTTTGCAGGGACAATGGCAGTCGGGCTCATGGAGGCAGCACCGTGCCCTGGGTGTGTGGAGCAGTGCAATGGAGTGGTGCAGCAGCCCTAGTGCAGCCAGGCTGAGCAGCTGCTCGTATCCAGGATGGAGCTTTTGGGTTGCAGAGGGGTAATGGCTGCGGTGGGGCTGCTTCAGGAGAATGTTTCCTAACCCTGCTGCCTCCCTCCTGCAGGTGATGCTGGTGGGCGACTCGGGGGTTGGCAAGACCTGCCTGCTGGTGCGCTTCAAGGATGGCGCCTTCCTGGCGGGCAGCTTCATTTCCACCGTGGGGATTGACTTCAGGGTAAGTTGGGATGTGCCAGGTTGGTGACTGTCTTCAGAACACCAAAATGCTGCTCCAGCCATGTAGAGCTCGGCATCCTGCACCCGTGCGTACCCCTGGGGCTGCGGGTGGAGGAGGCAGCTGATGGCTGCAGCAGCGTCTAATTATGGCTCTGCATAACAAAGGGGAGTGAGTCCTCCCTCTGTGTGCCCTGGGGAGGGTTTGTGTACGCACAACTGTTTGGCTCTGACCATCTGCCCAGTGAAAATATTTCCCTAAGCCAATGTCGTTGTTTTAAAAACTATGATAGAAAACAATAACAAAGTGACGCAACCCAACATCTCCTCGAGGCATCTCCAAAGCAAACCTTAGGGGCACTGTGCAGGAGCTCTGTGTCATTGATTGGGCTGTGCATCCTTAGCCCCATCCTACCCGGACTGAGGACGGTGGCCATTGCCCAGGCAGCATTTTCTAATGCTTTTGCCTTCAGGTACTCTGTTGGGAGCTGGTGACTGGCTCTCCCAGCTGTTGTTTGGTGGGGGTGTTGGATTGAATGGGGGACCTGGAAACAGGCAAGCAAAACTAGCATCCCCAAAGGGTGGTGGTGGGCCATGTCAATCTGGAAGCAGCAGTTGGAAGAAGAGTGGATGGACTGAGGTTTCAGGATGGATCCCAGCCCCTTCCTGCTTCCTGCAGCAGCTTGGGACATGTGGCACAGTGTGGGACAGTGGTGCTGTAGGTTCCTCTGTCAGCACCATGGATGCCCTGGTGCTGCTCGTTCCATGGGTTGATGATGCAGAGTGGTGCCCTTGGCTGTGCTGTGCCCTCCCAGCTGCCTTTCTTCATTCAGAAGCTGCACAGATGCTGTCCTGAGCACAGACAGAAGCTCTGGTGCCACTGTTCCTGCAGTTCTACCCCTTGCATGTGAACGTGTCCTGCACTGCAGCTCTTGATGCAGAGTGAGGCCATGGGGGCCACAAATGTTGGTGGATTGAAGCCCATAGTGTTATACCAACATAATCACACCATATTTTGAATGTTCTTAAAAGGAAAGCATTGTATTACTGATCACAGTGATTGATACCAAGGGCAGTCTTACAACCTGTCACTTATTGATCGGAGTGCTGAAACAAGTGCCACTGAGCAGCAATCAAATTAGGGTTAATTTACTCCTGTAATAGAACTGCTGGAGGTGCATGGGTCTGAAATGGGCAGATTATGCAGCGGGAGACATCAGGAGTGTGTCCTAAACCTCATTATTACCATCTCAGTAAGACGCTCATCATTTTTCAGGGACATGGAAGTAGTTCTGTGATTGTACATCTCCTCTGCCATTACGATAATCCTGTTTGCAGGCGCCGAGTAATTGTGCCCCTCTGCTGTTTGCATTACAATGCACAATTACAGAACTCCAGGCTGAGAGCACCAGAGGCTTCTGCTGCACAAGCACGTTTGGTGTTTAATTAGCATCCAGCTAATAGCGGAGCTGTCACGCTGCCCTTCCTTTGCCATCCCTGAATTCAAAGCCAGGTTTCTGGCTGAAGCCCTCAAGCCCATATGTGCCAACGGGTGGCTCTGGATTTGGGATGGGCTCTGCTCTGCTCTGACCTCATCCAGTCCCTATGGGGCACCCAGAACCCTCACTTGCATCCTTTGGGACTGCCTGGGCGAATGGCTGAAAGATGGTACTGCCTGAGCAAATGTAAATGAATAGAAATCCATATAAAATTAATCAGGCATTACAATTCTTAATGACCCCCTAGGTTTTTCCCTCCTACTGGTTTAAGTTACGGAGAGTCTCTCATGTTCTGTTGTTTGTAATTGTCTCCTAAACAAACACAAGGATGTTGATGTAAATACCAGTGTTTCCTTTTCCAAACAGACTGGGGAAATTGCAATGTTAGCATTAGGAAAAAACGCATCAGAGTGGAACCTTTACAGTTCAGAGATGCCCTTCAGCTTCCTATCCTGTAGTGATCCATTGATGGGATCCAGTGATGGGAGCATTTGGGAGTCAGAGCCAGGCTCCAGACACCTCCGTACATCCACACCTCTGCCTGTCATTGCCATTCTCCCCATCCCAGGGAGCACACCCATGTTAAACAAACACTTCTGACAGTGTCAGCTTTGGGCTCCCTGCCCTTGCTGGACAATAGGTACCCAGTTATTGCCTCCCACGAGCTGTTGCTGCCAGGGCCGTGCTGAGCACTGGTCTACTTCTTCCCCCTGGGCACTGAGGTCCTGTGGGACATCTGGGTCCCCAAAGTTCCCATCCAGCATCTGTGCAGCTCGCCTCACCTGGAGCTCCCCAAAACTTTGTGCTTTAGGAGTTTCAGGCAGAAAGGTACCCCGGAACAGAACCATGTTAGGAATCAGAGGGGTGAATCCCACCTTTCCTGGTGGGCCTGTAACATCTGCACTTTGGGAATGTGGCAGAAGTGTGCGCAGGAATGGGTGGCAGCTGACCTGGAGCGGTTCAAATGGGGCTGCCTGTGGAGCACAGCTGAATTCAGGGGTCTGTGCTAATTGGACCTGAAAGGAGAGAACATAAAAGAGAAAATTCAAGATGAGCCTTTTCTCCCTGGGAAGAGGCTCTAATGAGGTTCTTTGCGCTGAGCCGGGGAGATGCTTTTTGTGTCAGTCAGCCTTACAGACAGGTCTGCAGGGAGCAGCTCTGCCGCTCCTTCTCCCGACGCGTGCAGCGCGATCCCTGCGGGCGTGCAGATCTCGTGCTGCGGCCCCGCTCCGCCGCTGCGTGGGCTGCCCCTCGCAGGGAACGTTTCCCGAAGCCCCGACCCAGCCCTGCTCGCAGGGACGGCTCTGCTCAGCCTTGGTCGCACTGCTGTTAATCTGCCCCCAGGAACAGCTCCCACGCTCGGTAAATAAAAGCTGTCACTGGTGGCCCTGAGCAGTGAGGGGCTGCGGTTACATCCTGTGCTGCTCCGGAGCTGCGATCAGTGATGTGTGATAGGATTTTTTTTTGCACAAGATATGAGTTGCATCTCTGTTTGCGGCTCTGTTTGTATGCTGTGCCAGGCAGTGTTCCCATGCAGGGGCTGAGGGCTGTGCTCTGCCTGGCGGTGCTGTGAGCAGCAGCGTGGGGACAGGGAGATGTCCTCAGCTCACATCCCCGAAGGGCACTGCCTATATCATCTGGTGCTCGGTGCCCTGCTGGGGCTCGGAGGGAGCCTTACACTGGGTGCACCCCTCTGGTGGCTCTTCCTCTGCTTCATTTCTCGCTGCTTTTTGGATGTTAATAGAAGCCAGTTGCTGATTTGATACTTTTGCTTCTGTTGCTGTAAGGAGAGCTGGGATCCGTTTGCCCAGAGGAGCTTCCCACCCTGCTGCCAGCTTTCAGAGGGTTCTTGTGGTGCTGTTCAGGGACCCCACATTTATTTTATTGATTTATTTCATGTCCGATTCTTTGGATAGCAGCCATTGTGCAGCTGCTCCCTGCTCCCAGGACAGCCTCTCCAATAGTCGCTATTCCCAAACAGCCGAGCCCTGCTTTGCTTTCAGCTAGTGCTCCTTTCCCTTGCAGAGAGATGCAGCTTTGCAGTCTGCTCCCGATCACACGAAGGCAAAGCTGTCATTTGCATGCAGGGCTCAGTTGCCAAGAGATGCTGAGAGCAGAGCCCGGCGGGCTGCACCCTCTCCCTCCCAGCTGCCGGTGTTTTATTCATGTCCCTTTGGCTCTCGCATTTGGAAAATAATAAACCTCAGTGTGCTCTGGTTCTGCAGCACGTCGGTGAGTTGTGAACGCCCGCGTGCTGCCGGTAATCTCAGTGGGCAACAGCCTAAATTCCTGCCCTGGGGAAGGCAGAAAGAAATGAGACGATTGCATTCAAAGCAGAAAAGTGCTCGAGTTGCTCTTTACGTGAGCCCCAGAGCTCAGGCGAGAAAACTCTCATGCAGTTTGCACGGTGATGTGATCTCAGTGCACAAAGGGCTCTCTTATGATCCATAATGGATTTGGTACCTAACCCAGCTGTGAAGTCTTGCATCCATCCCAGCCAACAGTGAGAGTGCTGGGGCAGGGGGTGGATTTTGCAGGCATCGCTGCTCCCGGCTCATTGCTGTGTCCTGCAAGGAAGTGGCTCACAGCCCATAAAACATTGAAATAGGGCCAGAGCGAGTCTAAACGGTCTGAATATTTAATGGAATAAATTTGGCTTAATTTCACTTTCATCTTTCATTTGTGATAAAATATTGAATTCAAAGGTGCAGAACTGGGATTTTCTTTGAAAGCAGAGGGAAGTGGGGCCTTGTAGTCTGTCTGAGTGCTGGCTGCTGGGGGACGTCCCTCAGAGCTCCCCTGGGAACGGTGGGCGCTGACAGCAGCGGGGTCCTGGGTGCGGTGCTGCGGGTCCACGTGCACCCAGCACGGAGACAGCGTGGGCTGCCTCTCCTTGAGCTGTTGCTGACTCATTCGTTACCGCCGATTAATTATCTGCCCCCAGCAGGCTGCGGCACGTTTTGGAGTAAATGAGCCTTTGGGGCAGCGCGGCGCAGCGGAGCTCGGCGGGTGCTGGTGATGTTGGCCATGCAGTCAGCAACCCAACACTTGGGGGAGTGCAGTGGGTGCTGCAGCAGTCGGGCTCCAGCAGTCATCCCCGTGTCTGGGCAGGGAATGGGTTTTGGCAATGTATGGCACTGGCAGAGCATCGTGTCCTGGCACTCATTGTGCTCCAGCACTGGGAACAGGCAGTGCCCACCAATGGTCATCTCCCTTCAGATGAAAATAGAAAACAAAAAACCTTTCCCCCCAACCCCTTTGGATAATGGAAATATTTTTAATAAAGGATCCCATCTGAGTGCATGGGAGCTGTGTTTGTGGAGGGAAGGAGCTGTGCCTGAGCCATTGTCCATTCGTCCTTGGCTGGCAGTAGGGGGGGTACTGGTTACTATGGAAATGGGAAATGGGCAGATCGAGATCTTGTTTACCTGCAGAGCTCTGCCACAAGGAAACCAAACATTGAGCATCGTGCTGGTGGCTGCTGGGGACAAGGGGTGCGGTGAGTGGAGGAGGATGAGGATGGGCAGTGGGAGCTGGTGGGTTTTCTGTGCAGGACATTTCTGCCCACCCCATGGGAACATCCCTGCCCTCTCCATGGGGCTTTGCCTTTGGTCAGAGCTGGAGGAGAGCTGTACCATCCCTGCCTGTTGGCTCTATCCCAGTGGTCACCATGCAGAGCACTCCATGGCTCTGTTCATCCAACGAGGGCATGGAGTATTTTTAACCCTGGCTAAGCACCAAATCATTATCTCGAAGGACTTCAGAAACCTCTCTGAAACAACAGCAAATATTTCATATTTATGCCTGCGTGGGAGAAAATATTTCTCCCTGATTGCAAGTAATATCTGTCAAGAGCTCGTGCAGCTCTGGAGGTTGGTGAACATCCCAGGGCACAGAGCAGACCCACAGTGTCAGCACCAGCACAGCACCACTGTGGGGATGCAGCCGGTCCCGTTGTGAACATCCGGTGAGGTTTTGTTTCATTTTGTTTTAAGTTTTGTCAAAGCTGTTTAATGGAGGGTATCTGTGCTCAGATGCATTTGTGCAAACAATCCCACACTGGTTCCATGCCCTGCAGCGAAGCCATGGACCTGCAGCGAGCCAGGACCTTGTGGGCCTTGGTTGAATCCTGAGTGCAGCTCCGGATGCTTTCCTGCTGGCTCTCAGGCCCTGCTGTTCTTATGCCCAAGTGACACATTTGGGAAATGGAGGCTTTTGCTTTTCCAGCTTTGCTTACGCGGGTGTCTCTATGGAAACCGCTCCGCCATCCTCCCCTCACCAGCGGGCTCCGATGGCTGAGAGAAGGGAAGGGCTTGTGGAACGTGCACCGTTTGGGCTCTGGCCCTGTGATCAGTGAAGCCCCTCTGTGCTGCCATGTCTTTTGGTGCTAGGATTTGTCACCCCATGGGACTGGGGCAGCTCCGCCCCCTGCACCCAGCCCAGCCCTGCGCTGCTATCCCGACGGTGGTCCTCGAAGTCCTCTCCAACCCTGGGCGTTTGATGATTTTGTGATTTGTTCTATGATTCTACAATTGATTCACTGGTTCAATGATTCTATGAGTGATTCATTGATTCAGTGAATCTATAATTCCCTGTTCCCATCCTGCCATGGAGAGCTGTTGGCATCAGCACCATGTCCTTTGCTCTGAATCTTAAAAAAATGCCCATTCATGAATGCTCCCCTCAAATCCAGGTTGAAGGGGCTGCCAGGCAGAACCAGCCCCTCTTTGGGGTGCATTGACCCTGCTGGCAAGGACCTTGCTTGGCTGCTTGGGTGCTGATGCTGAGCATTGGATTGGAATTGCTGTGTTTTGCTTCCTGGTGTTATGCTGATGGCTGCAGATGTGGCACAGTGGTGGAAAGACACAGCATCCACTAATGCAGCCAAGCCAAGGTGATGGGACTTGGAGCACCAGTCTGTCTGCAGGGGTCGGTGTCACCCGTGAGGTCCTGCACATGCAGTCAGCCCCATCCCTGTTCTGGGTTCACCCAGGTTGTGTCTGCCCCATACCTTTGGCTCACTTTGCATTTTCCCTGCAGTGCTCTGTGTGGTATTGGAGCAACTCATGTGGGCTCCTCGGTGCACACAGCCCCTCTTGCTGCACGCTTGCCGTTGTAGCGGAAATGCTGAGGGCTCACTGCTACTCACAGCGCCTCTTTTTAGAGCTGAGCGTGGGTTTTGGCAGCAGTGCTGGGCAGCCCACACGGCCTCAAGCAGTGCCAGCCTTGGGAAGGGCTGGCAGGAACATGGGTGCTGTGCTGTGCAGGACTTTCTTGAACCCATTAACATGCCGCATGTATTAATGTGCATGAATTAATGTGAGAGGTGCTTGACAGCGCCCAAAATAACTTTGTTCCTGAGCAGGTGTTACTGCATGGCATATGTGTTTTTACCCACTGAATACTGACACACATGAGGTCACATCTGTGCTAAAAGCATAGCTCGCTCAAGAGACCCAAGCAAAACCCACCAAGGTGACTGCAGGCGGCTTTGGGTTCAGTTTTATTTGCAGGAGGGTTTCCACCCTCTCTGTGGAGCAGAGCCCAGTGGAGCACTGTCCTGGTTCTGGGACAGCAGTACAGGATTTGGGCAGATGCTGCTATTGGAGAAAAAAAGATTCGTGGATGGAGATTATTGTGGCAGTGCAATGCAGCAGTGTGCCTGCTGTGCCCAGCACCTTGCAATCCCCTGGGAACTGCAGTGTGGTTGCATGCGTGCACCGAGCCTGCAGCAGGGCTGTGTTTGCAGTGACTCGTGGCTTCTTACTGGACATTTTCATTTGACTTTTGCTGGGTAGCATCTGCACTGTGACAGCAGCTGAAGGTTGGTTGGGGTTCCACTGCCTGCAGATAGAACATTTTCCCAGTGGCAGCCGCTTGTCTCCTTTGCTTGCAGGGTGTTGGCACTGGAGGCGAATCTGGCAAAGGGAAAGCAGGAGCTGGCAGAAAGAGGAGACCAAAGCTGTGGATGCCAGGAGGTGCCCATCAGCTCCATTCCCAGTGCAGACGCTGCAGCACGGCCTGTGCCTGGCAGACGGCATCATTGCTATAATTGCTGCCGAGGTGCTGCGAGATGCCAAAGATAGGTCTGGGAGGGGCTGCAGGGTGCCTGCTCTGAGCCTCGCACCCAGACCGGAGCAGCCTGCTTTCCATCACAGCGCTGTAGCACAGCTGTGTTGTTTCTTTCTTCCTCATCTGAAATGTGCCAGTGCTCAGCAGTGCTGCCCAACACCTCCGGCGTGCCGTGGGTCCTGCATGGCTGTGGGACATGTGGGGCTGGGCCATGAGTTCTGCTCCCAGTGCTCCCCAGCTGCTTCCTTGCAGTCTCTCTGGGATCACAGCTGGCAGCTCCAAACTGATGTAGAAACCTTGCAGAGATCCTGCTTTGATAGCAACAGGAATGCAAGAGTTGGTGATATTGCTGTAAAGCAGAAAAGTCGATCGTGCGCTCAGTGCTGGCTTGCAGCAGGCATGGGTTCCAAGCACCAAGACCTTATATGTATGGGCCATTGCCAGTGGAATCATGGAATATAGATTGCAGTCATTTAGTTGCTCTCTTTTCCCTAAATTCTTCCTTTGAAAGACTCAGCTGGACCCAGGTTTCCTGCTTAGATGGAGCTTGGCTTCCCAGAGCTGCCTGGCGGTGCAGCCGTGGGTGAAGGATGAGTGTGTTTGTGCTGGGATGTGATAAAAAGCTCCAGATCCATTTGTCAGATCTGTGGGATTATTATTATTTTTTTTTTTTAGGGATGAGAAGTGCTACTTAATGATGCTGTTTGCAGTGTTGTCTGCAGAAGATGCTCCGTTACTGCCAGATGCTGCCAGGATTCTTTCCTTATTTCCTTTAATTGGATTGCAAAGTCATCTCTGAAACTTCAGGCAGGTTTCCATCCTTTTGGGTGCCAGATAGAAAGAAGCCTGGCTGCACCTCCAGCTGTAATTACAGACCCTGCTAATTGCATGCCGTGGTGGATGGAGCCAGGGGGCCTTCTTTGGGCACATCTCTGTTGAGCTGAGGCACATCCCCTGCACTGGAGGAAGCACAGTCCTGCAGCAGCGGCCACACAAGGTCAGTGCAGCCCCAAGGCTGCAGGGCTCAGGTGGGATTCCCAGGACCCTGATCCAAGGATTGGGACTATAATCAGGGCTACTCCCCACCCTGTGGCTGTTGTAGAGCAAGCTGAACAAAGCAGATTGTTTCGTTTCTGATGCTTCTCTAGCATAAAAACTGATGCAAGGTTTTGTTTTCCCTCAGGAGCAGAGCAAACAATTCCCTGTACAGCGATAATTGATGACCCATTTTTCATCCTCATAGCACTGACAGGTGCTGTGTATGTTGTACGTGAGAATAGATGCCACAATAAATGTGCTGTGGAGATTCCTGTTCTGCTTTGCAGCATGCTGTGTAGTTGGTAAGGAAAATGAAGATAAATACGCTGAGCACCATGTTACTTATCCCCAGTGTTGGCACAGATTGGCGTGAGCCATCTCTGCCCTTTTGTTTCCAAGGCTCCTGGTTGGGAAGTCAGCATGGCTGTCTTTAAAATCTGTCTTCTGTGATAAAGCAGAAGAGGTGCAGGGGTGAGCCCCTTCCACCCACATCTCCTTGGGGCCATTCCCCAGGGCATCCCACTCTCTCAGATCCCAGTATTCTCATTCCATGGGCACTGCTGGGCTGAGATGGGGGAGGCTCTGGGGGAGGATGCTGAGGAGCAGAGCAGGGCCTTACTGTAAAACCTATGATCCTCAACAGATCCTCTTACCCCTAATCTGCCCCTGAGACGTGTCTCTCTGCTTCTTGCCAGAAAAACCTTTTATGTGCAGACTGATGTGAATAAAAGCTGATAAGCCCCTAATTCTTTGGTGTATCTGCTCTAAAAAGAGGATTGACTCTTATCTGCTGTGGGGCTGGCAGCCAGGGAGATGCTAATTGCACTTTAATGCAGTGTGCATGGCCCTGGAGGAGAGGGGCAGGTGGGCTCCTTCCCTGTGCCGTGCTGGGTGTTGGGTACTGCCTGGTTCTATGCCTGTCTGCTGCTCCGCAAGGTGGAGACACCAACTTGGCATCATTCTGAGGGCTCATGTGAAGCTGTAGTAAGGGTTCAGCAGTGCTTGTGCTACTCCAGCGTCTGTTTGCAGTTGTTGGAACTTCAGTATTTGTTTAGATGTTGATTTCAGACCCATGAGCAGTGTTTGCCTGCTGCACTCTTGCTGTGTTTCCCCCATCAGACACCACAGGAGGTTTACAGTTCGCTGACTTGCAGGGCTGGCCCTGAGCGGGGCCGAGGGATGCTTTGGGGTTGAGGGATGCTCAGGGCCATGGTGACAGCAGTTCTGGTATGGGATGCATTCTCACCTGGGACCTTTCCTCCCTTAAAGCATCCCGTGCTCAGCCCTAGCTCAGTGCTGTGTTATCAGTGTGAGCTGCGTGCGGGAATGTGGCAAAACTGCCATCCTGGGCTGCAAGTGAGCAGGGATTGGATTTTTTCCTTTTCCCTATCCACCCACTGAGGCTTCTTGAATTCTGGGGGGCTGTTCTTAGAACATCTGTGCTGCCCCAGGCTGGGCTGCTGTGGCTGGAGTTGCTGAGCTCGCTGGCAGCACGTGTGTATTCCCTGGGGAAACTCCAGGGTTTTAATGAGCAAATTGTGGTGTCCTGCTGCTCTGGGCAGCTTTCCATATTGATCCTTCATCCATTTCCATCACTGCTCTCACAGACAATGTGTGTGTGTGTCTGTCTGTAGGTGCAGTCCTGCTTGACTGTGGGGTGTCTGTGCTGGGGGAGGAATTTGGGGTCTGCGCGCCGAAGGCATTTGGTGCCATTCTGTTCCAGCCTTGATGCAGGGGTGGCTGTAGTGTCTACCCTGTGGCTAAAGTCCCAGCAGTGGGCTGGGCTCAGTGCCTGCCCCTGCAGTGGGGTTCTCAGGGAGTGACCACGTCCCCATCCCTGAGTCTCCCTGTGCCATTGGTGTCCCTGTACCATCGCTGTGCATGGAGGCGATGCTGTGGCGATCCTGAGCCCTCAGATATGCTGGGGGAACCAGAGGGGGTTCTCCCCCTCCCCATGCTGGAGAGCTGCACTGAGCAGCTTTTGATTTGTCAAGTTTAACTGTGAAGCGAGTTAATCCATGTATCCTACTGAATGCTTAAGGCTTTAATTAATTGATGAGCAAACGTGCAGAAAAGCTGCAGGGAGGCAGAGAACACTTGGTCAGGTTGTCCATGCGATAACTGACCACGAGTTGGTGCTCCAGCCTTGGTGGGCAATGCACATGGCTCCCAGTGGGACATCCTTGCACGGGCAGTGCCCCAGCAGCAGCTGCAAGCACGATGTTGGAGAGCAGTAGGCTGTGGGGAGCAGCCTGTGAGTCTTCCCTTCCTCTGCTTCCCAATGGCAGTGCTGGGTGGGTGATGCTGCCCATCTCTGAGGTCTGTCTGCACGATAATAGCATTGCCCCTGCATCTGTGAGGCTCCAGCTTTATTTATCTGATGTCTTGAGGACAATTTCACTTACAAACATCTTGTTCCTGCAGCAGCAACTCTCAGAGTGTTCCACACTGTAAGCTCTGCTAGAAAATGCTTTGACAGCACTGTCAAAGCCTGTGTGAAAAGCTGTGCAAGAACTGCTTTCCTGAACATGCAGAGAGCGACAGCAGAGATCAGTTGCATGGACAGCTTTGCTGCAAGCATTACGTCTGCTATAGTGCGCTGTGTGAGCCTGTGCTCGAGCGCAGTGCTCCCTCACTTGTCCTGAGTATGTCCTGCAGTGGGTGACCAAAAGTATCAGCTTCATACTGCAGCCTCGCAGATTCATCCATTTTCCCCAGCCTGCCCCAACAGCACCTCGATGCACAGCTCCCTGCTGCTCTTCCAGATGGTAATTAAGCTTAAGAATCCTCCCCTAACCCAAAATGTAGGGCAGTTGTAATTAGTGTGAATCCTGCTGCTGCTCTCTTGCTTTTAATTAAGCTCTTCCAGAGAACAGGTACTAAACGAGGTGTCAGCACTCAGAAGGTGGTTTGCGGAGCGAGGTTTGTGGGGTGAGGTTTGCAGTACAGCCACTGCCTGTTGTGCTCCAAACCCACAGCTGTGCTTTGGGCATCACTCACCGAGCAGAGGGTCGAGGAGCTGCCACATACACCCTGGGCTGCCCCCCACTGCTCGGTGCCAGGCACAGCTATTGTCTGCAGCATGGCTGGGATATGGATATCAGCCTGAGCTGTGCTACAGGGCAGAGTGCTCTGCAGGTCCCCAAGCCGTCCTGCTGTGGGCAGCTGCAAGCTGTCGCCTGCAGGAAATCACCTGTGGCTGCTGGCAAATGTTTTCCTTTTGTTGAGCAATGAGCATAAATCTATGAAATATTTAGTGAGAGCTGGCTGATTACAATGAAAAAATGAACAGATATCTTGGAAAAATGATGTGCAATTATTGCAAGGTATTCTACATCCTACCAAGGCAAACTGCAAATGTGCTGATGCTTTGTTAGGAAGGCAGCAGCTCCAGGCTGGGCTAGGTGTTCACACTGCTGCTGCTTGAAGCTGTGATGCAGCAGATCCATCAGCAGCTCCAGCTGTGCACCTTTCCCTTTCCTTTTGCCTTTCCCTTTCGCTTTCCCCTCTGCAGCCACAGCCAGGCTGCCCACTTCTTCCACTCCTGGGCTGTGAGTCACTCCTCTCCCTCATCTCATCACTGCTTTTGAAGGTATTTATAAACCATGTTCATCTCCCTGTGCCGGCTTCAGCAGACAGTGTAAATTTAGCGTGCTTTTTTGCTCCACGCCATCCTCCTCATCCGCATCCTCATGGCCATGCTCTAATGGAAAGCAATGGGATTGGCATCACAGCAGGTGCAACCAGCATCCCACCTGGCCCCGTCATTGCTTGGGGCTTTTTTAATCATACCCCGGTGATTACTGTGCTAATTTCTGTGGAATTCTGCTCCTAGCTGTGGGACTGCTGTATGTTTAGGATTGGGTTTGGTTAACACACTGGGGATGCTGAGTGTCTCACTGTGCCCATCCTACAACTCTGCTGGCTTCAGTGGGGCTCTGAAAATCAGTATCCAGGGTGCTGGTGATGCTTTGCTGCTGCAGTCCTGGATCTGTCTGGGAGTTCATGGCACCAAATAGGAAAACTGTGGTTGGTGGTGCCAGGGATATCTGTGTGTCCTGTGCCTGCCTGGTCAGGCGCTGCTGCTGCACATCACATGGTGACAACTCGTGGCTCACCTTGGAGCTGGTCCACAAAGCAATCGCTGTTGGGGCCAATTAATTTGCTGAGCATCCTGGTGGTGTTGTGGGAGCTGCTGGATCATTATTTGCAGTTGTTTATGCAGGAAGAGGGCACCCAGCACCATGCCAGACCCCAGCTGGGGCACAGCGGGCATCACCTCACCACAGATGGCTGTGGGGACCAAGCCCAGTGCTTGCTGGGAGAACAACAAGTCAAAGCAGCAGGAAAAGGAGATCTGTGAAAGTTGCTAACTGAATATGGAGTCGCTTGCTGTGCCTTTTGAAGGCTGCTAAGATGGGATGCTGGCACTCGTTAATTTATTGCCAGAGGTGATCCAGCCCGAGCCACACACCACATTAAATCAGCATTGCAGACACGAAGATTTAAATATCCAAATAGATGTAACTTGCAGCAAACACAGGAAATGATCTTCTCGCTGTGCAAATACAAATTGCTCCAACAATTTGGGCTGCGATGTGCAAGTTTAAAAAATGGGGAGAGAATATCAGCAATGCACTGGCAGAGTTGGTGTGGGGCAGCAGCTCCCGGCCTCAGTGCTGCTTCTCTTTTGTCTTGTCTTGCAGAACAAGGTGCTGACAGTGGATGGAGTGAAGGTGAAGCTGCAGGTGAGTCCCTGGAGCTGTGCTTACAGTGTTCAGGTGTGGTAAAATCCCTCAGAGCCCCAGGGCTGGAGACAGCCCCAAGAGTCCAATCTCTGTCCCATGTTTGGATGCTGCCATCGTGTGTGTCCCCACTTCGCCAGCTGTGTTGGCATGTGGATGTGCACATGTGTACATGTGCAGCCCAGCCATGCCAATAGTGCCCACCTTCCCCTGATAGCAGCTCAGTGCTCTGGAAACATAGCTGTGCTAAAACTGGATCAATTCAGTGCACGGTCCCTGTGCATCCTTCTGCTGGTTGATTTCCAATGGAGCTCACGAGCCCTTTGTCGCACACCCATGTCCCTGCAGTTGGATGTGCTGAGGAACAGGAAGGTGCTGCTTACATATTTATTGCACTTGTCAATTCTCACCATCCTCAGCAAGCTCCTCTGCAGCTGCAAACTGCTCATGTGCAAATAGATCAGCCCCTGGGTTGCTGTTAGAAGCAAAATGCTGAAAAAACTTTGTGGGGTTGCAGTGTGCTATGGTCTTGTGCTGTTTCCATCCTGTGAGTGGCGGCATGATGCTTTCACCTCTCTCCTCTGCCTTGCAGATCTGGGACACGGCTGGCCAGGAGCGCTTCCGCAGTGTCACACACGCGTATTATCGGGATGCCCATGGTGAGCACATCCCCAGCAGGGCTGGGGGGCTTGGGGAGCACAGCATGGTGCCAGCACTAACACCTACCACTCTCTCCACAGCCCTGCTCCTGCTGTATGATGTCACCAACAAGGCATCCTTTGACAACATCCAGGTATGTGTGGCACCTCCCAGACTGCTCCTGATGGCTTCGGGCAGCTCTGCGTGTTTCTGGGGTGCTATTGTTGCTCCCTAAGCCCTGAATCTCCAGCTGGTGCTCAGAGCAAACCCGTGGGTCATTGGCTGCAGGTGGCATGGAGGTTTGGCAGCCTTCATGATGCTCTGTGCTGGAGATGAATGGGGTTCAGGGAGCCTGGGGAAAAAGAAAGCTGGAAGGAGCTGTGGCTGATGCTGCCCCACAGCAGAGGTGGCACTGTGGGAGGTGCATGCCAGCTGTGCGAGCTGTGGGCATTCCCAAAGGGCTGCAGACAGTGCCGTGTGCCCAGCAGGCAGCTGCTGAGGGGCTGCTGATGAAGATGCCGGAGGACACACAGAGAACATTTTCACTTTCCTGGCAATCAGAAAGGTCGATGGACTGGGTTCAGTGACAGATTTATGCCACGTGTAATTAGAGCACCAGCTGGATAGCTTGCTCCTGGTGATCAGGGGCAGCAAATGCCAGCAGCGAGGTGCTCCCTTGTCCCCACTCTGCTGCGATGTGTCCCCATGTTGCCCCATTGCCTTAGCAGCAGACCCGGGCAGAGGAGAGGACCACATCCCACTGTCCCTCATTCCCTGCAGACCCACAGGTTCCCCACACATGGCACCTGGTGCTCAGGGCTGGGCAGCCCCAGCTGACTCTTCCTATTCCTGAAGCCCATCTCACTGCAGCCCATCTCTGCTTGTGTCCCTCCAGGCATGGCTGACAGAGATCCACGAATATGCACAGCAGGATGTGGTCCTCATGTTACTGGGAAACAAGGTGAGTTAGACCCATGGAGCTAGTCCTGCCAGGATGCTAGGGATGTGGGCAGGGGTGGGTGCAGTGCAGCCATGCAGCTGCAGGTTTTGGGGCAGCAGAGGCGCAGAAAGTGACCACATGTCCCAGGGAGGGATGCAGTCATCACCAAAGCTGTGGTCCTGCCCATCTCCCTCCTGGTGCACAAAGCTGACTCCCGCTCTGTGTGCTGATGATCTGCAGAGTCTCTCCCAGGGCTGCTGCACTGAATTGAGGTGCTGGAGATGGAAGCAGTGTCTTGTGCTCACCCTGTGGATTTGAGTCCCAGATCCCTCTTGCTGCCAGGGCATTGCTGCTTATGCTGATGGGACGGAATTCCTGGGGCATGAGGCTTATCTAATGCTGAGCTTCCAAATAATCTCCCTTTGTTCTTTTGCTGTTGGCAGGTGGATTCAGCCCAGGACAGAGTGGTGAAAAGGGAAGATGGAGAAAAATTGGCTAAGGTATGGGAGGTACTCTTTGCTGCATGTGGGTATTTGTTATGCTCAGACTGGGCAGGCAGCACAGCAGCCATGGGGATGACTGTGGAGTGGGATTCATCCTTTGTCTCCCTCTCTTCTCCCTCATTTGCTCATCCCTTAACCCTCCGCTGCCCTCCTTGGTTCGATGTCTTCACATTTCTTCTGAAGCTCTGTACAAATGCTGTCTTGTCCTGCAGGAGTACGGGGTGCCCTTCATGGAGACCAGCGCCAAAAGCGGCCTCAATGTGGAATTAGCATTCACAGCTATCGCAAAGTAAGGGGGGGGGGTTCTGGCTGTGGGGAGGACGGCATGCAGCACCAGTCACTGTGAAGGGGCTGGTGTCACACAGCTTGGTAGCAGGCTGTGTGGGCAGAGAAGTAAAGTGCTTTCCCCTTCCTGCAGAGAACTGAAACACAGGTCCATGAAGCTGCCCAACGAACCCAAATTCAAGCTCCATGATTACGTGAAGAAGGAAGTGAGAGGCTCGGGCTGCTGCAGGTTCTGATACGCTCGGTGCATTTGTACAGAGACTCATGCCACGTGTTTGTGCGCTCTCTCCTCGTGGACAGTGTGTGCATGTCTGTCTTGTGTCTGTATCTGCGTAAAAGGTGAGCTGAGACGTGGGGGTGAAAGCAGCAGAAGCTCCTCAGGCTGGCAACAGGCTGGCCGTGCTGCACCACAGCTGCTCCCCAAGCCCCGCAGCACCCACAGCCCCGCTGTGCTCCACTCCTGCAGAGAAGCAGCACCTCTCGCAGCTGCTCCACTCCTGCCTTGCCCAGAGCCACTTCTCGGTGCAGCTGTGGCTCCTGGAACAATGGGTTCCTGCATGTGTTCAGCAGTGACAGTCCTTAGCCCAGAGCGTCTTCGGGTGCGTTAGTGTTAGGAGTGATGATGTCGGGGAATGCCTGCTCCCCACCAAACATCCGGGCAGAAAAAATCCTGAATTCCCTTTTCCCACACCTTTGGAATTCAGCTGTTCAGATTCTGGGGCACGCAGGAAGGCTTTGTTTTCAAGGCAACCGTTTTTGTAGCTGCTTACTTCTGCCTGTCAGTTGTTCCCGTGTTGTAACATACCTCCTCGATGAAGATTTCTCCTCTTCCCCGCAGAAGACAGAGCTTAGATGTCTGTTTGAGTGAGCTCCTGCAAACACATCTGTTGTACAGAGATCTGACTGTTTATCTGTTTGGTAAAGGCTTTGGTTCTCTTACTACAGCCATTTCTAGTACTTTAATGAGAAGAAAGCTAATGTTCTGCAGCTTATTCTAAATACCTTTATGTAAGTGTGATAGCATTTTTAGACCACAACAATGCTTTGCTATCTCTGAAGTTCTCTTGGGACAGCTCTTTCTTCTAACAGAAGAAAGATGAGGAGAGTGCTGTAGGCATTGATTGTACAGGTCTAAGACTCTTCTGCCAGCTCTCTTCAATGGACTCCTCACCCCTTTTGTCTGGTGCCAAGCATTTGGCTTTTGCTTTTTTCCAAGTTGCACTTCAAAGTACAGATCTGGATGATGTGTTTGGCCTTTGGCAATTTTCTTATTCAGCAGTTCCACATGCACTAACACCAGGTGCCCACTGCATTTTACCTCCCTGCACTGCTCTAAATGGACCACTGAAGTCAACCCACCCTTCACTTCCCAAACACCAGCTTTCTCAGCAGTGAGTCGGGGTGCAGCTGCCCCTCATTGTGCCAGCTTGAGCTGCAGCAGCATTTCCAAAGGGCACTCAGCACAGGAGCCGGGCAGGCAGTGACAGAGGAGACCCCTCGGAGCTGCACTTCTCAGTGAGCTGCAGTAAAATAAGCAACGTGCAGAGCAACTGCTGAAACGGGTCCAGCACAGTAATAACAGAGCCTAAAATAAACCTTTTCATAAATAGCTTTTTAGGGAGAAATGTCTTTCAGTTCTCTTATTTTTGTTAAAAACCTGTTCCTGGGGGATGTTTGCAGCTCGCAGCCTCCTGCCACCATGCATCCCCAGGCAGTGCCTGCTCCCTGCTGGCAGCCAGCACACAGGACCTGGGGAACAGAGCCAGGGCCTCTTTTTTCTCATCAGCCCTGTCAGGCACTCCTTCCCTAGCAATTGCCCTGTCCTGTCTAGCCTCAGCAGAGGCAGCCTCCGAGCATCACTGCAGCTGCCCTGCACTCTGATCAGACTTTATGAAGGAGTGGAAACCTAATGAACTGCTTTGTGCTGCTTTGTTGAGCTTTGTTGTGCTCCTGCAGCTGCTACCTGATCAGTACCTCTCATGATGCTGCTTAACAGCTACTTTCATTCTCATTCTGGGCTGTAGCACATGCTTGCTAGCTGAGGTTAAAAAAAAAAAAAAGAGTGGAATTTTCTACAGCCCTCAGCCTGAAGGAGCAGCATTTTGGTATCCTGGCTATACAGCTCCTGGGAATTTCCAGAGGCACAGGAGACAGGCAGCTCCAACACCCAGATCCATTCCCAAGCCTGCCTTCGGGGTTATATTTTCTCAGAATAATCTTAGCAGTGTAACAGCAGCCCCTGCCCCATGCTGCTAATCCCTGCAGACACTCCGCTCTTATCTGGGCAGGAACACCTTGCATCTTGATGAAAAAGCTGGCAGTTACTGGTTTGGTTCTTTATTGGCGGACCAAAAGCAAGCTAAAAAAAAAAAGTGAAGTAGAGGAGATGCAAATGCTACTCCTTGAAGGTACCTTTTGGGACCTAAGCAACCAGCATAAACATCACAACTGTATTTGTGGCCTTTCCTAACACACCTAGGCTTCGATGAGGCACAACTCCCCCTCTATCCCACCACAGACTGCCCACACTCTACTCGTCCCCAGTGCCTGCATGTAGCGCCGCTGCTGAAGCCCTTCCTCAGATTCGGCCATTTTGTACACGGGCCTCGACTGCCGCCCAGCGATGGAGCAGTGCTCAGTGCACCACGCAGGCCAGACAACGCGGCATTACTTGCACTTCTCATTCGCGCTGGCTCGTTTATAGCTTTTATTTCATTCCTGTTAATAAATTTTTTTAATAATCTCCGTGGCTACGGTGGTGCTTTGGCTATTGTGGCACATACCCCACTTGGTTAATCATTTAATTAGCGAAGTTCACTGTGTGCCCAGAGACAGAGGTACGATCGGTCTGTAATTTGCCGTGTGACGCATAAAAGGAACAGAAGCAAAATTTCAAGCCTTCTGAAAGCTTTATTGAATCTGTAAGCTATAGAGTCAGCCCGGCACAGGAGCTCCGGTGGAAACACGGAGGCCGCCGAGCGGTGCGGGCCTCCCGACGCTCAGCCTGCACGTGCGCTCCGCACCGCCGCACGCGTCCACCGCGAGAAGCGTGCCGGGCGCTAAGGGAAGCAGCCCAGGCTCTCGCTGCCGCTCACGCCTCTGCGATCCGATTCCCGGCAGGTCCTGAAAGAGAAAAAGCAGCGCGGTGAGAGCGAGCCGCACCGCCCGGCCCAGCCCCGCTGCGGGGCCGCGAGCCTCAGCCGTAAAGCGTCAGCAGTGGCCGCGGCCGCCCGCCGCCCTCAGACGAGGTGTCAGAAAAGCAGAAATCATCCCCGGCTCGCCCCGCCTCGCAGCGCCCGCTCGCAGCACACAACAGCCCCACTCACCTCCACCCTGGAAAGGCCGAAACATGCGCTCGCTGTAGAATTTATACAGACCCCGCCGCCGCTATTGGTCAGGATGCCTGTGGACCCAACCAATCCCGAGCAGCTGAGGTGATCGCCGGCCCGCCTCTCCCAACGCTTATTGGTCGACGTTTTTCCTCTCTCCAATGGCGCCGCGCGGCGCAGCGTGGCCCGAGGCGTGGTCTGCTGTCTCCCGATTGGCTCCCGCGGGGCGTCAGGAGAAGCCAGTAGTAACAGTGATTGTAGTGAGGAGTGACTGCGGAAGCGCCAATCAGGGCTCTGCCGAAAGGGCTGCTGGGAATTGTAGTCCCAGCGTCGCAGAGACGCTGCGAGAAGCGGACGGACAGGACTACAAGTCCCGAGGAGCGCAGAGCGCCGCTCTTCTGGCCCGGGCGGCAGCTGAGCCGCTAGACGAGCGAGAGGGAGGCCTGGGGCCGCGATGTGCCGGGATCGGGGACCGGCGCTTCGGCCGCCGCCGCTGCCAGGTACCGCTGGGGGAGCCCACAGCCGAGCGGGGCCGGCGCGGAGCTGCGGGGGCGCTGGGTAAAGCCGGGCCGGGGATTGCGGGGCCTCACGCAGTGTGGGACACGGAGGGGTGGATTTCTGTCACCGCTCCCGAGCCGTTCCTGACATTGTACGGAAGCGTGGGCGCCTTCCAGACCCGTGGCTGTCCCGTAACGTCAGAGACGGCGGCTCAGGCTCTGCTGGAGCCGAGGAGAAGCATGGTACGAGATCGGGGTGTGGGCTGGGGGCAGCAGGCCGGGCTGAGCGCTGTGCTGCCCTCGGAGGAGGTTCTGGGCACCTCTGCCTCGCGCCTGGCAATGGGAGGCAATTCTTTGCTCCAGCCCCGGCAGGCTGGTTGTGCCTCTTCGTTTCCCCGCAGCGAGGTATTGCAGCATGCCCTAAGCAGCGAGCTCCTGTGAAACAGCTGTTGCGTGTTGGCCGTGTTTCTTCCGCTGGTTCCTGCGGACAGCCGCAGTGATCAGTTCGGTCGCAGTGTGTGAGAGATGGCCGTGAAAGCCCTGACAGAGGGAGGAAGGCAATGTCGGGGTTGGCTGCTTGCACGGTGGCTGCAGGAGCTGTGTGAGGAGAGGAGCAGATCGGGAAATGTGTATTGTGTGGGGGTACTGACCATGAGTTCAAAAAGAACAGAAAGTGCTGTCCTCATTGCACGTCTGGCAAGAGGAAATCGAAGAGTTTGGAGGTTTCCCAAGAGTCAGGCAGGAACATGTAGAATCTGGGCTCAGCTTAGTGCCCATGAGTCCTGGGGTGTCCCTGAGTGCTTCTGTCCCAGGTGGGGTTGAAAATGCAGGGTAAATCTGGCTCACAGAAAGCTCTGGGTGGGCTGGTCCTGAGTGCTGGACATTTTGCAGTTGTGGCTGAAGTTGGGTGGTGTTCAGCAGTCACCTCGTGGGCTGAGCGTCGGCTGAGCCTGAGGCACCTTGTAGCCCAGATTGGCACTTTCTGAAGCCAAGTCCAGCTGTGCCAGGAGGAAGGCACTTGAGAGCAAATCCTGGTTTCACTAACCAAACACTTGAGTAATGTGAACACGCTCAGGCTGTCAGATCTCTTCCGTCCATTTTATTCCTGTTATCATCCCTCCTGTGCACTCCCTCACCATGGGCAGTGAGGTCCGTGCTGGTCGTGTTCCCCTGCCCTGGGGCTGGCTGGGGACATAGCAGCTGCCTGGAGGAAGCTGTTGTGCCATGGACCCCCATCCTTAGGGCTCTTCCTTTCTGTGCTAATGAGTTAATTTAGTTATCTGGTTTTCACTGAAGCATCTCTGCAAGCACAGAGTGTGTCACTCTTTGTCGGGCTGCTCAGTATTCAGTATTATGAAGTTTGAGAACTACCTCAAGAGGTTGAGACACTCAAACTCCCTTCAGTGTGAGTGGTGGATGATCCCGTTCCTGCGGATTTCTCAGGTTGGAGGCATAAAGCAGTGCGTGCTCAGGTTGTTTTTGCTTAACCCCTCTGGTCTGTGAGCAGCGCAGGGCAGCACGAGGATTGGCTGAGCTGTGGGATTTTCCAGCCGAATTTGCATGTCGCCCACTGCTCTGCATGCCTTTCTGTTTACATCACTGGGGAGCAATACACACATACACAGCACCAGATAGCGGAAGAGGCATTCTGACTGAGGGAAGCCTGTCTGCAGCTCAGGAACTGGATCATGGTGGTGTGTCACCAGGCCCCGCTGTGCTGGGGCTGCCAGGGGTGAGTCCTGCGGGGTGGCGTGGGCACAGCACAGCATGGGAGCAGCAGGGCAGCACAACATGCGTGTCGTCTGGATCCCATGGGTCAGGCATGGTGCTCACTGGCAGCAGAGCGGAGGAACTGTTCTCCAACCTGTGCCATAACAAGGTGCAAGAGGTGTCTGAAATCCAGCTCAGAAGCTCAATTGAAGCTCATAAGCAGGTGCCTGTTTCCTGCAGCTAGTTGGAGCAGTGTTGAGCTAGTTTTGTGATCCTCCTTTGTGAGGACACGTAATATGTGTGCAGCAATGCAGCGAGTGTTTTCTGGGGTTGTTCCAGGTGGTTTCAGAAGTGTGAAACCCTCTGTTGTTTAAAGCAGGGGTGCTGGTGAGGCAAGGCAGCGTCTCACTGCCTCACCCTTGTGTCCCAAACCATTGTGACTGCAGTGCAGCTGCTGACTGTCTGCTGGGGTAATTTAAACATAGCCTTCCTAGCATGGTGTGGGACACTGAAGCTCAGTGCTCGGTGCTTCAGTGCTTGGTGGATGTGCCACAATTGAAGTGTTGATCTCTATTGATTGCTCAGGAATCAAAGATTTGGAGCTTGTTTATCTAAGGGCAGGACATCACTCTGCTCTCATGCTGCCTGTAAAGCACCACAGTTTCTGGGTTGCTGGCTAAGAGTTCCTGGCAACGTTAGCAGCTTTGGATTGTGCCCAGCTTGTTCTCAGTGGAAAACTGTGCAAAATAACCCAAAAAGGGCACAGATGACTGAAATTTACTGGGACCTTTTATTTGGGAAGAAGCTGATGCATTTCAGATGGATCTTTAAAGTGCTCTGATTGTGCCCGGAAGGCAAACAGGAGCATGTCATCGAGTTTCAAAGCTTTGGAAGATGTTTGGGAAGAGCAGGGGAAGGAAGTGTGATATTTGGTACGTTTTGAGTAATGATGACAGGCTCAGATTTCTTGTGACTTTAACCTGGCCAGGTTACTTTCTGTTTTTCTCTCTTGCAGCCTTGCTGAAGTGCAAACTAACCTGGCCTCAGCCACCTGCACAGTGCTGGCAGAGATGAGAGGTGAGCAAGGCAGTCAGGAGCTGCTGGAGAGGTTTGCTGTGCATCCTCCTGCTGCTCCTGTGCTGCTTACTGAAGCCTTCCAGGCATAGGCTTTCCTTTCTCATGGGCTGTCCTGCCAGGACAGGGTGTTGGCAGGAGTGCTCCATGCCCTGGGCTTTGCTGCTTACCTGGTATGCCATAGAATTCCTTGTATGTAAAATGTGTGTGTTGGGGGAATTCCTTATTCCCTTCACTGGGTTGTGCTAGCTTTGTAGGGAGCTCCAAGCCTGACCAATGCTATTTACAAGTTTTATTGTGCATTTCTTGTGGGAGCCCTTTGCCATTTCCAGTGGCTCCCAGGATTGTGAAGGAATTGGAGTCTTTCTATCTGTTGGATTTTTGTTCTTTAAGTGAGAATAAGGGAAAGATCTGAAGCGTTTTAGGGCCAGTGTTAAGGCTCCTTGTGTGTAAGGGCCAGGTGTGAGAGCTTGGCTTGTGCCCATTCCAGCCATGCCAGCAGTGATGTGCAGACACTCAACCAGCACCAACCAGGGCCAGGCACTGCCAAACTTCATCTGCAGCTTCATGTGCAAGGAAAATGGTGTGGAAGGTGGATGCTTCCTAAAATGGAAGTAAAGCCTCAAGTATGGCTTTTGTGACATGGAAACAGCATGGAACTATGGCTCTGTTCTAACTCAATTCTAGTGTTTTGGGGAAAATGAGATGCTTTGTTCCACCAGAGCAGTTGGTTTTGATCCTGTTACAACCGCATTTGAAAGTTATTGCTTTAGGTTTTAGTGTCAAGTATAGCAAACAGCCAGTCTGTCCCAAGGGCTCGTTAACCTTATGGAAGAAAAGAACATTTACTGTGAAAGTATTTCCTTTTCTGAACTATATTTGCAGAAAGGAATGGCAGCGTTCAAACAGCTGTGCTTCTGTCACACTGCTGGATGTGCCCTCTCAGCTCCGCTGTAAAATGAAGCACTGGTAAAAGCAGCAGCAATTAAAAGTGTCACATTTATTTTTCTTGATGACAGCGCTGTGCAGCTCTGGTCTCACTTCAGCTCAGAAAAGTTTGTAGAGCTTTTAAAAGCAACGAAAAGACTTGTGCACAATGAAAAGCCTTTCTGTTCCGCAGAAGCGAGGAACCACCAGCTGGAAGTGCCACGCTCTGTTGGTAGGACGGAGCTTCATTTCACGTTTGATCTTCTGGCACTGACGCACATCTCAGCACACGTGGCTGGCCGTGTTCTGGTCACCCCAGGGGTGCAGGAGGTGCCCACAGCTCCGTGCTCAGCTGCAGCTCTGTGCGGCTGCCCTGCAAATGAAGGCTGTCAGCATGTGAGCCCAACCCCTTTCCAGCATCCATTGCTTCATGATTTCTGAGATTCAGAGCAGATGGATTAGGAATGTGAGGAGCCATGTCCTCGGTGGATCCTTCCATATCCATTTATAGACCTGTTGCACGTTACTGAGCCCAGTCCTTTCTGAACCTGTCGTTACTGCATTTCTCCACAGCGTGCAGCAGCAACAGGCACTGGTGTTCCCTCTTAGTGGGGTGAAGGAATGCTTCCTGTTGCCTGCATTAGATCAGCCTCCTGCTAGGTTCACTGGGCACACTGTGGCAGAGGGCTGGGCAACTAACAGGCCCAAGTTTGGTTTACTCACAGGCTTCCTGACTTTGTAAATGTTAATTGGCACAGGAGAGTTTGTACAATCTGCACCCTTGGAGATTTCACTACTTATTCTGTAGATGACCATGGTGAGTGAAGCTTACTCAGCAGTGCTTCTTGGGGACCTCATATTTTAAAGTTATTGCTTTAGGTTTTGGTGTCAAGTATTGCAAACATCCCAAGGAATCATTAACCTTAAAGAAGAGAAGAATGTGTAGTACAAAATGATTTCCTTTCCTGAGCAAAGGGATCACCTGAGGAGCACCCGAGGAGCTGCACCCTCTCCTTCCCATGCTGTGTCCTACAGGTCAGACTAGATGCTCGTTGTTGTCATAATCACGGTGTTACTTAAATGCTGTTGCTGAATTTCACAAGCACTTATGAAGGAATGCTATTTCCGCCACAGACGCTGAGCAAGAAAGCCAGTGACTGCGCTGGTGTTGTGAGGTGCAGAGAAACTAGGTTTTGAGCTCATGAGCCCTGCCTTGTGCTTGCTTCGTGCACGGCCCTCCCCTTTCAGGATGCTGTGGACCACTGAGAATCAGTTCACAGCTGGAAAACAACGAGAACACCAGTACAGAACAAAGCGGACAGAGTCTGCCCAAACCGGACCTGCAAGGAGAGGTCTGAGTCCCCAGCTCTCTGCACCCACCTTCTGTGGGGTGGTGCTCCATGTCCTGCCGAGCTGGGCTCCTGGAGCAGCTTAGCTGACTTCAACCTTTGTAAGTGTTTCCCCAGTGATGTACCAATCCTCTAAAGGATGTGTAACCCTTCCTGTTCTGGCTGCGGTGTAGTAGAGGAACAGAAACTTGTCTTTTACCACGAGTACATGGGCTGTGAAATAAGGAAATTCACTTTAGTGCAGCCCATTCCCAGTTTGTGGGGCAGCCCCACGCCTGCCTTCAGCAACACATCGTGGCTCATCTGCCAGTGAGCACCCCTGTGGGTATGGTTTTGCCAGCCCTGCTGTGGGTGAGTAGCTTCAGAGACAGCTTCAGTGAATGGAGAGAGGAAGAAGGAAGAACAAAGCAGACACAGGGCACACAGCTGAGCTTTGTGGGCACAAAGTTCACTGCTGCCACTGTCCCCGCAGGGTGGTGCCCACACCAGGAACTGGCTGCAGGGTAAATTACACAGTATCCGTGGAGGTTGTGCCCTCTGCCATCCCTGCTTGTGCCGTGTATCCCCTCAAAGCCCTGGCCTTGTTCTTAAGGGTGGCTGTAAGGATCTTCTGCTGAGCATTGGGAACTGCTGGGTGAGCTCTGTGCGATGCCTTGCAACAGGAGATGTCAGCCCTCTGCTATGGGCAGCAGTCCCTCAGCAGGGCCCTCCCTCATTCAGGTGCAGTGTTAGGGCAGCAGCAGGAAACAGCCAGCAGAGAATGGCTCTGCTGGTGTCTTTCTGGGCTCTATGATGGGAGGAGTGCTGCCTTTCCCGGCTGTCTGCAGCTGCTGATGGTTGGGTTTTTCCTTGCAAGGATTACAAAACTGGGAACTTCAGGGCTTTTCTTCTCCTTGAATCTCCAAAGCCTGTGTTGATCCCTGTGTTGTGCAAATGCTGAAAGTTAGCCCTTCCCCTACTTTGCATCTGGTTGCTATCAGCCTTGTGATTCAGTGAATTACGGGTTCCCACAGCATCTTTTTTTCCAAGGGAGATTTTTCCCCCCTCTTTTTACTGTCAAAAATAAACACCACTCCATGCACAGAATGCCTGGGTCACAGGCGGGTCCGTGCAGGGCTGTGCTGCCTGGACACACAAGGGCTTCCAGCAGTTCTTCATGCACAGGGATCTTGCCCTCTTACTGTGGCTGCTGTTTTGCTGTCAGCCACAAGCAGACCCTGCAGAGTCCTGGGATGGAACATCTGGATGCTGTGTTCTGTGTGAGCGCTGCCGACCTGCTGCTCTGTGATGCTGCTGGAGATGCTTGGGATTTTTGCAGCCCCTTTGTGTTTGGTTATCTGAGAAAGACTTGGAACCCAAAGGATTCTGTGGTTGCTGGTATTTTTCAGTTACTCCTTGTAGGTCACAGAGTGCATGTCTTTTGTAACACAGGCTTTCACTGTGTGGTTGTCAGCATCTCCTGTGGATGTGATTCTGCTCAGATCCAACAGGTCCAGGTGCTAAGCCAAGGTTCAGAGATCTGGAGGGGATTTTGTAAGTGCTTTGGGAAACTGCTATTAACATCAGGAACACCATCTCTTCTCTGCTTCCTTTTAAGTTCTTTGATGTCAACTGACAAAGGCCTTTTTCAGTGCCTTGTGACAGTGCATTGGCAGGCTGCTCTACAGACATGTCTGCTCTGTTGAAGTCACTCCTGCATTCGATGGTTGCAGAGATTTGGGCTGAGGTTGGCTGTTTTTGTGGTAGCTGGCGTTATGCACATTAGCAAATATTCCACTTGATGTTTTTTCCATTGCTTGCATTCCCCTAGCTTCTATTCAGAGGAGACGGAGGGCAGGTTACCTCCTGCTGCTCACAGGTAGTTTGCTCAGCCACGCTGCAGGGTTTGGGGTATGAACAAGGAGTGGAAAATCCCTGTGTTCCAACCCGTGCTCCTTTCCTTGCTTTGGATTTATCCATGATTTGTTGAAGTGGGATCTTGCATGCCTCTAGGTGGGCTTTGGAGCGAGGGAATGTGCATTTTACTGGGGAGGTGCCCCTGAATGCCCCTGCTGCAGGCAGTTTGGAGCTGTTGGAGCTGCACTGCAGCTGGGAGGCAGCTCCTTGATCTGCACAATGCAGCAGCACGGTCCTGCTTCATTCCTGCTGTTCTTGGACATCAGCAACTCTGCTTAGCATTTCCTAAGGGATCTGGCATTTGCAGGCAGCCAGGACAGAACTTCATAATGTTTGGAAAACATTATTCAGATCTGTATTTTTGAGATAGTCCTGAGCTTGGTTTGGGGCTTTTTGTTTATTGCTTTTGGTTGGGTTTGGGTTTGTTTTTCTTCTTTTTTTTTTTTTTTATCCTGTAGCTTTTCCCAAGAGTTTAGCTCCAAGGGCAGTGATCTCTATGAATGCTGTCCCATGCAGGACACAGTGTGCTGTGCCAGGCAGCAGAGCACTTAAGCAGGGGCTGGGGATGACTCCAGCATCATGTTTGCAGTGTTTAAAATGTGAGCATAGGATACATGCAAAGCAGGGGCTTTTGGGCTGTGACTGAAGGAGCTCTGAAGGGTCCCAGCTGCACCGCTTTGTCATGTCACACCTTGAGCCTCAGTTTCCCCATCTATAAAAGAGGTGATCACACACTGTTATGAAGTGCTTGGAGATTTGGGATGTGTCACCCTTGGATAAAAGAAGATCCTTTGCTGTGAGGAGCCTGCTTCCTGATGAGCCTGCAGCAGGAGCAGCTGCATGGGGAGCAGCCCCAACCTGGCTGCAGGCTGCAGGCAGATGTTCCTGCAAGGATTGGGACCAGGACCACTGCCCTGCCCAGCTGCAGCCCATGGTGTTTGCAGGAGGAGAGCCAAGCACCAGCAAAAAATGGATTTGGGCTGTGTATTTAGTCAACTGTGTCTGGCCAGTCAGTTCTCACTACTGCTGTTTGTCTGATCTGCCTGCTTAGCCCTTGGACTCTGTGGCTGGCAGGGAGAACACCAAGATTCAACTGTACCTTGGATAAAAAGGGATCCTTAATCGGGATTTTTCCTCAGCAGCTTATTCCTGGAGCACTGTGCGGGCTGGGACAGGCTGTGAGTGCCAGCAGTGACTTCCAGCTACGAGGATGAAGGGGCAGCCAAGGAGCAGAGCTCCCTGCTGTGCTGAGCCCACAGTGGGAACTTCTGTCCCAGGCAACATGGCAGCATGGAGCTGCAGCTCCTTCCTGGGGGAGAAGCTTCAGCACCCCTCCCTAAAGTTCTTATAGAACTCTCAAGCCAGCATCAGGTTTCAGCAGAAGTTAAAGAAAGCAAACTCCATGTGCTTCCACAGATTATTATTGTGCAATGCTTTGACTTCGCAAACTTGAACCCGGTAAACAGCTGAAGAAGAGCAGTGAGCCATCTGAGGGAGGGGATTTCTCTCTCTGGGTGATGGTATAGGGGCTGTTTCTGAACAGGAGCTGAGTGAGATCCAGAATCACAGGTGTGTTAATTGAAGTAAGGTTTCTTTCTTAGAGGGATAAGGGCTTTGCTGGTACAGCTTTACATCCTTTTGCCCTCCGTGCATGCGCAGCTCCTTTGACACTCTGTAGACTCAGGCTTTGTCCAAGGCTTTAGCTCAGATCCCTCTGCCTGTTTGGAGTGTGGTGTGCTCTGTGCTGGGGCTGTCAGACACAGCTGGCACACGCTATGGGTCTCATTGGGAACAGAGTGATAGTGGGGCAGTGGGATGCTGTCTTTCTTTGACTGCTGAGGAGTCTCATCTGCAACTGAAGTGATTGTACACTTGTAAAATGATGATGAGTGTTCCAGTATATGGGAGATTAAGGAGTCATTTTAAAAAATGCTGGAGTTTTGGAAAATGCTGAATGCTTCTCCCAGGAGTGGTTTGAAGGGGCCTGACTTTGACCTTGCCACTTGCTTCTGAAAATCCCGGCTCATGTGAGTTTAGGTAAATACTTGGATTTCATACTAGAGGAAAGTGTTCCCTGAGCCTGGAAGATGTACAGTGAACCTAACTCTCTTTCTGTCTCTTTTCTTCCACAGAGCAAACTTCCCATGACTAACAAGTGCTGGTCTAGATTATGAGCTCAAACAAGAACGCTCGCTTCAATCGTTTCTCCAGTGGCACACCAAACATCACTGCTTCAGAAAACACTAACGGGGTAAGTGTGGGTGCCCTGAGCACTGGGCAGGGGCTGGGGCTGCTTCTGGTGTTCTCATTCTTTCTTTTGAGAAAATGATGACAATGATGGAAAATTTGATACTTTTTCCCCTGAAAAATCACAGTATCCACAAATGAAACTGAAGAATGCATACAGGCTATATTCATATATACAGTTGCCAGTTCAGGAGAAGTAGCGAGCCTTCAGGCTGTGCTGCACGGATACACTGACATTCATTCTGTCTATATTTCAGACAAGAATGGAAACAACTTTTGGGCCGGCGTACTCTGCTGTGACAACTATCACAAAGGGTGAGTGCATTTCATGTGTGGGGCTTCTTCCCAGAGCACTGGACAAGAATCTTAGGCTTCTTCTCGTCGTCGTTTCACAGCTCACAGAGCTGTTGGTACAGTCACTGTGTGTTCATTGCAGACAGGTGCCAGAGTACTGTTGTTAGTATTACACAGCTCAAGTGTTACTTAATCACGACATCTGTTCACCAGGAATGATGGAATGAGCATGAGCAGAACAACTGGGAAGATCTTGCTGAAATTAGGATAGCACAACAGGATCTGATACAAAGCTTAGTTTCAAATCTTATTTATCCATGTGAATTCTCATGCAATCGTTACCAGGACTGAAAATTCTGATCTTTGCCCGTTTGTCACTCTGTACACTTTGGTAAAATCTCTGTGGTCATTTTTAGCTCAGACAGGAGGGGGCGTGAATGTACCTGCTCATTTAGAATTCTTCTGCTTTGTTCTTCAAAGCCCAGCAGGTGAGGAGTCCGAGCTCTGGCACTCAGTGTGAATGTGGGAAGAGATCTGGTTTCACTTTGGAATAAAAATATCCTTACTTTAGTAAAGACAAGAAACTGGCACTTGACACCGATCTAGATAAGGAAATTAATGACCTTCCTGGAGGAAATGTTTGGATTACATGTGTAAACTCTGGATCATTTTGGACTCCTGAGTATTTACATCTAAAATTTTGTGCTAGTCAGTAATACTATCCTTATGCAAACCTCTGATTTAGTATAGCATGTTTCTGTTGTGCTACGAGAAGTATCCAAACCTCCCTAGATCTAAGTGATCTGACTGATCACTTGTGGGTGTGGAAGGTTTCCTTTTATTAGCATTTTTAACCTATAGGCCTGGGAGGAAATTATCTATGCTTTTTGTTGGGCAAGCTCCCTTTAAAGGATTGCGTGCACTTCAGCAAGCTGTCAGAGATCAGGATTATTGTTTGTGCTGATGTGTTCAGGTCAGGAACTGACACAGGGGAGTCCCTACTCTTTTCTTTCCCAAGGAGCACTTACAGCTACAGAAACCTGTAGCTTAGAAATGTTACTAAGGAGCTTTTTTTTGCTTTCTTTTCTTCTCGTTTGCCTTAAAGCTGATGGAACCAATACTTTTAAGCAGCATCGTCGGACTCCATCTTCCTCCAGTACACTCACCTACTCCCCACGAGATGAGGACGATGGCATGGTAGGTGTTGCCAAGAGGCCCCTCGTGACTGGCTTAGCTGGTTGTATCTCAAATGACATCTGGTGTTCCTCTGTCTCCCTCTACATTCCCGTGCACTGTTACATCAGTTACAGATGGCTGCGGTGGAGGCAGGAGCAGAGTTGGCATTTCCTGGCTGCTCCCATGGTTAGGCAGTGGGGCAGCAGAGGCTGCTTCTGACCTGTCTGCTGGGCCTCGTTTTCAGCCTGTTTGAAAGCAGTACGTTGTTACAGAGTTTGAGAGCTACAAATCCCACAGACCTACTGGTAAGGGTGTACCTGCCTTCTGTTGTAAGCAGAATGCCCTGACCTTCCTGGGCTGTTGGCACCGGTAGCTGTGGCTATGTAAACTTCCATCAGCAGCACAGCTGATCCAGCAGCTATGACTAGAAAATACATTCCTCCTTCCACCTCCAGGTGGGGCTTCTGACCACAGGGAGCAAGCTTGAAACCTGCAGTGGGATGTACAGCCCTGCAGGCAGCTCAGCTCCTGGGGATTACATCAGCAAGGTCTCCTCAGAAAAATGTGCCCATGTCCCACGGTGCCTTTGCAGGGAAGCATTGCCTGGTTTTGTATCCAGTTCCTCATTCAACTTACACACTACTTTTTTGGCAATTTAGTGACCCGGCAGCCATCAGGGTTAGTTGCTTGAAGAGAAATGAAATTGAATAAATCAATTAAATCAAGACTGGCAACAGCAAAGCAAACCTCAGCAACAAAAGCAGCACTTGATGAGGTGCCTGGTTCCCTCAGCCCCAGCTCACAACCTCAGGCTGCTACCTAGATTTAGGCATATGAGTAGGAACCTCTCCATTTGAAGTGAGTGCATGTAGACTTTGTCAGGTCAGGAGACCCAGCTTCAGAGTCTGGGAAACTGATCACTGCTGCTGATTCATTTAGGCCCTGGGGTTGCAGCAACAGTGTGGAGCAGCAGCACTTCTTAAAATAAATTTGACACCAGATTGCAAAGAGCTTTATTGTCAGCATCCTATAAAGTTCCTTCTGTTGCTCAGAGATCTTGCTGTGTTTTGTGTGAGCATGTGTTTGTTTTTCAAAAAATCCTTTGAACATTTGGCTCATATCCTTGACAGACACAGCCCTCCATCACATCACTGACCTCAGGGTGCTGAACCACTGCTTCAGAGAACCCCTGGGCTGCCAGCACCAACCCAGTGGCCAAGTGCTGTGCTCACTGCTCTCTTTTCATGGCTTGTGCAGTTCTTATGGAGTAGAGATGAGGCTTTTCCTGAAGAGCATGGATGCTGGGGACACTACGTTTAGCCATGTTTGATGGAAAAGCTCCCTGGCTCCTTTGAAAACCTGTGTTACACAATGAGGTGTGCAGCCAGTAGGGGAGGTCTCTCCTAGGACCTATTCTCAGTTGTCTTTCTTGGACAGCATCAGGTCTACCTTTCCTGGAGTGCTAAGTATTGTTAAGCAAAAATAGCAAAAGGAGTAATGAGTGGTTCAGGAAGCAGCCTGCAGCATGGGATGCTAATAAACCATGAGCTGCTCTGCTCTGCCTGCTGCTCCAGATAAATTTTTGTTAACCCCTTTATGAAGCTTTCTTTGCTTTGTTAAGAAATAATCCGGGATTTCCCTTCCTGGTCATTATGTTTGCTATGTTTTATCCTTCTCCAGGGCTTGTCAGCCATCACAGAGACAGCTGGAGAGGAGTCAGAGCCCTCCTGTACCCCTCTCCCCCTTCTTTCTTTTTAAAGTTTCTCTTAATGAAACCTAAAGCAGAGCAGAGCGTTCCGTGTGCAAGGCAGGGATTAGTGAGCATCTGCTGTCATCCTCCCTGAAAACAGTGCCACGTGTTTCCAGCCTCGGGGGGCAGGAGCAAGGGCAGTATTGGAGCACTCATGGACAGGGTGGGAGACGACCTGTTCTCTGAATAGGTTCTCTGAACTCTGCCCTAAAGATTACAGCTGAATATTGGGGCAAGTGTGAACGGCTAGATGATGGGCTTGCTGTGGCTGTCCAAGCTCTCAGCAGTTCACAGGGAGCTTTGCCTGTGGCCAAGTAACCAGCCAGCCACAGGCTATTCAATCAAAAGATGTGCGAGCACTCCATCCTTCGGGTTGTTTGAAGATGGTGTCTTACACCTAGCCAGGCCATGGCTTACGTCCAGCCTTCTGGAAATGCTCTTGGCTGCAGCCTGATGATGCACATGGGCTGTGCTGCTGCTGAAACTGCCTCTGCAGAGCCTGCCTTTGCTGCCCTCATCTCTATCTCACTTCCAGAATAGGAGCTATGCACAGTCATTCTTCTTGTTTTAATACCTTGTGTTACGAGTGGTAACTTGTGTTACTAGTGGGGGAAAATAATAAATGGATACGCATAGAATTTATTTACTTCATAACTATTCTTCCTCGAGGTTTACATATTTAGCCAATAAACATGCCTTTTATAGAAGGAGCTTTATGCTTTGCCTTCTAAGCAGATGCAGCATTGCTGATTTCCTGGGATCTCAGGATCATAAAAATTACAGAGCGGAGCAGTGTGAAGAACCAGCAGGATCCTGTGCTGCTCCTCTCCTGCAGCCCAGTGAGGACTGTAGTCCCCCTGCAGTGCACTCTCTCTGAAGCTCATTTTGCATCTTTTATTGCTGAATTTCCTGACTGCACCTCCTGGCCTCTTTCATTGGTTTCACCTGCTCTTGGGTGTGATGTTCCATGTTTTCACTCAGGGCAGACTGAACACGAGCAAGGCATTTTCTGTATGCAGGGTTGCGGAGGGGAGCAGCCCAGTGTGGTGGGGTCTGCTTGGAGATCCTCAATTAAGTGGCAGTAGCAGAGTTCCCAGCTGCTCTAGCCCCCGAGTCCCAGTGGTCTGAAGTCTCCATTTTGGCTCTGACGTTGAGTTGTATCTCGGCTACGTGCTGCTGGTTGATACTGCACCCTTTGGGATGTGTTGCTGGTTAATATTCCAGTGGCAGCATTCCCTCAAAACCAACCCCAAGGCTGCCGTAACCAGTGGGATTTTTCTTGATTGGTGCACGCAGTGTCCGCTGAGCTCTCCCCTCCCAAGCAGGAAGCGACAAAGTCAGCCTGTTGCTGAATTGAATAGAAGGAAGTCTGCACACTTACGCAAAAAAATTGGCAGAAGTTGGATCGCGAACGAAACAACAAGTGCTGCTGCAGAGATTAGAGAAATTGCAGGGGCTGGTAGCTGTCTCTGGGGGAGATTTACACAGCTTTCTGCGCAGGATTAATTCTTCCAAGCCATTACTTTGCGGGTGGGCGCAGTAAGTATCCAAACAAATGCACCTTTGAGAAAGTGACGTGCTTGGAATCTGGATGTCGGCTTAGTTGAGCGAGTTGGAGCTGGATGGTGGCCGTCCTGTCCCTGCGCGGCGTGGTGTCCCCAGCAGGGAGGCACGCAGAGACCATTCAGAGCAGCTTGGCAAAGTGGATGAACAAATGGAGCAGCTGAGTTTGGTGGAGGGGGGGGCTGAATTGAACTCTCTGTGCATAGGGTTTTGGAGCAGGGGGAGTTATTTGCAATAACAAGAATTGGTTTTTATCTCTTTGAAGCCTCCGATCAGCACCCCACGCCGCTCTGACTCCGCTATCTCCGTCCGTTCATTGCACTCTGAGTCCAACATGTCCTTGCGCTCAACGTTCTCACTCCATGAGGAAGAGGAGGAGCCAGTAGGTATTTGGGATTGTCGGAAGGAGCAGTATTAGGAAGTTCAGTGTCAAAAGAGTAACTTAGCAGACTCCTGTGAGTACATACCGCTAGCACGGGGAGCTTTTCGTGTTGTCTGGCAACTAAGGTTCAGGACTCGTGGTTATAATTTTGTTTTCCCTACTGACTTCTGCAAGTTAGTTTGCTTCCTTGTGTACCATTTCCCTGTATGTAAAGAGGGGATGATGGTGAGTCTTTTCTGCTTCTCTGAAAAGCTGTAATGCTTTGCAGAGTGGTGCGTGATTCCCTGGCTCTGCTATAGAGCAGGAGGGAGCAGTAAATCTTGAAGCTGGTGATTGAGCCCCAGACAGGCTACACAATTCCTCCCTGATTCAGAGCCCCATCCTGCCTTTAGGGCTGTATGGCACCCCACTGACTTAGTTGTAAGCCCCAAGGGGGTGCAAGGAATTGCCCTCATGTCCCTCCCTGTAGGGGAAGGCACTTCTGAGCAGTGCTTAGCTTGTGACCCAGTGCCTAAGCCCACAGTGGATGAACGAAAGGTCAAGTGGCATTTTGTCACAGATCCAGGATAAAAGTTTGTATTTCATATTTAGGAACCCAGGGGGTCATGTTTGCAGTTGTGAGAACGGTGTGGGATGAAAAGGCAGAGTAAGCTGCAGTGATTGGTTCAGAATGCTGCAGTGATTGGTTCAAAATGCCTTGAGCCCCATTCTCATCTGAGCTGTGCCAATCAGATAGGATGTGCCCAGTGCCCTTGCTCCAGCAGTCTCTGTTGGTAACAAATCTGAAGAGCTGGGCCCATTTGGGCAGGGCAGTGCTATTTCTGTACCATAAGGGAATGAAAGAACACTTCCTTCAGGGTGTTTCAAAATACGAAAGGGCAAGCTGTTTTAAAATGGCTTTTAAACTTCAGGCTTAGTACCCAGAATGTTTTTGACACCACACTGTTGAGTCCAACCATGCAGAGAGTACCAGGGAGTGCAGTGTATGCAGTTCTGGTGACTTGAATTTTTCACACAAAGATGGTCTCTGCAGTTTGCTGTCAGTGTTCCAGTCCAGCCAGATACAAGTGACTCCCAGTCTGTGATGATCTGAGGGTCTCCAGACATTCCCAGTGTCATTCCTCCATTGCCTCCTGGATGCTGGAAATAAACAGATCCAAGCAAATATTTATTTAGAGATAACGACATCCTTAGTGTGTCCTGGGCCCCTGGCTCATCCCTGAAGAATTGCTTTGCTGAGCCTTTTGCAGAGTTGAAAGCTCCTGGGTTTGCTTTAATTCTGCTCTCTGTCCTTTTCTCTCTCTTCTTTAGGAGCCACTGGTGTTTGCTGAACAGCCGTCCGTGAAGCTGTGCTGCCAACTGTGCTGTAGTGTGTTTAAGGATCCAGTCATCACAACCTGTGGGGTAAGGCAGTACTCTTCCAGATCATGAGCTTGGCTTCCACAGATGTCTTAGGTGACCCACAGCCAAGCCATGACTGTCCCAGTGGCTGTCAGTGGCTGCAGAGATGCTGCTGAGCACGTGGCAGGTTTCCTAAAGGCAGCTCTGAACCTGTCTGCATGAGGCATGCAGGGCAGTGCGGTTAGCCAGAGAAGCCCAAGGCTTGTTCACAACTGGTCTGCTTTTCCCTGAAGAAGTATACTGTCAGCTTGCCAGTCCTGGCCACATTCGGTCTCCCTGGTTTGGCTTCAGTGATGTCAAAGCTCCTATTCCCTGTGTGAAGGGCTCTGCAGGGTGTTGCTGCCTCTGGGCACCCTGGAAACAGTTGCTTTTCAGTTGTTAAAAAACTGTTTTCTATAAGACAGGAATGGCTTGAAGCTTCATTTAGTTAATGCTTGCAGAGGGATTTGGCATCCTCTAATGAAAGGCACAGAGTATTATGAATATTCTTCTATATTCCATTTTATTGAGATTTTAATAGAAGCTGTATATTATTACTGCTTCTGTGCTATGTTTGAAGAAAGATGGTTTTGTGACGGGCTCACTAATGCTTCTGATGTGCTTCAGATTGCTAGAATAGAGCTGTAACAACAAGCTCAGAGTGGGATTGTTTATTGTAGGGGGTGCTGTCCCTGGAGGTTCTGGAAGCTGGTTCAGTTTTGCTGCATCATTTCAATAAGCAGCTCTTTGTGGAGACAAAGATTTACTGGTTAATATTGGAAAAAATAATCTGCAGGAAGCAGAGTGGCTTCATTTGCAGCTCTGGTTTTGCAGCTCTGGAGAGAGCAGCATGCAGCTGTGCAGGGCAGGAAAAGGCCATGTGAGCAGGGCTGCAGAAACGCTCTGAAGAGTGCCTTGCAGTACCTCCAGTGCTGCTGCCAAGCCCTGGGGCAGGGAAATGTGGCTGAGGAGTCCCCAGGACCCCACCAGGGTGAGTTCAGGACCCATGAAGTGCCGCAGACATCGTTCCTTTCTTTATGTTCTTTAGCACGTTAGATTGAATTTGCTACTTTATCAGGTTAAATAGCTGCCATACATTTCTGCTGTAAAAATGGAGAGTGAGCTATATCAAGGGGCAGAATTTACAGTGTATTTAATGGGTTTACAAATTAGCTTTCCTGTCCACCTGGCAGCTGGACAGCTTCATTAGAAGAGCTACAGAAGAGTGTGTATGATGGGCTGACTGGCCAAGGGCAGGGAGAGACTGATGCTCTTCTGCTTGGAGAGTGCTCAGGAAAAGGAGAGAAGTGGCATGGACTAAAATGGAGAGCAAAGTAGATAAATCCATGTGGTCTTGGAGGGTAAGAATGTCAGTATTGCAGGACATGCCTATATCCTGATCTGAGTAGAGCAGAATCCTCAAAGCATCAAACATGTACTTAGTGCTTATCAGGAACAGGAGCTGTGCTGGAGTCTCAGCTGCCTGTATCAGCTGCCCCTCTAAGCCTGTTTTTGCTCTCTTCTACAGACCCAAGAGCACATTGAGCTACACAGCAGACTGAACAGCTGCTGAGATCCCTGTGCAACTGGCTTTGGGCTCTCCAACCTTTCCCATCATTAGCCACAGGGGATAATTTATCTGATATAGTTTATGCTGACACTGCTTTTCTTCTTTGTTTCCACAGCACACGTTTTGTAGAAGATGTGCCTTAACATCTGGTGAGTACAGAACTGTTCTTGTGTGATGTAGCCTAAATGCTGTCATTTTCTGGTTTGTTTGCTTTCACTTAAAAGAAACCTGCTCATTTAGAATGATATCTGAAGGGCTTTAAACAAGCTGTCAGTCCCTGGCTACACTGCAGCAGTGAGGGACTGGGACTCGGGTGGCTGAGCTGCCCTAAGCTTTGGTGGTATGCAGTGTAGCATGGGCACTGGAGGGCTGGGCCCAGCTTTTGGGCACAGGATGTTCTCAAATCCAGGAATAGGCACTGGATAATCCCAGGATAATACGTGTCTTGCCCAGAGTTGACCCACTGATTTCAGAATGAAAGCTTTCTGTGGCTACCCATCCAGGGAACAAGGGGGCTGTGTTTGGCAAGAAATCACCAAGCCCTCCTCCCCCAACCCATTAGTGCCAGCTCTCTGTCTGCATATCCCTTCAGTGCCAGCTCCGCCTGCAGAGCAGAGCTGCTGGAGCTCACCCCACTCTCCCAGCAGCCTGCTGGAGCCCCAGCTTCTGGCTGACAGCCTGGCCTGACCACCTCCCTCTTGGTTTGGTCTCTGCACTCCAAAAATTACTTCCCTTGGCATGAGCCTGTGTCCCTCTTGTTTCAGCACAAAGCCATTTGTATTACCAGAACAGCAAGCCCTGAGGAAGCTCCCTGAGGAGCCCAGCAAACAGTAGCTCTTTCTGCCTTAAGATGTTCATCTTCTGCGTGTCAGCGAGTCACTCTGCTTTGCATACCAATTTCTCTGTCACTGTGTCTATCCCAACCAACACTTCTGCAACGAAAGGCTTTGCAATTGTAGCCCTGGAATTGTTCCTGTCCCCTCAGCTTGTGTTGGCTATAGCTAGCTCTGGGCTGGGGTGGGAGATGGGATTATGTGTGCGCTATCAGCAGATGTGTGGGCACTTTCCATGTATACTTCTGCAATTCAGCATACACAAGGTTGCTTCAAGGAGAGTGGCATTCCTTCACTGATGATTATCTTGAGTTGCCTTGAATTAACACAAAATAGAACTTTTCACCAAACTCCAAGGCAAATCAGAGCTGGTAGTTTGCAGACCATGTGTGAGTATTCATGGCTCATGCCACTGTCACCGATTTGGGAGCTGGCCGTCTTGGATAGGGAAGGGTAAAGAATAAAATCTCATACATAGAGACTCTTTGAAGTTCTCCCGCGGCATCTCAGCCCTCACTGACTCTTTTTCTTCCCCACCTGCAGAGAAGTGCCCTGTGGACAACGCCAAGCTGACTGTGGTGGTGAACAACATTGCGGTGGCTGAGCAGATCGGGGAGCTCTTCATTCACTGCAAGTATGGCTGCCGGCCTGCAGCCAGCAGTAAGCCTGCTGCCTTTGAGGTGGACCCCCGTGGATGCCCGTTTACAATTAAACTGAGTGTCAGGAAGTAAGTGGTTTGTCACCAGCACACAGCCTCCCCATGCAGGGCCCCCACCACCAGCAATTGCTGAGATACCCTTGGGACAGCACAGCTCCCACCTGCAGCGTTCTTCTGGTTGTGCAAAGATGTGGAAACAGGCAGAAGGACTTGGGGGCGGTTCTTTTCACTATGTCTCAATCTGAGCATGGGGACAGATGGTCAGGTCTTGGGGAAAAGGTGCTGTTCTGTGTTCGTGGCTTACCTGGCAATCAGAATCAGGACAGGCAGTGTGAAAGCAGCCACCTCACTTCTGGGGTGGAACATTGTGACTGTGGTCAAGAAGGGACTCAGGGATTCTTTTTGTAAAAGGAGTCATCCTGGTTGTATCCTGGGAATGTGCTTTCTGAAATTCATTTCTCTCCTTATCCTGTATCTATTCACTTTCCTGCTGTCACCTGGCTGTTGCCTGCTGCTAATAGCTAGCTGAAGGCTCAACTGATGAGCTGCAAAATTTAATGTTCCCTGCATAAATGTGACCTATTGCTCCCAACTTGCTGACCAAATAAAAGTTTAAAGCTGTAATTATGGCATTAGAATGGCAGGCTTTTTTATCACAGGTCTGCTTAGCTCCTTTCCTGATGATCTGTGTGATTTCCGTTAATTTTTTGCTTGTCACTGATTTTTCCTTCCTTTTGCTTTTCTCCATGGGCAGAGATCATGAAAGCAGCTGTGATTACAGGCCAGTTCGTTGCCCCAATAACCCCAGCTGCCCACCTCTCCTGAAAATGAACCTGGAGGCACATCTGAAAGAGTGCGAACACATCAAGTGTCCCCATTCCAAGTATGGGTAAGGAGCTGGTGCTTTTTAGTGGGAGGGATGCACTGAGCTCGTTTCCAAGCTGCTTTTTGGCTATTGCAGCCCTGTGGTAGCCCCATGGGCTGTGAACAGCTCTACCATTGCAGTGCCTTAGATTGCAATTAGGCTGGCAGAGCTTCCAGAAGGCAGCCCCCAGGCCTCTTGTTGAGAGCAGACAGCTCATGCCACCCAACTGTAAGCTCTGCTGGCAGCTGGGATGAGGTGTGTGAGCAGCAGAATGAGCTGGAGGACAGAGCAAGTACCGTGGCAGTGTCTTGCAAGCCAGCCTTTCTCCCAGGGCTTGGGGACTGCTCAGAAGGCTGAATGCCACATGAGCAAAGGTGTGGCCTGGGCTAAGAGTTCTCTGCAGGCTGCACAGCTAAACTTTCTGTTGTGGTAATGATGTCTTGGCAGAAGCTGAGAAAAGAACTCCTGACAAAGCAGTCTTTACTCCTTGCCATGCTGCAGCCAGCACCACCTGAAGTCAGCAGCAGTTTTTTCCACTGGTTTTGATGGCTCTTTGATTGGGCTTCTGGTGAGCACTAGTGGACACCACATCGTGTCTCTTGCCTAAGATCTGCTGCTTCTTGCAACTACCTTGGTAGACAGACAGGCAAACCACTTTGGGGCCAGTACCCTGGCCAGAAGAATGGGAGCTACTTGGTCTCTGTAACCCAGCATGATGGTGAACTGCAGTACCAGTGCTCTTTGTAGGGGACAAACAGCTGGGGGCTCACAAAAGCCTGGAGCCAACTGAGCAAATAGGTTTCCCAGAGTGTGACCTGCTCCAAACTGGTGTCTGCCTTCCCCTTGTAGGTGTACATTCATAGGAAATCAAGACACCTATGAGACCCATTTGGAGATGTGCAAGTTTGAGGGTCTGAAAGAGTTTCTGCAGCAGACAGATGATCGCTTCCATGAGATGCAGGTGGCAATGGCCCAGAAGGACCAGGAAATTGCCTTCCTGCGCTCCATGCTGGGGAAGCTCTCGGAGAAGATTGACCAGCTGGAGAAGAATCTGGAACTCAAGTTTGGTGAGTCTGCATCAGATGAGCTGTCTGCTTGGAGCAGTAGGGACAGGGCAGCACTGGTAGGATGCTATGTTATAGGATTCATTCTGTTTTTAAAACAGGAGGAACAAAGAGGGGTCCTATTGACTTCTATGCTGCCTGTAATCATGGGGCCTCCAGTCGCTGCTCTTATGGCAAATCCTAGGAATGTCTGCAGACAGCTACCACCTTTCTTTTGTGGCTTCTTTCTGTGTAGTCCATTGGCACACTTCCCCATGAAGATCAGTAGAATAGCCAAAAATACTGGAGTGCCATGCCCAGCCCTTTCCAAAAGTTAGATGTCAGTGTGTTTCCTCTGCTCCATTCTCCTGGGTGCTGTGTGGGCCTCGGCAGTAACCATGACCTTGTCACTCCCTTGTAGATGTGCTGGATGAGAACCAGAGCAAGCTGAGCGAGGACCTGATGGAGTTCCGCAGGGATGCCTCCATGCTGAATGTGAGGACGGGGCCTTGGGGCTGGGCAGGGTTGCACTCAGTCAGATCCTGGCTCTTCTGTTCCTTGGGCTTCTCCTATGGTGGGGGGAGTCTTTGGGGTTCCATTCAGCTTGCTGACTCTGCACACCCCACCTTTGGGTTGTTTTTACAGCAACTGGTGTGTGGGTGAAGATTTCCTCCAGGCTGAATTACAGGCAGCTCAGTGGGTGTATTTAGGTACTGCGTCTAGGTTGCTCTTTTAATTGTTTCTCCTGCCTTTTCTTAGCCTGTTGCTGCTCTTGGAAGGTGTAACCAGAGTAAAGGACACCTGCTGCACAGAGAGCGCTCTGCTCCAAAGCCTGAATGCAGCTGTACTTTTCATACTGGCCAGGGACAACATGTCCTCCTTGCCTTCAGAGAAAGCAGGCAAATAAGCAAATCCCTGCTAACAAGCTGGGAGTGAGAGATGTCTCATGATTTTGGATCTTATTCAGGCACTGATGTTGGACAGACATTCTTCCTTAGCTCAGGCAGACTGCATCCCACTGGTTGTACTGATTAGGAGGAGCTTGCTCTGGTTTACCTAAGCGTACTGATGAACTGAATCCCCATGGGTACAGTAGTAAGTGGGCTGTGGAGGAGACTGCAGAGAGATCTTCCAGTTCTTCTCCAACAGTGTGGGCTTCAAAAGCCAAGCTGAGCAAGCAGCCCTCATAACTGATTAGATTATAGTTAGCAATCTGGTGAATGGCAGAGCAAGGACAGTATATTCTGAAAGGTGTTGTGCCTGCATGAATACTGAAGAGTTTAGTGCAGGACTGAGGCGCTGTCAGAACCCTGTGGTCCCTGGAGGAAGGTGACAGAGGGATGTAGACATACAGTCCTAGGGCAGGACATCTCTGATTGGAAAATGAGTCAGCTGCTGGGGGACAGCCTGCACAGGGAGTCAAAATCTGTCCAAACATGAGAGCTGTTTTAGCAGTGGATGGGGACAGTGCCCAGAAGGGCAGGCTGGTCTTGATAGCTCTGCAGCTCAGGCAGTTTGTTCTGTTTTTCAGGATGAGCTCTCCCACATTAATGCTCGACTCAACATGGGCATCCTTGGATGTGAGTATACCTGTGTTTTTCATCTGCTTGAGCTGGTTTTGGGTGATGGCAGTGAGCTCTTTCAGGCTGAGTCACAGGCAGGCAGAGTACCAGTTTTCTCTGTTTGCAGCAGTGATTTGTGCACAGGACCACCACTGTTGCAGGAAGCTGGTGGGACATGATTGCCAGAAGAGTTGGTTAATGGGTTGGCTAACTGACAGCGCTGCAGGTTTACTGGTTGCTGGGCTCAAGTGGGCTCTGCATCTCTGCCCTCCCTAGATCCAACCTGGGAGTTGCATAAGGGAAGAGAATCCTGGGGCTCAAAGCAGTGATAAGGCAATGAGCTGTAAGGGCAGGACGTGGGACCCTCCAGTCAGACTGCTGCAGCAGCTTGAAGCTCAAGGAAGGGGGGGAGCTCTGTTCCCTCCAAGGTCGCTCAGAGTGCTCTGGCTGTTTTCCCATGCTTACCTTTCTTCTTCTTTCCATAGCCTATGACCCTCAGCAGATCTTCAAGTGCAAGGGGACCTTTGTGGGGCACCAGGGCCCCGTCTGGTGTCTGTGTGTTTACTCCATAGGAGATTTGCTCTTCAGCGGCTCTTCAGACAAAACCATTAAGGTAAGAGCTTTGCTTCTTCCACTTTGCATTTCTATATGTGCTCCAGGTGAGGCAGAAGCTGAGCTCCAGTTCAGCTGGGAGACTGAGGGGCATATTACTGCCCAATGTTCCTCCTGAAATTCTTAATGATTCTTTATGGTTATAGTTAGGCAAAATGTACTTCAGTTTTGCTGTAGGGAAGTGCTAAGTGATAGGGAAATCAAGACAAATCGTGTTTTTTTGTGAAGCCCTGATTAGAATCTCATTCCTGCTTTCTGTGGTTTTGCTTTATATGGTGTCTAAGGCATCTGAGCCCTGTTCAGCATCTGATTATATTTTCCCTTGTTACAAAATGTCACCTCACAAAAACAAACAAACAAACAAAAAACCCCACCATTTTCCCCTGATAAAATGAGCCTTTTTTTCGTTTTATGGCATGTTTGTTTTTCTTTGCCCTGTTTTCAGTAGCACAGACTGACAGCAGTGCTCCAGTGCAACCTAAGCAGCAGTTTCCAGTGTCACTGTGGTGGCTGCTGGCTGAGCTGGGGAGCCACTTGGGGTCAGGTTGTTTCAGGGAGAGCAAAGCCACATGGAAGAGAATGGATATTTTTGTGTTTTACTGGAGGAGAACAGCTTTCTCCCCAGTGCTGGCTGCTCTGGGCAACTCAGAGCCGGCTAAGCACGACATTCTCACATTTTCTCTGACAAGAGAGAGGTTAGTGGGGAAATGCTCTGTGGTGGCGGAGACTGAGGAGGCTGTGCTGTGTGGTTTGCCCCCAGGGACAGGGTGTGAATCGCTAAAACAGGAGCCAGAGAGCTGCTTCTGTGGTTCAGCAGTGTTGTTTTGGCCTGGGGCTGTGAAAGGCAGTGCTGGAGAGGGCTGGTGTGCGCTCCTCTTCAGTGTCTCTTGTTAACTTCAACCTGACCCTCTGCAGTAAATTTCCTTTCCTAGACAGGCTTATCTCTGCCTGGAAGACAGGAACACAGGTGCCCAGATGACAGCCTGTTTCCTCCTTTCCGTGCCTTTGTGGTCTGCCGACATCCTGCCCAGGCCCCCAGCTGCTGTATGTGCAGGCATGTGACCCTCTGCTGCCTTGTGTTTCCTGTTAGGTGTGGGATACCTGTACCACATACAAGTGCCAAAAGACCCTGGAAGGTCACGATGGAATTGTACTGGCTCTCTGTATCCAGGGGTGAGTGTTGAGGGACACCTGCCCTGCAGGATGGGGAGTGAGCACTGAGCCTCCTGAGTGCACCCTTATAGTTCCCATCCCAAGTCCTGCATGTGCCAGGACTGTGCGTGCATTTGGAGCTGGGGGTGGTGGGAAGAGGAGCCCCATCAGTTCCCGAAGTCCTGGATCTCACCTTTAGATGGAACCCTTCATAAGTCTCACATCTTTAAAAAATGACAAACCACCTCCTGCTGCCATCCTGGTTTCTTCCTTCCCTGCTCACCAGCATGATGCTGGGCTGCTGCTGGAAATGATAATCCAGCACAGCCTCCCACGCAGCCCCGGCCCTGCTTCTGAGGCTGCTGCTGCTCTGGGACTTGTCCCAATGAAGCTGTAGGGCTGCAGCTCCTGGTCCAGCACACAGCCTGGGAACCAGCTGAGGCTGCTGTCCTCGCTGACCTTCTTTTGTTTTGTGGTGACATTACAGGAACAAGCTATACAGTGGCTCTGCTGACTGCACCATTATTGTGAGTACCTGGAGACCCCTGCTGTGCTTGGGAGTGGAGACTTGGGATTAATAGGGCAGCAGGGACCTGCATCCTGGTTTCTGTAACGTTTTTCAGCTGCTGGTGATAGGATTGGTATCTCGTGTGCTTTATGCCAAGCCTTTAACCAAGGTTCCCAAGGGTTGGATTTGGGTGTTCCCTGCAGACTGGGCACATGCTGCTCATCGAGCTAGGCTGGTGGCTCACACCAGTGCCTGTGTTTTTGCTTCACTCCAGAAAGAAAGAGGAAGGGCTTCAGCACCAGCTCCTGCCCCTCATAGGTTCTCCTCCTTTCCTTTGCAGGTCTGGGATATCCAAAATCTGCAGAAAGTGAACACGATCCGAGCGCATGACAATCCTGTTTGCACTTTGGTCTCCTCGCACAACATGCTGTTCAGTGGCTCCCTCAAAGCCATCAAGGTAGAGCTCTGGGGTAGCTCCTCTTGGTTCACTTGGGGACTGATGCTGCAGGCTGTCAGGTAGCAGTTTCCAAATAGAAATCAAGTGACATTTTGGTCTGTATCTTATTACTCTGTTCTCTGGAGCTACATAGAGCAGCCAGTAGTGTGCTGTGTGCCGGTTAGAGATTTTCTGAGACCTGACTAAAAAGACCCTTTTGTTCCTTTTAATTCTGTAAACCTGAGGCTTCAGGTGGAGGACGTTGGCAGTTCCCCAGTGTGTGATTCCCTGGGCTCCTTACACACCTACTCAGACCATTGGGAATTGTGCCTTGTGCCCAGAATTGGCTGGGGATTCAACCTGCCTGTTTGAAACCGCCTCCAAAGGATCTTGAGTCAGTGTTCTTTTCCCAAAGCATGCAAAAAATCAGGGAACAGCTTTGCAAGTTGCCCTTTAAAGCCTTGGCTAGACTCCATTGGTTCTGCTTCCAGCTCCTGGTGAGGCGGCTTATGGGACCGTCCATCTGTAAGAGAGCACATGCTCTTTTCTTTATCTGGGCCTGGAGTGGTTTTGCAGAGCGCTTGGGGCTGGAAGTGACAGCACTAAGCAAAAACAGCACATGGGGCCTTCTGTTTTTCTCATCCCCAGCCACTTTCTGCCACGTGAGCTGAGTGGGTCAGCAGTGCTGTTTGGAGCCCTGTTGATCCCTGTGTTCAGAGGGCTTCAGCCAGTGTTTTCCAGGAGCTGTGAGAATAGAAAGGCTGTGAGGAGAAGTGCAGCGCAGGATTTGGTTTAGGTTTTCCAAGCCTATAGCTCTGCTGAGGAAGGGTCTGTGCCAGCAATAATGCAGGCTCCATTCAAACTTTCCCAGCCCTCAGGAACATGCTTATTCAGCATAGTTATTGTATCTGCCGGCCAGCGGGTTCAGCTGATTCCCATGGGGCTGGAGAACCAGCACAAGATTCCACTGTGTGAACTTTTAGGGCGCTGTACTGTACTCTGTGTGTGTTTGTGCTGTCCTTAGGTCTGGGATATCGTGGGTACCGAGCTCAAACTGAAGAAAGAACTGACAGGTCTCAATCACTGGGTGCGAGCACTGGTGGCTTCTCAAAACTATCTGTACAGCGGATCGTACCAAACCATCAAGGTGAGACTCGTGGCAGTTGTAAGCCATAGGCTGTCCCTGATACATATATGTATTCTGCAGCACGGGTCGGCTGAGCAGGGCAGAAGGCAGTGCTCAGAAGTGAGAACACTGCTGCAACACTGCTGACATGCTAACTTTTACTGATTGCATCTTCGTAGGCACTAATTCAGGGCTCTGGCTGCTCCTTGTGAGTGCAGCTGCCCAGGGATGCTCGCTAAGATAAAAGCGGCCACGCAGCCGTGGCGCCTCACACTGCCTCTGCAGCTGCCGCAGCGTTATCTGTGCTGACAGTGCTGCTGATAAGAGGAGAAGGTCACTGTCTGGCTCTAGAGTTACCATAAATCTGTGCGTGCTTTGCAAAGTGCCCTCATCTGTGTTGGCTCAGGCTTTGATGAATAGTTCACCTCTCAGCATCTGGATGACACGAGAGAATTTGAAGTTTCCCTCCCTTATTAATAAATCCCCATTAATTTGCCCACATCAGTTTCTTGTGCTCCCAGGAGCAGATTTGTGCACGTGTGTGCAGTCACAAACACAAAGCATGCAATCTCCGCCATTTTTTCAGCCTAGATATCCAAAGCTAGGCAGCTGAATAAGACAGCAGGACTTTGCTCATTGGCACTGAACGTTCCCAGCTGGACAGATCAGTCTGTAACACGGAGCAGGGCTGGGTGTCTGGGGGATGGTTTTAAGAGAGCTCCCTCCTGGAGAATGGTGCCTTTGTGGGTCTCATCCTTCACTCTGGTGGCTCTTTCAGATTTGGGACATCCGAAACTTGGAGTGTGTGCATGTGCTGCAGACATCAGGAGGCAGCGTCTACTCCATTGCTGTTACAAACCACCACATCGTGTGTGGCACCTACGAGAACCTCATCCATGTAAGGGCTGCAGGATTCAATACGTATGTCTTGGGCTGGGAGAGAGGGGCAAGGATTTGGGAGCCTGGCTCTGCTGGTGCACCCAGAGCTTGGAGATGTGGATGAACATCTTGTAATAGGTTATGATGACCTGCTCTCCTTCCACAGGTTTGGGACATAGAGACCAAGGAACAAGTCCGCACACTGACTGGTCACGTGGGTACAGTTTATGCCCTTGCTGTCATCTCCACACCAGATCAAACCAAAGTCTTCAGTGCATCATATGACCGGTCTCTCAGGGTACGTGTCTGGGGCTGTGCAGTTGGGTCTGTGCTCTTGGCACTGTTGTTGTGACACAGCATTAGAAGGGAGAGGATGGATGAGTAATCCTCTTCTGTCTCGTGCCTTCTGTGTGCCCACAGGTGTGGAGCATGGACAACATGATCTGTACTCAGACGCTGCTGCGGCACCAGGGCAGTGTCACTGCCCTTGCAGTCTCCAGGGGCCGCCTCTTCTCTGGCGCTGTGGACAGCACTGTAAAGGTTGGTTTCCTTAGGCTTCTCCGTGATGCTTTGGTCTCTTCTTAGTGCTAGAACTCGGGAGTTAAATGAAGGAGGAGTTGGCTTTAAATAAACAAGGAGATGAGTTTCAGCGGGTGGGAGGTTGAGCTCCTGGCAGAGGTGCTGTGGGGGCTGAAAACCCAAAGAGAAACTCCATGAGATGACGAAGAGAAGCCAGTGGAGCTGCTCAGAACTGTCATGACCACGGGTTGCTGTTGTCTCCTCCAGGTCTGGACGTGCTAGCGAGAGCCGCCCTAGTTCTACACACTGAAAGACCAAAAATGCCTCCCTCCGTCGGCCTGCTGGGTGATGCCACCACTCCGAAGAACTGCTGCAGCTCCTCTCTGCACCGAGCACTGCCCGCTGCTGCCTGTCAGCTGCGGTTCTCCCCCTTGCAAGGACCCCGGCGGGCAGCTCTCAGGATAGATCTGGCCCACGGATGCTCCAGTTGTTCCCTCGGATCTGCCACGTGGGAATGCAGAAGAGCTGCATGGTGCCCTCACCGCAGTGTGCCGGTCATATTGGCCAGCACCGGGACCCAGTGGTTTGGGTGGGCGCAGGTGGGGGCTGGGAGGTGGTCCCATGTAAATGGTAGAGCTGAGCATTAGGCCGTGCCCTGGGTTAGGTCCCCAAGCCCTTTCTGTCTCTAGTATTTAATTTTACTGCCAAGATGTCAGGCTGATCCATCTGGGAAGAGGTGTTTTCTTGAGTAGCCAGGTACGATTTTTACGCCACTGCTAGTTCTCAGATAACACAAGCCCATTGTTCACCGCCCTGTAATAATGGTTTCCACATTAAAGAGAAAAAGCCTCTGTTGCATTTTTACTCACATTTTCTACTGTTTTTAAGATTGTAATATAGATTTGATTATTTCTTCATTGACAATAAAAGTGGAAAGAGTTGTTCCTGGCCGGCGTGAGTTTTTGCAGGACGGTGGGCAGTCAGGTGGGGAGCACCCACAGCCCCTCGCCCCAGGCTGGCACTGGCTCCCCCCAGGGCAGAGGCACAGGGGAGCTCTGGGCTGTGCCTCATATCCACCCAGCTCTGCACAATGAGGACTGGGAGCTCTGCGGCACCGCTGTGCCCCCACCAGCCCCGATGGCATCAGGACCCTCGCACCAGGAGACACCTCTCGGGTCACAAACAGGGGTGGCAGCCCGGCAGGGTTTTATTTTTATTTTTTTTTTTATTTTTCTTTAAATATTTGTTGCCAGACTTTGTATAGGAGCAAACTTCTTCACAGCACCACGAGCCATCTACTATTCAGAATAGGAAGAATAAGACGAGTAGAGGTGAAATCTAAGCACAGAAGAGCAGGGAAAGCACCAAGATGCATAGCTTGACAGATGGGATACAATACAGAGTCCATAACTTAATCATAAAAAATATATATATGTATATATCCATCATGTAGAACTTTATGGATTTTTTTTTGGTAGATACATATTTTTTTTTTTCCTTTCAACAGATATTTTCAGGCGGGTGATGTTTTTTTGTCTTTTTTTTTTTTTTTTTTTTTTTTTTTTTTTTTTTTAAATTTTTTTTTTTTTTTTTTTGCGTGTGTGTGTGTTGTTATTTTTTTTTATTATTTTTTTAATTTTTTTTTTTTGTAAAGAAATTTCAAAGTTGTGCCAAACACATCTGGATCAGCGACCACAACGGGAAGGAGGGAGGGGAGGGCGAGCCCAGCCTGCGCGGCTCGGGGAAAAGAGAGGTACAGCAACACTTTGTTGGGAACCACAAGCAAAAAACAAAAAGATGCATTCATCAGAACTCAAGCGACTGAACCAGACTCCTGTTTATACATGAATGTACAGCCGTGCGCCGGGACGCACGCACACACCGCGTGCACACACACACACACACAGAAATGCCAAAAAAAGTCAAATGAAAACCTGAAGACACTCCGGAAAGAAACGAAACACCTCCAGTAGAAGAGTTAACAAAAACCTCCATAAAACAAGGCACATCCTTTGAGTTCTTAACTGTGTAAAAAGAAAGACGGTACACTGAAACCCAACGGAAAACCCGAACAGAACGGCTTGCACGTACCTTCCACCCAGATAAAGGTAAATATTGTGCTACTCGGAGAATGAGTTTGCCACAAGACACACAGCTTAGTATAATCTAATAGTTTTTCTCAAGCTAAAATCCAGTTCTCTCTTGATTTTTTTTTTTTGTTTTGTTTAAACTGCTTTATATATAATTGCTAATATTTTTTTTTTTTAAATCTTTTAAATATATATTTGTTAAAGTTTATTCTTTTTTTTTATTATTATTATTATTTGGGAGATGGGGGAAATACTGCTTTATATCTCTCAGTCGTTTTTCCCCTCCAATAAATTAATACTTCGTTATAGCTTATGACGTCCTCTCCCCCGGCGGCGAGGGGCTGGGCAGGGGCACAACCTGCTGCTCCCCACCTGCCCCAAGCAGGAGCTCATCCATTTGCAACGGTACCGACAAAAAGCCCCTCTCCCACCCCGACGTGAAGAGCCCACAGCAGCAGCGCGGGGCTGGAGAGCAGCGGGTGCAGGGATCCGGGTGCTGTGGGGGTACCCAGCACCGTGCCCACCCCAATGCTCGCGAACGACAAAGGAAAAAAATGACAAAAAGAGAAAATGAAGAGAAAAATTAAAGAAACCTAAGTGCATCGCCCATCCGGACTCGCCACCAGAACAAGAGGGCACGGGTGGATGAATGCCAGCAGTGCCGCACCGGGGTTGTGCTACATTCGGGGACCGGGGCCGGCAGGGCAACCATGGGGCCACCACGGGTAGGGAGAGAAAACCCCAAACCCGGATCTGGTGCGAGCAGGGCGCTTCAGGCCGGGTGGTGTTGCTTTGCTTCTTCTATTGTATTTTTTTGCTTCTGCAGAAGGGAGTCCTGCCGGAGCCGTGGCGGGCGGGCGCCGAGTCCGTGAGCACAATCCTGAGGTATCTTCTTCTTTGTGCAAACCCCGAGGGATGGGAGGTCCAGGAGGGGACGGCTGTACAAAGGGGATGGTGGGGCCGGGAGGTCGCGGATCATTGTGCCCTTGTGCCCACGTAAGCCCTGAGGTTCGCGGGGCCGTCGCGCCCCTCACTCCAGCATGGCATCCAGCTGGTCGGCCAGGTCATCAAACATGCTGCCGATGTCATCCAGGATGCTGCCTGTGCTCTTTGCCTCTGCAGTGGAGCTAGGAGAGTGGTGGGCACTGGGTCAGTGCATGCACTGGGACCACGTGGCTACCTCTGCCCTGTGCCATGGCCCTGACCCTCTGTGGTCAGCATCCCCAGTGCCACCACAGCCCCAGTGCCCTCCTATGCCCCAGTGCCCTGTCCCCAGTGTCACCACCACCGCCAGTCCGTGGTACTCATCCTCCCAAACCACCATCCCCACGCAGCCCAGAGCGCAACCCCCAGCCCTCGCTCAGCTCCCTGCCATACACCGCATCCTCGCAGCCCTTACTCTGTTGCCTGGCTGTCCTCCTGCTTGATCTTCTCCTCCACAGCCTGCAGCGCAGCAGCCAGGGATGCGCTGGTCTCCTCCAGCTTTTGCTGCACCAGCTCAGGGCTGGCACTGTCAACAGAGGGTCCGGCGATAGCGGAACGCGGCGGTTTCACTGGCACCTGCTGGGGCTGAGCACCGGGTGAGAGGGGCTTGGCAGGGCTGGAGCAGAGTGAGGGCGGTGTGCTGGAGGGCTTGGCAGTAGCGCCCAGCTGCCGGGCGGGGGACGGAGTTGGCGTGGAGCCCGCGCTCACCGACTGGATGGCGGCATGGGGCTTGGGCGGCTTGGGGGCCGTGGGGGGTGGTGTGGGCTTGGGGGATACTGGGGGTGGTGTGCCGTGGACCCGCTTCACCTCTGTGGAGAGAAGGGAGAGGGAATGGGGTAGGATGGCTGCAGTGACGGTGCAGTGCCCCGAGGGGCTCCCCACAGCCAACCATCCCCAATGCTCACGAACACCTACCTGGGCTGCCTGGGCTTGGGATGGGCATCTTTTTGGGGATGGGCACTGGTGGCCCAGGGACTTTCTGCGCTGGCTGCGTTAGCACAGGCTTGGGGGACACCGGTGGCTTGAAGGGTTTCTTGGGCTCGGCAGGCGGTGGGGTGAAGTCAGGGCCGTCGGGGCGGGTGGCAGGCGGTGGGGTTGGGGGAGTCTCAGCTCCACTCAGCTCTGAAGCTGGCCGCCGCTTGACAGTGCCGGTGCCATTCTGGTAGACGACAAGAGGGGCTTGCTCCAGCGCTGGCTCCTTGTCCTTGGCCTTGGGCCGGCGCTTGACAGTGTCAGACTCGGTGAGGATGAAGCGGACGCTGTCCTGCTGGCTCTGCCGGGCACGGATGCGCCTCTTAAGTGTGGCACTGGCCTCCACCTTGGCCAGGTCTCCATGGCGGTGCGCTGGGGACAGCCCTTCTCCTGCCTCCACCCGGGCTGGTCCCAGGGCACGTGGTCGCTGCTTGATGGTGAGGTTGCCCTCCTCAGCAAAGGGGATTGTGTCTGGAGAGCCACCACGCTCAGCCCGCAGACGCTCGCTGGGGCCATCAGCGCCTGTCTCAGAGCGCACACTGTCGGCACGCTCGCGGCGTGCGGCCGCCACCAGCCCGGTGACAGGACCGCTGATGGTCCGGCGCCGGTTCACAACCTCCCCATCCAGCCCAATGGCCTCCTTGTGCTTGACGGTAGCCAGGACGGTGGCCACACGGGCACGCTCAGGGCTTCCTGGGGGAGCTCCTGGCTGCAGATAGTACCCATCGGGCCCCTTCCCAGGCACACCAGCCCCAGGTGGTTTCTGCAGGGCCAGCGCCCGCGCCCCACCACCGATGGAGGACATCTCCAGCATGGCTGCAATGCTGCGCACGCTGCCGGCGCTGCCCGTGTCCACACTGCCACCCAGATCGCTGGCACGCCGCTGCTCCTGACGACTCTCCCCCTCAGTGCCAGGGGTTCCAGTGGCCACCTCACCTTCACCATCCTTGGGGAAGTCCTCGGCCATGCCAGCACTGGATATAGCAGAGCTGGAGCGCTTGGGGGGTGGTGGCGGGGGCCCCTTCTTCTTGGGGCGGATGGCGAAGGACTGGCTGCGGTTGACATTCTTGTCACCACCGGCAGGTGCCCGCACTGAGTGGCTGCGCCCCACGCGCCGCTGCACAGTAGCATAAGGCCCCGCGTCAGGCACCAGCAGCTCGTCCCGCTCCTGCTCGCTGTCGGAGGTGGCATAGCGGTTCAGGCTGTGTGCCCGTTTCTTCGGCCTCCCCGGCTCCTCCTCACCCTCACCTGCTGGTGGCAGGCACAGCACCGGCACTGAGACGGGCAGGACTGGCACCCCTGGGAGGGCCCCCTCACCATCGGTGGGCTGCGGAAGGACGTAGGCAAAGCCACGGTGCGTGGGAGACTGGGGCAGGGAGCGGGGTGATGCGGGGCGCTCACCCGGTGGCAGCAGCTGTGGAGTGGGCTTCACCTTGGCAGTGGCGTGGGGTGCTGATGGGCCCTGTGGGGAGGGTGGACGTGGTTTGCCAGGGGTCTGTGGTGGTGTCAGGTGCCCGGCGGTAGGCGGGAAGGCCTGCCGGGGTTTGCCGGGCACTGGCGGAACACTGGCACGCTTGACAGAGTGGCCGTGCCGTGGCTGGCGGAGCTCCTTGGTTGGAGGCACAGGGGGACCCTCGGGGGCCCCCTCTGCCAGGTACTCCTGGCTCTTGGAGATGGCGGTGCTGGCAGGGGCACGGGGGCCATCACCCAGCAGCTCCTGTGAGCTGCTCATCTGCCTGGCGCGGCCGCCCAGCGCTGGTGGTGATCGGTAGCCAGGGGCTGCAGGGTTGGCTGGTTTCTCGGGCGTCTCCTCAGGTCCTTCACCTGTCATGGCCACCTGCAGCTCACTGCTCAGCTCGCTGTCCTGGAACGTTGTCATCTTGGGTGACTGGCACTCGGGTGGCTCAGGTGGTGGGGACTCAATGGCCAGCACCTCTGGGCATGCCGCTGCCTTCCTCTTCAGTGTGCCTGGCTCATACTTGCCCAGCTCAGCCCGCTGCAGCTCTGCCAGCTTCTTCACTGCGAGCATCAGCTTCTTCTGGTGGCCTGGGGATGGCACAAAGCATCAGTGTCAGCCAAGGAACCATGGGCCACCACAGTGCTGTGTCATGAGACCTTACCCAGCTTGGTGATGCCGATCTCCTGCAGGTCCTCCCAGGTGATGTCAGTGATGAAGTCGATGTTCTCGTAGCCGTTCTCCACCAGCACCTTGTAGTACTGGGACAGGCCAATCATGGAGAGCCACAGCGCCAGGTTGGCCTGGGGGCGTGGGACACTGCTCAGCACCAGGTGGCACCGCATGCAGTGATAGTGCCACATGTCTCCCTGTGCTCACCGGGGAGGGCCTAGGGAACTCCTGCACCTCTGTGCTCCAAGGACCCCTTACTATGGTCCAGCTGATGGGATAACATCAAGGCGCAGACAGCATCACATCCATGTGGTGACAGCTGTCGTTGGCCCAATGCCAATGCCAGGGACTTCAGCAGGGGATGTGCAGCTTCAGGACCATGGGACATGGGCTTCATCTGGGAGCAGTGAGCCAGTTCCCACTGCCACTCCCCCTGTGACAGCCCTCCCTGGATGGAACCTGCTGCAGGGCTCCCAGCACCGCTCTGGATGTGGCACTGTGGCACCATGGCACCCGGCCCCGCGCAGCCCTTACCGGCTTGTACTCGGGCAGCCACTCGGGGATGTTGAGGTTATTGATCTCAGAGGCAATCTTCTTCCTGTGCCCTGGCTTGGTGACACCAATGGCTGTGAGGTCCTGAGGGAGAGAGGAGAATCAGGATCACTCTCCACAAGCAGGTGGCAGTCCCAGGACTGCCCTCATGGCCTCACCTCTGGTGTCATCCGGCTGATGGTGGTTATGTCGTAGCCGGCGTTGATGAAGTTGGGTGCGTAGAGCTGCAGCTGGAACTTACACAGCCACTGGTACACAGCTTCTGAGCTCTAGAATGAGAAGAATGGTGTAGCTCGGGGCAGCCTTGGCACAGGGCTCTGTTGCTCTGTTCTTGTCACAGCCCCATGGGCTGTCCAGCTGCATGCTGGCCTCAGATCAGTCAGCACTGCAGAAAGGCCATGTAGCCCCCTGGCTTAGGCATCCCATGGGCACGGCATCATGGCCAGCACCAGAACCAGCACTCAGCCACGCCAGCACAGGTGGCTGTGGCACAGCTCTGCCTGCAGCTGTTGGTGAGGGGGTGGCTGTGCCTATGCCCCCCATCACTGTGAACTCCGCAGGGTACCCAGTGCACTCAGTGCTCCCCGCTCACCTTCCCCTCTGATGGTGGCTCCATCTTCTTCAGCTGCTGCTCGGCAGGTGGCTGGGGTGCATAGGGGGAGCTGGCCACACTCTGCGACCGCGACGAGCCTGCTGGGGGGGCAGCAGTCAGTGGGGAATAGGGCCACGGGTCTGCCGGGCCTCATGGTTCTAGGATCTTGGTCAGGTCCTCCTCAGTGCATCCCTAAGCTGCAGCCCCCAGAATCTGGCTGTGTAAGGCAGGGAGCAGAACCACTGCCAGGGGCAACAAGGCTAGGATAGGCAGAGGAGAGCAACATCCAGCCCCATGCAGCAGGGTGCCCTTACCTGGGCTGTGCTCCCTGGGACAGTACCATCCCTGTGCAGATGGTGCCCAATAAGGCCAGCAGGCTATCCCCAGGCTTACAGAGGAGGCTGTGCTGGCACAGAGCTCTGCAGAGTACCCAGGTCTCCCTGGCCCCCATGTCATTGTGAGCACAGCTCCCACAGACCGTGGCATCATTGGGGCATTAAGAGGATGGCGCTCACCTGGGGTAGCCAAGTGGAGGCTGAGGGCCAGAGTGTTTTGATGGACCCAGCAGGAGGCAGACCCCTCCCCAGAGCTGCTTTCCTCGTCTGCCAACGTGCCCCAGGCAGCAGCCTGAGGTCCTGCTGCCCAGAGCCATCTGTGCCCACTCCTCCAGCCATGCCACTGGCACAGGTCTAGGCTCAGCCTCACTGCAGCCAGGAGACCCAGCACACTGCCACTAGCTGCCCTGTACCCCTGCACCTCAGCACAGGCATCCAGACACCCCTTATCTTCAGGATGGTGGCCTTCAGCAGCCATCAGGTTGCACAGAAATTTCAACCTCATGTTTCTAATCCAGATCAACAAAAGCATCTCCTTCCCCCTGCTGGTAAGTGCATCCTCCTTGTATGTAATTGCACGCTGCGGGAACATTTTCCTCTGTGTGTGTGTGTGTGTGTGTGCGCGCCTGCATGCATCTCTCTGGCACCTGCCTGCATCCTCCTTGTGTGTGTGTGTGTTTGTGCACACTGCTCCCCCAATTCATGTGCATCCCTCAGGCGCACGCATCTCCCCCCGGTCTGCATCTCACTCGCGTGGGCACCTCCTCACACGTGCCTCCCTCTGCCATGTGCCTCCCCACCACATCCATCTCCCACTCATGTGGGCACCTTCCACATCTGTGCACTCCCTCCCCAATACCTGCACTCCCCCAGCGTGCACACCACCCCCATCAACGCCTGCATCCCCCTATGGATGCACCTCCCCCTTGCAGCCTGGGCACCCCCCCGGCACGCACACCCGGCACGCGAGCATCGTCCTCCTGCGTCTCCCACGTGCCTCCCCCGCGGCGTGGGCACCCCCGGCCCGGCTGCCCCCGGCCGAGCCCCTGGGCGGCGAGACAGCGGCAGAGGGGGGGCCGGGGAGGGGAAGGGGCCGGGGAGCGCTCTCGCCCCACCGCCCGCCCGCGCCCCCCCCTCCCGCCCCCTCCCCACGGTGCCCCCACTAACCGAGGCAGGAGAAGGCCTGGCAGCAGCCGAAAGGCGAGAGAGTCATTTTTTACCCACACGTTTTCTTCTTTTGCGCCGGGTGCCGCGGCAATAAAAAAAAAGACAAATCACTCAGCCCACGGCAAGCCCGCGGCGGGGCCAGGGCTCCTCCTGCTCCCAGCAGCCGGGCCGGCAGCACGCACCTGCGGGGATGTCCTGCGCCTTGGCCGGCCCATCGCCCACGGCAGCATCTTGCGCAGAAGCCTTCTGGGAAAGGACCGTTGCCAGCAGCTGAAAAACACCCCGAGAAGGGGGGAGAGCAGGCGGCAGTGAGGCGAGCGGGGAACCGGGGGGTGCGCGGCGGGCGCTGCGGTGCTGCAGGGAGGAGCGCGACGGATCTGGGTTGCGGAGGGGAAAGCAGCGCTCGCAGCACATATGGTGCTCGCGGGTGGTGGGAGCCTGCGGCACCGCGGCACCCCGGCGCACGCCGGAGAGGGCTGCCAGCACGGCCCCCCCTGCACGGTGCAGCCGTGGTGGCCGTCGGCATGGGGGGCACGCACTGCTCTCAGTGCCCAGCCGGTCACAGCATCACACCTGTGGGGAGGTGGGCTCATGGGGCTCCCCGGGATGTGTTGGCACGGGAAGGGGCTGCTGTGCACGGAGTGCAGGGGGCAGCGAGCAGTGCGTAGCGTGCAATGAATGGTGGGCAATGTACAGTGCGGAAAGCGCAGCGTGCGGTGTGCTGTGCGCGCTGTGCAGCGTGCGCTGTGTGGTGCAGAATGTGCATCACGCAATGTAATGTGTGGCGTGCAGCGGGCACTGCGTGCCATGCAGAGGGCAGCGTGTGGGCAGCAGTGTGCACTGGGCAGCAGCGTGCAGCGAGCAGATGGCAGCGTGCAGCGCGTAGCTGCAGTGGGCCGCGTGCAGATGGCGGCGTGCAGTGTGCGGTGCAGTGCGCAGTGCAGATGCATCCTCAGAGAGGCAGCAGAGATGCACAGCTCGGGCCTTGGCCAGATGCTGCACCACTATTGGGGGCTGAGCTCAGCGAGCAGCCAGCATGGGGGTGGAAGAGGGTGGCCGGATGGTGACAACCATGATCCGCGGCACTGAATGCCAACAGGCAGTGACCAGCTTCCCCACGCCACACTGAATGCCAACAGGACCTTGCAGCACGAGGTGCAGTATTGATCTCAGCAGAGACTCTGCTCAGGATGGGATCACAGCTGCCAAAGGAGCAAAGTCCCACCACGAGCCAGCACCAATGCCGGAGCCATGTGACACTGTGTGCCGGTGCACGGCCTTACCTTGACGCCCTCAGAGCCAGCATGCAGGGCGTGCGCCCCACTGCCCGTGCTCTGCCCACTCCCGGAGCTGCGGGCTGAGGCCACGCTGCCTGTGCTACCCAGGCTGCTGCGATCGCCACCTGCACAGGGAGAGGAGATGCCATCAGGGATCCGCATCCAGGCACAGGGACACTGCGGTGCTGCGATGCGTGCTGCCCTGGGAACAGGAGGGAAATGCCCACTGTACCTGTGAAAGGTTTCCGCAGCACCCAGATCTCCTCGGTGGGTGCAGGTGCAGCCAATCCACCCTGCGATGGTGAAAGGTGGGATGGGCTCATGTCAGCCCCACGGGACCCTTGGTGGCAGAGCAGAGAGAGCAGTGTCAGGCAGGTGTGACCCAGCAGAAGGAGCTCACGGCAGTGTGGCGTGGGGAGATGTGAGCCCTGGCCCTGGGCCCATCACCACCATATGCAGGGAAAAAAAAAACAGTCAAAGGTTTTGGGGGATGCCAACGCTGTACTTTGGTCCTGTCCTCCTCAAGCAACCAGCATGGAGTGACCATGTGCACATGGCCAGAGCCATGGCCCCGTCCTGCCAGGCACCAGTGAAGGACAGATCCACTGCAGGAGTTAGGAAACAGGGACTATGTTGTCCCTGTGCACAGCAGGATGGGAACATGACCCACTGCAGGAGACAGGAGGCAGCAGTGAGGACTCAGGCAGTCAGGACCACAGCCCCCACCCCACTGTCCCCAGCTGAGGCAGCACAGCTGTCCCCATGTGGCCACCTGCCCCCATGCGAGGGTGCTGCAGGACCAGACACCAGAGTGCTGTGCTCCCCAGGGTGCCCTACAGCAGTAGGTGACACGGGGGTGACCCAGCTGCAGTGATGAGACCCAGCCCCATGCACTCCAACCCACCCCAGAAGTGCAGCTCCATCAATGTGCTCCTCCATCGCTCCCTCCAGCCCCACTGGATCTCGCTCACACTGGCCAGAGCTGGAGATGCCCAGCACGGAGCTCAACCCGTACCAACCCCCTGCAGTGAGATCAGGGTGTAAAACAGCATCGCGTGGTGATGGAGAGCAGCCCTGTGCTGGATCTGTGCCCAAGCTGCACCCCTGTGCCACTGCAGATATTTTTATTCATGAGACCACTTGCCCAGCTCCCAGCCAGGCTGGAGCACAGGGCAGATGGTGCAAGGTGATAAATTCATGGTAGGAACGTGAGCAGGAAGCTGACAGCCACGGCGCTGTTAGGTTGAGATGTGCCCACTGTGCGTGCTGCGGCCATCTCACTGCAAGAGAAAATCTTAGGGAGCAGTGCTGCATCCCCATCCTCATCACACTGGGAAGCCACAGGCGTGGCCCAGTGCTCCTCCAACACACCGTATGCCTCACATTGTGCAAGCACCCCCAGCCCCAAACAGCTGGCAGAGGCCCCTGAGGGCATGGCACAGTGTGCCAGCACAGAGGCTACAACCATGAAAACCCTTGGCTCCATATCTGCTCCCCAGTCACCATCACCAGCACCCACACCAGCAGTGCCCATCACCTGCCTGTGCCACAGAGATAGTCCCAAGGATGACGCTGGTCACTGTCTGTGGGGATCCAGCCCTGAGAGCACCCTCAGGACAGTGCCAGCCCCGCTCTGAATGCACAGACCCAGCCCTGTGGGCGCTGAACACTCCGAGAGGGGATGCTACAAGGGCAGGGGCTCGTCGCTCCTGCTGTCCCCTCCCAACCCGGCACCAGGAGGCTGCAAAGTGTTTTTGGGGGTGGATGCTGCGGGTGGGATAGCACACGGTCAGGGGCTCAGCGCCGCATCCAGAGCTGCCCGCGTGGCCAGGGATACCGGGGATGGGATGAGGCTGCAGCGGGGTGACAGCAGCAGTGCAAGGAGAGGGCAGCAGAGGGGCCGCTCTGCATGCACGCGTGCACACAGCCGCACGCAGCCGCGCACACATGCACACACACACGCATGCACACATCTGCATGCACGCACCAGCACACGCCTGCAGGCGCACACGCACCCGCGTGCAAGCACACGGCAGGCACCAAGGCACGGGGGAGAGAAGCCGAGCGGATAGAAAAGAAAAGAATAGATACACACTTCAAAAGAAAGAAATCCATCGAGAGAATGAAGCGAGCGGTGAACTACCTTGTCCGTAACGCGGCTCGTCGGCACTGCTAGGGGAGAGCCTGTGATAGCCAAAGGAACTGAAAAGAGTCTGATGGGAATGTGGTGGTGGAGGTGGAGGTGGAGGCAGGGAATGGAACGGATGGGACGAGGCGTCACCGTTTAGCACAGCAGCCCCGTAAGCCGGGAGCGGGATCTTTTGGTACTGTTGGGGGATTGTTACAGTCTCCCATGAACCTGATAATAAAACATAACAAGAGACAAAATGAAAAGAATCAAAATAACAGAGACATGTTCAGCACCACCAAAAAAAAAAAAAAAAAAAAAAAAAAAAGAATGAAAGGAAGAAAAAAAAGAAAATAAAAATAAAAAAACAGCTAACAAAATAAGCAACCAAAAGAAATTTGGAGGAGGCGGAACCGAGACCCAACTGAGAAGGAGTCGAGTCACGAAGCAACAGCAGAAGTCAGTACACAGCACAGGGCAGGGCAGGGCAGGGCACAGCCTGCAGATCCCCAACACCTCACAATGACACTGGGGGACAATGACACTGGAGTCCCCACAGGGCTCCCAGGACGCCACGTGGGAGCCCCACAGCACTGCAGGAGTGGGGCTGCAAGGGCTGCACCGCTGTGCCAAGCCCTGGAACAGCCCCTGTGCCATGTGGGGCTGTGTTCCTGGAGCTGCCACAAATCCTACACTCTGGAAACACCACTGCAACAAAGCCCAGGAGACACAGGCCTCGTCCCTGCCTCTGCAGCACTAGCATGCGACCTGCTGCCAGGCAAGGAGGACTGTGCAGATCGGTGCAGCCTGGCACGGTTCCGCTCCCCTGGATCTCACTGAAACGTACAGTGGGGTGACGTGGGGCTGGGAACATGCAGCAGCCCTGGGCAGTGAGCTGGTCAGTGCACTGCCTTTGCATCACATCAGTGCTGTGCCTGCACCACCACACTGCTACTGGCACTGGGCACAGCCAAGAGCACCCCCTTGGGATGGGGAGCCACACGGCAGGGAGCAAGTTCCTCTCCCTGATATGGTCCCTGGCCACAGATAAGTCCTAGTGGGGCAGTGCCAGGTCCCTGGCACCAGTACCCAGCCCCACGTGCAGCCGCTGGGACCGTCTCTGAGCACCATGTTCCTAAACCACCGTAACACCCCAAACCATCTCCATGCACAGACAAAAACACTGCCCACCCAACACTCCTGGGCCGCCGGCACTGACCTCCCTCCCACACACACAGCGAGGGCATTGACTCTTTACATAACTGGGGGCTCTGACCTCCATACAGCAGTGTGCCCACACGGTGGAGACGCACAACGGGGGCTCCAGCCCCACACACCTGTCCCACCCTGTGCGGTGGGGACAGCAAGTTCACATGCACAATGGGGACACTGCCCTTTGGTTCAGCAGTGGCAATGCAGCCCCTGAGCCCCAGCCCGACAGGAGGGTCCCTAGGGCTGGGCTGCTCCTTGGGACTGGTTTGGGAGGTAGAGGTGGGGAAGTATTTGCCTGTTCGCTTGCTTATGGCTTCCACGAGGCTGGAGGGGAAGTAGCCCACGCGGTCGTTGCCGGTCCGATTGTCGTGGATGCAGCCCTTCCAGCGCCCGTCTGCATGCTGCTCCAGCACCTATGGGCACAGAGTGGTAAGGGCAGGGCTGTGCCTCCCCACCTGTATTATGTCCCCCCAGCCCTGTGCAACCACACTCACAGTGATGACGTCTCCAGCTTTCACATTGAGGCTGGTCAGGTCGTAGTTGTTGCAATAGTCCTTGACAGCCCGCACCTGCAATGCAGCTGAGGCGTCTGTGGGAACAGAGGGCAGTGTTGGTGGGCGTCCAGTGCTGAGATCCCCCCTGGAGGCTCTCTGATGGAGGTGTCCCACAGTTGATCCCAAGGTGCCCACCCTGCTCCCTCACCCCGCAGCATCTGCTTGATCTCCTTGCTGGCCTGGCTGGTGGTGAACTGGTTGACAATATCCAGAGCCGTCTGGTTGTACGTGTTCCGGACGTGGGCATTAATTCCACTCTGCAATGATACGGGGAGAGAGAGCTTGGGATGGCACACAGCTGGTTGGGACCCCCAAGGCCACCCAAAATGAAGGAAGTCATGCTGCTATGGGCACAGCTCGCTGCCCTAGGCCCTCCCACCAGGAGGTAACATCCCACTGGGGTCAACCCCGTTCTGCACTCCTTCCCTGGGAGAGCAGAGCTGAGGGAGCCCTTACATCCAGCAAGAGCCGCACCACGTCCGTCTTGCCACACAGGGCTGCCTCGTGCAGTGCTGTGCCCGCCTTAGTCTGCCTGTTGATGTCAATGCCAGCTTGCAGCAGGAGCCTGTGGATGCACGGATAGGTCAGCAAAGGGTGGGATGGGAATGATGTCGGCCCGCTCCCTGCACATTAGAGCACCCACCGGATGATGTCGATGTGTCCATTCTTGGCCGCAAGGTGCAGAGGGCTGGTGCCATTGGGGTCGGTGGTGTCCCCTGGCTTAGGCTCCAGCAGCGCCGCACACATGTTGCTGTTCAGGAGCAGTTGGACCACCTGGATCAGCAAACACAGACGGAGCAGGGCTGCAAAGACGGCTCAGCCGCCCTGAGATGGCCCCCTGAGACCCAGGACAGGGGTGCCCTACCCCTGGTCAGCCCGCAGGACCCAAGAGCAGGAGATGCCCTTGCTGCGATCCTCCCTACAGCTGCCCCATGCCACCTACAGGACTCTCCACTCCAAGGAACCCACCACCCGCTTTCAGATCTGCCTCTCAGGGGGGCCCAGCTTGCAAAGACTTACCCCAACCCGGCCAAATTCGCATGCCAAGTCCAGGGGCGTCTTGCCTGAATTGTCCATGATGCAGGGGTTGGACTGGTGCTGCAGGAGCATTTCAGACTGTGGGTGTGAGAAGGACCAGGTACGGTGAGAGCAGGACATGAGCAGGGGCAGGGAGGGCATCAGCCCCACTGCTGTCCCCTGTGCCCCACCACTGTCCATCCCCTCCTGTGCCCCACCACCGGCCCCGCTGTACCACGTCGTAGTGCCCGTGCTGTGCTGCCAGGTGCAGGGGGATCTGTCCCTCATCTGATGGGATGTTCACAGAAGAGCCTGCCTTCAGCACCATCTTCATGGGCTCCTTCTTGCCTTGCCAGGCTGCATAGTGCAAGGGCCGCATGCCTACAGGTGAGCAGGAGGAGCAGCAGTGAGCCCTGCAGGGCACAGAGATGCTCCTGGGCAAAGACTGCAAAGGGGGCAGAGGGTGGGGAGCATGGGGCAGGACCCCAGGAGGGATGCAGCCCCCATGTCATAGCAAAGGGCATCCTTCACTTCCCACCCCAGTGCGCTCACAGCCAGGCACAGTGCTCTGCCCTGCATACCAGACCCAGGGTGGCACAGCCACAGGCACTCGCCTTTGTTATCCTTGATGTCCACCGCAGCCTGTGCCTCCAGCAGCAGCGAGATGAGCTCTGTGTTCCCATTGAGTGCTGCATGGTGCAGGGCAGAGAACCTGGGGAATGGGCGCAGTGTCAGGAGGGGCTCAGGCACTGTCCCTGTGGGCTGTCCACTCCAGCCTGCACCCACTGCAGCTCCCAGAGCACCTACCCTGCTTCTGCCAGCCTCCCTATGCATGCCTCTGCACTTCGTGGGCACCAAGAGAAGGAGCTGCCATAGGGACCAGACTCAGCCAATCCATATTATTTCGCTTTATTATCGTTATTTAGCATTTAGCTCTGGGAGTCCCAGGACTGGAGGCGAGAGGCCCAGCACTGCCAGGGAAGCTGCTGGCACCAGGGAACCCCTCCCTGCTGACCCACTTCCCCCAGCCTGGCCCCAGCGGCGCGACCGCAGGCAGCAGCTGGGGGGGCCCAGGCTGCCAGATGGCCACAGTGCCCCTGCCCTGTGCTGGGAGCTGGGGAAAGCCCCTCGTCCCACTGCACCCCGCTCTGCTCCCACCCGGCAGGCGCTGACCTACTTGCTTCTGGCAGCAGCATCCTCTGCAAGGCTGCACTCACCGCCCCACTGCTCCAGGCAGCATCCCCATCCCATTCTTTTGGTTACCTCAGCACCAACAAAGCATGGGATCTGCTGACCCTGAAGGCCCCATGTCCAAACTGTGGGCTGTGAGTGGCAATCCTGCCACCCCTGCAATCATCATGACCCCCAGTTGCACAGGGTCACATCCTCCCGTCCCCGCTCGGCGGCCCCACTGCCTGTGATTCCCCATCCGCTCTCCGTCGGGCGCTGCGATGAGAGCAGACAGCTCACTCAGGAGGCCGATCCCCAGCGTCTGCCTGGAAATGTCAGCGTTTTCCGCTCCAGCGCCCTGCTCAAATCGGCTCAAGATGGTGCAAATCACAACACCCCCCCTTCCCTGCTGCCCCTGGGCTGCCTCGGAGGCTTCTCCCACAACGGCAGGGAGATCTGCAGAGCTGTGCAGGGCCCGATGAGAGCATGGCATCACCTGAGTATCAGCCTGGGAACCAGCAAGTGCTGCAGAGACGGGGAAACTGAGGCACAGCACTGGGACAGCTGAACTGCTGCAGGACTGCTACTGCACACCCTGAGCCCATCAGGAGTTTGCAGGCAGAGTGCAGGCTCTCTCTATACCACCCCAGCCCCTAGAAGGCCTTGCATAAAGAGGAGCCATGGGTGACACAGCCCCCATCCTGCCCATGCAGCCATGTGCCTTCCCCGGTGCTGCCCAGCATACCCATACATTGCTCACACATACAGCCACGCTTGCATGCACACATACTCTCAGATGCACATCTGCATGCTGTGTGCACCCATGCACATAGACACATGCCCAGAGCTGACGCCCCAGCAGGAAGCAGGAATGGGTGCTTCCAAAGCACCACCATCACTCAGGGCATGAGAGGCAGGGGCTGGCAGAGCAGGAGCACAGCACACCGTGTCCTTCAGCCCTCATCTCCACTGCTATGCATGGCTGGTACACACAAAGCCACCTGCACATGTGCAGTCACGCCATCCGCATTGCACCAAGGATACCTGCATGAGATCTCCCACTCACTGCACCCCACAACATGCAAAGCCCATATAGCATACACACTCAATAGCATGCAGACCCGGAGCGGGGTCACACTCACCCATCGGTGTCCTGGAAATTGACATTGACTCTCTTTGCTGATCCAAGGAGCTCTGGGAGAGAGGAAGAGCAGACAGCCCGTTAACCAGGAGGCAGAGGCGGCACAGCTGGGCACAGAGTGTGCTGGGGAGGGTGACACGGCTGCTGGTGGGTTTTGCAACTTCTCCTGTAGGTTTTGCTGGCTACAGCCCAGGGCCAGGTGTGGCATGGGGCTGTGAGGAGCTGCCCCAAGCTTGTGGGTGCTGCAAGCATAAGGATTGAGGTCTGGACAGAAGGGTGGCCATGCACAGCATTTCAGGCCCCGGAAAAAGTTGCTCCTGCAAGCATCAAAATGCCCAAAGCAAATAGCTCTGGGTAGTGCTGCTTTACCCACCATCACTTGCTGACAGCCCCACAGCTGACATGGGGTTTCCCTCCCATTCCCTTACCCACAGGACTCCGCCACACCTCAAACCTCATGGTGCTGCCCTGCCTTCCTCTGCTCTGCCTGACTCCAACCAAAGGCATGGGGGAATGGAGTCCCTCGCAGCAATCCAATTAGCGCAGCAAGGAGGGATGGAGTGAGATTTACATGAGATTTATCCACAAACGCCAGTCAGGCTTTTCAGTGAAAGTGCTCTTCCTTGTAACAGAGCAGGAACACAACAGAGCCATGGGGACATGGGACACCTCCAAGCTCAGCTGTGGCACCACTTCTGGGGCCTCGAGGAGGAGGAGCGAGGCTGAAGACTTGGCTGAGCTGCAGCCCTCTGAGGTGGGGGGGCACAGCCCAGGGCTGTGCAGCCAGGGGAGGAGGAACAGTGACCCCAGACCACGGGGTGCCCACATCTCCCAGCTGTAGCCATCCGTGTGTGCAGTGCAGCAAGCAGGCAGCAGTGCATCCCCATGCCTTGGGCAAATCATTCACTGAGGGTTGAGGAAAAGCAGATCATAGGCTGCTCCTCTGCCTGGGAGCACAGCCAGGCAAGGTGCTGCAGCACAGGCACAGCCCTGCAAGGGGCAATTTCAGGTGGAGGAGAGAGCACTATGGAAGGGCTGCTGGATCCTTGCTCATGATGCAGGCTGCAATACTCATCAGCACCTGAACACAATATTCAGTTATAGAACACAGAGGGCTGTGTCAGCACACCGGGCACAGCAGGATGCTCACCAGGTGCGGGCAGCAAGCAGCTGCTGCTGGCCCACCGTGGGGTCTGCATGTGCCAGTGGCTAGTGGCTCAGAGTGGGGTCCCAGTCCCCAAAGGCACCCTGCTCTGTCACCAGGGTCTCTTGGCACCCACCAGCACACTTTAAGGGATGCAGAACCGGGGCTGGGGGGGGCTGTACCCCCTTACCTGTAGCAGCATTGTGCCCTCAGCCTTGTCCCATTCAATCAATGCAGCATAGGACAGGTCTCACTGCAACGCAGGTAAAGCCAGTGCTGAGCAGCCAGAGTCTCTCCTGGCACGTAAAGCCCTGATTGAATTTTAAATCCCAGTCCGTGTGGTGCAGACAGGGCCAGGCGCATGCAGATGAGGCACCTAGGGATGGGGATCAGGCTCTGCCATCCCTGTCCATAGCCAGCGCTGTGCATGGCACTGGCCCACATGGGCCCCACAGCTTCATCCCGGCTAACTGACCCCTTCATGTATGTCTCATTCCTGCAGAGGGAGGGATACGCCTGGTGGACGGTACCAGGCACTGGGAGAAGTTTCTCTCTGCCCACGCGGATGCTGCCAAGCTCTGTTTGCCCTCGCTCCCTCCTGCGCTCCATCAGCCGCCAGACAGCCCAACAAGCCGTACATTTGCTAACAACAGCGCAGCCCAGGGCCGATGGATGACAGATAAAGAGGATGGCTTCTGAATAGCAACAAATAGCAGCTCCCATCCATCAGATTCACAGCATCTTCTCCTGGCACAGTGTGATCAGGCAGCTACATGGTGGGTGGGGGCACCACAGGGTCCCCACGACATGGGGAGGGCCAGAGGCCCCCAGTACACCCGGACCAGACCACTTGCCTTCTTCCCAAAAACCACACCATTAGAGCATGCCCCCCATGGCAAGGCAGCCCCCTCGCCCTGGCAGTTCACCCTCCTTAACACAGTAACAAAACCCTCCAGCAACAAATCCCCATTGGTGCAGCCGGACCTCAGGGATGCGGCAGCCCCACGTCCCATCCCAGTTGCAGCAGAGTCTCCAGCACCAGGGCTGAGTGGGTGCCCGCCAGCCCATGGCTGCCGCCAGGCTCCCCAACAAAGGTGCCATTCAGGGCTGGTGGAGAGGTGCCCAGGGCTGCTTCCGCTGCCTGCTGCTGCCCCAATGAGCTGTTCCCAGTAGAGGGGCCGAGCCGCCCTGCAAGATGCAAATCGCCGGCGGACAAAGGCAGCAGGCTGGCACGCAACACTGGGTCCAGTCTTCAGCCCTGGCCCCAGGATGGGCCCCGCATGCAGGACAGACAGATGGACAGATGGACGAGTGGTAGCAGGGCCTGTCCTCTCCCACAGGCTGCTCCCAGCGAGGGGCTTCCCCAGGAGATCAACACTGTGGGGTGCAACAATGATGCCAAGATGATGCCGATCCCCGTGCAACCACTTTTGCAATCTCAGCTGGGATCAGCACAGGCTCATTTCCCAGCCAGCAGCTTCTAATTATCTCCTATTAAGACCCAAAGTGCCTTCTTTAAAACCAAATCAGGGATGCAGCTCCCCGAGGATGCAGCAGCTCAGCCTTCAGCTGCAGGCAGGGAGCAGCAGTGCCGGTAGCATGAGGGGCAGCAGCTATCACCGCTGTCCCCACCCAGCCCGGGGCTGCTGTGTCGGCATGCAGGGACATGCACAGTGACAGCCCTGTCCTCACAGGGCAGTGCCACATGGTGCCCAAGCTGCAACCCCAGCTTTGGCCAAACCTGTGCTGGCCGAATGCTGAATAAACCAGAGCAGAGAAACTCTTCTCTCTGCACCTGCAGAAGAGGCTGCCACTGCCAAAATCTGTTTAGCACTTCAATAAATGCTCGTGCCAAGTGCTTAGTCAGTGACTTCCAGCCGCGCAGCGGTTTGACTTTTGTTAAAGCTCTGGCAGCAGCGGAGCACCCGCCTCACTCTGGCAGGGCTGCAGCAAGCACGGACCCCAGCACGACTCCTCAGCTTCTAACAGCTGGGCTGGGAGGCAGCTCACACTGATGGGATAACATCCTCAAATGGGCTGATGGAAATTGGAGTGGCTGCCGGTGTCCCCAGGAGGAGCAGTTGGGGGTGGTTCTGTGCCTCCCACAGTGCACCCCTGGGTGCTGCTGGCAGCCAGGTGCCCTCTGGTACAGGGGTGGAGTGCACGGATGATGGCTGGCACCCCTGCAGCCCTCACCATGGCTTCAGATGGCAGGAGCCAATGCAGCTTTGTCTCCAATAGAGAACCAGCCCTGTGCCTGCACCAGAGCCCTTACCAGAGCTTTGCAACAGCAGCAGGCAGGTCAGGGCTAGCAGAGCACCACACCAGCTAGGAACACCAAGGCTCCTGGGGGCTGTGGGGAAAACCCTTAAGGGCACATGACCCCATAGCCCTACAATTAAGCCCTTCTTGTAACGAAGACCCATACTTGACCAGTACAGATGCTGTGCTGGCTCTCAGTTAGAGATCCAGACAACAGCACATCCTGGCACGGGGTATGGCAGAATGGTGCAGAAAGTTTAGCAATGCAGCTAGAGCATGGCTGGATGCTCGCAGCAGCCAGGGGCTCAGGGTAGGACGGATGTCCCAGGAGCAGGAAGGCACTCCATGCATGCTGCCAGATTTGCAGCCTCAGCCATGGCGTGGGATGCAGACTGCTCAGAGGGGGCAAGACACAAGAGAGCTCATTAATGGCACACAAGAACCAGGAAACTCCAAATAACGAGGGAGAAGAGAAGGAGCAGAGAGCGCTGCCAATTAAAAAGAGCAAACACAAAAGGCAATGGGCAGATGGGGAGGAGAGTGCAGTTCTGCACAGCCGCTGAGCCTGCTGCCACCTGCGCAGCATCTCACCTGCACCCAAGCAGTGATGGGGAACACCAGGCACACACAAGCACTCAGTGCTTTCCAGCAGTACACCATCTCCTTAGGGCATCCCCATGTCCCCACGGACTGTTCTGATGATGGATGTGCCATGCGGGAGCACAAAGCTCCCTGGGCCTGGCTCCCTGCTCTCCCTCACTCCATGGCCCAGCTGTTGATGTCTGTGTATCCCGCAGCAACGTGGGGACTTGGTAATGCGAGGCAGGGCAGGACCCTATCAGAAGAAGGAACTACACTGTTCCTGGGATCCAGCAAGCCTAGCACGGCCGGACTGTCTCCAGCCAGAGATTGCTGTGCACGCAGAGAGACACAGACATCTGCCATAGACACTGACTATAAACAGAGTCTGCTGCGTGTAAACACCGCCTCGGGGAGCTAATCCCAGCTACTACTCTCATAAATGCCTTTACTTAAATGACGGGATCACAGTAGCTAAATGTACGCTTGGATTCAGAGCCCGGTGCGCAGGAACCAACCCCATCCTCCCGCCCCACGCGCTCCTGCAGGGCAGGATACAGTGAGCACAGCACGAGCAGCTGCACGTGCAGGGCTGCATTTGCAGGGTGAGCCATGCTGCCCAGCCAACTGCACCCCAGTGCCATTGCTCTGGGCACCCCAGAGCTGCCTGCTCCCCCCAGGTTGCATTGGGGTGATCACAGTGTGCCAGCTCGCAGGGAGCAGGCGTCTGCATCGAGCAGGTAGCTCCAACCTGCTCCACATCAACATCCATCTAATGAGGGGAAAGCTGGGCTGCCTCTCTGCCTCCCCACCTCAGTGGCCACTAATGAGCCCAACATAATGGGATGACCCCACGGATTCCCTTTGCTTCGTATGTCCACTCCCAGCTCGGCCACATCCTGCCAGCACCATGTTCCCATCTGGAGAGCACAGCAATAATTTCAGACGGTGCGGGGGGATCCTGCAGCAACATCACTGTGAGCTGCCAGATAAAGGAAGCATCCAAAATAGCTGCTCTTAATTATATCCTTGCTGACGAGTGCCACACAAACAACGGGCGCTGAAAGCTGGCATTGCACAAGGAGCCCTGGCAAGAGCCGTCCAATTTGCTCTGTGTCACTGGGTCCCCAAGGGTGTGTGCATGGGCAGAGTGTGCGGCTGTGCTCGTGGGGACCTGATAGGGGTGCTAAGGCTGGGGCTGGTGAGGAGTGGGGAGGCTGTGCCCATAGGAGACTGCCCCTCACTACTGTCCAACAGCACAGCACATGTTCTCCTGCAGCCAAGGTCGGGCCAAGCACTGAGCCCCGCGCTATGCTGAGATGCTAATGAAGCCATTATCGTCTTCAGATCAATGTTGACGGTATAAATAATGCACCGGGAAGCTGGCGGACTGCTGGTGAGGTGCGATTGTAGCGGGGATGCGTGGGAAGGGGTTGCCTGGGGCAAAGAGGCAGTGGGGCTGGGATGGACCCGTTGCAGCCGGGCACTCGGTGCCCCTACAGCTGGATGACAACTGCTCTGCACATCTGCACATCCACCACTCAACACAGCTGGACAGCAACAGCCCAACACAGATGGACACCCCAGCACCCACCGCGATGAGACAGCTGCCAGTCACAGCTGGATAGACATCCATTGCACCACAGCTGGGTACCCACTGCCCATCACAAACTGCCCCCCAAGACCCTAGATTGCCCACCAACATGTCACCAATCCCACTCTCATCCCAGCACACTGACACAGCTCAGGACAAGGCACAGGGTACAGGAGGACTGCGGTGGCTTCAGCATGGCTCTCTTCCAGGGAAAAAGAGGCCCAGGGTGACGCTGAGGGGCACTGTGGAGTTGTGGGCAATGATTGCTCCTGATGCCCCGGCCCTTGCACGGAGCTTTCCCCAGGGAGCCAAGAAATCTGCACTTCAAAATCAATAGGCCGTGGCAGCCTGAGTCACGGTGCTGCAGCAGCACAGGGCTGTCCCCTGGGGCCAGAATGAAGCAACTTAAATGCAGCTTTCAAGAGGCAGCGGGGACTCCTTTGTAATTTTTTTTTTTTTAAAAAAAGGAAACTTTCTGAACCAAAGGGAGGAAGGACGGGCTGTCCCTCCAGGCTGCCAGGGATGGCACCAATGGGGGAGGATGGCACACAGGGAGAGACGGGCGCTGAGGAGCTTGGGAGCACCAAGTGCAGAGCCAATGGCTGGGGCCAGATCCACTGCCTCGACCACAGCCCCCAGCACAAACCAACAAAACCCAGGCACCTGTATGAGACCCCACAATGCCCACCAGCACCAGCTTGCGCTCACCAGTGGCCCCACCAGCATCCCTGCTGTTACTCATCATCAGGCCATATCCTCACCCGACCTCTGCCACGTGCCAGGGAGCTCGTCTGAGCCACACACCAGGGTCACTCCCATTGCCCCCAAGCCACCCCCCGCAGCTGCAGCCACAGGGACAGCAGCAGGGAGGTGGCACCGGCACTGCAGGGGCAGCACAGGGCTCAGCATCAGCAGCCCTGCGCCAGCCACACGCCCACCCCCAGCTCTGCTCAAATCCCTGCTGGTGCTGTTTTCATGGAGCCTTAATTGAAATCCATTCTCCCAGCTCCAGGGTGATGTTAAACAGGTAATTTTCAGTAATCACACCGGCTGGAAGGAGTTACTGCCAACATGCCAAAGCTGCCGCACGGCACGGGACTGGAGGGCACACACAGGTCATGTAGGGGGAGGCAGAGATGGGGAAGGTGCTGGCACTGCATGGGACAGACACAGTCCTGCCAGGCCCTGTCCATGTCCATACAACTTCTACCAGCCCCTCGCTCCCTTCCCAAGGGTGGGGAGCACCGGAAGCCCAATTGGGCTGCAGGAGGGGACTGGCAGCTCTGTGCACCTTAAAGCATCATTAAATAATGAGTAGACACTTTCACCTGGCCTCCTACCATCCAGCTCTGGGCATCGCTGGGGAGCAGTGGGGAGCTCCCCGTGTACACAGCAGCACCTGTACTTGTGCATGCAGAGAGCATTGCTGCAGGGCCATAACTCGAGCTCCCAGACCACACACTGATACATCAGCCCTGGGGTCTGCACCAAACACGGCACCCACAGTGCCATCATTTGTCCCTGTCCACTCATCACCACAGACTGCTCTATGCCCACCGCACAGCATGGGAACGCACAGCTGGGCTGCAGCAGAGGCATGCTGCCCTCAACGATCTCACAGCTCTGCAGGACACAGGCAGGGCTCAAGGATCGCTCCCCAGTATCCCCAGTGTCACCACAACAGCACATACTGCAGGGAATTGGTTTGGGAGCTGGGGTGTGAGGGCTCAGTGAGAGAATCACAGAGCGTGTGAACGCTGGAGTGAAGAGAGCCAGAAGAAGAGCTGCTGCCGAGCAGCACGGAGCTGTGAGGAGCACGCCATAAACAGCCCAGCTGCAATGCAGGAGCCGGGCAGGTGCTGCTTTGTGCACGCCAGCAGCAGTGGAACAAGACCTCCATGGGCCTCAGTGAGGAGGCGGTGCAAGCTGGGCCTCCGACAGCCACATCTGGAAGGGATCAGCCGGCGGCTGCTTCTGCTGCTGAGAGCTGGCCCCAGTGTCGAGCCCCACGCCAGGCCAGGGCCACAGGCATGCGGAACACATGGCTGCAAGAGGCGAGCACATAGGCACAGGCTCACACACTGCACATGGATGCATACAGATGCACAAGGGTACGTGATGCACATGGATGCTGATGGGGCACATGCATGCATGCACACACACGTGGGCAGAGCAGAGCCAGTGCGGAGCAGCCAGCTGCAGGCATGATGCTCAGAATGGCAGCACTCACTGTGGCTGCACCCACAGTGCTGACCCCAACCTGCTCATTCTCCAGCTGTTTGGGGCCCACGCACAGCACAGCACTGGGATCCCAGCAGCTCACAGCACCCCAGTCCTCACAATAGGGACAGTTGTCACCACACAGCATGGTGACCTTGCTGGCAGGGCCCAAGGAGAGGCCGCTCCCCATAGCCCTGCACTCCCCTGGCCACGCAGCTCGCACTGGGCACAGCACCCATCCGTTACAGAGCCACAGCAGCAGGCTGCGCGGGGATCGTGCTGCACCCCCGCCTTCCCATTTTTCAGGCTGATTGCTCCTGTCGCTGCAGAGCCCAGTGTTAAACACCTCATTTTCTACTCCCATATTGAGTTGGAAAATACTATTAACATTTCATTACAGCTTAAAGATCCCTCTCAGCCTGGCATGAGAGCCGACCTGTTGGCAGCGCTGCTCCTTGCCCGGGCACGCTGTGCTGTCCTGCACATGTCCTTGCTGCAGGATGGGACAGTGATCAGGCAGAGGTGGCTGTTGGTGCAGCACACAAGCTTGGTAACTGGCCCAGCACAGAGCACCCCTCTGGAGCAATGGGACAAAGCAGGGACAGAGGAACAGAGCAGCAGCATCCGAACAGAGCACAAGCAGGTTTTGAATCTCAGCCTCCTTTCCTTGCCTGCAGGAGCCTGGTCCAGCAGTAATGCAGACCGGCCATTAAACATCAGCAAATCCATTCTTTAACGCACTCCCTACAGTGCTTTGAAGACTTGTGAAAGGCACCCTTAGCTGACCTGCATTGCAAAGAGGATGCAGAGCAGGTTTATGGTGAGTGTTCAGCAGGAGGGGCAGCAGTCCCTGAGACACAAAGTGCACTAATAGAGCATGCTGGCAGCAACAGGAGCAATGTGGAAGCTAACACACACACAGCCTCAAGCATCACCATCCTACATGATGCACCCCACAGCTCCTGCCTGCCACATGCTGAGCACAGCCACATTCATGGGCATCGCCTTTGCTGGGTCACAAAGTGGGACCCTGCAGGCACAGGGGAATAGAGAGATCTGGTGACACTCGGGCTCACTGATCCATAGATGAAATCATGGCCTTTCCCAGTGCCTGCAAGGGGAAGGGAAGGGTTAAAGGCAGAGCAGCCGGAGCAGGAGAGAGCCAGACGCCAGGCTGGCTACGGGAAACCACACGGCGGCTGTGAAGGGGGAGATGGGGCTGCATGCAGCACCCGGTCCCATGGCACTGCTGCAACCCCGAGAACTTTGTGGTACTGCCAGGACCCTGAGCTCTTGGTGGCATTGCCAGGACGCCAAGCCACTGGTGCCCAGCCTGGTCCGGGCCATGCCCAGAGTTTTCCCCCACCACTGAGCATTGTGCTGTGGGGAGCACGGTGGCGCAGTACGAGGTCCCCGCAAGGGAAGCACCCTGAGAGCCTCAACACAAGAGGCTGCCTGCCTGCAGCAAAGGACTAATTGGTGCAGCCCTGAATTCACCCGGTGTGACATGAGGAAATCCAGGCCAGCACGGGAGCCCGGGACTGGGAGCCTGCATTCCCTGCTGCCCAGACCCTGCAGTCGGCCCCAAAACGGGAGCGGGAAGGGAGGGTTTGTGCCGGCAGCTTTGGCCCGGCCAGAGAGAGATGCAAGAAAATGTAAAATAAATACATGTCACCCCGAGCTGAGTAATAATCCCCCTCTGGAAGGAAACTTGGCGCACGCCGGCGTGCTCCCGGCTGCCAAGTCCCTGCTCGGAGCAAGGCTTCACACGCAGTTATAAACCCTGAAAAGAAGTTTATAAGGGAAGCACTGACACCTTGTTAAGCATTGCAGCAGTGGGAGCCAACTTCATCCCCTGTGCTGGGGGTGGGCATCTCCCCATGGCCCGTAACACATACAGAGGGCAGCATCCCACGTGGCTATCCCTGCAGCACTCAGGGGATATGCAACAGCAGGAGCCGCAAGCAGCAGCCATGGATGGGGAAGTTTCCTGTGTTGCTGGAGGGATGGGGGGGAACAGGGCTGTTCTGGCAGTCGCCGGCCACGCGCGCCCTGTGCACTGCACCAGAATTGGATTTGCAGCTGCCCTGCCTTTTACTGCATGGAAATTGAATTGTAAAATGTCAAAGACATTTCCTAACTGCGCCATATTAGCCTGGTTTTATTAAATACTGTTATCAGAGGAGATTATTAATGCAATCAAATGCAGGGAAAAAAAAAAAAAAAAAAGCAGAATTAACTAGCCACCTCTCAGGATACATCAGAGGACAGGATGCTGTGTCCTGGGCCTTGGGCATGACACGGCTCTGTGGGGACCCCACGTGCCCCAAAGGGTCCAGTTCCTGCCTCCTGCCTCCGGCTTTCACCTACTGACCCCTTCACATGGTGAAGCAGCAGGTGAAGCTGTGTTATGCCTGGAGGTGCCCAGTGCCCGGGGAAGGCAGTGCCCAATGTGGGGCAGCCTCAGAGTGTTTGCTGAGCTGCAGTTGCCTCCTGGTCCCAACATCCACCCATGCTGCTTACCGCCCCATGCATCAACCTGCACAGAGCTGCCCAGCTCCTACACCAGCTGCTTCACTCATGGTCCCACCAGTGCCACACAGGACACGGTGCAGAGTGCAGGTAGCAACATAGTCATGCTGCTGTCCAGGGCAGAGGCATCCTGAGAGATGCTTGTGCCCCATGGTAGTGGGGTTAGGCTGGGCTGGGCCCCGTGGCAGAGAGTTGTGTGAGGTGCTGAGCCTCTTGTCTGTCTCCTGAGCCTGGCTCCAGGTGTCCTGGAGAAAGGGACCCAGAGCACATGGGGACATGAGCCAGGACATCTGTGCCACACAACCTGCTGCATGTAGAAGTGATTCACAGAACCCCCAGCCCAGCAGGTGGGAGAAACTGGGGCAGAGGGGTCCATCCCGCAGGTCAAGGCAGGGGCCCTACAGAAGCCATTTCCAAAGTGGGTGATCCAACTGTGGCAGCAGTACCTCAAAGACAGAGCCCACCTGTCCAAAATACCAATGCTGAGGGTCCCCTGCAGCAGCACAACAAAACCCATCTCCTGGTGCCCAGCGCCCCAGGACAGATCCAGCTGGGGACACCTCGGGCCCCCATCCCACCCCACAGTGCCCAAGCTGCGGACAGAGGCAAAAACGCCAAGTCATGACAATTCTTCGAGGTAGCACCAGGGAGGAGGGGACAGGGAGGGAAACAGTTTGCTGCCAAATCCCTGCATCTGATTTGCGTAACTTTCAGACAACCTCATCAATTATGGATGCCCGGGAAGCGAGCGCGGTGCGCGCTGCGGCCGGCATGGGCCCCACAAACTCTTACTCCACTCTGCTAAATTGGGCCCCACATCACCATGGTAACCCGTGTTAATTCACGCAGGGATTTTTAAAATCTCATTTATTAAACCCCCACATGAATAGGATATTATCCAGATAACAGAGCTAGAGTTACAAATCTTCGTGGTGCCGAAGAGTGCAGGGAGTGCCCAAGGTGAGCAAGGAAGCTGTACATAGAGGGGATGGTGATACGGGACACCCCGGTGGTGTTCTGCATCCCCCAGCCCTGCTGCAGGGCTGCTCGTGTGTCCCCACACCAGGAGCATGGCACTACAGGTTGGGTTCTATGAGGAGCAGGAGTCACAGCACGAGAGGCTCTGGCACAGCTGGAGGCATGCAGCTCAGCTAGGCATGGGACAGGAGGGGGTTTGACCTCATGGGATGTCCCTTGTCCCTTTCCTGTAAGCCCAGCACACAGAGCGCTGCCAGTCCCCACAGCCACCCCAGCCCATGGGCTCTGCAGTGGAAGATGCAGCAGGGCTGTGGAGAGATGAATGCGATGCAGGAGGAGGTGGTAACACTCTGGCACCACTGCCTGTTGCCACAGCAACGCCAGCTGGGCACCCAGGCCGTGGGGTTTGAGAGGGGAGTGTGGGGACAGTGCCATGGGCCACACACAGTCCCATCATCACACACCACTCTGAGGCCATGGAATCAGCAGCACCTGAAGTGGGTTGGGATGAACAAAGCTCACAGCTGGAGCTTGTTCTCCCCACACAGGCCCTCAGCATTGACAGCACCTGGGCAACACCGGGGACATGCGAGACACCACAATTGTCCTATGTGGCATCTGGACATAAGGAACACCATGCCAACAGTTCAGGACACAGGATCACAACCACTACCCTGCACGGCACCGAGGGGACATGAGGGCCAGCCCTGCTCAGCACCAGGGCATAGAGAGCACAATGCCCTGCTCAAGTAGAAACCCCAGTATATAAAAGGGAAAGCACACGAACCTACATGGCACTGGGACCATGGGGTGCCCACATTTAGGGCACACTGGGAGGGAAGGATGCAGGGCGCAGTGGCAGTGGGGCTGTGTGCTGTGGTCCCGTACTCAGGGACAGCCCCTGGCCCTGCACACCAGGCCAGAAACCTGCGGCTGCATCAGCACCATGAATAATTCAGTCCCGAGTGAAACGCCTCAACAGAGCCATGCACACCGAGCAGAGACTCCGGGAGCTGCACACACGTACGCAGCAAGACACGGCTACACCCCCGCAGCCCCGTGCACAGACACACAGATCGGTGTGCACGCACCGAGGTGTGCAAAGCCCCGATGCAGAGCTGCACGCAGGGAGAAACCCGTGGAGATGCATCCAAACACCCCCACACAGAGAAACACCAACACAGACGCATCCCAACACACATATGCCAGGGCACACACCGGCACGCAAACACAGACATGCACCCAAACACGGGCACACATGCACACCCGAACACGCACGTACACGAGCACAGCTGCACACACGTAGGCACACGCAGCTGTGTGCAAGCACCGGCAGTCCTGGTGCATACACACACACACGCTGTCCATGCACACACATGTATGGTCTATGCAGACACACACTGTACACACACAGATGCTCAGACGCCCCCAGCCCTACCCTGGGGCGGCAGCCCCTCGTCCCTCCCGATCCCCCCGCGGGCTGCTTCCGAGCACAGGACAAGGGCAGCCCGGCCGCTGCCTGCCTGCCTGCCCCGGGCGCATCGGAGCTGCTGCGGGGCCGTACCGGGACCGCACCGGGACCAGAGCGCACACGGCTCCTCGCAGCCCCGCGCAGCGCCCGGGGATGCTCCGCCGCCTGCAGCCCCCCATATCCCCCCACCTCCGGGCCGGGCCGTGCCCCCGGGGCGCAGCCGGGAATACCCCCTGGCCCCCGCCCGCGGTGCCGCGGTGCCGGCGATGGGCACGGCGCGACTCGGCCGGGCCCCCGGAGCAGCGGGTGGGTGCCAATGCCCGGGGAGGAGGGGGGATGCCCGCGGTGCCGTCGCCCCCGCCCGGCCCGGCCCGGCCCCGCGTCGCGGCACTCACTGGCTTTGCCGGGTTTGGGCCTCTGCAGCAGCTTCTGCACGGCCGCGATGTCCTCCGCCTTCACCGCCTGCACCAGCTCCTGGTCCTTGCCCATGGCTCCGCGGCGCCGGAGCTGCCGGCTGCGGGCTCACGGCCCGAGCATCCTCCGCGGCGCGGCGAGGGGCGGCTCGGCTCGGCTCGGCTCCGCACGGCGCGACGCGGCGCGGCGCGGGCCCCCCCTCCCAGTCCGCTCCGGAGGCGGGGGCGGCGGGCGCCCGGGGCGGGGCGGGGCGCGGTGGGGCGGGGGGCACGGGGAGTCGCACCGGGGCGACCCCGGGGGCGATGCGAGAGGAGAGGGGGGAGCCCCGGGAGGGGCCGCAAGGAGGAGCGGGGCCGCCCCGAGCGCGCGGGGAGGGGTCTGGCTGCACGGGGGGAGGAAAAGGAGGAGGAGGAGGAGGGGGAAAAAGAGGAGGAGGGGGAGGAGGAAGGCGCGGGGGGGGCCACCCCGGTGCCTGCGGGCGGGGCGCGGGGATCCCCTCCCCGGAGCTGGGGAAGGTGCCGAGTCCGGGGGAGGTGGCAGCAATCAGTGCCCCCGGAGCGGGGCGGACCCGCCGCTCTGCCCGGCGACAGCCCCCCACCCGCCTAGGGCCTGTCCCGGCTCTGCCCGACCTCTGCAGTCACCGCCGCCGGCCCCCGGGTGGCTGATAGCGGAACCGGGCTGAGCAGCTTTCCCGTTTCGTTAAATAAAGCCCTGATTGCTGCCTAATTTTCCACTGCCGTGGACGCAGTAGCTGGTGACATATGTCTCCGTGCAATTTTTTTGTGGCCTAAATGATCAGGACATGGGAGGTGATACCTGGCTATATGAAGATGCTGCAAACAGTCTCGGAAATGGGGTGATGATGGATGGCCCCATCAATGTGCCAGCGGTGTCCGGTCAGAGCTGAACACAGCACAGAATCACACTCAAATTTCTCTCTCTTGGGTGAGTTACTGCCTAAAAGCCTCACTAGGGGCCCAGCTCTGGCAAAATAACCTATATACAAACTTATTTATACATACATAAATATTTATGTTTATATATATAAGGCACCTATCACCTTATTTATAAACATTCTCTGGAAGCACACTGACAGAAGGGATAACCAATCTGCAGACCCCAAAAGGCTGGCACCCCACTGACATGCACAGGTCACAGCAGGACAGCAGGAGTGAGCAGCTGCAGGATATCCCAGAGAGCAACATATGGGGACAGGCAGCTGCAGGACATGGAGAGGTGCATGGAGCAGAAGAAAGGATGTGGAGTGCAAAGCAACATCCAAATATAAACACAGCTCCCCTGCCACTGCCATGCCCCTGCCCACCCCAGGCCCGTCCATACCCTCAGGCTGCAGCCTAAGGACACCTTCTGCAGCCCCTGGCTCTCCCTGCAGCCCCCCTGCTCTGGGTGACCCCCCACCAGGGTGCTTCTCTTTTCCCCACCCCCACTTTCCAATCCAGGACATTTAGGTTTCCAGCACAAAACGCTGCCTAATCTGTCCTCTAATCCAACAGGCTGGCACTGCATGGCTGTGTGGGGACCTGAACTGCTGCGGGGTTCCTGGGCTGGGAGCTGCCACCATGCAAGGACATAACCGTGTCTTCTCCACAAAGACCTCTTTGTACCCACAGCCCTCTGCAGTGAAGCTCTCCCATCCACAGCCTCCAAGACACCAGGATCCCTGCAGCTAGAACCAAGCAGCAAAGCTGTGCACCCTTCCTGCCCCTCTGAGCCACACTGCAGCAGCAGCCTCGGACAACTTTGTACCCTTGCAGCTCCTTCCAGGCTCTTGCCAAGCCCGTTTGGTCCTTGCAGAATAGAATTCCATGCAGTGAACCATCTGCATCCCTGCTCTGTGCACACAGAGCTGCAATCAGTGCCCTGCACTCAGGGAGCTGTGGATTTGGGGGTACACGGGACCTGCCCCCCCACTACACAGAGCCCCTAGATGCAGCACTGCTGCAGGAGGGTGGCACATCACAGTGAGCACTACCAGCACAGGAGGCTCCAGGCACTGGCTGAGAGGGAGGAAGAGAGAGATGAAAGGCTTTGGGAAGAGCTCGGTGCAGGAAGCGAGTGCTGCTCTCTTCCCTCCCAGCCATCAGGGAGTCAGTGGCGGCTGCTGCTGCTGAAAGCAGCCATGGAGATGTGGAGCAGGTGCTGGGGGACGCTGCCAGGCCTTCATACCGAGGCACACTGAGGCATGGAAAAGCTCAAAGCAGCCCTCACCTTGCTGCCTCTGCCCCCAGCATCACTTTCACTGTGCTGGGTGATGTACTGCAGGGAGATGGCCAGCCCCAGGAGCCCAGCTACACTGTGGGACAGTGGCTGCCCCCTCTCTGCCTGTAGTAGATGTTTCAACCAAACTCACCAGCTTCAGTCCCAGCCCCAAGCAGCTGAGACCTCCCTGAGGAGCAGGGGTCTCCACGGGATGAGACAGGGATGATCTGTTCCTCCCAGCCCCATTTCCTCTATGCAGGCAGGGAGGGAGCACAGCTGCAGCCCCCCATCACTCAGCAGCATCTACAAAAATACTTTATTGGGAAGTGGGGCATGCCAGGGCTCTCTGTGCAGTACAAAACAAACCACAGTCATGCCTTGAACAGAAGAAGGGTGCAGGCCAGCAAACAGACCATTCCCATGGCCCCCACTGCCCAGTCCATGGGGAAACACAGCCCCTAAGGTGCCTTGGGCTGGGCATTGAGGCGGACGATGGCACGGTAATCCCGGACTAGGTCCCGCAGAGGGTCCAGGTAGGGGTTGACATTCTCCTCCATCCACTCCTCCACTGTGTCAGGGAAGTAGATACTCTCCAGGCGGGCATGCAGGTCCCGGACAAAGCTTTCCCACTCTTCATGGAGCCTGGGGTGGGGAGAGCAGAGTGGGAACACGCCACAGAGACAAACCAGGACCCTCTCCCAGCCCCCTGCAGGGCTGGGGGTGTTCCAAGCCCCCACACATACTTGAGCATCTTGCTGCCAAAGCTCTCCATGTTGCGAGGGTTGCCAAACTGGTGCTTGCGGTGGTAGGGGCTGAACCAGCCCTTGATGGCACTGAAGAGGCACAAGGGGATAGGAATGTAAGGGGGCACAGGACCACACCAGGCCCCATGGGCCCCCTCTGCTGCAGGGATGCTCATAACGGAGCTCTCCCCTGTGTTACCTTTCCTCCTCCAGCATTTTGGTGATGCTCTCCTTCAGCTGTCTGTTCACCTGCTCCACCATGTGATAGATTTCTGCCCCAGGGAACGCTCCCCTTCCCTCACTGCAGGGAAAGCATGAAGAAGGGAGATCCCAGGACGGGTGGTGAACCCAGCATCCGATCCCTCCATGTACTCTTCCTGCCTGGCCACGCACCATGTGCTCTGCTCCAGCTGCATGCTGTGGAAGCCCAACACCTCCAGCACCTTTCTCCGCGTCTCTTCCGTGAATCCCCCTGGAGATGGCCATGCCAAAACAGAGGGGTGAAGCCTCCAAGGATGCTGCAGTGTGGAAAGAGGGGGAAGAGGGAGCTCACCGTTCACCAGGGTCTGGAGACATATCGCCAAGGAAGGAATGCCAACAGGCAGCAGCTCACACAGCACTGAGTAGTGGTCATACCTGCAGGATGGGAACGGAGTGCCAGGGCCTCACATGGGGTCACGTAGGGGATGGCATGCATGTATTGTGGCCCTCACCTCTGCCATCCGGTGAGGACAATGCCCTGGAAGCGCAGCGGGGCGAAGCGCGGCATGGCCTCGCGCACCCGCAGCCAGCTGAGCTGGTTCTTCAGGTGAGAGCTGAGTGGGGGCCAGCTCTGTGTAGGGCCCGTGGTGCCCTTGAAGGCACTGGCAAACCACACGGCCTCAAAGCCGCTCTCCAGGTACTTGGTGATGAACTGCCCTGCAGCAGCGGGGAACAGGGTGGTAGGCACAGCTCGGACGGGGACAGATCACAGTGGCAGCATCACCAGCCCCAGGACTGTCCCCTCTTGTTGAGCAGCCCTGGGGTCCCGGCATGGCACCTTACCAATCTGCTCTGCGTCAAAGTCAGGTGCATAGAACCACACCACAGGTGAGACATGCTTTGCTATCCCAGACTCTGTAGGGCAGGAACAGTGACATGAACACTGGGCACCACTCACATCTCCACCACAATGACAAGACATTGTCCCATCTCCATCCCCAGCCCCTCACCCTGCAGGGCTCCCACACTGATCTTCCTCAGCATGTCATCCCACATGAGCACCCGCAGTCCCCGGTACTGTGTGGAGATGAAGTCCAGCACCTCCTTGATGTGGTTCAGGTATATGGTTCCTGTGTCACCCTTGTTGCGGCTCATCCAATTCCTGGAGTCCTTTCCCTCCCCAAGGTGGAAGACCTGCATGTGGGGCTGGGGATGCTCAGCAGGCCTGGCACCAGGCAATGTCTGGGTCTCATTTAACCTCCCGCCCACCTCATCTGCACCAATGTGGATCCACGAGGAGCGCCTGTGCTTCTCCATCACCTGTGATAGGATGACCTTGAGCAATGCCAGGGTGTCCGGGACATGGGGGTTGAAGCTGTTGGGGAAGCGCTCCACCTCCCGCAGGTGCTGGTACTTGGTGTGTTTGAGGATGAACTGTGTGGGGAGGAAAACCACCATGGGGGGGAGGAGGACAAGAACCAGAGCTCCATCCCCAAGACAGGTGCTGGGGACTCGGGACACAGCCCCAGGCCACTTTGTGCTGTGACTGCCCCAACCCTGTGCTGTGACTGCCCCAACCCTGGAGGTGTCTCCACTACTCGGGGTCCCCATCCCACCCCTCAGCCCCCCCTCAAGCACTCCTGGCCCCTACCTCTACATGACCGAAGGTCTGCACCAGGGGAACCACCTCCAGCTTGTGGAGCTCTGCCAGCTGCTGGATCCACTCAACGTCCTCCTCACTGGGGAGGGCAGGGACAGCCTCAGTGGGGGCAAGAGTGTATGGGAACATTCCCTCCTTCTGCAGCACCCTGCCCTGCCGTGCCCCAGATGCCCTGCTCCACCCCACACCTCCTGGATTTCCATGCCTGAACTAAAGACCCAAATATTGACACCGTACAGCAGGAAATAGGCATGAATGCAGCTCCAGCACTACTATCTTGGGCACAGCCCATGCAAGTCACACCCAGCACTACCACCAGTGGTGCTGCCATCTCCCCACCAGCACCAGCCCCGCTCACCTGTAAGCATAGGGGGACTTCAGGACCTCCAGCTCCCCCTTGAAGGGGAACATATCCTCGTATTCAATCAGGATCCCATTGGCTCCCAGCTGGGACAGGAGTGGGAACAGCTGTGGGATGGCAAAGTGAGCTCAGCAAGCAGGCACAGCCTGGTCAGTCTGACCCCAGGACTGCCCGGTCCCCAGGCACCCTCACCTGCTCCAGATAGGAGACCCTGGGAGCAGCTCCCTTCAGGTCCAGGTGGACGAGCCTCATCTCGGTGGCACTGAGGTCTTTGGGGAACTGCTGCTTAGGTCCCTGCCTTGGGGCCGTGATCTTTGCAGGTTGGACCTCCACAGCCTGGCTTTGGGGGCCAGAGTCCTGCGCATCCCCCCAGAATGTGCTGTCCTTGCTGATGTGCTTGTGAAGCTGCAGGGTTAAGCTGCGTGGGGCAGAGTGGAGCTGGGGAGGCACAGAGGTATACCCCCAGCACCAAGCCCCCACAGGACTGGGACACCATTTTGTGTCCCACTCCTGCTCCCACCTCACCTGTCACGGAAGAGGAACTTGATGCCAGCCAAGGCCACGAGGAGCAGCACAGCAATGCGCAGCAGGTTCAGCTTGTGGCTCCGCTGGAAGGCCATCGCTGTGGGCACACACAAGAGGTTTGCTCATGCCACAGCACCCAGGCTGGGCAGCCATAGAGAGACCCCAAGCACAGGGCACATAGAGAAAAGGGACGGGGGGACACCCCTTCAGCCACCCTGGTCCTCCTCAGGGCCATACTTGGAGCCATCCCATGTCCCTCCTACCTTGTGCACCCCAGTGCCTTTGTCTCTGCCTGTGAGCACAGCCTCCTTATGCTCCACCAATGCAAACAAGGCAGCAGCAGTGAGGCAGGTCCTGTTACTGTGTGCTCCTGTGCCACCGCTGAGAGTGATGGGATCAGGGCTGCATCATGGGACAGCTGTGCCAGGTGGCATCACAGGGCAGGCATGGCACCTCCAGGACCTGTGCTCAGCTTCTGAGCGAGGCAGGAGCAAACACCCTCAGGTCTGAGCCCGGTGGGAGGAGCAGTGCTTTCCTCACAGAAGGCAGAAGGTTGACAGCACAACCACCCTGTGCTGTCCAGGGTCTGCAGGACGCACTGCGGAGTGGGAGAGATGTGGTGGATTAAACCGATGTTGGATCTCTCATGAGACATGTAGGACATGAGAGGTACAGGGAAGAGTTCCTTCCAAAGAGCTGTCACCATTAAGATTCATAAAAATGCATTTTATGTCTTTCCACACCCTCTCCCCAGACCACTTGGAAGAACTCCTGAGATGGTGATCCACTAAACCCCGTGAAAATGATTCCAAAGAAAAGGCAGGCTTTGCAATGCAGGTTCTCCTTGCCCAGCCCCCTCTGTGCTCACAGAGAGGAACAGCACAGTGCTTGGACCCACAGCACAGTGCTTGGACCCACAGCACAGTGCTTGGACCCACAGCACAGTGCTTGGACCCCACGGTGCCACCTCCTCACTGTGGAGGATGCTGCCAGCTCTGACACAGAGAGTCACATCGGTTCCCATATAGCTGGCATTGCAGGAACCACTCTAGAACCCACATACACCTGCAGCTCCAATGCACTTCCTTGGGGAAGAAGAGCACATCCCATGCACCCATTCCTGCACATAACCGTCAGACCCCTCAGCAGTGAGGCAGCTGCGAGCGGCCCCTTCTAGGGTTAAATTCAGCACTGACTGCATTTGGAAACTGAAAAAAAAAAAAAAAAAAAAAAAAAAAAAAGATTTTGGTCGCTGCTGCTGCAGAGCCGCTCAGCTGACTGTGAGGTTTTGTTTGTGTTGCCAGAACGGTGGCACCAGGGGAGAGCTGCTGCGATCCGCCCAGCGCCGTGGGCTCTGAATTAGCCCTTTTCTAGATGCAACCCTAATCCCTGCTGACACCTCCTCCCGCGCAGCACAGCGCAGGGCAGCGCTGCACCCGGACCCAGCGTATCCCGCAGGGCAGCACGGGGCGCGCTGTGCCCAGAGCACGAGGCCCTGGCACAGGGCAGGGCAGGGCAGCAACGTGCGGGTGTGTGCTGAGCATCCTTGAGCCCATCGCCGCAGGTTGCGCCCTGTGCTCGTGTGATGTGCCTCGTGTGTGGCATGGATGCGCTTTGTGATGCTCCTGGTGTGCCACAGGGGACAACGGCGGCACTCGCTCTGTGCCATCCCATCCCTGCACCATTTCCATCCCGCCTGGCGATGGATGCTCCCGGCAGCGATGCGTCAGCCCTCGTGGGAGGAGCAGTGCGGGTGCGGGAGGGCATGGGGCTCCCGTGGTACGGGGAGCTCAGCACCTCTTGGCCGCAGGAAGGCCGTTAATCGACCAAGTGCTAATTGCACTGCCATGGCAACACAGCTCCTGATCAGAGCGCGTATAAATATTTGGACAGAGGCTGTCAGTTCGCCAAGACTGGGCGTTTATAATATACGTTATCTAACTCGAATTGAGCGCAGGTTGTCCGGATCAGATCCTGCTGGTGCCGGGCAGCAGCACCGAGGGCAGCAGCGGCTCCCGCGCATGGCTGCGCGCACCTCGGGGCCACCTGCCGCGTACCGCACACCCAAAGCGCCCAGCCCCGCTCCTCGCTTACCTCCCGGAGCCGCGCAGCGCTGTACCCGGCCGTCCCGCCGCCGTTGCCATGCGAAGCCCACGCTGCCGCAGCGCGGCGGTGCGTGCGGGGGCGACGGCGCCGAGCCCAGCCCTCAGCCCCGCTCCCGGAGCATCCCCGCCTCAGCCCCGGTACCGCCGCGCCCGGTCCCGATCCCCCGAATCCCGCAGTGTCGGGAGAGGGATGCACCGCCCGCCTCGGGGAACGGCTGCGCCTCCCGGTGCGGTGCCCACATGGCATCCCTGGTACCCACCGGACAGCCCCAGTCCCCGGAGCGCGCCCCTTACCGGTAGGTGCGGTACCGGGCGGGCAGCCCTCGGGCGCGAGCACGGCCGCGGGTACGAGCACTGCCCCACGGCCGCCGCCGCCGCCCTTAAAGGGCCCGACAGCACTGCTGCATCGGCACCGGCACGGCGGGGCCCGACTCCGCGCTGGTTCTGAGCCCTGCCGGCCCCGAGACGTGTGCCCCGTGTGCTTCCCGCGTGCTTCCCGCGTGCTTCCCGCGTGCTTCCCGCGTGCGCCCCGCGTGCCCCCACCCCGCATCCCGGTGCCCCGCATCCCCATATAGCCGCCACCCTCCCTCTATTCTGCTCGGTGCGACGAGGCCGTTTCCAGCACAGCGCCCCCTGGCGGCAGCGCTGGGCACGTAACTCACTGCTGACTACACCCCGCAGTCCCGCCTCAACCCCCCCACGCCCTGCGCATAGCGCTCACCGCTCGGCTCTCTGCGCATGCTCCTTCTTATGTCACCGATCGCGCGCCTGCGCGCTGAGGAAAAGTGTCCCGCGCTCGCGCAAAGCGGCCGCCGGCTGCCTGGCGCATGCGCAGAGTCTCCCGCGCCCTCCGCGCCGGCCGCCACGGGGCCGGGAGCCCTGAGCGGCTCCTCGCGGCGCCGCCGCCATGAACGCGGCACAGGGCACGGTGGGCAGCGATCCCGTGATCCTGGCCACCGCGGGGTACGACCACACGGTGCGCTTCTGGCAGGCGCACAGCGGCATCTGCACCCGCACCGTGCAGCACCAGGACTCCGTATCCTGCCACGGGGCGGGCGCGGGGGGGGGGGAGTACCTGGGGAGGGGGGAGTCCGGTGTGACACGGGGTTACGGTGTGACACGGGGGGGTCCCGGCTTGAGAGAGGGGCCCGGTTTGGGTGGTCGTGGTGCTGCAGTGGGATCTCTGTGTGATGGGAGAGGGAGTGTTTGTGTGACAAGGGATTCCTGCTGTGGGGTCCCGCTGCTGCCCTTAGCACCGCCGGCAGCAGGTGAACGCCCTGGAGATCACGCCCGACCGCAGCATGATTGCGGCTGCAGGTGAGCCCCGGGGTGCTGGGGGTCACTGGTACCCCCCGCACCGCTGAGCCTTATTTGCCGCCGCAGGGTACCAACACATCCGCATGTACGACCTCAACTCCAACAACCCCAACCCCGTCATCAACTACGACGGCGTGAGCAAGAATATCACCTCCGTTGGCTTCCACGAGGACGGCCGCTGGATGTACACGGGTGGAGAGGACTGCATGGCACGGATATGGGACCTCAGGTGAGGACAGGGCTTGCTGGAAGGGGACGTTCCTCTGCAGGCTCATGTGGGCTCATTCAGTGTCTTCTTGTTGCAGGTCTCGTAACCTGCAGTGCCAGCGGATCTTCCAAGTGAATGCTCCCATTAACTGCGTCTGCCTGCACCCCAACCAGGTACGCATTTGTCACTGTCTTTCCTGGAAAAGGTGATGCTCGCTAAATGCTTGGGAGTCTGAAACATTGCTGAGCCCATGGGAAGGCTGATGGTCTTGGTTGCGTGAACTCAGCTCTTGGTAGCTTTGCAGGATCAGCAGCAGCAGCTGCAGCTGCACGTCCATCTGCTTCCTTGCAGAGCAGCTGCTGCATGACCCGGCTTGGTGCAGGTAGAGTGTGTCCCTGCCCCTGTCAGGGAGCAAACATCCTCGAGCAGGGCTGGCAGCCAGCAGATGTCCCTGGCTTGTGTGCGGTTCATTCTGCACGCGTGCTGCAGCCATAGGACTCTGCTGAGCTTGTTTGTGCTAATTAACCTGCTGGCTGTTGGACGGAGACAGCGCAGTGCCTCTCGTCCCACTCTCATCCCTTTGAGACCATCCCATGAATAAAACCAGATGTGATGGGAGGGCAGCAGGTGGCACGAGAGGGGATAGCACTGCCAGCAGAAAAAATCAGAGGCCAAGAGCCCCATTTAGGTGTCTTCAGGGTTTGCTGGAGATCCACCACTCAGTTCAGAAGCTGTCACAGAGGTCGCTCAGGCTAAGGAAATGAAGCTAATGGGGGTGGTGGGGATGCATTAGTGGGCATGGTGGTGAAAATCGATGCGTATCATTGCAGTGTTTGTAATGCATGTGGTCCATTTTGTATCCATGGTACTGGAGGGTGGGAGCTGCAGACAAAGCAGCATAAGGTTGTTTTTTTTCTCAAAGCAAACCTTTTTAAAAGATGAATAATAGGAATGTTTCTTTGCTTTTGATTTTTATAAAAGCTCAGAATGCTGAGTTCTGCACTAAATGTGAGATTGGTCATTTGGAACGGACTTCAGCCAAATGTTGCTGCTGCAGCACCATAGGACTCAGAATGTGTTGCATTAAAACAAATATTGTACATAGATCATGCATGCAAAATAATCACTATGGCTGTGTTACTGAAGGAGCAATGGCTTGTGAACAGGACAGTTAGTTAGCCCAGAGGTGGCAGTATTTAATCAGATAACTCCGTCCTGTCTGTGCAATTCATGCTGTGGAGCTGCTGACTCTCGGAGGGATTTCTCATGGCCTGGGTAAAGCTGTGGCAATGTTAGAATTGTTCTTGCAACTGCTGCTAAGAGTGGACAAGGAGATGCCCAGGAGATGCCTCTGCACTACACGGTCAGCTAAATATATCAAGGGATGATTGTCTTCCCCAGAAGCAAGCCATTGGTCACAGGTACAGGATTAGCTGCACCCGATGACCTGATCTCCTCTAGGGATTCTGCTAAAATTATGGACAGTGTAAGTCTGTCGATAAAAAGTCCTGGTTTTAATGGAGAGCTGCCAGCATTGTCTGCTGCTCTGAGCAGCAGGGATTGGAGCCAAAGCTGCTGCCCTTCAGCTGGCTCCTGGAGCAGGGGAGAGAGAGAAGAACCCACTTAGGCTTGTGTTCTTTAGGTATCTGTATGCTCTTGGGTGCTTCAGCTGTTTACTGGCCAAACTACATCCTCATACTCTCTGCTCAGACATGCTGTAAATCATTTGGCCTTTGTTGATGTTGTTTAGCTTCTGCTCCAAACAACAGTTCTGGAAACCAGGCACCTGTTCTCTGCAGTGGGGTTTATAAAATTAGCAAACACTTCTGTTAAGTTAAACAGCCTTTTTGCACAGTGCAAGGTAAGACTGATGCCTGGTTTGCTGTCAGCGCATGGGGTGCTCAGCAGGCTGCAGTTTGCCTATGAGCAGGAGCTTTGAAACTATTCCCAGCAGCAAGCAGAGGCCCAGCTACTAGGGAGTAGTCCATTGAAAGGGGACCCCAATGCTTTAAAGCAGAGCGGGGCTCTGGTGCTGGATGGGCTGGTTCTGGACCTCGGCTCCAAGGCTGCTGTTTGGGAGGTTCTTCCCAGAGGGACACAGTCACTGTTTTCTTGCAGGCTGAATTAATTGTGGGTGACCAGAGTGGAGCCATTCACATCTGGGACCTGAAAACAGACCACAATGAGCAGCTGATTCCAGAGCCTGAAGTCTCCGTGAACTCTGTGCACATTGACCCTGATGCCAGCTACATGGCAGCTGTTAACAGCTCGGTGAGCTTGGGCATGGGATGGGATTTACAGTTCTGGGTTGTCCTTGTGGGGCAGAGCAGCCAGTTTCCATGCACTACACAGTTTTGCTCTGCTGTGATGGGATGCAGAGTCTGGGCTGCTTTTGGCTGAGGGCCTCAAAGCCAGCTACAGACCTCGCATCTCCTCACAGGGAAACTGCTACGTGTGGAACCTGACAGGTGGCATTGGAGAGGAGGTAACCCAGCTGATCCCCAAGACCAAAATCCCAGCACACAACCGCTACGCCCTGCAGTGCAAATTCAGCCCCGACTCCACGTGAGTGTGCTCCTCCACCAGATCAGTTCAGCTTGAATCTCGTAAGGCAGATGATATGGGGTAAAGAAATCTGATTACTAAGTACACAGGGCTTCAGTTCATTATTGTTCCAGGCCTGCATTAATGAGGCCTTTAAATGTACAGCATGACTAATAAGATTACCTGTGCCTATCTTATCCTTGCAGGCTCTTGGCTACCTGTTCTGCAGATCAGACATGTAAGATCTGGAGGACTTCAAACTTCTCTTTGATGACAGAGCTGAGCATTAAGAGCAATAACCCAGGGGAAACCTCTCGTGGCTGGATGTGGGACTGTGCTTTCTCTGGAGACTCACAGTACATTGTCACAGGTGAGATCCTCCTTTCCTGCCTGCAGGCTGGTGGGGCATTGCTGGATGGTGACACAGGACCTAGCAGGTTCTCTTGGTGGAACACTGCCAAACCCTAGAGCACCCATGTATGTAAGAAAAGAAGACTCCTCTGTTAGAGCACCCAGTCTCACGCCCACTGCACTGTATGAAATCCCTCCAGCTTTCAGCCTGTGCTATAATAGGAGGCAACAGATGCTCTGTTAAAACTGGAGAGATGATCCTCTTGTGCAGTTCATTTCACCTGGTAGACATGCTGCTTGCAGCATTTGCAGTACAATAGTTCTTTCAAAACGTTGTAATTTCCACAGTAATTTCTGTCTGAATTACTGAAAATCCCAATACAGAAACACCAGGTTTCTTGCTCTGCACAGCTCCCTTGCCTATCACCATTAATGCTCATAACTGTCAAATGAAGCAAGAGGACAGTATTTCTTCTAATAAAAAAAAAAAGCAAACAACTTCAAGTGTAACAATATCTCTCCCTCCTCTTTTCTCATTCTGTTCCAGCCTCTTCAGATAACTTGGCCAGACTGTGGTGTGTGGAGACTGGAGAGATCAAGAGAGAATACAGTGGGCACCAAAAAGCAGTCGTCTGCCTTGCTTTCAATGACAGCGTATTGGGATAATGATTGTATTGGAACAAAAGGACCTCTGCTTGTTTTCCCTTGTCTGAAAACAGCCAGCACCCTCTCTGGACCCTGAGATGTGCTTGTAGCCATCCCCATTCCCCTGGTGGAGAGGACTCACTCTGGCAGCTGCCTGGAGCAACACCAGACTTCAGCTTCAGGCAGACCATTACTGAAACGTGTTTGGCCTCCCAGGGAGGCTGCTGGGACAAAAGGGAATGGGAGGCACGGTGCCACTGAGGGGAGCTGGGTGCAGAGCAGCTGCTGGAGACATCCCTGTGGCTTCTGCTGTTGACAGCCTTGTGATTTTTTTTTTTCCCAAAGTGGAAAAAATCAGCCTTTCTAAATGATGGAATGGGCTGAACGGAGAGGAAAGGCGGCTGCTTTCTTGTTTTGCAGTCCCTTTATTCAAATATGTATTTCACAGACTTTCTTGGAGATCTGCTCTCTTAGAAAACCACCACCCCCAGCAAGTATAACAACCCAGTATCGAACAGGGCACATGGCCACAAAACACAAGCTACTCCATGTGGTTCCTCTGTCTAGATCTACTGCCTACATACAAGATGCAGCCCTGGGTTGCAGCGGCAAATAAAGTTCTGTACCAACAGCGCTGAGCAGAGTTGCTTTACCTAAATTCTCCTGAACGGCAGCATGAAATCAGTAGGAAGCTTTTAGGCAGTGTTGTAGATGTTACCTTCCTTGCTGAAATCAGAGGCTTTTCAGGAATACAGTTCAAGTATGTAGAGCAGTGAGAGGGCATCTGTGGCTGCAAGGCTTAATCAGGAAGGTAATAGAAGCAGATAGACACACAAATATTGCTTGGAAAACATATGTCAATGCAAAGGTAGATCAACCGCTGCTTCCCTGGACCTGCCAAATGAGCAAGGACAAGAAACATGGTGAGAGGAATGCTTTTGCAGCCCTGTAGCTATGAGTCTCTAGAGAGCCAAACTCGTGGAATGCCTCAGGGAATGACCTTTCTCGTTAAAGCAGAAGAAAGGCCAGGGTGAGAGCTGCAGATTGCCTCTAGGGAAAGTGAAGGTGACAGGTGTTAAGCCAACAGCATCGCAGAGAGCCAGAGCCGTGCTGCTCAGGGAAGGGGCACAGAGCCTCCAAGCAGCACTGCATCTCGCTGCGGGTTGTGGGTGTGAGCCAGCAGTTCAGCAATGACTGAACAATGGCCTGATTTTGAAGCAGAGGTCACCTGTCCCTGCCTTGGCAGCCCATTCACTTTTGTGCAGCACAGCCCTGCTCTTATTGAGGTCCTCAACCAAAGTTGCTTTCCTCTTCTGCAAAAGGAGATGCAGCTTACCATCTGCTCTCTGGACCCAGAAGATGGACGTCTGCTCACAGAGAGCTTGGATGGCCTCACCCAGGCCGTTGGGGTCCACTTGTTTCCCTGCCACGATGCCCAGGAACTCCCTGTAGTACTTGGTCTGGTTATTCCGGAGTAGCAGTTTGTCACCCTGGAAAAAAAAAAAAAAAAGCCCTGTTATTTCCCCCAAGCTCCTAATTGCTCCTTCAGCCTGAGCCCGGCTCCCACATCCAACTCACCCAAAAAGTGCCTCACATTAAGCGAAAGCACTCATTAAGGAGCCCCAGTTCCTGGCAGCTGCTTCCGTCCCCATCCATCCCTTTTAGAACTCAGAGCTGCCAGTTCCTATGTTTCTCTGTCCCGGCTGGGTTGGGGCAGTCCTGGTCTGAGGAAAGGGAGCAGCTGGCAGGGGCACAAAGCAGGCATCTGGCTGCTTGAAACAGGAGCTCTGCCCCCTCCATGCATCCATTAGCAGTTTGCTCACAGGGTCTGTATACGTGATCGACTTCAATTTTCTTCCCTGCACACTGCTAACAAAACCTTTTTGTTTCCTTTTCCCCAGAATTTTGAGCAGGTAACCAAATACAGTGGGATTGGGTTCTGTGAAAGCTCTGCTATTCACATCTGTGGGACATAGCCCCCTTCCCCAACCCGCAGCTCTGCTCTTTCTCACAGACAGACTCTCAGCAACACTGGGAGCTGTCTGCATCCTTCCTCAGAGCCCTGTGGGAATCAAAGCATTGCCCAGAAGGCACTGTCCTTGGCAGGGAGAGCAGTCAGCATGCCAGGGCTCTGTGCAAGTCCCTACTTCTGCCCAAGCAACTCATGCTGCCCATCGCTCACCCTCTGCTCAGTTGCACTCAGCATCACCTGTGCGGTTTCACGGTCCTCAGGGTCCATTGTGCGCAGGTAGCAGGCATGCTGCTCTGCAGGTCTGTAGCACACGTAGCCCTGGGAGACAGATGTGTCTTACTACAGCAAGCAGTGCTGCCCAGGAGCATTATTTCCCCCCTAACAAAGCATCAACTGCTGTGGCCATGCTGTGCCCAGTGCATCCCGAGCAGACTGTGGCTGCTTATCTCCAGTGTGATACTGCAGCTCTGCACGGTGCTGGGGATGCAGACGGAACAGCAGCAGGTTGTGCTTTCCTGCTTTGCACCCAGACCCCAGCAGCAGGACGCGACGCAGCACACTCACATGCTGGCTGTCGTACAGCACAATGGCACTGCGGTTACTCCGTGAGGTGATGTAATAGGTGACAGTGCTCCTGGACACATCAACTGTGGCTGTTTGGTTCCTCGGCACGTCCTGCTCCCCGTGCAGTGTGATCCGGCTGAGCTGTGGTCCAGCCTGGCACAGAGAGAGGGCAGTGGTGCCATCAGATGTTCAGCACCCACACACACCCCATCTCCCCTCCTGCATACCCACCCTGAATCTTTTGCTGTTCTATACTGCCTGGCAGAGTCCATTAGCAAATACAGCAACATGCTGGGAGCTGCGTGCTTAGCAAAATGCCAGCTTGGGTCTAGGTTTACAAATGAAGCGTGGAAGTTCCTCTAATTTAAGCAATGGTTCCTGGCAGCAATGCTGCAGGGTGAGCAGCAGCTGCTCAGCTCGCTGCTCGCTGTGCTCTGTAGGCTGGAGGAGCTGCCAGGCACAGAGTGGGCTGTGGGCAGGAGGAAGCTCTCTGCCCTGGGTGAGATCCTTACCTGGGCAGAGCTATGGGAGAAGCAAAGAATCCCCCCAACGCTGATGCCAACAGCTGCAAAAAGCAATGTGATGGACAAGATGATCCAGAATGTCCTGGGAGGGTTTGTGAATCGTGCTGCAAACCTCCTGCCCTAGGAGCCAAAGAAAACAGGGAAAGAACAGGAATTAAAATTAAAGCTTCTGCTGCTTTTATCCTTCCCAAATTCGAAACACAATTCCTTGCTCACAAAAGAAATCACTGTGCAATCAGCTGGGGCTGCTTGAGAGCAGAACTGCAGTTTTGCAGCACAGCCCTGTGCTAAGGCTGCCTTCAGCCCCCAGGACGTGATTTGGGTCCTGCTGTGTGTTGTGCCATGCTGGCAAAACAGCATCCCAGCAGCCAGGAATGCACAGCACCCAAAAACCCTGCAGGAGGCTGGAGGAGGACGTGGCCACAGACAGAGTGATGCAAAGCAAGCAGTTACTTGAAGCAAAATAGCTTGGTGGTCATGCTAGCACTTCCCATGTCTTGATATAAAAATCACTTTAATTTTTATATTTAAACCATTTAACTTAATGGCACACAAAATCATTTTTACAAAGCGGAAGAAATGAGCTTTCAGCAAACCACAACTGTGCTTTTAAAAAGAAAAGAAGTTTAAATACTCCGAAGAACAGAGAAATTTAGTCAATTTGCAGGGTTAGATTTGCTGCGGGCCCATATATGGGCTCTGCAGCCTCCACGTCTGCAACTGATCATTCTCAGCACTGTGTGATTCCCAGATATATTCCACCAGGACAGCAGCGAGCTGTAATCAAGTTAGAGCTGTGCACAGCTGGAGGCTCATCAATCCAAATGCAATTGTGCCTCAAAGCCCACAGTAATGGGGAGATTCTCAACAGCCAGCAAATTTCCCCCAAGTGGGAAACCAGCGAATGAGCACAGGGGCAGGCAGACACCCAGCTCCCTGAGAAGAGGCATAGATACTGAGCAAGCACTGAACGAGAGCCCTGTGTGATCCTTTAGGGACCAGGGATACTCACTGCAGAGACAGCGTCGCTGGGGCTGTTCCCACCCTCCATCCTCCACTTCAGATGACAACCTTGCTCCTGCAGCTCTGCGTCCTGCTGATACACAGACTGGGCATGATCTTGAGCTCTGAACGTGCTCAGGAAACTTAAGCACACACCTGCAAAACGTGAATGCGCGATCCTTGTGGCCAAAGGAGTTCCAGCCAGGTGCTCCTCAGCTCAGACCTGCGAGGAGGATGAAACCTTAGAGCTGCAGCCAGGGGAGAGGAGGAAGGAGGGGGGACAGCCAGGGGTGCAGAGTTATACTGTCAGTGGTAGAGAAGCACTCTTCCTGCTTACCTTGTGAGCCAGCTGGAGGCATGCAGGTGGAACATAATTGAGGGCTTTGTGCAGGGCCTCCCTGCTGGCAGTCCCCAGTAGCAGGACTGGGTGAGTCTCATTAAGAGATGAAATGAATAGAGAAAAGTGGCAGCCTGCCCTTGTCATCAGTTATTTCTACGTTTCAGCATGAACTCTGTGCTGCCAGATCCCCATGGGCTGAAGCCAACTGTTTATCCTGCAGACTGCTGCACTGCAAGCCTTGGCTGCACACACATTTGTGTTCCATATACTATTCTTTACTTGTCTTGATCCTAGACATGAGCTACAAAGTCACCATCACATGAGCTGTGCTCATGCAAACACACTTCTGTGATGGGAAATACCTCACAAGAGCTCCCAGCTCAGATCAGTTTTCCTGGGCAGTTCAGAAACTCCTGTGAGAGGTTGGTATTTCTGAGCTGCCAGCCAGGAATACCTGGTCTAGTATTAAACGTGGAGGTTGGCAGCCCTGCCTGCAGCAGGGCAGTTGGAGCTTGATGATCCTTGAGGTCCCTTTCAATCCAAGCCATTCTATGATTCTACGAATAACCAAAGCCAAGGAGGCAAGGGAAATCCCAGCAGAACTCCTCCATGTGGCACTGAACGGGATGACAGCTTTTGGACACCTCGAAACCATGGCCCAGGATGGGTCACAGTCAAGAGGACTTAGCCCTGAGCTTCTCACCATTGCAGCAACAGCCATGCACTCCCCTCCACTCGTGCTTTCTGTGCTTCCTTCTGCAAGTCAAAGCCTATTTGAGAAGAGAGCAGCACAATCTCCTAGCATGCTGCTTCTGGGGGACATGACTGCTCAGGTGCAATCAAACACCAGGTCAGCATGCCCCAACCAGCCATCTCAGACACTTGGTGTCCTCTGCTGCTGTTTTCTCTGATGCAAACAGGAACTATGCTGAAACAGTCTGACCACCAATTCTCCTTCTGCAAATGGAGATGTTAGAGAAAACATGAAGCAAACCTCCCACTGCAGTCCACCAGCTGCTTCTGCTGCAAAGCTTCTGCTGCAAAGCTTAGCACCCCAAATTGCAACACAGAAACAGCATGATCCCCATACTGAGACTTTCCATGTCCAGGCAGCAGAGTAAGAAGTTTATACCATGCCTAATCTAAGACACAGGAATGAAACAATATCTACAAAACGTAGTGAAAACATCAGCGTGAAGGGGAATGTACTGGAGGGCTGGCTTTATTCACTGATACTCTACATAAGGAGCAGAGACAGTCAACACAAACATATCCTTAACTCCCAGAATTTCCACCAGAGCACACAAAAGAGACTACAAAATAAGACAATGCAAGGGAAAAGCAGGTTTGCAAGTTTAATGTGAACTGAAGTAGAGGCTTAAAAACCGTTGGGAAGTTGATACAGAGTTCTGAAGCACAACTGACACCTTCAAGAATACATTTCAGCATAAGGGAATCGAGGTATGGGTTGTACAGTGAACAGTGCTCAACAGGGACAGCGTGCTGCACCAAGAGGCTGAACGCCTCACCTGGCATGTACTGGTTTACTTGACATATTCTGAAATTAGAAGCACCAAATGCAGGAAGTGAACTGAAGAACACATCGAGTCGGATCCTACCTGCAGTAAACCCACAATGTCCATTTCTGTGTAACCCAGGTAACATGAAAGTTTTCCTGACTTTTGCAAGCCTTCTTGGATAGAGACGAGAACAGGGAAGAGGTTATTTGTGCTTCCTTACACAACTCTGAATTATGGAAGTCTTTTACAAGATCCAGCTAATACTTTCATAACAGTGAAATATGGGCTGCACAGTTATTGCTGTACCAACAAGGTGGTAAATCTACTCATTTCTAGTGTCTGAGTGGAGGGAAACGGCATCGATACAGCCAGAGCTATTCAACCCAACAATGGGAAATGAAGGAAGGTCAGTGCTTAAATTTAACTGACAACAGTTGAATCTATACATAAAATAACATTATTTGCATATATAATTTTTCACTTGATTCTGCAATACAAAAGCTTGGAACCGTAGCCTTCAAGTTAGCCTGCATAAAAATCTGTCCCATAGCCTGAGCTATGCATCACACAAAAGCTACCTAGGGATCAAAATAAAATCATTACCTGAGCAAGCAAACTCTTCAGCCAAGCAGCTTGTGCCAGGCCCCCACACCAGCCACACAAGGAAGATATTAAATTCAGCTATTTAAAGGAAGCACGTGCTGTCGTCATGTATAGTTGGTTCTCTTCCAGGTTTATTTCAGTGGAGAGTTGGAATGGGGGGTTCAACAGATGTAGACTGAGCTGTGACTCACTGAAGGAAGAACGGGAGCGAACCTGGAGTCTGATCAATCCAGTTACTGCTGGGGACAGCAGGAGTGAAGGACAGTCCTATATGGTTACATATTTTCTGCATTACCAAATGCATAAGCTAATGAGAGTTAAAACTTTTGTGATCAGTGAAGTACATTCCTCATAGCTTCCCTTCTGGGAAAGAAGATATATTATCATATACTATACTTAAATTTATATTTTAAATATATTCTGACATAGAGTTAGGATTAGGGTAGTTCTTGTATGTACATGTACTTTACACATACACCCAACACCCGGACAACTACAGTATACAGAAGACACCACTCGTATTTTGCATGTGGAATCACCCTAATCTGCATTACAAGTGCAATTTGTAACGGCTACATAAAGGAGACCGTTTTCAGTTCCTAAGTCACACTTAGAGTGGGCCATACTGCAGAACAGACCCAATCTGGGAAAAAAAATAAATCAATCCAAAGGCCAAATACTAATTCTGTCAGCCACTGCAAGCATTTCCAAGCACAGCTGCTAAGTTACTAGACACTCCAAAAGTCATTTCCCTGAATAAATCAGACTGAGCCACAGTCTGTCCAGGAGGACACGCTGCAAGTTGCTGGGTTCTCTTCCTCAGCTCTATTGGCTCTGCTTTCCTCAACTCAGTCCAGAGGACAACATGACACTGAGTATCACAAATGTTTGGCTATACGTGTTGCTTATCATTTAAAAAAAAAAAAAAAAAAAAAAACAAAAAAACTCCAAACCCACAAGACTTGGGTGACACCATAATGCCCTCTTTGTTTCAAAGTGCATTTTAAAAGACCGAGATGTAAACAAAATCATACCAAGAGGACAAAAGGGTTAAAAAGCTAAGGGCTACTAATTTCAGGTGGTATCATAGCAAGTACGTTACTGTCACGAGATGATTAATTGGGGCCCTCCTCGGGGTACGGCTCCCAAGACTGCCAGCGTTCTGCTCTATTAATGCTCGAGTGCAGGAAGAAGGTCGGCTATGCTATCAACATAGTAATCAGGCACCAGGCTCTGCCGGGCAGGGCAGTCACTCTCCTGGTGCCCTCTCACTTCCTCCAGCGTGCTGACCCCGGTGAGTGTCAGCAGGGTGGTGAGGCCGCAGGTGTTGCCCATGAGGATGTCCGTGTCCAGCCGATCCCCCACCATGATGGTGCGTGCAGGGTCGATGTCAAACTCGCTGGCCACGCAGTCAAATATATAACGGCTGGGCTTCCCGACGATGAAAGCCTCGCGCTCTGCTGCTGTCTCCACGGCTTTTACCAGGCAGCCGGTCCCTGGTGAGGAGAAATATCGATTAAGGACTGCAAAGGACTCTCAGCACCCGCAGGAGATGGCACCCGGTTAAAATCATGTGGGGTACTTCAAAAACCCAGGTTTGCACAGAGGGCTTCAGGACTTGGCACCCAGTAATTGAAAGCCTGCTAGGAGGGGAGGGACAACTCGCACCGAAATAAAGCAGGGACCGCCACGCCCGTAGGAAAATAAACCACAGAACAGCCCGGGCTGGAAGGGACCCGTACGGACCATCGAGTCCAACTCGCGGCTCCCCGCAGGAACATCCAACAACCAGACGAAGAAGCACGGCGAGGAGCCGCCGCCCCAAAGCAAAGCAGCGGACAGGAGCGGCTCTCTCCGTCCGGGCGCCGCCCCCCACCCCGATCCCCGCGCCCGGTACCGGGGATGGCGGAGCCGCCCTCCAGCGGCAGGCGGTGGTCGCGGTTGGTGCCGACGAGGAGGCAGTCGGGGCCGCGTAGGAGGTAGCGCAGCGCCTGGCACAGCTTGGCGTAGCTGAAGTGCTCGTCGAAGCCCACCAGCACGGCGCGCACCGCCGGCTCCAGCGGCGCCTGGGCCCAGTCTGCGGGCGCGGGGCCGGGCAGGGCGGCGGGGCCGGGCCCGAAGTGCGGGATCCCGGCGGCCTCCAGCTCGGCGGCCAGCGCGGGGCTGCCCAGCACGTAGGCGGAGGCGCCGGGCGGCAGGGCCTGGCGGAGATAGCGGGCGGCGCAGAAGGCCGAGCCGAAAACGTGGCGGGGCTCGGCGGGCGGGAAGCCGAGGCGCCGCAGCTTCTCGGTGTAAGCGACCCGCGTGCGGCTGCTGTTGTTGGTCACGTAGCACAGCCGCTTGCCCGCCGCCGCCAAACGGCCCAGGGCCGCCGGCGCGCCGCTCAGCGCCGCCTCGCCGCGCCACAGCACGCCGTCGCAGTCGAACAGCAGCGTGTCGACGTCGGCCAGCACAGCCCGAGCCGTCTCGCCCTCCAGCCGCCGGCACTGCCGCCCGCCCGTCGCCGCCATGGCCGCCTCACCGCGCTTCGGAGCGATGCCCGCCCCCTCCGCCGCTCCCATTGGCCGCGCTTCGCCCGGCCCTCGCTCCCATTGGACAGAACCGGCCTCCCGAACTTTCCCCCGCCTCGCCGCGCGGCCGGCTCCGTCCGCTCTTACTGGGCACCCTCCTTGCGGCCTCGCCTCTCATGCGCCGCGGTTGGCCGGCAGCGGGTGGTCATCCGAGCCCGTTGGGCGGCCCCGCCGCCTCGCGTAGTAACTCGTTAGGCTCGGGTTCATGGGGGCGCGGGGTCAAAGGTCAGCGGGGGGCACGCGGAGGCGCCGCCCGAAGGCCGTCGGACCGACAGCGCTCCCGGAACCCCCGTTCGGGGCCGCGTTCCCTGCCGAGCCCCTGTGGCCGCCGTCCCGCGGCACGCGGCCCGTTGTTATGACGACACGGCCGTAAAGCCGCCATCTTGGCGGTGCGGCGCGTTGCGACATGGAGGCCGCGGTGGCAACGAGCGCGGGGCCGGCGGCGCTTACGGCAGCCGCGGCCGAGGAGCGGGAGGGGGCGGCGGCAGCGGGCTCCGGGCCCGGCGCCGGGTCCGGCACCTTCCTCGGCCTCCCGGCGCCTTTCGGCGAGGAAGGTACCGGAGGGGCTCGGGCGGAGTGGGGCCGGGGGGCGGCGGGGGCCCGGCCGTGACGGGCCCGGTAGGAGCGCCCGCAGCTCCGGTTTGGGCGCGATCCCCGCGATATCCGAACCCGCCGACCGAATTTACGTTGCAGACGAGGATGACGTGCACAAGTGCGGGCGCTGCCAGGCGGAGTTCACCTCCCTGGAGGAGTTCGTGCAGCACAAGATCCAGAAGCGCTGCCAGCGCGGCCCGGAGCCGGCCCTGGGCCCCGAGGAACCGAAGGTGACAGCGGGGCCCGGTGCCCGTCCCGAGGGTTGAGGGCAGCGCTGTGACTTCGGAGGGCTCTGCCCCTCCTGCTGACACTATCTCCGCCCCTACAGGTCGTTCCCGCGGTCGAGGAGTCCATAACCGTTGCTCATATCGTTGTTGAAGCATCCTCGATAGCAGAGGAGATCGGCAATGCGTCAGCTATCGTAGGTGAGTGTGGTGCTGCCTTTGTGGCCCTGTGTTAGGGGGTGGTTCGCTTTTCCAGCATCCTTCCCTGTGTTGTCTGTGCTGTGGCCCATAAATGACATTTCTGTGTTATGCTCTTGGGGCTGGGCATTATTTTCAAGATGCAAAAGCCATCCTTAGATTTAAGCTTTCACTCCAAAACGTCTATTATAATATCAATAATACAAACTTTACAAAGACAAGCGTTCCGGGGTTAAAGCATCTGTTTTTTCCTTCCTTTCCTACCACTTGAAATTCTGGAGCAATACATTGATCCTAGGTAGGCATGTAAAGCTGCCTTTTGTGCAGAACGGTCTGTGTCCTTTTCCCAGGTAGCGGGCACATAAAAGAAGTCATCGTGGCAGGAGACCACGTTTTTGAAAACCCAAATGGTCACGTTGATGGTGATGTCACTGAAGAACAAGGCAACCCCGATGATCAGGAGCAGGATATTGCCACAGAGCTGATAAAGGTTAAGCTTCTGGTCAACAAAGAAGGGCGGTATGTGTGCGAGCTGTGCCAGAAGACATTTAAAACAGTAAGTGTAATTTCTATGCCGTTTGGGTTAGCACTAAATTGAGGCTAGCTGTTATACTAAGGCAAGACTTGATAACGACATGCTTTTCTACAGTGTGATATACTTTGAAATTAGAACCTTTGAAAAAGAACACTTTTGCTCTTTATCACGGAAATATTTCACTTGTTGAGACTTCTTTCAAAATGTGATTTCTATCCCAGGCAAGCATCCTCAAAGCTCACATGATCACTCACAGCAGCAGAAAGGACTATGAATGTAAACTCTGTGGAACTTCCTTTAGGACAAAGGGGTCTCTGATTCGACACCATCGGCGTCATACTGGTAAGAGAACTTCAAATTGCCCCTTGTTGCTGGGGTGCACTGTGTGTTGTTATCCAGCATACTTTAGAATGGAGTTTCTTGCTGCTTTCCATCTTCCACTGAGCTGAGTTGAGGCTGTTGAGTTCCCCGATGTCTGGGATGCTGGGAGGCAATGCAGGGTTGTGAGATAAGCGTAATCTGCTTGCTGTAAGTAGTTGAAAGCACTCTTCTGTAAGTCCGTCACACAGAACTTAAACTGGCAGCTGTTGGTTTAATACTGTTATTTTGATTCTTGTCATTCCCAGATGAAAGACCTTATAAATGTAAAAAATGTGGGAAAAGCTTCCGGGAATCAGGAGCGTTGACTCGGCACCTGAAATCTCTGACACCTTGCACTGAAAAAATTCGCTTCAACATGAACAAGGAAATAGTAGTCAATAAAGATGATCTGCCCGCAGGTCAGTGATGCTGTGAATAACTGCCTTGTGTCTGATAAAACCAGGCATGCTCCTGGCATTTGAACTATACGTTGTTTTTCTTTTAAGAAACATTTTGCATTGATAGTCAGTTTCTCTTTTACACCAGAAAATGTCCTTTTTTATATAGATCAAAACTATTAATCCAAAGTGCACATAGTTGATGCCAGGCTCTAAAGAATGTTTGAGAATCCGTTACAAGGATGGTTTTAACAGGCACTTTGTATTCTAAAACACATTTATTGTGGGGTGCAGTAAACGGATGAGGGGTGGGCATTACATCAGGTGATGCATTCTACTTTTCTTGAAGGATCCTGTAGTTCAAACTCAGAAACTGTTCCATCAATAGCGAGTGAATCCATTGAGACGTCACCTGTGATTCATCTAGTGACAGATGCAAAAGGCAACGTTCTTCATGAAGTCCATGTCCAAATGCAGGAGCTTCCTGTTGTAGATGCAAAATCTCTGGATGAAGATGTGAGTGTTATTTCTCTTGAATATCCTGTATTTTATGCAAGAAGTAGTTTGAAGGGTTTTACCTCATGAAATTTTCTTAGGTGCTAAGTGTAAATCTGTGCAGCGAAAAATAAATGGATAATTAGCTCCTCTCTCATCTGAAAGCAAAGAAGGCAAACTGTGCTTTGACCTTGTTTGAGTGTGGAGCATACACTGAGATGCATAGGGTCCCTTACTGGATGATGCAAAATGTGAGAAGCTGTTTACATTGATCATGCACTACTGCAGGACGCTGACAGAAGCAAAAGCTTTTCCTTGAATGTTTTAAGAGTACAGACTGGTCTCATCTTCCCAGTTGAAGATCATTCTCTTTTTGATTTTTCATCCAAATATGTCAAAAGCAGCCTGTGCATTTGTTGTACCAAGTTTTGGACTATTTATTCCTCTAGCAGTCACATCCTAAGGAGCTGCCATGTGAGGGGGAAACAAACAGTGAGAATCTGCTAAGGCAGGCCATGAGGAATTCTGGCATTGTGATAGAGAGAGTTGCTGTGGAAGAAATGCAGAAGGCAGATGAGCCTGCTGTGGCTGCTACAGAAGAAATAAAAAATGAAGTGGTGGAAGCGGAAGAGGAGCCATGTGGGGAACAGCATGCTGAAGTAGAACCATCAGAGCCTGTATGTTTGCACTTTGTAGATTAATTTCTTAATCTTCTGAGCCTGCACTTGGTTGTGAACAGTAGTGTAATCCTGACCACCCTGCACATTATCTTCCATGCACCTCTCCCTGTCCCTTTGTCTTTGTGCCAACTTTTGTTGCATGCTTTTCATGCATGTTAGTGCAAGCTCCTGTTATCAATATCAATCTTTTTTGGGAGGGATGGGGGTGAAAGCTGGAATATTTAATTGGGAATTTAGTTACAAATAATTACAGAGCAGTAAAAAAGATATATACCGTGCCATTTTCTTTCCAATAGACAGATGCAGAAAGAACAAATGGCTACAGAAGTTACATTTGTCCTCACTGTACTGAAGCTTTCAGTGAAGCTGCTTCCCTTGAAACGCATATCAAAGGACATTTAGGTAAGGCTGTAACGCCCAGCTATGGTCTAAAATGCATCCTCTCTTACCTCTCTTACTCTCTCAAGATCTTGTGATCTTGAACACAATGTAGTTTTCACTGTTTCACATTCTTTGCTTTTAGACAAACCTCAGCCATACAAATTCTGTTGGTGCTTAACACAAAACACGAAAAGATCACAGCAATGGTTTGTGTTATTCTTTTACACTTTGTTCTAGAGCTTAACAAAAAGGCTCCATGCTTCCGGACCTGCCTGGCATCTGCAGAAGTAGAGTTTTGTGAAAAGGCCAATTTAAGCATTAATGACAGAAATGCTTTTCTCTCTCTAGATTACAAGCCTTTTAAGTGCGAAGAATGCGGCAAAGAGTTCACTAAGGGCTACCTGTTAAAAAAGCACCAGGAGGTGCACGTCAATGAACGGCGTTTCCGCTGCGGAGAGTGTGGCAAGCTCTACAAGACTATTGCACACGTCAAGGGGCATCGAAGGGTGCATTCTGATGAGCGACCGTATTCCTGTCCAAAGTGTGGCAAGCGGTACAAAACCAAGGTGTGTCTGCCTTGTGTCAGGCTCGCCCTGAGAGTTTCCTTCCCAGAGCTTGGGTTTGGGATAAGCTAGGAGGCTTCACTGCTGAACAAACAAATGCCAGCTCCTCTCCTCTTACAAGAGCAGAAGACACTTTTGTATCAGTAGGGACAAGAAAGGCAGTCTTAATTCCTAGTTCTGAGGAAACTGTTCCTTCACGTATGAAAACAAATAATACAAACATCTTTGTCGTGCCTTAGGTGAGAAGTCCTCAAACACGCTGACTTTCACACTGAAAGCTAAAACACTGCTTGCTTGATTTAGGCATTCCCTTTAACTGGTGCTTCTCTCTCTACAGAACGCTCAGCAAGTCCACTTCCGTACGCATCTGGAGGACAAGCCTTACGTGTGCCAGTACTGCAGCCGGGGCTTTAGGGAAAAGGGCTCCCTGGTCCGCCACATCCGCCATCACACGGGGGAAAAGCCTTTCAAGTGTTACAAGTGTGGGCGAGGCTTCGCAGAGCACGGCACGCTCAACAGGCACTTAAAGACCAAAGGTGAGATGGCCAGGTTTATCTCTGTTGCAGTGAGGGCAGATGCACGTTTCTTCTGGGATCAGGTTTGGACGAGCTGATTCTTGGCAGAATGATGATGATTTTTCTGGGTGCAAAACATTTAGAGTGGTTCTAATGATCTTCATCAAAGGCCATTTATTTATCTGCATCTCTGTTGCATCACAAGAGGGGATGCAGACTTGTTTTTTTGTTTTTTCCCAATCTACATTAATCAGTAATGAAGCATGGACCTCTTCTAGATCATTAATTGGCTTGGTGGGATTAAAGGCTGCTGATTGCTGGCTATTTGTTAGTGGTATCCTGTTAAAGGGGTCTCATTAGTGTTGCATAGCATTTGCCAGGTATCCCCATATTTGTGTTGGTTATGTAAATTGTCTTTTTACGGCATTTTTGGAATTCCACTCAGGTGGCTGCCTTCTGGCTTTGAAAGAGGTGGAGGAAGTGATGGTGTCTGAGGAAAGCCAGTCAGCTGACAATTTAGCTGCAACAGTCATCTCTGAAGATCCTCATACTGTTTTGGTAGAGTTTTCTTCAGTGGTGGCAGACACTCAGGAATACATCATTGAGGTAAGAAGCGAGCAAGCAGCCTTGTTGTCCTGCACATAACTGAGGCAGGAAAATGAGGATGTGGGGAAGGCTGGAACTAAGAACTTCTGACTATAGAAGATCTTCTGACCTCTCACACTTGCTTCAGCTTTCCTTCAACTTCAGTTTATTCTCCCATTTCTAGTTAGCTTATTTTGTCTGAAACAGTTTTTGTGACCATCAAAAAACAACAATTGATGCACTTCGCTTTCTCCTTCTTTGTGACAGGGAGCCAGCTCTTATCTATGCAGAATAAGTCCATTCATTGAGTCTGTTTAGTGCTGCCATAGTAAACATTGGGGCTGCTACTAATTGGAGAAAAATCTGCCAGTTGGCAGAATCCTGCTGAGAGAGGATGTCCTCTTTCAGTTATTTCTGAGCACTCTGCATTACTGTGAAGTAGCCATTTATAATGGGATTTGGAGAAAAATTTAAGGAGTTGTCTCTAGAGTAGTTACTGCATTGTGGGGGGAAACAGGATGATTTTATAAAAGGTCTTGATATTTTTTATCTTGGAAATAGAATTAAAAAAAACAACAACAACAGCAACAACCTAATAATCTAAAAAAGGAATCATGCTATTTTGTCTTTCAAGACTGCTACTGAAGATATGGAGACCAGTGAAGCTACTGAAATAATGGAGGGAACAAGACATGAGGTAAAGCAGCTACTTAAACTGTTCTTTCTGTGACTCCCCTCTGAGTGTTATGAGCTCCTCTGAGTGTCTGGAAGTCATGCTAAATAAGCAGTTCTGCAGACTTGTCTGTATAAAATAATAACAGTGACCATACCAAGTTTGAACAAAGCTCAGTCTAACCCCAGATCCCCTCAGTGATGGAGGCTAGTAACCTGTAGTTCTTAGTACAGGAGACTGAAGCTGCTAAGTAGAATTGTACAATGCCACTTCAGCCTTGAGAAATTATCCTCTTTATGAATTCCTGAAGGCTAGAAATAGGGGCTGTTGCAAAATGAGAGACTCCTCACTTGTAGCCAGCCTGTCTTGAACAACTAAGTGTGCACTGTTAAGATTTTGCCACAAACAGTACTTTAAGTCCAGGAAGTACCCTGTTGGCAAAACACCTTCAGTAGCACAAGACACGTGTTATAAGACTCTGCTTTTCTTGGGTTCATGAGAGCTTCAGGGAGCAGCTGGAGGAAATGGGAACTAAATGCTGCTTGCTGTACTGCACTGCTGATCATCAGACATGGTTTTCAGCTAGATGACGACTGTACTTCTAACAGTGCAACACATCAGGAAATAACACGGCCACTTTTCTCATAATGTAGGTTGACAGTCACATTATGAAGGTTGTGCAACAAATAGTAAATCAAGCAAACTCTGGTCACCAGATCATCGTACAGAACGTCACCGTAGCAGAAAACTCTGAAGTAACCACAGATGCTGCAGACACCATCACCATTGCGACCCCCGAAAGCCTCACAGAGCAGGTCGCTATGACACTGGCTTCTGCCATTGGAGAAGGAGCAGTGCTGACAACAGAAGGCAGCATCGAGACAGAAGAAGCAACAGTGACAATGGTGGCATCAGAGGACATTGAAATAATGGAACATACAGGAGAGTTTGTTATTGCCTCCCAGGAAGGGGAGGTGGAAGTCCAGACTGTGATTGTGTAATGAACAGCATGCAGCTACTGACAGACCTTACACTTACTGTGTGCCTCCAGGCTGGGGAGTTTGATCTGTCCTAGGTTTGCCGTTACAGTTGTTCAGAGCAGGAGGGCTTCCATAGGTAAATGGCTTAACAGGGTGGTACAGCCCTGAGGTGTTTTCTGTTTAAAATGGAAATGACAGTAGTTAAAGCCCTCTGCATGGGTTTACTCTGAAAGTGACCACTATGCCATATTTGACAGTCTGTTTTTTGTGCAGCTCCCTCAAATAAAGGAAATTCCTTTGCAAAGCATTTACCTCTGACCACAGAACAGTAGCATCTTGGTGTTTAAGAGGATTCAGAAAGTGAAGCAAGTATGTAGGTCTCATGAGAGATGACTAAAATTAATCGTATGCATTTAAAACAAACCAAGAAAACCAAACCTAAGGAGTTCTGGTGTGCATTTACCACCAGTCAAACGCTTTCATGCCTTTAACCTCACTACTTTACTCCTCCTAAGGCATGGTACTGCAGTATATATATATATTTTTAAAGTATTTTATATCCTGGACAAGTAGCCTTATGTACTGGTCTATAAAGAACATGTCATTGCACCCTTGCAAAGCCAGACAGGCTACTCTGGGAGCTAGTCTGTTGGTGTGTAAAGCCATATTGTACATTAATTTTTTACAGCCATGTATGGATTTGTAATTGCATACTGTACAGATTAGGCATGTAAATACATTTTTAAAAATAAAGTTATTTAAAGTTCTTACTACACTTTTCCTATTATTTCTGCTCTATTATCACTCAGAAGAATTTCTGGAAGGAAAGAAGAACAAGGCATATAACATTATGCTTAAGAAACCCTCATCCTTTGGTGACTCAAAAACAAGTTTTCACCCCTAGCAAATCTCCACAAGCTCAGATTTGTGCCTTCTGCTTTTAGAGATCTTTCAAGTGACCTACAGCAAAATTCCAGTCAGAGGGATTATAGGTTACTTTCATGGCCATAAATTTACTTCTCTCTTTGATAGTTAAGTCACAGGGTGTGCTTTTGGTTTTTTTCTTTTTTTTTTTTTTGAAGCCCACTGATAAGGTGCCCTTCAGAGTTCACCTACAGAATTTCCAGTACAGAAGTGGAAACCCATATTACTGCTGTATTTCTGATGGGGTCCATTTTGTGAATGCAGGAGGGCAGCCCAAGAAACAGCTTCAGCTGCTGTTAACCTCCTTTGCAGAAAAATGCCAGAAATGCAAAGAAATCCCTACAGCAGGATCAGAATTTCAAACAGCAGAATGAAAATGAAAAATGCCAGAAGGATTAAGTTTGTAATCTGCCAGAATCTGCATCTCCAGAGCTCAACCACCATTTTAATACTCTTTCAGGATGCTGAAATTTTATCAGAAGTCCACCATTTTAGTAATGCTAAAGCAACACCTTGTGAAATTGCTGAGAATGGGCATCAAAAGAGATTCAGCAGCTAAGGAGCAGCACTTGTGGCTTCCTTTCTGAAAATAAGGAGTTCCATACTCACTCAAATTTGCAGTGTAACACTGGTTCTGCAAACTGCTGAATCTGAGTATTCCTGTTTTTTAGCTGAATATATGCAACTCCTACATACTGTTAATAGGTTAAACATTGGCCAAAGGTACTCACAAAAAGATGAAGCTTCCTCAGAGCTCACAACAGCTCTTCGTTAGCTCTCCCCTTGTTCCTGCATGGAGAGATTCACTGCAGTCTGTTGGTCCACACTTGCACCTCCTGTCAGCAAGTTTGTTACCAGGACTTCTAACAGCTTCACACTGAGTAACTTAAATAGAGTTCTGCTGAGGTACTGTTAATTAGAATATTGCTGTCAGCTGTGATCTCTCTGCAGGGCAAACACAGTGTAAGTAACAGACAAATCAGTGCATTCATTTACCTCTTCCACATGCATGGCACTGCTAAGTTCCTCCAAGGTCTCCTGCAGGAAGATGTACATAAGATACACTAAAGTAACTCAGGAGCTCCATTTGCCAATTATACCATGGGATATATTTTGCAGCATACAAACAGTAACCATATATATAAAGTCATTTTCTGTGTACATGATGTACCTTAGCTGAACCTAACTCGAGTACAGCAAGCTTCTGGACTGCAGATGTGTCTGAGAAGACAAACACGTTGCTTTCACAGCTGATCTGAGCAGTGTTGCAGACAAACTTGCAGGAGCTTCAGCTTTTTCCTTCTGGAAGACTGATCACATGAGAAGTTTCCAACTAATTGAAATTGTTTTTTTTTTTCTTATCTGAACAAAGTTCCCCATGGTATCAAAGCACGTTTTACAAAAAGTAAAAAAAATAACAATGCAATAAAGAGTTTTATCTTCATTTTTTCTTCTTTCTTTCCAGCACTGCATGAGACTTAAAGATTTCCTTTAAATTCATCCAGACTCCTTTAGTATAAGTGTTTTTGTAGACAACTTTTCTGTCACAAGGCTGCAGTGTTCGATGATGGGAATGCCTGTATCTTCTGAATTTGTACCATTCATTGAAAGTTTGGTTGGTTAAGGCCAAGTATAGGTTGAAACAGAAGTATGCACCCAGTATAAGTGTGAGAAGAATAACAAAACCAAGCATGAAGACAATCCTAGGAAAAGTCAAGAAAAGGTGCTGCAAGGAAAAGAAAATAATGATTTGGTTATAAAGCTGGGCTATTAAATCACATGGCTTAAGAGAGCATTCATTACATATCACCTCATCTGCTAAAGAAATGGATGAAGGGAATGAAAAGCAAAATGACTGAAGTACCAGAGTGACTCAGCCATTCTTTGCTTAAATGTGTGAGAAAATATTTGAGGATCTAAATTTAGGATAGAAGGGTCCTGCTTTAACGTACTTATCTCAAGGATTGATGGCCATTTCCTAAACGAAACTAAAACAGATGGTCATTGGAATATAGCCATTTTCATGTATCAGATCTGTTGAGTTAAAGCAGTGGAGACACAAAAATCCAAAGAATGAGAATGTGAACAAAATGCTATGAGAAAAATCCCGTATTGTTAAAGTATTCTTCAGTTTTCTAAACCTAAACAGCTGTGTAAGTCAGTAAAAAAGTGCCATCTGTTTACATTCTGCCTCTGATAACAGGCAGACTTGAAGATCTCCATAAGCAAAGACAAAGATAAATCTTTTCATAGGCTAAGAGCCCAGCCAGTGTAAGCTTACCTGGATGAGAAAGAAAATCTCAACAGCGTGCTGCTGTCCTTGGTCATCAATGTAACTCCCGTGCATCATGTTTGACAGCAGCACCACTTGGATGAGAAATGCTGTAGTGATGATTGCAATGGTCGCAGCCATCACAGTCAGTGTGAAGAGGTAGAGGAAGAAATACTTTGCATTGAAGGCACCGATGCAGTTGTTGACCCATACACAGTGGTGATCAAAACGGTGCACACAGGTATTACAGAAACCTGATCACAAGGGAGCAACAAGGCAAGTTCAGTTATTTGGTTTTAAGAGATTGATTCAATTTTTACACAGTTTAGGACAGCACTGCATTCAAGAAAAAAAATGAGAATTGCAGTCATGATTTGGGTGATAGTGTAAATTAAAGGGAATTCAACTACTTACCACCAAACAAACAACATTAAAAACAAACATGTGTACCTCATTTCTTAATTTATCAAGACTAGAGCTCAAGTATTTTGCTTTCTCTGGCAGTACTGCCTAACACAGCACGTGAAAGGTAGAGACTGTAACTAGCCTGCTTCATTTTAAATGATGATGACAGCAGCAAATTCTGCCAGTAAAACAAGAAATTCTGAACTCCTGTCAGACAATAATTTTTATTTCACCTCTAGGTGTTCAACAGCTTGTCTAGCCCTGGCCCAAGGCAATACCTTCAGAACTGGTCATTTCTGTGAGAACAAGTAATAGCACGAATGGGCAAAGGGCAGCTGTGATGTGGAACCCTGATGAAACTGAACAAAATTCTATGTGCAATGAACTGGGTAATAAAACAGATGTAGTATGAATTGCAATTACTGATAAAGAATTAATTTGGGAATGTATTATTTTGCTTGTAAAAGAAGTTAAAGTTCTTACTGCAATGTTTTGATCTGGCTGGCTTTTCCACGTTGCATGTAGCACACACAATGCCTTTCTGAAATAATACACCATCATACGCATAAGTCTTCATCAGTGATGCATGATTTGATTTTGTTATTATACCTGTGAAAGAAACAAGACAAAAAAGTAGAAGTATTGGTACTATCAACATTTAAAGGTTCTATTTTCAAACAGCCACAGCCCACATTCAGCATGAGCTTACCAGGATTGGCACAGGAGCACAGAATGAAGCAGCCCATGTTCCCAAGCAGCAGCAGGTAGGGCAGCAGCAGCAGCACAAGGTGGAACTCCAGTTCCCAGCAGTAAACAAACACTTCCCATGTGTATTCAGCATAAACTGCTGCTTGCAAGGCTATGTGCAGGACAACAAACAGATAGTTTCTGCAACAGCAAGGAGATCGTCTAGTTAATATTCAGCATCCTGATCAACAGATCAAATAGGCTCAGGGAAGACTTTCCAAATGCAAGGAGACACCTCTTTCAGGTTTTCAGGCCAGCACAGATTGCATATTAAGTGTTCTCTCCACCCAGGAGCTTCACCTTCTCTTCGTCGCACTCCTTTAAATACACCAACTAAACTCACATCCATTATCAGCACATCCTTTGGATTAATTTCCACCAGCTAATCAAGCGCAGTCTCACAGTCCCCTGGTGCTGCCAAAACATGCCATAGCAATAGGCTATAAAACATTCTGCCAAAATACATTTGCTGTGTACTGCTATAAAACAGCGAGGTAAAGCAGTGGAACAGTTTGCTTGAAGGATCAAAGTGCCTCCAGCACAAATCGTAATCTAGCAGTGACAGCTACACCAAGCTCATTAGATAATTGCTCTGTTGCTGACTGCACATTCAACAGTGAAACCACTCTCTCTAGGGCAGTGTTAACTAACACCAGAAAATCTGCACAGCAGGAAACAAACAGCAGTGGTGTGCATTCAACAGCTGGAAATATTATGCCCCTAAAGTACATGGCATACCTGAGTTTCTGCCCCCACAGAATGAGTATTTAAGAAGTTTCTGAAACAGATCCTAAAGCACCAGATTTTACAGGATGCTGCTAAATTCACCTCAATCCAGCAGGCTAGACATTGGCAGCTTCCTGTGAGCCACCCGCACATCCAGGCTGCAGGGTGTAATGGGATTTGAGGGGGAGAGAGCAGGGATCAGCAGCTCTGCCTGAACTCATTCTGCAGCTGCCAGGGAGTTTGCTGTAATTCTCCCATGGATGTGGTTTACCACCAGTGTGATCAACATCTGTTACAGTGGAAGCTGCTGAGCTACATTATTCTTCAAATACATTCAGATGTTTCAGAGAACCATCTTCTCAACACAAGTAACAGCAAGACAACAGCCTGACAAACCTTAATGGGAATCTGTAATCCTGATAATTTCCTGTAATTTCCTGATGGAAAGAGAACACCTAAGGATAATACTAACAGGACACCAACTGTAATCAGAAATATTAGCAACAAATAATGTCAAAAGCATTAAGTAAATGTGCGTTACCGTGTGTGAAAGAGCCTGAGGAGCACCTTCTGTGTCACACTCTGGAGCCGAGTGGGGATTACTAATGACAGTACCTGAGGAAAATAAAAAGACTGTGTTTATCTGAATTGCACACCACTTCTACCTTGTGCACTGTTGAAATAAAAAGGTAAGTCGCTAATCCCTCAGTTATTGATCACTGCAGCCATATCACCAGGGAGGATGCTCATTTCTGGGGGCACACGAGCTCCTGATGGGCATGTTGCTGGGGCTTTCAAAAGGGAAGAGAGGTTCTGCATTCTTGGAAGCCCAGCAGGCATAAACAAATGTATCTGGGTTAATGTGTGAAAGTTATAAGGAGCTTTTATCAGGTTATAGACTGTTTAACTGGCTAAGCAGGGGATAGAACTGAGCAATTTCTGAACTACAATATGCTTCACTGGGACATCTAACAGATGTAAGGGGAGATAAGCAAAGAGATAAAGCCTGCTGTTCTCCAGAAAGATCAACAATCAAATATAGGAAACCAAAAAGCAAAACAAGAAGTCAACAACACACACCCCAGTTCCTTCAGCTACAGCTACAGCTCAGTTTGACAGCTCCACATCTGCCTAATTGGCATTTCAAAAACAGCCAGACACGGGGAAGAAGAAAACTGCCTGTCTTCATTCAGCAGGATCCTCTGCAACTGTGTGTGACTGGGGAATTGTTTGGCTCTGCTGTTCAGAAGATGACATCTCTATAGCAACGCTCTGCTTTATCAGTGGAAGAAATAGAGCAGCTGAGCCTATTTCTAGCAGACAGGGAAAGAAAACAGAGTCACAGCTTTTTATCTCGGATGCGAAAGACCAGAAGGCAAAAGACATATGTAGAGTTGAGAAGATGCTAAATATTTTTCTTTTAACTGGTATGCCTCTTATCAGCAGCTCTAGTTACAAGTCTTTTCAAAAGAGACTGCATAGTGCAGCAAGGAGACATGCTACAGACAGAGCTACACACAGCCTACCACACAACTGCAGAACGAAAACTAAATCAGCTGTGTGTTAATTACAGCCTAACCTTATATTCAAACCCATTACTTCCTCACACACAGAACATCAATTCCTTGTAATTCAGTCCTTTCCTAGAGCAAATCAAAATGCTCTCATGGTGGTGACAGAGGTACAAGGGGATGGGAGCCGTACAGTGAGCACAACCACCCTGCACAACTGGAGCCCAGCAGGCAGATGGGGGTGGGAGATGTTGCAGGGCTGGGAACAGCTGTGCTGTGTGCATGTGGCTGACTTCCCAGCACACAGAATAGTGTAAAGGATCTCAAAGGAGCACAGCAAATAATGGCAATGCACTTCCAGAGTTATGCACTTCGCTCATTAGGGCCAGATATAAAAAAAGATGAAGTGCCTAGAGACACTATTTAGGACTACCTTTCTCTATTTCACGCACACCAGTATCAATTGTATTTCTCCAAACGGGGAGCTTAGCTGCTGATTGTCACGTTTCATACAAGTACACATTCAGAAATGTGGGGAAACAATACATTTCTCTCCACGGTGATGAGCAAAACGCTGATACTGGGAATAAAATAGGATCAAAGTCCGCTTAGACTCTCATAAACTGCACAAGTTCAATAACCGCCTTAGTGTAAAGCTGTTCCCCCAGCCCCGCCCCACGGCCCCGCTTCGGAGCCCCCCGCCGTGCTCAGCCCTTACCTGGCCGGCGCTGCGGGCTGCCCTGCCCAGGCGGCCGCCCCCGCTGCCCGCGTGGCTGCAGTACAGCACGGCAACGGCGAGCACGAGGCACAGGTAAAGCAGCAGGAGCGGCAGAAAGTCCATGCGCGGCTCCGAGGGCCGGGGCCGAGGCTGCAGGGAGGGCCGAGCCGGACCCGGAGAGCACCGAGATCCTCGGCCGCCCCGGAACTGCCAATGAGACGGAGGCACGGCACCGCACGGCACGGCTGCACCCGGAAGCGGCGGCTGCGCCCGCAGTGCCGGGACGGCTTCGGCGGGGAGAGGCCCGCAGGCGCTGCGCGGCGCTGAGCTCCTGCCCGGCCCTCGTCCTGTGTCCGCAGAGCGAACCGAGGACGAAAGCAGGCGAAAATAAAAGCGAAAGCTCTCGTGTCAGAGCGCTGTGCGGTTCTCGCGGTCCTGCGTGGCCCCGCTCGGGTGCAGCTTTGTGAGGTTGCTGAAAAGCCCTCGTGTTTGCTGCTTGTGGGGTGTTTGGTTTCCTGGTTTCTAACGGGAGCTCCAAGTGTTACGGTGCTGTTTAACAATGAATTGAAGAAACTTAACAGCAGAGTTTTGTTTTCGTTCAGCCAGGCGTTCCTTATTACAGCGCTGGGAAGCACTGGGGGTATTTCCACCATAAGCACTTCAAATTCCTCCATTATATGGTACATGCTCATCAATTACACATGAAATAATTAACGTATACACACCCATCTCAGATAGTGGTTTATGAGGTTTTCACCCTTCTATTCCACAGTCTCTTCCACTGCCTGGCATCCTTCTAGCATCAAGACAGTCCAACCAACTGTTCCTTCATCCAGTGGTCTTCCTCACTCACCCTCTATACGGACTTTCTTCATCGATGCATGCTTGGTAGGAGGATGCCAATTATAAGTAATTCATAGGTACCAAAATCGTAACTTTTTCTCACTCAGTACTTGGCTATTATTTCCAGACATCTGCTTGTCCTTGGGTAGAAATAAGTTTGGCAACCTGTGTTTTAATGATATATACTGGGGTGTTGGAAGATAAGGAAGCTAGAGGGGAGTATCTTGATGTCTGCCTGTTGCGTCCCAACCTGCTTCCACAATGAAACATTTCAGCCTTGTGTAGAGGGCTTCTTTTGATGTTTGATAAGCCTACTCACATCATCTCATCACTGTGTTTCTTTTGCTGAAGGTTTCTTGTTAAAACAGAATAGCCTTACTTTCTAGTCAATAATGCTACATCCATAACTATTAGAAACAGCTATAAGCTATTACAGTTTTGCAAGCAAGAATTAATTACATAATGCAACAATTCAGCAGCTGTGTTTCTAAAAGGACACTACTAAAATATACGGTATATTTACTCCTTCAAATCAGCTATTTCTAAAAACATGTTATAAAACATGTTGCGGCCTTCTTCTTCAAAGCAACAAGGAGCTTCCTCAAGAACCAGCCCTAAAATCAGGTCCTGGCGCTGGATGGGAGCGGATGGGAGCCCAGTGCTGGCTGCTGCCCATGGCTGTTAGCTGAAACCACCCCGGCCTGGCCATGCCGCCCTGCTGCCAGCACGCAGCGATTGGGTTACTGTGCTGCGATAGTTTGCCACAGGAACTCAGCCAGGTGCTGCTGCCAGGTAACTGATCCAAAGCTCCGCGGCGCTGTGATGGTTTTGCCAGCTGATCCTCTGGGCACGCAGGTAAGGGCTGCAGGGTGCTGGGAGATGAGAAATGCGCTGGGCAGAAGGGGCTGTGGGGTGTGAGGGGCATTTCACAGTTTGGATCTTGTTTTCCCTGATAAGCTCCTTTACAGCAGCACACCGAGCTGGGGTCTGAGTGCAGCCTGGAGCAGCAATCTGCAGCCCCACACTGCAATCCTGGGTCATCATCAAGAGCTGTTTTTGTCCTCCTGATCATAGCACACATTCTGCACAGCTCTGGGTACAGCTGTAGGTTTGGGATGTTGGAAGGAACCGTATGTATTTGGTGCAATGCTACGCTTGTGGGACACTCGGGGCTGTGCCATGTCTGTGCGCAGCAGAGCTGCATCCTGCTCTGCTCCCAGGCCTCCTGGGCTGTGCTGGGAGAAAAACAGCAGCAGAGGATTCAACCGTAGGGTGAGCCTCAGCACAGAGCTCACTCAGCCTGAAAACTGTGAAAATCAATTAAAAGCCTTTTCTGATCCAAGTCTGGGAGATCTTCAAGGAACCACTTGCTATCTGTACATTTAGATTGGAAGCTCACAACTAATTTCTTGCAAGGATTAAGAAAGAACATCTCTTATGGTTGTGCCAGTTGGTCGGTCAGCAGCTCAGACCCCTGACGCTTTGCAGGAGTGCACTGAGGTAGCAGCATGCAAGCACCCAGCACACCAGCAGTGATGAGCAAAGTACAGTATGCAGCCATGGGAGCTCTGCAGCTCCCTTTTTTAAGGATTTGTGCAACCCCAGGTAGCCCAGGTTTCTGGGAAGCTGCTCCATGTCACTCACCAGGAAGGCAGGATGTCTCTGTGCACTGTATGGGGGTGTGTTGTCCCTCTGCAGCCTCCTGCTCCTGCTGGTGCTGCAGCAGAACATGTAATACCCTAAAACCTCTTAGCATGCTAAGCCCTGGGATCCCTAAGTGCTGAGGAAGCAAAGGAGAAAATCAGAAATAGCAGCTTATGGGGGAGCTGGAGGCAGCATGGGGTCTGCGCTCAGGATGTGCCCCATTGTGAGGAGTTCTGCCCTGCTTCTGGCAGCCTGGTAGAGGCAGCGCACTGAGCAGCACCCACAGCCAGCGCGGACCCAGTTCTGCAGCATGGTGTGTGTCGTGGGGTGGACACCTCCGCAACCTCTGTGCTCCTACCGAAATCCCAGCCCCAGGGGCTCAGAGTGATGCATCCCACTGCTCGGCACAGCCCATCTTCAGATTTAGCCATGTGGGTAACGGATTTCCCTCCATGGGATCTAATCCATTGTACCTCCCTTCAGGCCCTAATCTCCTCGAGCTGTGGGCTGAGGTCAGTGCAAGGCTCAGCCAGGGCTGGCGCAGCTATTGGTCCATCCGTAGTTCTCCCTGTGATAGCAATAAAGGCAATTAGGGTAGAGGGAAATAAAGGCAAAGAAAGCATTGCTGGGTGCCCGGCCTCGACCTGGAGCACCTGGGAGGGCTCAGCTGTACCGTGAGTATATGGGGACACAGAGCAGCCGGCAGGGACCTCGCTTGGCCTTGTCACAGCAGCACAGGTGATGGAGGACAGCCGGGAACATCAGGACCTCGTGGTGGGACAGACCTGCCCTGTCGGACTGACTGGAGAGGAATTCTGTAAGTGCTGTAGCAGTAGGATATGGAGGTGGAAGGATGATGTGACCATGGCCATCAGCCCTGCTGTAATGTAGTCAGCACTGTGTGGAGGAGGGCATGGTTATTATCTTTAGCGCTGGTTTCCACAGAGCATTTAGTCCTTTTTAGCACTTCCTGATGAGGATGGCACCTGCTGTGTCCTTCCAATCTGCAGAGCAAGAAACTCAGAATACATTCCCAATGATGCTTCAGAGTGATTCAGTCTTCAGAGTTCCCCTAAGATAATTTGCCCAGATAAAATAGTCTGTTTCATTTTTGTAAACGCTTAATGTGAGTTAAGTAACATGGATGGAATAAACATGGGAATAAAAAGCATCTTCAGGCGGCTGAGATCAAATGAAGTGAAGCTCCGCATGCAAATTAATTGAGCGAGTGTCAGCAGACAGCAAATGCGTGTGCACTGCAGCAGAACCTGAGTGGCCTGGGAAGACACTGGCTGTGCTGATTCCATCTGGGGCAGAACGTTCTGCAGAGGTTTGGGGCTGCTGCACACTGAGCTCTCTTCCCCACTGCATTCACCAAGTGGATCCTAATACTGAAACTAACTACAAAATCAGAATTTGGAAATCATTATTTGTGTTTCAGGGTACTGTAGCCAGGTTAGCACAGGGACACATTGGCCTTCACTTTCTGGGCAGGAAAAGATGCTTCAGGGGGCTGAGAGGGTCTGGCAGATGCTGCTAGAAATAGGGTTTGCAGCACTGAGTATTGAAAAGAGCCACTGCATGTCAGTTCACCAGCACAGTGTGAATGAAGTAATGACCTCTATGGACACATACAGCAGGTGCCCTGCTCCACTCCCTGGGCTGGGTGCATGCCACATCCTCACTGCTAACTGTGGGAGAATAAGAACCATTTCGGGGGAAATACAAAAGAAAATTTCCTCTCCTGAAGCATTTTTGTGCCCCAGGGTGCAGTGTCATGGCACACCCAATGCGGCATCTCCAGCAGAAAGCACCACTCTGAACAGAACGCTCCCACACCACCGCCTCCCTTTGTGTCTTGCAGTTGCAGCCATGCCGACAACCAACCAAGGCTGGCCAGAGGCGTTTGGCTTCTCTTTGGGTGGCAGCGGGCCCTGCTACGTGCTATGGGTGCAGGAGGGCAGCAGTGCAGCAGCGGCAGGGCTGCGCCCGGGTGACGAGGTGCTGGAGCTGGAGGGGCAGCCCGTCGCCTCACTGGGCTGCCCGGCGTTGCTGGCATTAGCCCGGCGCTGCAGCTCCGTGCCCCCCAGCATCGGCGTGCTGTCCAGGCTGCAGCGTGCCGACCTGCCCCCGACCCCACACCTGGGCTTGCAGCTGGTGGGCGGCAGCCCCCCTCGCGTGGCCAGTGTGGCCCCTGGCTCTCCTGCTGCCACCTGCGGCATCGCTCCTGGGGACCTGCTGCTGGAGGTGGACGGCGTGGCTGTGCGCAGTGCCGAGGCGGCGGCCGAGCTGCTGGCATCCTGCAGTAGGCGAGCGCTGCGACTGGGGCTGCTGCGGCCGCAGAGGGACCTCGGCCCCAGCGCTGCTGCTGTGCGCATGGAGAGGAAGCAGAAAGCGCAGGAGTTCAGCAAAAAGGTAAAGATGGGGTGTGAGGGGGGCACCCAGGTGGAGCTCAGCACCACGCTCCTCACATCCCGTCTCTGGCACACCCACACGAGGACACCCAGGGCAGGCTGAAGGGGGTGGATTCATGGAATTGTAGGGATATTTGGGTTGGAAAAGACTTCTACTGTCGTCAGTGCCAGAGAGAAGGGTCCCATCTTGCAATGACTGCTGAGAGAATAAATGGGTGCTATGAAGAGCTTTGGGTTTGGAGAGTGCTCATTCTTTTTGTTCTATGGGACCACATCAACACTTCCTGAGTGCCCTCCTTCTGCCTGAGCATCCCCGTGCAGTCCTACTATGTGAAAAGGGAGAAACAGTGCTGCAGTGACATCTTCATTGTGCTCCTGAATGCTGCCTAGTGGGTAATTTACCAAACATCACCCTGCGCTAATTATGAATTTGATAGCAGTTGTTTTTTTTAATCTTTCTAATTTCCATTTCAAAGCAGCCTTTTAAAATGCTGTTATGAAAATAACCAGGCTTGTGTGTTTTTTGATCCCAAGCTAATACAGGAACAAAGCATTCCTAAAGAGATCCTTGGGCCAGACCCCCTTGGTCAGCATTCCAATTACAGCCTCACAGATAGACACGGAGCTGTGGGTTTGCAGGCACTGCCCTGTGTGCTGATCCACTGCCTGCTGACTGCTTCTGTTGTAACAGTGCCCAGGTGGTGTTTGTAGGGCTGGCGCTGGGCTGCTCCTGCTGAGCATTGTGTGTGGCAATCACCAAAAGTTGCTCGGGGTCTCAGTTGAGGTCAGTGTTGCCCTCTGTCCCCTGCACACTGGGCACAGCACCTCAGCCTGGGAGAAAACATAACAGAACTGGCCCAGCACTAAGCTCATTGAAACACCACATTCCTCGTCCTCACTGCACTGGACCTTGAGACAGAAAAGTTTGTAGAGCCATCCACAGGGAGCAGCTGCTGTTCTGTCCCAGATTCAGTAACCTTGAAATGTACAGCACGTGGTGGCACCCAGAATCCATGGCAGGGGGATGGTTCCTGTGGCCACCTCCCAGGTGGCCCTGGTGGCCCTGTGGGCTTATCATGTTAGTGTCCCTTGTGCAGTGCTTATGGCATGCAGTGCAATGGGATTGGGGATAGGCATGAGATGCCAAATGACGAAAGTTTCACTTTCCTTGCCACACTGCTTCCCTTCCCATTGATTATCTGGATGCTGCCCCTAGTCAGATCTGATCTGTGCCCTGTACTCACACTTGTCCCCTCTCAGTGCCCCTTTGTTCTGTGCTGCAGGTGGATGCCATCCTGGGGGACCATCCCGAGCTCAAGGAGCAGGTGTTCGCCGCGCTGAAGCAGTACGCAGCTGAGCGGAGGGTGGAGTGCTTGGCCTGTGCCCTGTGCATGCTGCTCACCCAGGAGTCCCACCAGCACCTCATCGACAGCATCAGGTACTGCCTGGCTGACGTCACCCATGCTATCAGCCTGCCTGGCAGGGCTGTGGGGGCAGGGGGCTCTGTGCAGGGCTGGGGGCCAGCTCCCACATCCTGGGCTGCCATGGTACTGCTCTGCTGGGGGTCCCTATGGTCTACAGCACCTCTTGTGCCTTGGCAGAGTGTCTGTGTTATGGGGACCTGAGCATGCAACTGCACTGCTGTGCTGATCTCGTTGTGTCCAAGGATGGGGACAGGGTCAGGGACAGCACGCGGGCACGTGGCAGGGATTACAGCCAGGCTGAGACAGTGGCCATTAGGGAATCAGGTCTCCATCTGGCCCCGCTCTGGGCCTGGCTTTCCAATTCCTGCTTTAATCAGTGGAATTGCGAGATATTACCGTTACCATAACAACATCCCTGTGCCAGGGTAACTGCCATGCTCCTGAGGTCCTGAAGTGGGAGGGTGAGTGCCTCTGAAACCAGGAACACCTGGCACCTCCAGATCAGACCCCACTGAGGTACCCTCAGAGGGGCACCAGGAACCACCACCTGGAGAATTTTACGGCTTTTTATTTTCCCCACAGAGGGGACTGCAGGAAGTTTTTCCATTGCCCTCCAGACCCAAGCCCCTCTGCCATGGGCACGCTTTCCCTGGGGCATCCCCATCCCAGCAGTGGTCTGCTGTCCCCATCCCGAGGTGCTTTTCCCCCCGTGCCGTGTGTGAGGTTGGCAGTGGGGCTGGGGCAGGATGCATGGCGAATCGGGCAGCTCATCTCAGTTTAATGAAAATGAAATATTTAGCTTAGGGGAAAGATTTACCGTCTAATCTTGATGAAATGAATTGAAGGGAAAAAACGTTGCTTTGGAAAAAATGTTTCCCAGCTGAGGATGTATTGGTGGGAGCTGCATGCAGCTCTGTGTTTGCTGTTTGTGCAGAACATGAGCTGCTTACCCCGGAGTCCAGCATCAAGCAGGTTTGCTGCTGAGCAAGAGCTTTTAGTGCTTTTAATAACTCACTCCAAGGTGCTGAGAAGCTCCTGTGTGTTCTGGATGTGTAGGATGCTGAGAACGTATTTGGGTTATTTCCACAGGGCTCAGGGCTCAGCCCCATGGCAGAGGTGCCCCAGACCCCCATGGCTGTGCAACCCCCCCGGTGCCCACAGCCCTACAAAGCAGGTGGGGAAACAGTGAGACCAACCCTTTCCATAGCATGGGGCAGGTGAGAGCAGTGTTCATGGGCAGGAAGGGAAGATGTTGGGGGGTGATGTGAGGGATGCTGGGGGTTCCCAGTGCTCCCCATGCCATCAGCTCTGTGTTCCAGCAGACCGGCTGAGCCCTGCATCAGTGTGCAGGGTGGCAACAGTGACAGTGACCCACGGGGGATGACTGTGTGGCCGTGCAGAGCTAAGCAGCAAGCACATACCTAGTGCTGGTCTGATTGGATCTCTCCTGCAGCACCGTGTTTATTCTGGGACCTGGCTGCCACTCTGCTCCTTCCCCACGCATCCCCCTGCCCAGCTCCGTGCTGCTGTGCAGTGTAACCCAAGACCCCCAGGCTCAGCACAACGCTGGGACTTGGGGCTGCAAACAGCGCTCCTCCTCCTGCTGTCCTCAGGCTGTGCTTTTTCGAGTTGCTTTTTTTTTTTTTTTCCCTCTTCAGCTCAAATGGATTTCATCCCATTTGCCCAGAATTAAGCTCCCGCAGATTTTAATTTGCTGACATTTTCTTCATCCGTTGGGTTGTGGATAGCAGGGATAATGCACGTGCTGCGCCGGGTCCTCCCTGTGCGCAGATCCCCTGCCCATATGGTTGGTGGCTGTAGTAAAAGTGCACAATTGTAGTTCTGCTCAGGAATGATGAACACCAGCGGCGCGGGGGGAAGATGAGCTGCCTCGGGTGAGTAACAACGGACCCTTCCCGGGATCCTAGGGGGCCGGGAGGGGAACGGTTGGAAAGCTGCTTAATTCCAGGATCTAGCACTGCAAAAAAGAGATATGTGAAAAGTTAATCAACTCTTAGCAGCCGTAGTGCATCAGAGCTGCCAATGCCAGAGGCTCTGTGGGGTGGGGGAGAGGGAGATCTCTTCTCACTTTGTGCCCCTCTGTCACCTGCGGGCACCAGAGCCCAGCTGTGACCCAGGGGTTCATTCTTCTTCTCCTCATATCTGCCCCACGTGGGATGTAGGGGGCAGCTGTGGGTCCTGGGGTTCAGCTCTTCTTCCTGGGATGTCTCCAGCCCAGGCAGAGCTGTGGTTCAGGCAGGGAATTGCTTTGACTCTGCTCTGGGCACCTTGCAGTGCCAGGGTTGTTGACACAAAGACAAGTGATGCAGACAGGATCCTTGCTGCATTTCAGAGGTTAGGAGCTCACTGAGCACCGTGTTCCCCTTGCTGTCTGCTGTGCCCTGTGCCTTTCCTCCCACACCAGCAGTGTCCCAGTATCCATGTCAGTGTTGTTTCAGCTCACAGCAGTGGCACTGAGGTTTGAAACATGTTTCAAACAGATGGACAACAGAACTGTGGAGCTCTGAGCACAGATCTCCATTCCCCCCATTGACCTTCAGTGTTCTAAAAGTTGTGCATGCCACTCCAGCTCCGATGCCCTGCGCACAGGCACTGTCCCATTAACCTGGATGCGATTAGCAGGACGTACCCATATGCTGGTGCACACCCCATGTGCAAGAACCCATCGGGTTTTCAGGCTGCTGCATGCCATGGGGCTCCTGTAAGTCCTTCTGCTGTGCTTTGTTGCAAGGAGAGCACAGTGAATGCAGTTTGTTCCTTCCCAGCCCCTGCTGAGGGGCACCAGGCAGCCCCAGTGTCACTCTTGGTGCTGCAGTTCTGCCTGCAGCCCCTTTGATCCCCAGTGCAGACAACACTGCTGCCTGCTGGGGATTCTCTCATCTCAGAGAAATTCCACTGAGCTCATTTTAATAACACTCCCAAGACAATCTATTTGTCCCAGCTTGTTTTTCACAGCAATAACATCACTCGGCTTCTCCCCATATTAAAATGCTGAGGCCATCTGTGGCCACCTCTGGATGAGAAATTTCATTTTATCCATCAGGGTTTTATACAGGACGCACCGTGCTGCTGCCATGCCTGCCCCCTTCCCCAAGACTGCATGCCCTCACGGACAGCTCGTGCTCTGGTTGGGGCTGGGGCACCACTGGTGCATGGTGCAGCAGTGCTGTGCTGCTCTGCAGGGTAGAACTGCCACAAAGTGGGCAGCAGGAGGTGATTGAAGGAGAGGAGGTGGCTCTCATCTGCTTCCATTTAAAAAAATCCCTATTCTGATAGCTGGACACGTGTCCTATGGCACAAACAGGAGTTAGGGAGAAAATGTGCCACCAGTGGGGCACCAGTTGGGAGGGAAGTTCTGTTGGTTGCAGTCAAGTGCAAATGGGCCAAAAGGTCGTGGTGCAAAATCTCCTGTTAAGGAACTAATTTGGTTTGACAAATCAAGCTGCTGCTGTAATGCATTGCCTGCATTCACACCACCACCGATGTGCAACTTCAGTTTTGTAAAGCAGCTCTGTGACCTGAGGTGCGCTCGGGATCTCAAACAGATCACAGAAAATGGTTTCTGCTGTTCCTACACCGAAGTACACAGCAGCCATCAGCAGTTCCCCGGGGTGGGACCCGGCTGGGAGGGGCTGTGAGGCTCTGTGGTGAGGAAGAGCCCCATTCCCTCTAATGACTCTGCGGGCACATCTGCGGCACATCTGCGGCCCGATGAGCGATTATCGACCATTGGCTGCGGGGACGGGGAGACAGCCCTGTGTGCACAGAAAATCCATGGTGGGAATGCACCGCTCTGTGCTTGGGGGCAGCCACGGCCATCCCTCAGCTGCGTGTGTGCTGCAGGGTGCAGGGTGACCCGGCTGTCCTGGTGTCACAGCACTGAGCACTATGGAGATATTGGGGGAGAGATGTGGAGGATGGGGGGGAGAAGTAGGCGAGCTCTGAGATCTGTGCGATGCCATAACTCCTGTTGGATGGGTGAAGTTTTCTGTCTCAGAACCATGTAACATTGGGCACTGCAGCTTGCTCTCGGGGCAGAGGTGTTTTCTGGCCTGCGAGCCATTGGTGCGGCACAGTTCAGACATAATCCCAGTGTTGCTCAGTGTTTTCATCCTCCCTGGGATGTGCTTTCTGCACTAGGGATTCAGTCAAGGTCTGCTCTTTGATAGCTGTTTTGAGGCAAAGCCATACATTTTTCATTTTTTTCTCCTTTGCTGCCTGGAGATTCTCTCGCTTCTTTAGCTCCAAAAGCCTCACATCCTCTGTATCAAATGCTGTGTTTCAAGACGGTGGCATTTAAAATAGAGGATTTTATCTTCTATCCTTGCTTCCAAGAGTGGCTGTGGCACCCCAGGGAGAAGCAGTGCTCCACAGTGCTCTACATGTGCAGGAGAGCTGAGGTTCGGGTCCTGGTGCTGCTGCTAGGCCCATGCCTGCAGGGATGGGTCCAGTGGGTGCAGTGTGCAAGCAGCTCTGAACCCGCGCAATCACTGCTTGCCTTTAAGGTTTCTCACCCATTACGGCAGCATGTAATTTAAACAGAAGCACTTAGAAGTCAACTAATTAGCACCAGCGAGGCATCCCTCCGGAGTTCGGCGCGAAGCCGTGCCCTCCTTTCTGTGCAGCGTCCTTCCCAGAGAGATCCAGCTAGAAATCACACATACTGCAGGGTTAGGGAAAGCAAAAAGGCTTCAGAGCCGAGTTTTGGGGCAGCACTGGCACTGGGGAGAAGGCAGAGTGAAACCAGCTTTGGGCACAGTGCGGGGCGAGAAGCAGGCACAGGGCTGTGCCCATCTGTCCGCTCTCTGCGTGCACGGCGGGTGCCAGGGCAGTGCCCGCTGGCACCGTGCGGGGCTGGAGCCGGCGTCGTGGGCGTGAGCCGGGGCTGAGCCTCAGCTGCATGCGGAGCTGAAGCGTCTCCTTTTGTTCCCGCTGCACCTTGGACAAATGGGGAAGGACCGGAGCTTCTCTCGGCATTTTCGGTACGTCTGCACTCCGTGCTGTGACTGAGGGTTGGTGCACGGTGTGGGGCTTGTGCTCCTGCGGTGTCCCCACGATGCACGGCCGTGCGAGGGGACCCCGCTGCCAGGGGCGCGAGGAGCCAGGGAACGTGGGGCGAAGCTTAAAGGAACGCTGGGGCCGGGGGCTGGGAATTGCACATCAGGGTCTACTTTGGCTCTGTGCACGCAATGCACAGATGGGTTGGGGTGCTGTGGGGTTGTACTCTGCGAGCTTGTGGCTGGGTGTTGTAACCGGACGGTGCCTGTGGTGAGGGCACTGAGCTGTGCGTACTGCAGAGCGTGGCACAGGGCTCAGCACCCACCACAGCTCCTGGGAGGCACCGCCTGGGTTGTGGGGTGGGTGCTGGGCTGCGGGGCAGGAGGGAGTCCCTCACAGGTGCAGTGGGAATATCCATTAGGAAATAAGCTGCAAATGAGCTCTCTGTGGGTTTTAAAGAATGAGACGGACAAAGGCTGAGCTGTGCCAAGCACGCTGTACCCAAGTGAGCATCAGAGCAGCTGGGGACAGGCGGGGCAGGCTCTGCCGGCCGCGTTTCCTGGCCTTGTGGGAGCACATGGCCCTTGGGGACATCTCCTGGCCTGGAAAATGCCCTCAATTTGTATTGATTCAGACTTAGTTCTGATGAAGGTGTCCTGGTATGACAGAGAAGGGCTGGCAGTGCCCTGCAGGGCTGGGTGCTGGCAGTCACCATGCCCAGGGCTGGGGGCACCTCAGCCACTGCACTCCAACAGGAAATGTGGGCAGTGCTGACAGAGCACAGGAGGAAGAGAGGGAGGAAGGCAGATCAGTGCTGGTGTCACATCAGCCAACGCCACCCATGTGCTGCCTGGATGGTGGGTCACTTGTTAAGGACAGATCTGAGTGCTCACCACATTGCATGCCATTGAAGCTCTAAAATACCTCCCTGCAGGTCTCTGAGAAGTGCTGTGCCCATCCTAAGGATGCTCTGCAAAGGGTTTTGGAAGAAGAAAATCTTTTGTGCACTTATTAGGATTATTATCACTATTATTAAGCTCCTCTCCCTGGTAGCACCAAGTTTCACTGCTAGCACTGAGTCAGTCCATAAAAAAAGGAGTCTCTGGGCCTGCTTTGAGCTCGTGCTGTGTTGCTGCTCTGTTCTCCTTTCTGCCAGCCCACAGGCAAAGGAACCACCCTGGCAAAGTGGGGCAGCCCTGTGGGAAGCTGTGGGACCGATCTCATTCATCCAGCTGAAATGAGAGCAGAGCATCTCTGCCCTTGGGAGGGAAGTGGGGCTCAGCCTGGCCCCAGCCCCTGCTGCCTGCCTGCTGCTGGGGAGCTGCTTATTAGCAGCATTGCACTCATTTCTCACTGCATTTCTCATTGTTGCCTCATCACAGATTGGCTGTGAATCGTGCTGGTGTGTTCACTAATTTTAAATTATCACCTGGCACTATGTGTGAACATCTGTCGGCCTTGGGACCAGGTGAGCTCTGCCTGCTCCGGCCCAGCAGGAGGGCACAGGCTGCTCCATTGGGCTCAGCCTTTCCCTGGGTGCAAACAGCTGTGTCCTAGTCTCAGAGGTTTGGGATCTGTGCTTCTCCTCCAGCTCCATCCTTGCTTTCAGATTCTTTTAGAGAAGATGCCCCAGGGTTGAGGACCCCCCAATACCCTCAGCCCAGATCTTTTCAGATGCTGTCTGCATCCTGCTGTGAATCAATGCCACTCCATAACATGCAGTCCTGAGGTGCAGGGTGGTGACACCACATCCCTGCTCCCTGCTAATGTAGAGAGCATGTCCATGAGATGAGGTGTGTGCAGTAAAGAGAGGTGCCAGCGGTGCTGCATATGGAGCAGGCACAGCTGCAGCAGTGAGATGCAGTTTGGGTGCAACAGTTAGAGTTGCTATAGAAACATCGTGAGATAACATCTCCTCCAGAAGCCCCTAAATGTGCAAATGGAAAAGGTGGGAGGAGATGAATGGGGTGTCAGTGTTTCACAGCTGTGATGGGAAAAGGAAAAAAGAGAGGAAGGAAAGGCATCTCCATGTGTTGCAGTGCGGGAGGTGTGTGACACCCCAGACAAGAGCTGCAGGGATGGGCAGGGGGGACGTGGGCAGGGAGGGCCATGCGGGGACAATAAGCACCTCACTGGGGTCCTGCAGTGTGTGAGTCTGCCAGGGTCCTTGGAGCACCTGTAACAGGGATGAAGGCAGAGAGAGGTCTTCTCTGTAGAGCTGGCTGCTGGGCCATAATCGGGTGAAAAACAATTGATGCAAGGCTTGAGCTGCACCTTGCCATTGGCCCAGCAGGACTAGCAGCTAATAGGGTCTGGGATGGGGCATCAAGGAGGAATGGAGCTGTTGCGATTGGTCTCTGCATAATGCTGTGCTGCAGAGAGCTCCGACCTTCTCACCCCAAGGAGCTGTGCATGGGACAGGGCAGGAGATGCAGCCAGCATCCATGGTGTCCCCTTGTATCCTTGGCATCCCGTGTTCCTGGTCCTCACAGGCAGTGCTGAGGCTGTGGGCACACAAGGGACTGGAGTCCTCCTTTTCCGGGCACTGCTGGATGCAGAGCTCTGTGCCATCACCCCCTCAGTCCCATCCTCACTCTCTGCTCTCCTTGTCCCTTTTCCAGGATTTTCATCCCCAAAAAACACCGGCAGCGCTTCGATGAGGTGGTGTCACAAAGCCTGATCAGCAAGCTGTGCCGCTCCAAGAGTGAACAGCACAGCAACCGCCTGCGGCGCAGCCGGAGCGAGGACCACCAGGAGAGGCTGCTCGTGTCCACCCGTGCCAGCTCTGTGCCCCGCAGCCACGAGGAGCTCAGCAAGAGCCTGCGGAAAACCACCTCGCTCATCACCAGCAATGTGGCCTCAGGGGCTGCGCGCAGGTAGAACGGCTCCTGGGTGCTGCCTGGGTGTGTTTGGTGTGGATGGCAGCATGGGGGAGATGCTGGGAATGGGGATGTCTTCTGTGCACAGGATGGGTGAAATCCTCCTGGGATGAGGCTGAGCACAGACCCTTCTTGCTTGAAGGGTGGGCAAGTTTGCACTCCGTGTCCCAGATCTAGGTCACCTATTCTGTCCCCTTGCTGTTGCAAAGGTGTGTGTGGAGGTGAGATGGCACTCAGAGGCTTGAAGGGATGGTGGCATGCTGGGTGGGTTGCAGGATGCCTGGGCATGTCAGCTGGGGTGCGGGATGCTTGGCCGCTCCGATGGCCCGCACTGCCAAGCGCACAGCAGGCTGTGCATGTCTCCCTGCCCTGCCCCAGCGGTGTCTGGGTGCCAGGCAGCAGCAGCAGGAGGAAGGCAGGACATGGCTGCACAGGGGATTAACCCACTTCCCGCTGCCCAGATGGCCAGACCCTTGCAGCTCATAGCATGGAGCTGCCCTGCTGTGCTGGCGCTGACTGCCGCTGTGCTCCCAGCCCCATCTCACAGACAAGCAGAGCAGGACGGGGTCTGCTGGGGGGCAGGGCTCCCCTCCTGGGGAGGCCCTGTGCCATTGTGGTTGCTCCGAATCATTCCCCTGCCTCCATCTGTTACCCTCAGGGTGTTTGGCCGCAGCACACCTCCCTGTGAGGAAAATTTGTTGCTATGACTTTTCCAAAATTCAGTTCCAACACATTTTTCTCCCTGCCAGTGTAAAACTGGTCTCTATAGTGGTTTCCTGGTTGTGAATGGTCTCGGTGCTGTCACTTTCCCCAGGAAGCTCTCATCTCTTCCTGATGCTCTTTCCAACATTTCCTCACTGGATTTCACTTTTTTCTCATCAGTCTTTGGGCTCTTTGTCCCCCAGTCTCTCTTATTCTATGTAATGTATTATAGCCTGTGCTTCACTTTAAAAACACATTTGATTTGGAGCCCTGGGCTGTGTTTTTATGAGTGCAGTAATTAATAGAGTATCAATCAATGCTCACAGGCTCTGTTCCTTCAGCTCCCATCTCCAGCATCCCCACTTCCCCTGTGCTGCAACCTTCGTGTTAATGTACATTCAGCTTTAGCTTGCAAAAGCCGTAACTGGATCTAAAGGCTCCAGCAGAGACCCTGTGCTCAGTGGCCACAGTGGCAGCATGCTGTCCTCGTCCCAGAGGTTAGCAAGGGGTGTCCCTTTGGAAAGCATCAAAGGGACTCGGTGAGCAGCGCAGGAGGTACCCAGACAGAGGGGCTCCAGTGGGGCTGGGGAAGGAAACAAAAGCCCAACTTTTTTTGTGTTCTGATGTCACATTTGTTTGTTTTTCTACCTGCAGGACGGTGCGAGTTTATAAAGGCAACAAAAGCTTTGGCTTCACGCTGCGTGGACATGCACCAGTGTGGATCGAGTCCGTTCTGCCAGGTAAGAATCCTGCTGGCCACCAGGCTCAGACCAACCCAGCTATCTATGGTGTGAAACAGAAGTGCTAAGTGTATGTTGCTTGCTAGAATAGCCAAGGAGCTTTACAAGGCTGCAGGGTCCCTGCTCTGGGGCACAGAAGGCATGGAAGGGATGGGACAGACCCCAGCCCAGGGGCAGCAGCTGCAGCCCCACTCCTTCCCTCTGCCTGCAGGGAGTCCGGCTGAGAAGGCTGCACTCAAACCTGGAGACCGAATCCTATTTCTTAACGGCCTGGACATGAGGTAAGTGGCTCCTGGAAGGAGTGTGCTGCTGTGGGAGGGGGCGCAGCGGTCTTCATTACTAACCCTCATAGAATAGAAGCCAGAGATGAGCATCCTTCAGAGCTATCTGCTGTGGGATGTGAGGGATGTCACCCCACATAGACACCTCCTGTAATATTCTTTCATGAAAACTGAGTATCATTGGAATATTTCAGCCCGGCCTTGCTTGTCCTTTTACATCACTGGTGCTGTGGCAGCAGCCTTTATTTCACCAGGTTGGGCTTTCTGCAAGGAAAAGCAAGAGCAAAGGGTTAGGATGGACTACAAGATAAGAGAGAGTGATGAATATTTAAAGGTTAAACATCTGATGCTGCTGCTGGCAGTGCTCAGGCTCTCACATTTCAGCTGATCCAGCAAACTGTTGGCTGATGCAGCAGCTCCAGAGCAGAGCATACCCACCTAGAGGCTGTTCTCTGAGCCCACATTGCAGTGGCAGTGCCCCAGGTCAACCGGTGCCCTTCCCAGGGATGTATTTATCATCCACTTCACATCCTCTCCATGCAGAGTTAGGACAGGCAGAGTCCCCCAGTGCTCTGGCCTACATGTGAAGTTCACCTGCTGGGGCTGTAGATGCACACCCCACACCCATTGCTCACTGTGGATGCACACTCCATGCCCGTTGCTCACTGTGGCTGCGGTGATGCACCGTGATCTCAGCTGAGATCCAGCAAGAGGAGAGCCAGGGAGCTGCAGCCGGGGCATGGTAGGGCTGTCTGTCTGCAAGGAATGGGGTGGCCCTGACCCAGCTGTCTGTGCCCTGCAGGAACTGCTCTCATGACAAGGTGGTGTCGATGCTGCAGGGCAGCGGGGCGATGCCTACCTTGGTGGTTGAAGAGGGCATCGTCAATTTCTCCAGCGGTAAGTGTGCTGCAGAAGGGGTGCCCTGAGGGTCAGGAACCCCAGATTCAGGAGTTCCTAAACTCCCTGTGTGCATCAGGAGCTGCCAATGCCCGTGGGCTCAAGGCACTGAAGGTACTGGACGCTGCTCCCCACTACCTGCAGAGCTGCTCCTTGGCTTTCTGTGGCCAGGCTGAATCCTGGGCTTGGCTGCTGCCCAGCAGCTCATTGCACTGTGTGATCGTCCTTGACAGCCCTTTCCAGTGTCCTTCATATGCAGTCTGTGCTGTGTACTTGACTGGAGTAATCCAACCCAGTGCATCCATAGTCGCTGTGCAGCTATCACGGCTGTGTGTGGACTGTGCTGTGCAGAACTGCTGACATGAATAATTCAGCTTGCTGCTGGGAGCGAGCTGGAGGGAGCAGGCGGTGCGTTGTGTCAGTGATTGCAGTGAGGTGCAGGAATATGGTCCTGCAGAACTTACAGTGCTGCATTCCCAGTGCAGGGAGAGGGGCAGTGTGTTGTGGTGGTGCTGTTGTGTGATGCATAGGGCTGGGAACTGGTGACTGGATTGTCCTTCTGGTGCGGTGAGGGCTTCCTCGAGCCCTGTGCTATCCACTGCTTTGCATGTGCCCTAGAAACAACAGCAGGAGCCTCAGTGCTCATCAGTGCACAGCAGTGGCACTCAAAGCCCCATGAAAGAAGCCAAGGCAGGGTGACAGAGTGTGGCCCTGTGTCAGTACCATTCCTGTCATCACGCTGCTTCCCAGAGGCCAAAATCTGTCTTTTTTTTTTTCCTGGGGTAACCACCCCTGCACCAGAACAACATGACTTGTGTTTCAGTGGAGCTGAGGTGCCTGTGCTTTAAGCTTTCCCGCCTCAGAGGGATTTCAGCTGCCCAACAGAGGTGCAGCAGATGTGAGCAGTCTGGGCTTCAGGCAGGGGTTGGGAACACAGGTATTGGCCCAAGAGACCCCGACAAGGCCAAGCAGACTGCATGCCATGCTCTCAGGCAGCTCAGTGCAGGCAGGGCAGTGCAGGACCCCCGTATGCAGGTCACGGCTCTGCCATCTGCTTGGTTTTCAGGCTCCCGGGGGCACACAGCTGCCCCAGTGTCCTCCTGCCCTGTCCAGAGGATGGGCTATGAACTCAGCCAGCCCCTCTGCCTGTTCAATTCTCTTTTCTCTCTGCCTGCGCCTTGCAGACTCTGACTCTGCCGACTCCCCGACCAGCTCCTCTGCGCTCACCTCCCTGCAGTGGGTGGCAGAGATCCTCCCCTCTAGCATCAAGATTCAAGGGAGGACCTTCAACCAGCAGCTGGAGCACCTGCTCACCCCACCTGAGCGCTGTACCATCTGCAAAGCACTGGAGAGCTTCTTCCAACATCGGTAACTTCTTAGCGGTGCCATTCCCTTAGCGCCAGTTCTGATGGCCACAGCAGGGACAGTCCTGCAGCAGCACAGCCCTCAGCCTGCAGGCTCAGAGCCAGGCTCAGCTGTCTGCTCTCTCCAGCTGTGCATTTTTCTCAGGGTAAGAGCTGAGCAGGAACCCATCTCTCACTGGGTGTCCTGCCCGCGGACAGGGCAGCACGGTCACCTCTGGTGCCCCTGCCATACGGTGACCTCATCCCCTGCAGCACTGGCTCTCTTGCTGCCTGGCAGTCCCCACAATGGCCGTAGGTTCTGTTCCACCTCTCTGATCTCACCGGGCTTCATTCCCAACTCCTTGCTCTTCTCAGCATTTCTCGGCAGCAGAACAGCTGCAGAGTCCTCATCCCACAGCTGTACCCAGCTGAAACCCAGCCTCAGGATGTGTCATAGCAACCTGCTCTCTGCCCTTCATCTTCAGCCTTCCAGCAGGGACGTACCACCTCTCAGGGCACTGGGAGATATTCACTGCCCCTTCCCACAGCTCAGCACCTGCTCTGGGGATGCGCTGCTCAGAGCCAGGCAGGTCCTGATGCTTTCATGTAGCACTCTGTTTCCATACAGACAGATAAGGATCTCAATCCTGTTTTGCAATGAAATGCAACAAGCCCCTCTGTATCTAGGTCACTGGCAGCGATAAGCTCCCAAGGAGCATTGCTGGGGCTGCACCAACCTGATGTGACCAGAGTCGCACCCAGAGCTGCAGGTGCTGACTTGAGCTGCTGGAATCCCCCAGCGCCAGCTGAATGAATCCACTGGGGACCAGCAGTCAGCACACTGAGACGATAAAGCAGAAATCATTGCTTAGAATCCCCTGAGACAGCTCTGCTCCTGCAGGATTCCCTCTGCATGGTTGCAGCCTCTGGGACCTGCAGTGGGAGATAAGTCCAGGGGGTTTTGTGCTTGGAAGAACCTGGATGGAATCTGAACACTCAAAACAAATTGCTCAGCCTTAGACAAAATCATCTTGCCTGTAGCTGCCCCAGTCCATCACCTAATCCATCAGCCTGTCCCAGCTGTGACCTGTACCTGCCCTGGTAAGGGCAGGTGAAATCCTCTACATGACATTTCTGCTGCTTGCAAATAGCAGCACTGCCCAGCAGTGAACACAGAAGGGAGTCAGGATGGTGGTGCCTTGTCTGGCATCACAGAAAAGGCAGAATACCCACATATAGAGAACAGCTTAGCAGATAATCACTGTCATCTTTCCGCTCTCCCTCACACACCTGAGGGAGTTCAGTGATTAATATCAAGACAACAGATTTGTTCCTACATACAAAGTCCTAAATACAAAGTTTTCTATGTGGAGTTCTTGCGATTGCTTCTACATTAAGGCTGCAATAGTTGCAGTGAACATTAACCACTGTTTTCTGTGTGAGTTTCTCAGTAGAAAAACATCCTGACCTTATCTGTGACCCAGCCTTGCTCAGCTGAGACCCACCTCTTAGAGACCAGTCCCTCTGGGACTGCCTTCTTTCCCTGGGTGTTTCACCGTCCTCACCACTTCGGGCACTCAGCCCCATTATCCTGAGCAGACCCTGTACCACCTTCACACCACACAGCATAGGACACAGCCCTCATCCCAGCTGCCCACACTTCAGGCCTTACCAGAGCACCTCTATGTCCTGGTGCTCATCCACTTACCCATCCATCCATCCGTTCGTCCATCCATCTATCCACCCACCTATCCAACCACACAACCCATCCATGCTGCCCCATACACACACAGCCTCCCATAGCAGGCTTTATGGTCTGGCTGCCAGGTGCTGCCAGGCCCTGCAGATTGCTGTCCCTATCAGTCCCACTTGCACATCCCCAGTCCCCCACATCTCTCCCACCAGGATCTGTTCCTTGCCCACAACTCTGCTCGTAGATGACCTGGGCAGCTCGTACCAATGATGAGGCAATCCCAGCAGCTGAGCTGCAGGCAGATCGGGAGGTGCAAAGCTGTGTGCTGGGGCTGTGCAGCTCAGAATGCACTCACTGCCCAGCCCTCTCTCTCCCATTTTGCAGGAACATTGACACTCTTATTGTGGATGTGTACCCGGTGCTGGACACACCAGCCAAGCAAGTCATTTGGCAGTTTATCTACCAGCTGCTGACGTACGAAGAGCAGGAGCACTGCCAGCAAAAGATTGCCAGGTTTCTTGGTTACAAGTCCTTGGCAGGTGAGAGGAAAGCTCCAGCTCCAGCAGGGATGTGCCCAGGGAGTGTGCACTGCTCAGTGCAGCTGCTGCTGTGCTCCAGCTCCTGCTAATAACTAGGGTTTGCTCTGTGAATGTTGGGCTGAAGGTTACTTCTTTTCCTTTTCTGTATAGTCTTGGAAGGGCAATTGCATTTTGAGAGCAAATGTGGTAGTGGTTCGGTTACAAAGGTCTGGGTGCAAAGGGTGCTAGAAGCTCTCAGGCTGTTAGGAAGCTCCAAAAGGAATTGGTGCTCGAAGGGCAGTGTTCAGATAACAGGTGAATGAGCAATGATGGCAGTGGGGTCTGTGAGATGCCCGCAGCCATGCACAGCACCTGCAGTGAGCGCTCAGGATGAAATCTCACCCCAATAGAGCTGGCTCGGAGCAGCCATGTGCTGCTGTCGCCATCCCTTATTGCTGCAGCAGCACGCAGCTGTGCCTCGGTGGGATTATGGGCTTTGCACTCAGACAGCAGAAAGGGGAGGGCAAATTTGGGCTGAAACGTTTTAATCTTTGAATCTGAGCTTCTTAATTGCTTCCAAATTCTTCTACTCTAGGGCATTAGTGTTTTGATATGTTTATTTTAGACTCGGTGTCAGTAAAATGGCACGAAAGAGGTGCTGTGAGGAGAGAGGCTTTGGGGACAACATTGTGGTTTTAGCACAGCCTTTTCCCTCACAGGGGGAACAGCAGAGCAATCCTGCTGCAAATACCCCTGCTATGCACTGATAGGGTATTTGCTCACCCAGTTTGCAGTCTCAGTTATCACTGCTTTGTTGTGTGTGGAATCGTGCCCCAGTGTACCTAACTGCTGTATGTTCCCAAGAACACAGATCCTAAAAATGGAGTTTATGAACTTCCGAAGATCTGGGGGGAAATTAATGTGTGTGCAGATGGCAGCTGTGTGCCAGGAGTGCCAATGTGTGCCCCCAGCCCTGGCAGAGGAGGATGGCACTGTCCCCCAGGACCCGTCCCCCTCTGCAAGCTGCTCCCTGGCTCCCACCCTGGCAGCGAGGGGCAGTCTGTGAGTGCTGCTTGTTTTGGTTGATGATGTGTGTCCATGTGTGGGAGCATGGCCAGAGATCCATGAATTTGGGGTGATTCTTCCTCCTGTCTTCTTCCAAACTCAGTGGCAGTCTCTGATGCCTGTGTCTATAGGTCTGTCTGAACACCAGTCCATGGGACACGTCATACTGACACTCCAGTATCCCCGTCCTGCTGTGAGTCTGAGCCTCTGAGCCATTCTACCACCAGAATGGTTCTCCCAGGCAGTGTTACAGCACTGCTCCCACTGCCCTGTGTCCCTCGAGGGCAGGTAGTTATTGCTGGACACCAATCCTGCTGGGAAAAGGATCAATTCCAATTTTCCACTCTGTGCATCTGCGTTTGCAACTCAGTCTGCTTCCTGGCAGCAGCTTGAGGATGGGGAAAGCCTTGAGCACAGCTGTTGCCGAAGGGCTGGGGGCAGCCCTGGTACAAACAGTGGAGCAAGGGGGGGTCTGGTGGGTCTGTGCATGTCTCACCACTGTGTTTCCTGCTGCAGCTGAGCCCGAGGCAGAGGAACGCTACCGCAGCTCAGTGCGAGGGGCATCGTTGTGCCGGAGCAGCCTCCGGACCAACCGCCCCGAGGAAGGAGGGGCTGCAGGTGGGTGCTGTGAGGCTGGGGTCTTGCAGACTGTGCCCAGGTGTTCTGGGCCACGCTGACATCCTGACACATCCTGACCTGGGCACAGTCGGTGGGAGGAGATGGAGCCTTTGGAAATCCATATTTATGAAAGTTAAGCAGTTCCAATAAGAAGCCTCTTAGGCTGATCCTGAACATTGTTTCCAGTCCCCTCTATTGCTCAGAAGTGAATTGCAAGGGTAAGCAGACCATGGGATTTGCAGTAATCAGAATCATTCCTCCCCTTCAGTGATGCGCATCTCCCCAGTGCTGCTGGTTCCCCCCTTTGGGGCATAGGCTGCAGCTTCCTGTGAGCTGTGTCAGACAGCACCAAGTTCATAGGCAGAACAGCATCTGTGAAACCACTGTGAGAAAAGCAGGTCAAAATGGCACTTTGTGACTATTGATGAAATCCATTCTTGGCTCAAACTGTTCCTCTTTTCAAAGGAAACCCCACATATCGCCCCTTGTCTGAAATGTCTGTCCTCCTGTGGTTGTCCAAACTCCTGAACGTGCACTGGATAAATGGCTCTTCTCTTTAATATCACTGTCCAGCTGTGCAAGGTACAGCTGCAACCACAGCACAACCACGGCACTGCTCGGGTGCTGAGGATTCACAGGAAACTTCCAAACCTACCAGCATGGTGGCCAGAGAAATGCAAAATATTCTCATTTTATAACTGAGCACACGAATGTTCATGGGTCAGTGCTGTGGGGGCATGCACAGGACGGGCTGCTGAAGGTCTGTCTCTGTTTCCCAGCAGGGCAGAGTGACACCGTGGAGGTCCCGGTTCGCTTGATCCCCGGAGAGAGGCAGGCTGGCGATGGCACGTCTCTGCCAGAGACACCCAACCCCAAAATGGTGCGGGCACCACCTGCGGGCACCACTGCCCTGGAACACGGGATCTCTGCTCTCACAGGGAGCATCACCAGATCCCTTCCATGTAAATGTAGGAAAGCAGATAGAAGGGAGAGCAGGAGGGATGTGCAGCACTGCTGTCCATGCCTGGCAGCATCCCTGCCCCCGGGCTTTTCTCTGGGCAATCAGCTTGAATAACGTGGGGGTCTGTCACAGCCCTGTGAGCCGGAGGCTGCTGAGTGGGGGAGCTCTAGTAAAGGCGAAGGAGCATCAGGTCTGGGTGGTGCAGTCTTCTACAGAGTGAGAGATGGGGGTGGTTGAGTTCATGGTGGATGTCCTGTCCCCGGGACATCACAGGTCCCTGGGTGTGTCACAAGCCAGGCCTTGATTCCAGCAGCTCTTTGCCCTTTTTCCCCCAGATGTCAGCTGTCTATGCAGAACTGGAGAACCGCCTGCTGGGCAGCTTCTCCAGCAAGGTGGGCAATGCTGCCCTGCACCACGCATCGTCCCCAGCCCCCGACCCGGCGCATGCTGCAGGTAGCGCCCGATTTCCCTCAGCTCTGGAGAGAGGCAGACGTGGGGGGGTCTCCAGTGGCAGCAGGAACCGCCCGGCAGCGCCCTGTCCCGCAGGTGCCCGCAGATCGGGGGTGCCCGTCTCATGGCCAAGCGACCCACTGGCCGCCCAGCAGTGCTACTACCGCCTGCACAGCAGCCTGCGGTCCCCGAGCAGCACCGAGTCCAATCCCTACGTCAGCCTGGACAGCAGCCCGGCCCCGTCCCCCCAGCACCGGCCCTACCCGCTCAGCCCGCTGTCGCGGCGCAAGAAGCTCTTCACCTTCTCCAGGCCGCCACGCAGCCGCGACACCGACCGCTTCCTGGACGCTCTCAGCGAGCAGCTGGGACACCGTGTCACCATCGTGGATGATTTCCTCACCCCCGAGAATGACTACGAGGAGGTGAGCGTGGTGATGGAAATGCTCCATCAGCCTTTTCCCATGGGGGGCTCAGAACATCCCACGATGGCTGATGGGAGCAACCTTCATCCGCTCCCCTCCTCCCCCCAGATGAGCTTCCACGATGACCAGGGCAGCTATGTCACCAACGACGTCAGCAGCAGCGAGTACATCAGCAGCAGTGACGAGGGCAGCTCCCTCACCTACTCCACGCTGTCGGACCACATCCCCCCACCTCCGCTCAGCCCCCCGCCCCCGCCGCCCCCCCTGCAGTTCCATGACCCCCAACCTGTCCCTGCCAAGGCCGAGCCCCCCAAGGCCAGCACCTCTTCTGCTCCCAAGCCCCTGGTGGGCCACCTGCACCCTGTTCCGCCTCCGCCTCCCCCCCCGCCTCCCCCACCTGTGCCCTGCGCTCCCCCCCTGCACCGGGGGCTGCTGCACCGCCGGAGCGAGACCAACCACATGAGTGTCAAGAGGCTGCGGTGGGAGCAGGTGGAGAACTCGGAGGGGACCATCTGGGGACAGGTATGGCCTGGGAGATGCAAGGGAGTCACAGGTTTATCAGTGGGGAACTGCAAATGTGGTTCACAGCATTGACAGGGAGAGCATGGAGAGCCCATGGGGGGCAAAGAAGAAGCTAAGAGTGAGGCTCAGTGCAATAAACCTTTGGCACCACGGACTTGGGGCAATGAAAAGCTCTAGAGGTGGATTCAGGGCCCTGCAGGGAGATACAGGCCTTGGGAACTCAGCTTCCAGCCTAATGGAGCTCAGCTTCCACCCATGATGTTAGCTGGATGGCAGCTCCAAACAGCTGGATGGGAGCAGTAGGATTGCTCTCCCATCATGCATCCCAGTGGGCACATCCCTCTGCCCTACACCATGGAGAATGAAATGTTTCTTCCCGGTGACTTTTGGATGCAAACAATTCCAGGCATCTCTGGAATTCTATGTTCTTAGTAAAGCAGCTGTTCTCCAGCAGCAGGCAGAGAGCAGCTTGCTCTGTGGGGCTTCAGTGCAGGACAGGAGCTAAACAGATCTATGGGGCAAGGAGGCAGTGATGGATGGAAATGTGTCCTCCCATCTTCTCTAAAGAGAATGAGTAAATCCTGTGAGATGAGTGTAGAAGCACCTCCTTAGGCGGTGAACGACTCCCCAGATTTCTGTAGGGCATTGCTAGTATTATAAATGTCTTATAAGAATAGTGCCATCAGTGTGGGATTTCCTGGGAACACAGATCTCCAGGTGGTGGTGGGGAGGGGGCACAGTGCCCAGGTTCCCACCTGCTCCTCTTCCTCCTGCAGCTTGGGGAGGACTCGGACTATGACAAGCTGAGCGACATGGTCAAATACCTCGACCTGGAGCTTCATTTCGGGACGCAGAAGCCAACCAGTAAGTGATAGAGCCCCTGGGCAGGTCCTGGGGTCAGCCTGAGAGGGGCACAGTGCTCCATGGTCACCAACCATTGCCTGATTCCGGCACCTGGAAGACAGCACCATTCACACACAGGGTGCTGGAGTGCTGGCACTGCAGACTATTAAGGTGAAGACCATTTTGCTGTCTCCCTTAATTCTCTTTGCTGCCGTTATCTGTTTTCTCTCTGCATTTCCACCAACCTGGGCAGCAGAGCTCTGCATTGTTCTGCTCCCAGCTGCCATGCTCAGTCAGCACCACGCCACCCTGTGTGCCAAAGCTGCTCCTCATTGCCACCGCAGGCCTGGCTTCCAACCTGCAGCACACGTTGTACCCATCTGTGATGGGCTCTGCTTATTGCTGTCCACACACGTGTGTTGCCCGCACACGGGGACGCACCGCATCGCAGCTCCGCTGCTCCCGAAGCTCAGCCCTCAAACAGCTGTGAACACATTTCTCTGTCCATAGAGGGCACCACAAGTAACACTTTTCTGTTTATGTATGTAATAACACACAGTAATGGCAGCAGGCACGGGCAGAGCCAATCTCATGCGGGCAGGTTCCGATGGGATGGACTGTGGGAGGGGGATGCTATGTGACCCTTGCCAGGAGCTGTCATTTTGGGGATATTTCTAGGATTTTCTGTGTGTTTCACCTCTCATTTTACCTTTTTCAGCTCCGAGTCCTCCATTCAGGAGATCTTTGAATAGCAGAATTCAAGGATTCCCGGAGCCATTGCTGTGTGCCAAGCATCAGTCCTCCTATCTCATTCATGGTTTCACTGTTTTCAGCAGTTTTCTTCCCGCTGGAGACAGCTGAGCCTGTCCTTACCCACGATTATATCTCTCAGTTTCTCTTCCAGAGCCAACTTTCATGCCTGAAACATTTAAAAAGAAAGACGTGGTTGAAATTTTGTCCCACAAAAAGGCCTACAACACATGTAAGTAAACACTGTGGTGAATGTACCCCCAAACAGGCCCAGAGATGGGACCGGGGATGTAGAGAGCTGGAAAGGTAAAAGGAGGGAGGCTACATGAGCACCATCCCATGAGCACCATCCCAGCACAGCTCCCCTGGTCTGAGCTGCCCTTGTCACCCAGCAGAAGGCCCTGCAGACCTTGGCTCAGCCTGGGCAGCGGGCAGAGGAAGGGAAGGACAGGATGGAGATGGGATGTGACTCATTGGCCTGGGAAGAGCTTGCAGGGCTGTGGGCAGGGCTCAGCACCACATCTCTGGTGCTTGTGGTGGGGTGGGGGCATGGTGGGACCTGTGGAGTCCTGCTGTCCTGGTGTGGGGCTGGGCAGGCGCTCAGGGCACGGTGCCCTGCTGCACTGGAGATGTCCATGCAAAGCAGCGCAACAGTCTGACCGGGGGCTGTGGGAGACAGCGATGCCCCAGGACTCCCTACAGCCTCTGCAGTGCCTTGGGCAGTGGAAAGCCCCCCCTGCTCCGAGCACAGATCTGTGCCATCTTGGGCACAAGGCTAAGTCCACGCTTCTCGGCCACGCCAAACATCCTGCCTGCCGTGCCACTGACTGCATCCTCCCTGCAGCCATCCTGATCGCTCACCTGAAGCTCTCACACATGGAACTGCGTCAGATCCTCATGACGATGGAGACGGACCGCCTGGAGCCTTCCCACATCAAGCAGCTCCTGCTGTACGCCCCGGATGGGGAGGAGGTGCAGCGCTTCCAGAGCTACAAGGAGAACCCTGGCAAGCTGAGCGAGCCTGACCAGTTCGTGCTGCAGGTGCCTGCTGGAGGGAGGTGCTCTGTGCAGCATCCAGGTCATCCCACTGAGTGCTGCAGGGAAGGAGAACAGGGCAGAAAACACGCAGGGCTGTGATGCTGGGGGGGGCTGGGGGCACCCACCACAGGGACCGTGTGAGTGGTGCCTGGGAGCTGGCAGCATTGAATGTCCCTTGGCCAAAACGTGCCTCATTTTTTTGCTGCACACTAAGGAGTGACTTCGCCCAGCTCTGGCTTACTTTCTGTTGACCTGTGGGCATTGCTATAACACTCACTTTCCTACAGCATGATGCCATTTTTAAGTACAGGGAAAAATTTCAATCTTCTAGGAGGGTCTGTGGTTCAAGGACAGGAATAATTTCCTCCTCCTTTTGCTCTCAGATGCTGTCAGTACCTGAGTACAAGATCCGACTGCGCAGCCTTCACTTTAAGACCACTCTGCAGGAGAAGACGGAGGAGATCAAAGCGAGCTATGAATGTATTTGCAAGGCCTCTCTGGAGCTGAAAAGCAGCAAGAAGCTGGCAAAGATCCTGGAGGTCAGAAGCAGCCCTGCTGTGGGGAGGAGCCCTTGGTGACCCCAGGGCTGGGCATGCTTTGCCATGCTCAGATGAGCTCAATGAGCTGCCCCAAATGATGGTGAACTCCCTCAGCTTTGCTTTTAAAAAAAAGTCAGGTGGGGTCAATGAGGATACAGTGTGACAAAAGGCATTTCCGGATGAGAGATGAATTGCCATGGGCTCCTGGCCAGTGACCCCCAGCACCTCACTAAGTGCTGGGGAGGAGATGCTGGTTGCATGGTAACAAAGAGCAAGCAGGGATCCAGAGCCCCAGGCTGGGCTCCAGGTGTTCTGAGGTCCTGTCCCTGCAGTGCCTCAGTGCTCCAGAGCCATGGTGTGAAGAGTCAGATCCTTAGGGAAGGGAACAGCTCTGCTGGATTGCTGCTTTCTCTTTAAAGCTCCTGTTAAAGATCCACATATAACATCTGCAAAAGGTTTTTAGGAGGGGAAGGATTTACTGGGCAGCGGGACATTCCTTACCCTGCAGACAGGGAGAGCTCAGCAGCCTCCAGAATTAACTTTGTTCCTGCAAGGGATGCTGCTGAGAGACAAAATCCTATTGTGCTGAAAATGGCAAAGGCACTGATCCAGACCAAGCACAAGTGCTGCAGGGAGGGAAGGTGCTCCTGGACAGTGCTAAAGTAAGCTGAATTTATTGAACATCCATCTGACCCAAAAGCAGGCACCAAAGGAGATGGGCACCAAAGGAGATGGGCACCAAAGGAGATGGGCACTGCCTGTGCTGCTCAGTCACTGTGGTTTCTCTTTGCAGTTTGTGCTGGCCATGGGAAACTACTTGAACAACGGGCAGCCCAAGACCAGCAAAACGACAGGCTTCAAAATCAACTTCCTCACAGAGGTAAGGACACAGAGCTTACTTTTCCTCATGCAAGAGGCAGCAGTGCCAGCAGCAATGCAATGAGAGATGGGCAGCACGGAGGAGCCTCTGTGCAGCCAGAGCTGCTGGGTGCTTCCCAAACCCACTCTGCATAGGGCCTACTTCCTTTCTTTGCTTTGCTGCAGCTGAACACAACCAAGACCGTTGATGGGAAATCCACCTTCCTGCACATCCTTGCCAAATCTCTCAGCCAACACTTCCCAGAGCTTCTGGGCTTTGCCAAGGATCTTCCCACAGTGCCGCTCGCTGCCAAAGGTAATGGAACACAAACACATGTGGGAGCATCTACACAGCCTCATGGTTCATTGTGGGTGTAGGGGATAGGGTTTGGTGAACGGTTGGGTATTGGATTGGCCATGAGCTGCTCACCATTGGCACAAGCCGGGAGGAATGGTGCTGAGTGAGAGAAGGAGGATGCAAAAGCATGAGGTTAGCAACAGGGAGGTCCCAGCTGACCCATGCTGATGACTGCTGGCTATGTATGCTGTGCGTCCACGGTACAACCACAGGTACAGCCCAGGCTGAGGATCACAGGGCTCAGTGAGCTGCCATAAAGAAATCACAAAGATTTTAGGGTCACCCTCTGCATGCTGGCACGTGGGATGACTGCAGGCAACCATGGGGGTCCTCCTGGCACTCCATCCCTTCCTGGGTGGCAAGCAAATTCCCCTGGGAATTGGTGCTGCAGAGGATAAATAAAGATAAGATAACTCAGCCCCAGAGGTGCAAGTTTTCCCTAGATGAAGGTCTGTACTGGCAGCTTTCCCAGCTGGATTTTGCATGTGGCCTTGCTGCTGTTTAAACCCCACGGACAAGGCAGGGCAGAAGGAGATGTGCAGTGCCTGAGTTGGCAGCAGGAGGCAGCCAGAGCTGGGGAACGTTGCCCACTCCTCTTCTTCTGCAGTGAACCAGAGAACACTGACAGCCGACCTGAAGGACCTTCACTCCACTGTCACTGACATCCAGATGGCCTGCCACAGCATGCCAGCCACCGCCGAGGACCGGTTTGCCATCGTGATGACCGTATCCTTCTGTAAAAGAGGCAAGTCCCCAGCACACTTGCTGCCCTCCAGTAAAACCATTTAGTGGCCGCTGTCCCTGCCTGGTAGCCATTAGAAGTGGTGATGTCCATGCCAGGCCCCAGTCTGGGTTGTTTTCCTTTACGCCATCCCTCCCAGTCCTTCCTGGAGAGCGCGCAGCCTGCCATGCGCTCACTGGACGACCTGCAGCACAGGGCCATGGAGGAGTTCAGCAAGGTGCTGTCTTTCTTTGGGGAAGACTCCAAAATGACAACTTCAGAAGCTTTCTTTGGCATTTTTGCAGAATTCATGAGCAAGTTTGAGGTGAGTTGTATTTTTCAAAGGCAGTCAGAAAAGGGTTTCCTTGCAGCAGCAGCAAGCAGCAAAATGGACATTTTTCCAACACCCAATAAGTTTGAAGCTGGTGCCCGATGCAGGGGGGGACATTCTGCAGTGTGCTCCTCACCTCACCTGATTCTTTGCTATTTGCTCTCTCCCCACAGCGGGCGCTCACGGATGTGCAGGTTGGAGACAGCCAGCGCAGCCCCAGGATGACATCCCCCCTTGCCTGGTGACAACATGAGGCGCAAGGATTCGTTGCCAATGAAGTGCAATTTGCTCCCATTGAGTTTGGTTGTAAATAGGCTGCTGCCACCTGCCACCATCGAGCAGAACCGCAGGGGCCGGGGCAGCGTGGATGCTGAGCACACGTGTGGATGGCTGCAGATGGAGACGAGGCTGAGACACTGGTGCACAAAGGGAAACCCTGTGCTGGTTTGATGGCATCCTTCCTAGCGTCCTTCATTTCTAGTGTATCACAGAATCAAGGATTGCAGACACATCTGGGTGAAACCCCGCTGCCCTGTGCTCCCATGGCACACACTCCTGGCACCAGGGCTCACTGGAGCCCTGTCACTCATCCCCACAACCACGTTCTGTGTGGTTGTGCAATGTCCCAGCCTCTCATGCAGGATGTGTACGTAGTGTTCCCCTTGCAGGTGCAGAGCCCTGATGCCAGGAGCCCGAGCTGGAAGCACCAGGGATGGGGTACACTGTGCAGCAATGCTGAGGCGATGGGAAGAAATGAGACCTTGCAGAACCCCAGTGACACAATATGTAGTCCTAAATGAAGATCCAGGCTGGTTTTGCCCAGCTGCTCAGGGGAGCAAGAAAAGCCCCACAGCCCTTCCTGGCCATCAGCTTTGCATAAGAGTTTGTCAGTGACTGACAGAAATTTTCCCAGTAATCTGATGTCATCAGCACTAGACTTATCCGAACTCACCAGGAACCAGGGATCCCTGAGCATTTTGGCGCCTCCTTGGAAAGCACAAAATCTTTGGTAGCTTAAAAATGAACGGGAGCCCTCTGATGCCCTGGTACTGCCCTGAGAGCAGCAGAGAGCAGCCAGAAGCACCCCGTGCCTTCTGGAACCCGCTCCCAGGGCTTGGGGATGTACTATGACTTGAGCAGTCCCTGCAGGCTGTCTCAGGAGCCTGATGCACATCCATCCTGCAGCAGCGGCTGTTTGCTGTAATCAAGGCAATTCCCCGCCAGATGTCCCTGGACAAAGGGCTAGCAGCACCCTGCAGTCCGTGCACGTGCCTCCAGACCACGCAGCGCCCGCCAGCTTTGCGGCACAACACGGCAGTGCGTTACACAGCGAGGCTCTGCTCGGTGCACAGCGCAGCCACTGCTGTGCGCGTCCCACCCACCTGAGCCCCCCACTCGCTGACGCCTAGGTGACCCCCCCATGCCGATGCCAGAGTGAGAGCTCTTACTGTGCTGAAACACACTGTTACCAACCTGTGCATTATTTATGGGAGACCTTATAACCCTCAAATCTTCTCTTTTCAATACTTTTTTTTAACCCTTCTCCCCACGTGTTTTTGGTTTATACAGCTGTAAGTGCCAGGCGGTTCCCAGCCTCGTGCTGTCAGAGCTCTTCTCTCCCCCAGTGATGGTGCAGCGCAATGCGCACCCATCTCCACTTCATGGTTTGGATGTTCTCACTGCATTCAGGTTTTGGTTTTTGGTTTTGTTTTTTTTTTGTAAAAATGTATTAAAAATTCAAACCGCTGGAGGTTATTATGCAACCATCATTAAAAATGTGAAAGTGCTGTAAATAGATTTTGCTACGTGTTGTAACTTTGCAGGATAGCTAGAGCCCCGGCCTCCTTGGTGTTTTTATGTGAATATTTTCAAATTTCAAAACCCAGAACTTCTGAGATACGGTTCTATCATTTGATAATGGGACTGTGTGTATTCATGGTTCAGTATCTACCTGATGCCTATGTGCTGTTCCCAAAATAAAGCTGCTGCCTTCTGCCTCCTGGCTGCATGTACATCTCTGCTCTGTTGAAAACTGCTTTGTACAACAGCTGCAGATGGAGGTGAGAGGAATTCTGCGTTTGGCACTTGTGTGGCTGCACACCTCGCTATCAGTCCCTTGACCTGCACTGGGGAGGTGCATCATCTGACCCTGCTGGTATGGGGAAAGTTACTGCAGTCATGTAGAAAAGAGTTATTTGTGAGCAGAATTCAAGCCAGTACGATGAATATCAGCAGCAAATTCTTAAAATAGTAGGGATTTTTTTCTGCAGCCTTCAGAAGAAAACAGCTGTGTGTGTGAGAGCCTGTGAATTGTTCCCCTCTGAAAAGGAATTCCTGGCTGCAGCTGAGGCAATGTCCTTGGGGCAATTTATCTCTCTTTATGCCACCAGCAGAGATAGGGGCTGGTCTGCTATCAGATCTCCTAGTTGCAGTTTAGCTTGTTTACAGTGGCCTGCTCCATGGCAGCTGCTCCCTGGGGGCTCTACACAGAGCTGGCACCAACCTGTGGGTAGAAGTCAATCCTGGGCACACGGATTGTGAGTCAGCCTCAGCAACACTTGCCATGTGCTCTTTGGTTTCTCCCTGATAACTTCATGTGTTAAGCAATCCTTTCCCAGCCCCATGCAGCAGGTGGGAACTCCCAGCCCTGCCCAGCCCATCCTCAGCACCACAATCTTGGCCGTGGGTCACCTTCTTGGGGAGTGTGTCCTAGGAAAGGATCCAGCTACCAGCCAGCCCTGAGGTGACCCCAGGCTGCACTTCACGTGTGGGAATGCCCAGGGGGTTACACTCTTTCCTGCAAGAAATGGGGAGGATATTAAAAATAAAATAAAATAAAATAAAATAAAATAAAATAAAATAAAAAGAGTTGCTTCAGCAAAGCCATGGTGAAGTCCTGGCCACAGCTCCAGCTGGAAGACTGGCTGGGACAAACTAGCACCAGGATGACCAGATGATCTCCAAAGGTCCCTTCCGACTCTGTGACGTTTCCAAGCCACGCTGGAACATGTCTGAACGAGTCTCCTGTGTGCATTGTTAGAAGTGCCCTAAGCTGTGCTTTTTTTCCTGGACCCTGAGAGCTGCCAAAAGACAAACTGAAGTTTCAGCTACGGAGGGGAAGGGCTGGAAGTCAGAAAGTATCACAGCTTGGAGGTAGCACAGGGCACCCGGGTGCTCGGCTCATGGCTCCTGAGGTTCTGTGTTGTTCTAACACAATTTAGGAAATCCTGGCATTTCCACATTCTAGCAGATCAAACGAAAGCACCTCCAGCCACAAGATTGGTTACATCCATCAGTGTGATCTGATCTAAAAAACAGGTTTTCCTACTTTCCTTCTGGCTTGCTTTGGGGTGCTCCTTTTCATCACTACATATTTAACTTTCCTCCACTGTCTGTCTAGAAAAGGAAAGGTGAAAGTTGTAATTCTCATTCTAACAGCAGAGGTTTTAAGAGAGGCGAGGTTTCCCGAAAGGCAGCACAGAGAGCTGTGGCATGACACGACCTGCAGGCTCTGCTCAAGGGCAGCCAGCAATGGCAGTTCTGCCTGGCCGTCAGCTGCACCCATGCCTGGGCGTCAGCTGCACCGCACTTCTTGCCGCAGCCTCTCCTTTTGGAAGGTCCCTTCAGCACCATTCAGCACATTTTATTTGACTGCGAATGCTTATCCACCCTGATCTCAGAAAGGAACTCAGTCCTGGGGTTCACCTACAGGCTCGCAGACAGACCCCAGCCCACGGCTGAATCCTGCCCTTTGTGAAGCTCAGGCACGCATTCAGACGCAGGGCTGTCAGCTCCCTCCTGTGTCTTGTGGTGTCAGCCTGCGAGGACATCGGCGCAGACTTTCATTGTTACTTGTCCCTTCATGAGCTGCGCAGATTGCTTAAGAGGATGGCACTCTTTGGAGTTTGACCTATGAGCGCTGACGGTGAAAATAACTGCTTCTCACCACAGCCTCGGGAGACCGAACGAGTAACTTCGGGCAATTAGTTTAACTTTGACTATAAATATTCCTCCTCGTTCCTTGTGACACTGTTAACAGCTCCGCTGGCAAATCCCCATTCTCTGGCAATATTTAAGCTGCCCGTCAGTTGGCAGAGGCTCGGTGGTGCCTAGCGCGAGGGAGCAGAATGAGACCCAGCTGAGCACAGTAAGTCCTCCGGCTTCTACCTCGCGGTCGGGCGCTGGGCTGCGGGCGGCTGCGGGGCGGACCCCCTCGGGGGCGGCGGTCACTGTAGGAGGGATACAGAGCTGGGAAAGCTTTAAAAAACCCCCTTGCAGCGGCATTGAGAGATACAGCGCCGGCTGTGGCTCGGCACCCACGTGGCCGCGTCTCCCCGGACCATTGATAAAGGCCGGCTTCAGCGGCCGCATTTCAATGCCACGGATGTTCCTTGCTCACAATCTCTGGCGAGGAAAGCGCTGCCGCCTGTGCCAGGAACCGAGGGGGACCGCGCTGTGACCTGAATGCACAAAACGGGCAAAATTTCCACTGTGGCAGAGTGAGGATTTGAAGCCAGAGCAGCTGAGTCCCTGTGCTCTGTGCGGCGCCCACAGACACAGCCCGGTGTGGGACACCCCCAGCACGTCTCTGCGTTCCCTCGTTGGCAACGCAGGAAACAGCTGGTGGTACTCGCATTGCAGAGGGAAAACATAAAGCCAAGCCCTGCATGGCACTGAACTCAGGTAGCTCAGTGCAGACTGTGCTGCAAGTGCACAGCACCTGATGTGGGAGGTGCTTTGGGTTGATAAGAAATGGCAGAATGAGAGCTCAAAAGAGAAAGCGGGAGGTGGCAGAGGGGTTAGCAGCTCCCGTGGCTGGCTCACCAACGAGCATTTCTCTTCTCCAAGTCAAGTGTGCCAGCACAACCTCAGCACCGGCCCAGACGTCTCTCCTTCGGGAGGTGCAACACCAGCACTCCTAGAAGATGTGGAGGGACCTGAGCATGTTATAAGGCAAAGGAAAGGCTCTGCAGCCCCATAGGTTGTGCTCTCAGCACTCACCATTTAGAGTGTGGTTCTGAATGGGCTTTGGCACTGCAGTTCCAGGTTGTGGCTACCGCAGGGCACAGCTCACCTGCTGCGTACGGCAGGGGATGGGACTGTGCCTGAAAACCACCCACTGCCCAACATTCCCATAAACGCAACCCCAACCTGGGCTGGGGCTGATCTCAGCAGGGACACAGGACACTTTTTAGTGCTGCCCAGTGAAATTGTTGCATTTTCATCACCAGTGCATTTGCAACATTGCCTCGATGTGTAGGGATGGTGAATGTGCTTTTGTGTATCCATTCCCACTCTGCTTTGTTCACACACTTGGGCTTTATGTACCTGGCCATGCCAGCGACACCCAGGAGCAGCTGCTTGCACTTCAGGCAGCTCTTTAGGCACCAGGGAAGGTGAGAGTCAAAGCTGCATTTTCCTGTATCAACAAACGGGTGAGGCCAGAGAACATTGTGAAAGCCATGCACAAGGCACAGGTAGATGTCTCTGTGCTGTGCTGGGCGCTGGGCTCAGGGGAAGAACCTGTTGGGCTGCTCCTCTCCCCAGCAGCAGGTGACACCGCCTTTCCCTGCCCCACCTTTTCCAGCATTTTGAGGTGGGAGCTTATAAGTGTCAGCTTACAAGTGCAGCAGTAGCCAAGGGACCAGGCATAAGGAGCAGAAGGAGGAGTGGGCACTCGGTGTCCTGGTGGTGCTGTGGGCCCAGGGGACATCTCCTCAGCTCAGCAGGGTAATGGAGAGCAGATCCCGTGGCTGGGCAGAGTAGGGCACCCTGGGGATGTTCAGGAGCAGTCAGCAGCTTCCCCTTCTGCCAGAGTGCTGCAACCACACAGCCCATGTTTTTCAGATCTATGCCCAGAGGAAGCGCCCATCCTGCACAGAGAGCCATGGAGAGCACCAGCAGTACCCCATCATTGGCGACACCCCAGTGGGATGTGTTTCCCCAGAAGACACTTGGCGCCGTAGACATCACTATCCTCGTGCTGTACTTTGTGTTTGTCCTGGCTGTTGGGCTCTGGGTAAGCATTTAACATTCAGACTGCTGTTATATTGAAGAATATGGCTGTTTGGACTTCAGCTTATTTTACTTCGGCTTGAATCAAGCCATACTTCACTGAATTCAACTACATGAGTGGAAGGGCACAGCTGACAGGTCCTTTCCCCTACTTCAGCATGGAGAAGTGCCCTCACTGCACCGCAGGAGGGCTGTTCAGCTCCAGTGTTTGTGGAGGCACTGAGAGCACTTGTGAGGAAGAAGTCATGTACCAAGTACTACTAATAACGTTTTGTTTATTCGGGAAGGAACTGCTGTCCCATGTATCATCTGTGTTTGTCAGCGGTGAGGTCCTGCCAGCAGGTTTTGTAAATTAAAAATAGTCCCCACATACAATTACGGCAGCAGGACATCCTCCTGGCATGGCTTTGCAATAGCAGAAGCACAGTCTGGCTGTCACAAGGCAAGATGAATGGCTGCTGCCTCCACATGCAATGCAGAACTCACCATTTCACAAGAAAACCTTTGAGATCTCTGAAGAATGGGAGTCAACATGTAATAAATGCAATGTGTAGCACTCCTCCTGATAACTGCAGGTGCCCACAACTCTTGTCCAAAATTGCTTGCCTCACTGTGGGTTTGGAGTGAGGACAGGACAGGCTCCTGCTGGGGGAGCAGCCATGCGCTCTGTGCTGTTCTGAGCAGTAGCTGATAATGGTGATCTTTTGTTCTGCTCTTCTGCTTTCTCAGTCCATGTGGAAGACGCAGCGCAGCACGGTGAAAGGTTACTTTCTGGCTGGGGGACAGATGGCGTGGTGGCCTGTAAGTATCTTTGTTGTTATCCTGCTTGTGCTCCCAGGTTACAGTGAGACCTTTGTCTGTGCAGAATTCATTTCTCCAAAAGGAAGAAAGATGTGATCCATGTTTTTGCAAAGACTCTGTAACAATGCTGGCTTTCTCCAAGACCAGTGCGTCTGGCTGGCACAGTGTCTCCCTGCCACCTCCCCTCTGTGCACCCCCAGCTTCCCAGGGACACAGTGCCTGATCCCTGCCTCTCTTCCCAGGTGGGTGCATCCCTGTTTGCCAGCAATGTTGGAAGCGGGCACTTCATTGGCCTTGCAGGGTCAGGAGCTGCATCAGGAATCGCTGCAACAGCCTATGAGTGGAATGTGAGTGCGGCATTGCATGGCATGGCATGGCTCCATATGCGTGGCAACCCTTCTGCTGCCTCTACCAGCTGCTGGGGGGCCTGAAGAGTCCCCAGGTCTCCATGCCCCTGAGTGCCATGTGCTCTCCCCACCTGACTGCAGCCTAGAGCAGCATTTTGACCTTCCTTTCCACTTGTTTTGCAGGGCATGTTTACTGTTTTGGTGCTGGCATGGTTATTCCTTCCCATTTACATAGCAGCAGGAGTAAGTAAATGGGCCGTTGTGTCCATCAGTCACTTTCTGGCATTCAAACCCCCCCGTGGCTCAGGAGCTCAGCCATGCTCAGTTGCAGCTGCACGGCTCCCAGCTCAGGCCCTGTGTGCTGCTGCCTTTCCAACATGTCTGTCCCACACAGGTGACCACCATGCCAGAGTACCTACAGAAACGCTTTGGTGGAAAAAGAATCCAGATTTTCCTGGCGATTCTCTACTTGTTCATCTATATCTTCACCAAAATATCAGTGAGTAGGAAAAAACGGTAGGAAGTTGAATTCAAGCTGCTTTGGAAGAGTGTGTTACCCAGCCAGGCTGAGATCACAGAGATATAGAATGGTTTGATTGGAAAGGACCTCTGAATGCCGTGTGGTGCCACTCCCTGCACTGAGCAGGGACACCCACAGCTCCATCAGTGCTCAGAGCCCCATCCAGCCCGACCGTGGGTGTCTGCAGGGATGGGGCACTGCCTCTCTGCCCTTACTGCAAACAGCTTCTTCTTTAGATCCAATCTGAATCTCCCATTTGAGTTTGAAACAGTTTCCTCTTGTAGGTCTGTAGTGACAGACCCTGCTACAGTCTGTCCCCTTCTCTCTTATAGCCCTGCTTTAGGTACTGAAAAGATGATGCAATGGTTGGCCCTTCCCTGGATTAACAGAAATAGAGGTGTATTTTTAAAGTACCTGAGAAAGGTGAACTGTAGCTGTTTAGAGAAGCTACACAAAAATGATTACTTTTTTCCCCACTAGGGATTTGAATGCTTGCTACAGCAAGGGGAAAGCTAGATGTCAACATCCTGAGCAATTACCCATTGGAAGGTTAAGCTGAGTGGATGCTCTGTTGTCAGATTTGTATGCCTGGCTGTCTTGCCCAGTTTCTTCCCTTTGCATGTTCATTTCCTGCACAAACACCTACTGCTGCTATCTGCAGGATTAACAGGAATGCAGGAGCTGGTATGTGCTCAGGCAGAAAGAGCTCCGTGATTTATTGCTGCTTCCCTTTGATGCAGTGCCTGGAATGAATAACAGGAGCAAGCCTTGTGCAACCCCGCGAGCTGCTCATTAACTGTGCAGCACTGCACGAGCTGGAGAAAGTGGAGAGGTCTCTGTCTGTGATTTTCCTGTGCACACAGGGCACAGGTGGGCCGGGAGCCTGGCGCACACCTGCCTGATCCCTGGGAGCACTGCATACTTGGGGTCCTGTGGATGCTCCTTAAGAACATCCTGTGATGCTAATCACTGCATGTCCGTTCCCTAGCATCACCAGCTTATAGGGGTTGGGTAATGTCATCTAGCAACTGCAATCATTTTTGTTCATAGGTTGATATGTATGCTGGGGCCCTCTTCATTCAGCAAGCTTTGCACTGGGACCTCTACATTGCTGTGGCGGGCCTGCTAGCAGTCACTGCTGTCTACACCGTAGCAGGTGCGTGGCTGAGTTTCAGGTCGGAGCACAGCAGGTCCTGCTCAGCGTGTGCATGTAATGCACAAAACAGCCTCATGCTTCTGGTAGGAGCCCTAAATTTCACATTCTATCTGTTTTTGCCGTGAGTACAGAAAACAAGGAGAACAGCAGATGGTAACTCACCTGTTAAAAAGTACTACCAGGAGTGAGTATGTGAACGCCCTTTACAAGGCCACGCCACATATGAATGCATGGCAGTCTCTCCTTAAGAGAAGTGATGCTCATGGCATTTGCCCAGTGCAGTTCCCCCTCTGGGCTTTTTAGAGTATGAGGGATTAACATAGCAATGAGCTGAGTAATGCAAAAAGCATTGTCAGTCCTGGGTGCCCTTTTGGGGCTTAACAGTGGCCAAATGGAACAAAGCCATGCACGGAGGGAGCACAAATCCCACACAAACAAAGGTTGCTCCTTTCCCAGCGCTCACCCCTCCTGATGCTGCTTACAGAGATCGCCTCCACCACTGCTGTTTTTCCTCCTCCATATTCAGCCTGGGCTTTGTTTTGGAGTTTTTCCATGCATTTCCCATTGAAGTATTTATACCGGACATCTGCTTCTTGGTGACAAAATGGTGATTCATTCTGATTTGCAACACGAGGTGCAGGGATGGCTGAGTGCGGGCAGAGCAGCACGGCGCTGCTCCCTGGGATGCTGCCGAGGGGGTCGGAGCAGATTCCAGCTCTGCTCTCTGCTCCCACAGGTGGTCTGGCTGCCGTCATCTACACGGATGCATTGCAGACCCTCATCATGCTGGTCGGTGCCATCAGCCTCATGGTCTTCAGTGAGTGCTCCTCCTTGCTGAGCTTACAGAAGCTTTAGCACTACAGACATGCTGGGTCGTTACAAGTGTTTACTTGTTTGCTGTTCTGAGAACTGCTTTTTATGTGTTTTTTTCCCTGTAGAAATATGTGTTCATGTAATCTTATCAAGTCAAATAATCTTACAGTAGTTCTTAAGTGGTAAAAATGCACGAGAACTCCATGAAAAATTAATTAAAGAAATAGGTTCTGAAGTAATATAAAAGATGAACAAGCATCATCTCTAGCCAACAGGTTTACAGCGTGATGCCATCCCCTGCCCAGCACTAAAATTGTAGAATAGATTACACTGCCATAATGTTGGGTTGGAAGGGACCTTAACAATCATCTCATTCCAACCCCCTGCCATGGATCAGTTGCCAAGCCAGTAACTCCCGATTTAAACAATGCTTGTGGAGGATTTACAGAGACCATAGCTATCCATCTATCGAGCAAACTGTAGAGACTAAAAACCAAGGGCACAGAAGACGTGATGACTGCTTCCCATGACCTATTTTAGGCTTTGTTGAAGTCGGCGGTCTGGAAGGTCTGCAGGCAAAATACTTTGATGCCATTCCCAGCACCCGCAAGGAGAACAGCAGCTGCGGCTTGCCAAGGGAAGACGCTTTCCACATTTTCCGGGACCCTGTTAACTCCGACCTTCCCTGGCCAGGGGTGCTGGTGGGGATGACCATCCCATCCCTGTGGTACTGGTGCACTGACCAGGTGCGTCGCTGCTTCCGCCTCGGTTGGGTTTTGAGGACGTGTTCTCGGCTGTTTGACTCCAATGGCAGACCTGAGGTGTGCAGCATAGCCTGGACTAGTCACTATTTCTGACAGCAACGCAGTAAAACGTGTTGCTTTCAATCCTCAGACTGCAAAACTGCAGAAGCACAACTAGGTTTTGTGAATTATTTCAAGGTAGAAAGAGGAGAGAATGTGTCTCATTGTTAATCCCAGTCCATAAGGATGAAGCACTCTTAAACTCTCTCAGCTCTGCAGGGCTCTGATCACCTTCACCCCAGTGCTCGCTTTTCTACAGTTGCAATAGTTTAGAGAACACAACATATAAACAAACACAGCATGCCAAAGAGCAGTGCGTGACCCAACCCCACCACCAGAGCTGGCTCTGCCCCACCCAGCAGCAGATCCAAAGTGTTTCTTCCCCTCCAGGTCATCGTTCAGAGGTCCCTTGCTGCTAAAAATCTCTCACACGCCAAGGGAGGCTCCCTGATGACCTCCTACCTGAAGATTTTGCCCCTCTTCATGATGGTGATGCCAGGCATGATCAGCCGGGTCCTCTTCCCAGGTCAGTGCTGAAGGAGAGTTCTGCTCCCTCTGGCAGCCGCTACAGGGTTGTGTCCATTCTGTGCAGCTGAGACAGCTTTTGCAGGACATCAAGTCCCAAAGTATGACAAAACTTCCTCCCAGCTACAACTAGCAGAATGCAAATCCTCCTGCAGCAGCCTTCAGCTATACTGTTTCTTTTGACCCCTGAATATTGCTTCTCACCTGCCTTGCTTATTTCAGACCTGGTGGCTTGCGCAGAGCCAGAGATTTGTCAGAAAATCTGTGGCAACCCATCCGGCTGTTCTGATATCGCTTACCCGAAGTTGGTGATAGAGCTCCTGCCTGTAGGTGAGCAGCCTGGGCAGGAAAAGCCAGAAAGGAAAAAACCTGCAGCTGTAATTTGGTGGGGCTACATTGGGCTAGATGGAAGTGTGGTGAGGGACAGCATACAGCAAGTGGTTATTTGGGATTCTCAGTGAGGCTGCACTGATCTTTCTGCTTCCAGGACTCAGGGGCCTGATGATGGCCGTGATGATAGCAGCCCTCATGTCCTCCCTCACATCCATCTTCAACAGTGCCAGCACCATTTTTACCATGGACCTCTGGAAACATTTCCGGCCTCGATGCTCCGAGTGGGAGCTCATGATCATTGGCAGGTATGTCGTGAGGGATCCACGATAAGAGAAAATGGGCTGAGAGCCCCATAGTGTACAGGTTTGCTGCAGTGCTAAAGCTGAGGCCTCATGGTTACAAGTGATCTCAGAAGGAGCTTTGTGAGATGGACAATTGGAAAAGAAACATCTGAGCTAACAATACCGACATCTTCTTGCATAGGGTCTTTGTGCTGCTACTTACGGTGGTCTCTATCCTGTGGATCCCACTGGTCCAGGCTGGCCAAGGCGGGCAGCTCTTCATTTACATCCAATCCATCAGCTCCTACCTGCAGCCCCCTGTGGCAATGGTGTTCATATTGGGCTGCTTCTGGAAGCGAGCAAATGAGAAGGTAACAGCCCCTCTAGGCAGTGCTGGACAGTCATCCCTGAGGCAGGAATTCCTGGTGCTTTTCAAAAGAGGTTTTGTAAGCAGTGAGAGGACTACATTGCTTGGCTGCAAGGTGCCCTTCATAAAGCCTGAAGCTCGTTAGGGCCTTGCTTGCCATTCATTAGATGCACTTGTGTGATCTGCACCAGGGGGCCCACATATTTAAGGAGCATGGCACCAGGAATCCAAAGCCTGCAGCTCCTCACCTGGTGCTGAGTATGGGGTGTAAAGCCTTCTCAAACCTGGCTTCGCTTTGCTGGAGGGCAGTCAGTAGCACCTGTGGTTAAAGCAGCCATTGGGATGCAAACATCCCTCTTGAATGGCCCTCTGGTCTCCAATACAGGGCAGACACCACACTACTGTAACAGCAGCAGCGCACCTAGATAAAACAGCACAAGTGGGAAAAGGAGGGATGGAAGGCTGCCTAACAAGCAAACAGGAAGGAGAAAGCCTGGCAGCTGATAGCCCTGAGTCCTGGGCGGGCTGACATTTCCTGCTCCAGCAAATAACCCTCCCTTCCCAGGGCGCGTTCTGGGGCCTGGTGATCGGGCTGCTGATGGGCGTCATCCGGTTGGTGCTGGACTTCATCTTCCCTGAGCCCCAGTGCGGGGAGCGGGACACGCGGCCAGGCGTGCTGCGCTACATGCACTACCTCTACTTCTCCATGGTCCTGGCGGCCGTCTCCACGCTCACCGTGCTGCTTGTCAGCCTGCTGACGGAGCCCCCCTCGGAGGAAATGGTGCGTCCACCCCTCCCATTGCTTCCCTTGTTGGTGAATGGATGCCTCTCGTTACATCCATGGGAATGAGGCGGAGATAAATAATCTGGAAATGGGCGTTTCCACCCATTCTCAGTCCACCAAAACACTTGTAGCAACCTGTAACAGCAATCCCTCCTTTGCTCCAGCGCCCTGCTGCTTTCCTTTTAAGGTTTTGGTCCAGTATATCCACAGTTCCACCCTGGAAACAGGTCAACAGTTGATGTTACAAAGAGCTGTTCTTAAGTTCAAACGTGTGTGTTTAATGCATAACAAACTAGCTTTTTCCCTCTATTTTCCAAGAAATTCCAGATTCTGGGTCATCTTTATGAACTCTTACTAATTTAGTGAGGAACCATTTTTACTCGCAGAAAAGAGAAATCAAGGGCAGAGAGCACACTTCCTCTGGAACAGGTTTGTGCCAGTTTGACTACTTTTAATAGACATACTGAGGCTACAAAAAAAACGTAAATAGCAGAAAGGAGGGCCAGAAGGGACCTTCAGAAATCGTACAGCCAATGCATCTCTTGCTTCGAGACAGGACTAACCTGGCATTTCTGAAAGATCCATGGTGAACTCGCTCCCATAAGCCCCCAGAGGGAGGTGCCCAGGGAAGCGCACCACCAGCTCAACATCCTGCCCTCTTTGCAGAAGTTTTTCCTCTTCTCCAACTTGAATCCTTCCAGCTTCATGTTGTGCTCATCCCTTCATGTCTGCCCTGTCACTGGTATCGAGAACACTCCTCTTTAATGAGCCTTTGACATATTTCAAGAAAATTATCCTATCTCCCATCTGTCTTTTCTTCTCTAAACAACTCCCGTCCTGTGAATCATTCCTCACTGGCCACGGTTTCCATTCTTTTGCTCCCTTCCCTGGCCCGCTCAGGCTGCATCCAGCGATACCCACGCAGTAACCAAAAGTGAAGACCTCCTTCCTTCCAAGAGCTCTCAGGCTGCAGATAAAACTAACCCAGCGCCGCTCTGCTGCCAGCAGCGGGGCACTGAGCCGTTCACCTGCTCCAGCAGAGCGGGAGGACAGACTTCAACCCCTCACAGTGTTCTCTCTGCAGGCTGCTGTACTGCTCAGGCAGTCCTTTAAGCGACCGCAAAGCAGTTTAACACCACTCTTCATGCCATCAGATAAGTCGGCTTACCTGGTTCACACGTGGGGATCCTCCAGCCAAGAAAGACCTAGCGGTCAGCACTTCTCCTGACACTGCCAAAGGAGCACGCGAAGCTGAGCGCCCAGCTCTCCAGATTGATATAAGCATTGCTTCTGAAAATAGTACAAATGATAACAAATGTAAGTGCTCCAACACCATACTCAGTAACACCCACAATTAACAACCCTAGGCATTGTGCACCCTGAAGACAAGAACAGTTAAAACTGCTTCCTCTGGATTTCTGTATCTTCAGGGCATGCTAAAGGGTTTTACCTGACAGTTTCACCTAAGCAAAAGCTTAGTTTCTTTTCCATCTCTTGATGGCATTACATATGCTTGAAATCAAGAAGGAGCTGGATGGGATGCAGAAAGCCATGCCACTGTCCTGCATAGAGCCTAGTGCTGCCTGCACCTGCTGCAAGGAGAACTGATTGAAAGGGGAGGGTGGAGGAAAAACACAATTACTTTCATGAAATTCCATTTCTGTTTTTCAGTGATGTTTTCTGATGGACTCTAGCAGCAGGGAGAACCCAGAGCCCTGGGCGGAGTTCTTGACAGATCAGTGAAGGAGGATTTACATTTTTTAAAACTTGTGCTTGTCGGTATTAGGTACAAACATGCACAGCAACTCATTCTGCATTTTCCAGCAATGGTTACCATCACTTGTTTTTGCCAGGCTTGGGACACTGTTTATGCAACTGTGCAGCTGTGTATTCCTCTGATCTATAAAAAGCTAAGGAAAAGATCAGTAAGGTAATGAGGAAGTGAAGTGCAGATCTCTCAGTGCTGAGAAGTCTCGTTCTTGTTGCAAACTGATGCTTTGTCACACATGGCCCAATCCAGCCAAAGCTGGGAGAATTTCCTTTCCACACATGTAATGTGGAGTAACCCTAACTGGACAAAGTATGCACGTGGCAAAGGAAGCTGGTGGGCTCCAAATACTTAGAGATGGGCTTTTAGATTGATGCTGTTACTGCTTCCTGAAATGTTGGGAAGAGCAGAGCTTGAGCTCAGATCTCCAAGGAAGAAAGAAATAGGCATACAGCCCAAATAGATGTTATTTGAAGGGTTTCCCACACCTCAGAGTAGCTAGAGTACTTGTCTGAAGAGTGAGAATGCACTTCTGCATCAAAGCCCTTTGTGCAGGGCCATACTGACATAGATCTGGGATCTGCAGTTGGTGACACTTACTCTGTGCTGCCCTGTAGGTCCGACTGGCACCAAGAAGGACTCAAAGCTGGTGAGAACCCTCCTGTGGCTCTGTGGGATGGAATGCAGACAGGAGAACCCTGAGGATGTGGCGTCAGCCAAACCCGAGTGTCCCATGGCTTCCCTGGAGGAGAACCCACTGGTGAAGCATGTCCTGAACATCAACTTGATACTGAGCATATGTGCAGGGGTCTTCCTCTGGGCCTACTTCGCATAGCAGTCCGCCGCTTGATCCCAGATGACATCAACTAATGTTAATTGGTGTAAATAATAATAATTAGCAGAGGATTAATGTAACTCATATTGCTTTCTAAGTTTTATTTAAGAAGACAGACCCTTCTCCCTAACGCAGCCCCCATTTCACCTCTAGCAGCACTCAGCGCAGCTGCAGACCTGAGCTGGATGCACGAAGCTGAGCACAGCGAGCTGAGGCAGGAGCGCGGTGTTGGTTATTCCAAGTATATAATTATGCTTTTGGGGGTTAAAGCACTACCTGGCACTTAGGACATCTGGATTCTGTTCTATTTAACGTGTAACCATACATAAGACACGAGGCTTCCCTGAGCTGTAGCCCCTGTAACTGCCAGGGTGCACAACTGACCTCGGGGCGCGGCTTACAGCCTGGATTCCCGTATCCACGCCCTGCGCTCCGCGGTTGCTGACGTTCCCACGGGACTGCGCTGATGGCAGTATGCTGGCAGGCGGTGGGGCTGATATTGCCGGAGCAACTCAGCCGAGGCGCAGCGATGGGACGAGCGGCGCTGAGCCCAGTGGCACACACTCCTCCAGGGTGGGCTGGGAACGGGCGGTGCAGCGCGGTTAAAGCCTTCCGCCAGGAGAACAGATGTGCTTGGAGGTGCATCTCGTCCTCGAGAGGAGAAACGTGGCCGGGCTGTGCCGCCGACGCGTTCAGCTCGGTATCCAACCCATCCCCAGGGCCTCGTGTGGCTGCCGGAACTCGCAGCACCTGCCCGAGCCGGAGGCGTGGCCCTGGCGCGCGGCACAACGGCCGTTCCCCGGCTCCGCGAGCGCAGCGCGGCCTCCACCGGCGGCGCCCGGCGCAGGGCCCGGCCATGGAGGAGGAGACGGGAGCCGTGCGACGCGGCTGTCCGGAGCCGCTGGAGTTGGAGCGGAGGAACCTCCTGTCCGTGCGGCGGCGGCGGCTGCGCCGAACCCTGCAGGTAGGCGGGCGGCGGGCCGGGCGGCGGCGGCGGCTTTTGTGGTGAGCTGTGCGCGCTGTGCTCTGCCCGCAGTGCCGCGTCCCGCTGCAGCGGCTGTTGGTCGTGGCCCGACTCCGCGAGGAGGTGACGGAGGAGGAGGTGGCAGGTGGGTGGCTCTGCCTGTGAGGAGCATTAAGGGAGTTGGGTTTTGTTTGTTTTGTTTTGTTTGTTTTCCCAGAGCGTTTGTATGAGCTGGTGCCAATGTCGGGGAGAGGCAGGAATTCAGCTGCACGTGCAGAAGTGTGGCTGTGCTCCATGCTTGGGGCCTGCAGGCAGTGCATTCCACAGCAACAACGGTGCAGCTGCACCTCTGGAGTAAAGGAGTGGCACAGGGTGCCCAGAGAGGTGGTGGTGCCCCAACCCTGCACACAGCCGTGGTCAGGCTGGACGGGGCTCTGAGCACTGATGGAGCTGTGGGTGTCCCTGCACACTGCAGGGAGTGGCACCACGCGGCATTCAGAGCTCCCTTCCAACTCGTGATTTTGTGATTCAATGAATGCCAACAGGAATTGGACTCCAGCTACGCCTAGTAGTGAGGTTTGGGTGCAGATTTAGGAGCTGACACAAATTGTAATGCTGCATGCTTCAAGAAGCAATCCGCATGTTCCCGTTAAAGTGATACTTTAATGCTTCTGAATAAAAAAAGCGTAATTTGTAAATCTGAGCACGCAGGACAGAGAACTGACCTGCTGGAACTCCCACTGTGGGCTTTGTAACAAACTACTTCTTTTGAAACAAGGTTATCACAGAGAATTGTTTGAAGACGCGTCAGAATACCACACAAGAGAACGAGTTTCGGGGCTGCTGCTTCTCAGTTCCAGACATGTTCTTCATGTAGTGGAAGTAAGTTAAAGGAATTCCCAGAGGGATCCAATGGCCTCAATTCAGCTTTGTACAAACGAGGCTGTTCAGATGCAGCTGACTGCAAACATGTGACCGCCTCTGACTCCCACTGGTTTAAAGTGAGAGCTAAGGGCTGAGGGGTGTGGAGTCGGCAGCTTTCCTCTGGAATTTGCTGCCCCCTGTACTGAAGCGAACTGTCCCAGAGCAGGGAGGGATGTGACAGCATGAAGTGCTGTCAGGCACGATGGGAACATGCTTTGTCCTCAGAGCATGGGTCTCAAAGGCAAGGACTATTTACAGGATGGATACTGAAGAATTACTTTTTATTCAGATAGTATTTTAAGATATGCAATTTCATAAAAACTCTACCCTTTCCTCTGCAGTCTTGCAGTAGCACAATACATTTTCTCATCCGAGCTCTTGCTTCTCTCCAAAATCAGGGTCCTAGGTGAGTGGTTTCCATTACCTTTGCTGAAAAAAAAATTGTAACAGAAGTGGTAGGCAGCTCCTTTCGGGTTAATCAGAACGTTAGGTACAATTACACTGACTTTTCATTCTCCTTCTGAGTGCCATGGGCCCAGTAGCATCCCATACCTCCATTTGCTCACTAAATCCCGTCTGCTTTTCTGCTCGTTTCTTACCCTCCCATCCACCTGTCTGCTCAGACCCTTGCGCAGCTGTTAGAGCACAACTGGAAAAAAGCTTCTGTTGGATGATCCGCTTCGCACGAGGGCCAGGGTGGGAGATGTGCAACATGTGCAGCACGTTGTGCTCAGGAAACACTGAGTGCAGATTGCGCGTTGCTTGGGTTATGAAACATGAATGTGATGATACAAACTGCTTGCTGTTCTCAAGGGCAGAATTCACTTCCTTTCCACTCAGTGCTCTTCTCCAGGAAATCAAAGCCCTGGTGGTGGCACACAACATCCCGAGCAGGCTGTTCGCGAGGTGGGATGTGGCAGTGGTGACGCCTCCTGCGACACATCCAGAAGACTCAACGCAATCACAGTCTATAGAAGAGGTGGTCGCAGAGTGTCTTACGCTCCTGGTCAACGTGGCAGACTATGTGCTAAAATCTGCTGAGGTAAAGTTCAGTTTTCCCTCCCCAGCCCTGCACTCCCCCACACCATTCAGCAGCCGCAGAGTCCATCAGCACGCTCAGAGGATTCTGGAGGCAGCATGGAAGCATCACCGAAAGTCATTGCTTTATTCTGCGCTGCTTCTCAGACCTGTGTCTGCCTGTTTTGTGTGGTTGTTTGAGTGAGATCGTTTGAGATCATTCACAGCACTGCTACAGGCTTGTGTCCCATGAATGCCTCTCCTGGGCTTTGTCCCTGAGTGCTCCCAAAGGACACAGGAATGGGGAGCAGCTCCAGTCCTGCTGCTTAGGTAACCTGTAGCCCTGTGCCCTTGCTGCACCTGCATCAAAATGCTCTTTGTTCCACAGGGTGACAGCAAGGCCAGCAGTGACAGTCTGCACACTCTCGCCCCTGAGCTGCTCATCCCAGCAGAGACTATTGGCTACTTGTGTAAAGCTGAAGAATGTTCAAGCCCTGTAGATTTTCTGAGAATGTATTTGAGTCCTATTCAGCCTGCCCTGGATTCAGGTACGTTGCACGCAGTTTTGGGGACAAACATCAAATTTAATCACACAGCTAGAATCTTGACTTGTAGCTCTGAACTTAGAGTTTGGAAAACTTGTTCCAGTGGCAGAGCAAGGACCTAAAGCAGGGAGCATCCTTCCTGCCACAGGACACCTGAGCAGAAGGAACTGGGCAGCTGTGGGGGTTTCAGGCTACAGCAGCAGGGAGAGCGACCAAAATATTGGAGCATGTCAGCAAGTGCAGTGCATCCTCTACGGAATGCAGTTTGATTTTGCAGTGAGGCTTTAGGTCTAGTTTAGTAACCTGAATGAAACGTATTATGGAACATGATGGAATTTATAGGTTAACTAAATTAGTCCAGTGAGTTACGTGACTATTGCTGTTACTTGCTCTCCTTTCATTCACAGAAGCTGTATGGCCCGTTCCCTTGCACTTATCTGCCTGATGCAGTGTGTTCCCAGCGCTTCTTCTTGCACTCTCCTGCTTCACACAAATTCAAACACCAAGATGCATGGTTTCCATTGCAGTCCATGAGGCAGGAGGAGCTGAGCAGCAGCAGCCCCACAGCTGCAGAGCCCAGGGATAACTGCACTGCTGTGGGTGTGCCCATCTCATGGGCTGCAGAAGTGGCCGCATTAGTGATGCACTTGAATAAATATACCTTAAGTTGACAAAAGATGATCTTTAAGTTTATTATGGAGATGCCTGGAACCGCGGGGGGATGATAGGGCTGAGCAGCACCAGGCCTGGACCCTGGCATGACTGTGCACTGAGGACTGCGCCCAGCAGAGTCCCTGCGTATCCTCAGGCTGGGCTGAGGGTGCTGCTGCTCCCTGGAATAGTGGGCAGCAGCTGCTGGGGTTCAACTGCCATCCTCAGCCTGGAACTGCCCAGGGAGCAGCCAGAGCAAACACGAGAAATGAGGCATCCACCAGCAGGCAGAGCTCCTGCTGCCAGCTCCACATGCACACAGCAGCTGGGCACAGGAGCTGCACCCAGGGGTGCTGTGGCCCCACCATTCCCCAGGGCCCACATTTCCAGCTCTGTCCCCGCAGTTCCAATCCTGGTGCTGTTCACTCCAAGTAAGAGCTCTGGCTTCCCACAGCTCTGCTGGCGGCTGCATTTCTACCTCTGCCCACATCCCACGTTCACCCCCAATCCAACATTTCAGCTCACGACCTGTGCCTCATGTCAAGATCTGTATTTCCAGGGCACGCCTTGCGTTTCGGTTTCAGATCTGCCCCATCTTACAGATGCTGCAGTCTGTGGAAGAGGAGCTCTACCTTCCGACAGCTCCAGCTGCTGGATGTGCCATCTGCTTGCACATTTACTTTGGCTCAGTTCTGGAAAGGTGCAACTCACGGTGTGCGTGTCACCCCCAGGAGTTGGATACTCGAGCAAACAGCACCCTGGCTTTACACTGCACTGTCTGAACGTGAAGTTTTCACACCTTGTGCCCAATATTTCCTCCAAGAATCTTCGCAACTTGTCTCTGTTTCAGATCCAGCTCCGCTCCATCAGATCCAGGCAGGAAATGCTCCAGCAGATGGATGTGCCTTCATGCCTGCACTGTGGGCTGCAGCAGCAGCTCTGCACTGTCAGCTCGTGCCACCATGTTTCCCCCTCAAGCTTTATTTCCAGCTCACATCCCAGTATTTCAGCTCCTGTCCTATTTCCTCTGTGAGATTTTGTAAGAAACTCACACCAGCGATTTCAGCTCTTGTGGATTCTGCTCACATCTTTATTCTCAGCTCCTGCTCTCATTCAGCTCCAGCACTGCACAGCTCTGCCTCACTCACACAGCTTCACCCCTGTGCCCTGGGTTCCAGCAGCAGCTCTGCATTACCAGCTCACACACACTGATTTCAGCCCTTGCCCTGTGTCCCCTCACACATCCTGATTTGCAACCCATGTCTTGCCCTGTTTCCCCCAATGAAGAATTGTAATAAATGGACACCAGTGATTTCAGCTTTTGCTCCTTTTCCTACAAGATCTTTATTCTCAGCTCCTTGTCTTCTTCAGCCCCAGCACTGCACACTGTGGGTGTGCTCCAGCATTGCACAGCTCTGCTCACAGCTCCATGCCCTGCGCTGTGGGTCTGGGCAGCAGCTCTGCACTGACAGCACAGGCACTGCTTCCCCCCTGAATCCTTATTTTCAACACTTGGACCATTATTTCAGTGCCCCTTTGTACCCCTGCGAAGCTTGATTTCCAACTCATGCCCCATGATTTCACCACGCTCAATATTTCCCCAACAACTTGATAGGAAGCTCACACCAGTGATTTCAGCTCTTGCCCTGTTTCCCACAGGATCTTTATTCTCAGCTCCTTGTCAGCTTCAGCTCCAGCACTGCACTCCAGTGAGCTGCCCCAGCACTGCACAGCTCTGCCTCATATTCACACAGCATTGCACCCATGCTGTGGGTGCCAGCAGCAGCTCTGCACTGTCAGCTCATGCCCCACG